>NC_142201.1:102984854-103597910 GCF_049639895.1 Pseudopodoces humilis | reverse complement strand
AGCTTGCTCTGCTGAGAGGTGCAATGTTGTCCTTCTCAGTAGGAGGAAGATTTAGACTGTAAATAAAATGAGTTTGCTCAGTTGCCCAAGGACTGAAGGGGCAAATGGGAGAGGAGGGACCAGCACAAGCTGCACAGTGGTAAGACCCAACTTTTAATTCACCAAACCTACCCTTGCTTCTGCAGCTTCACACAATTCAAAGAGGTTTTTTTGTGGGTTTTTTTGGTATGATTTGTGTGATCTCTAACAGATAGCATTACCCCTCTCCCTCAGATTTGAAAAAAATTGTAGTGGCTGTTGACGCTGTTTTGTAATGTGCTTTTTTAATGTCCTGTTCTTCAAATGTGAAGTTCAGGGAAAAAGTCTTTTATTTTAGTGGCAGAAAAATGCCTGCAGCTTGGATTCCTTGAAAAAGTGAAAATGTTTTGTGACATGAATGCAATTTACCCTTAACATTCTCTGTACAGTGCTCTCTGATCTGTTTGCTTCCCATGTACGTTCAACCCCATTGAAAATGCCTTAAGGTCCCACTTGATAACACTTGTGAGCCAAAGTGTGCTGAACTTCTGGAAGATGATCAGAATGGTCTGCAAAAAAAAAATAATGCACCTGAGTGTTCAAAAAGGCTTGGGAGAGACTTCTTTCTTCCAGATCTGGCTTGCAGTTTCAGATTTGATGATGGTTTCCCTTCTTGGATTTATGTGTACATTTTGAGGATTCATTTTTGGCACGTCTCTACTTCTGAATATTACAGTAGATACAAATTCAGACATGAAAATATATTTTGAAAGGTGATATCTTGATTGATATTTCCTTGAGTTAAGCTATTGTAGGAGAGCAAAAGGAAGAATAATAATGATGAAGCAAAAATGATCCCACAGCTTTTATTTGGGAAGTTGTAAGGAGGAGATGCTGACTCATGAGGAAAGAAAGGAAAAGAAAATCTAGTAATGGTGCACCTGATTTTGGGTTTTTTGTTGGGTTGTTCGTTTGTTTTGTTTTTCCGTAGTTGCATAACTTGGTTTTATGTATAAGTATGATTTTGCATATGATTTTCTTTTTTATATTATTTTTATGGAAAATTACAAAGGTTGGATAATTTTCCTTTAATCAATTTCATTAGAAGCAACCTATCCTAATTCATCCTGAGGAGGAAGCAAATGATGTAAATACACTAGCACATGTTTAAGTATAATACATTAGGGAAGGGTGGCTATTATATGTGTAATAGCATTACGTAGAAATAATAAGTATAACTGTCAACTTGAAACAATTTGAGCACTGGCAGTGTTGTGTTGCCAACAGATTTGCTCTTAGGAGCATTTTTTGCTTACCTTGAATGCTCTTACAACTTATCATAGGCTCTGTCCTGTGATCTACACCTAAGTTCAGGTTTATTTAGAAAGACTTTTGTTCCCCTCTGCAAGGCAGTTCCATATATAGACATATTGTCTAAAAGATAAATTCTGTAACCAGTTACAAATCATGCATCTTTTGTGCTGAGACTGAAAGAGAGTATCAGTGACCCCAGTCAAAACATTCTGGTTTACTACATGTCCTATATGATTTCCTTCATACCAAGAGACACTTAAGAAAAAGTAACAGAAAGGGGCTAGACTGTTATTTTTATTGTAGTTGTGCTTGAAAACTCCATCCACAATTATGGTTCTGCTGTCTCACTTTATGTGGAAAGAGGCAAAACTTGATTTTCTTATAGTAACCAAAAAACCCCACAAACACACAGGGAGGAGATTTTCATGGCCTCAACACAAGGAGTTTAGATTATTAAAATTTTATAGTTCCAGATTCTGAACACTCATACTTCAGTGTCCCTATGGCAGTAGGCTCCTTATACATACCTTCTATGTATTTTGAAGATTCTGGCTGAGGCTTTTGAGTTTTGGATATTGGGAAATCTGTTTGTTCTTGATTTTAAAAAGTTAACGTAAATTTTTGGCAGAGGTGGGAAAAACCTCACTGAGTTTCAGTGTGTAGTTCAATGCATCTTTTCTATATGTACCCTTTGCTTTCCATGTTGTTTAAATCTATGGCTGATCACTGGGTTGCTGGAAAATATTTGTTCAGTTTGGGAGTCCTACTGGTAGAGGACCAGTCTAGGACATAACCCCCCTCTTATTTTAGCAGCTGGTATATAAGGAATTGTGGCTTGGCTTCAAGCTTCAGATCTTACTATTTTAACTTGAAAGAAACTTTTCACATTTAAATACATGATACTGCTCTTCTTCAAAGTTATTTGTTGCTTGTGTTTAAAGTACAAATAGTACTATTTCATTAAGCTATTCTGGTCTAGAACCTTTATTTCTACCTTGCCCCAATCTTAGTGGTAAAAATCAAAGATAAAAACCACTTAGATAACCCCAGCCTTGGAAATAAAAGACATGACTTGGAAATGTATTTTAGTCCTCAAAATTCTTTGTATAAATCTATTTGCCATTAAATATGCATTTTTGACACAACAGTGCGAATAACTTTTGTGCCAATACCACAGTTAGTAGCATGAATTTTACAGTGTTCTGTATAATCATGGAAAGGCATTACTTCCTAATAATCTTCTCTTCCCTTGTATGTTCACTCTTTTGTTCTTTGCTCCTGCAGAATACCTGTCCTTGTGTGAATCTTTTCTCCACAATACCCATGTGAGTTGGCTGCATCATGTTTATAAATAGAGACTGTTGCAGCACTGTCTGCGGGTCTCCTGAGCTTCTGTCTACTAATGTGAGCCTTGGCCATCACTTCTCTTCCTTCTTATCACTTTCTCCTTATCAAACACTTCCACTGGATTTGTAAATCTTTGGAGAGAAACTGTTTCTGTTCAAGAAATAGTGCAAAATTGGTCTGAGACTTTAAAGGGGTTTTTTCCCATTCTTCTTTTCTGCATGCAGTGAAATTTTACTCTGTGTGTATTTTTGAGATTATTCAATTTGCAAAGTCTGAAAAGGGACATGAATGCTTTGCTGTGAGAGGTGGTCGCTCTCTTTCTTCAAGTAATAAAGTGTGAAAGGCACCACCACAAACATGCTTGCTATTAAAAACATATTGATTTAGCACCTGCTTGTACTCCACTGGAAATCTGGTGCCTGAGCATAACTCGTGTGGCTGGCTCAAACTGGACCTGCCTCCCAGATCTTCCAGATCCCCATCTCCAGCTCTGTCCTTAGTGCATCGTCATGCAGGTGCTTTGGGAAAGTCATGCTTGGCTCCAAGTCTCCTTGTATTTAACACTGGGTGGAATGTAGAAAGCTTCTCCTCTTGCCTGGCTCAGCAGGAATGCCGACTATGATGCCATGGGTGCACATCAGGAGTCTGCCCTCGAGCCTTTGGTGCAGCACACTGACCTGGTCCCAGGTGTATTCCTTCCCCTCAGCACTAATACCTGTCCAAGGTGCCCTCTGGAGTGATGTGTGGCTCCATGGAGAGCCACAGTGTGCCTGCTCTTCCCTCAAAGGCCAATATTTGGCTTTGTTGCTGTTTCCCAGTGGGTTGCCACAGGAATCACTCCTTCTGCAGCATGAGGGAGAGAGGCATGCAGAGCAAACCGTATCTTCAGTGGCATAGATCTCTGTGGGATGCTGAAGACATAATTTTCTGTAAGAAATAGCTGTTGTAAATGAAACTAACAGATATAGAAAGAATTAAGTCTGAAGCTTTCATTGTTGCCTGTCATTTGGGGAGTTGTTTGATTTTTCCCTATTGCTAAGCCAGCTAGAGAAACAAGGATTTCTCTGATTCTCCCTTATAGATATTTTTATATAACTCATCAGACCTGAAGCTGTGTTAGTCTAATGTAAGAATCACTTTATTTTTCTGTTTCACATATTTTCCCCTGCTTTTTTTTCAATGAAATCTGAAAATTTCCAGATTTAGATAGCAAAACCTGTAGTGTAGGAGCTTGTTAAATACAAAAATAAAAGGACTGTATATACTATTCTGAGGCTGAGGTAACCAAATACTATAATCCCTATTTATGTGATGAAGAAATGGAGCCACAGACTTGTTCAAAACTGTAAAGAATTTGGTATGCTACAGATTTGGAACACAGAAGCTTTCTTGGCCCTATGCCCCAACCACCAATAAATAAGGCTTCTTCTCATTAGAGCTCAAATATAACTTGAGCTTTTGATCTGGTACTGAAGGAGAATCCTGCCCTTGATTTGAAGATACATTTAGTAAGCTTGTGTTCTTCCGTAACTGATTTGTGACAGGCAGATTTATCACCTTATGTTATGTAAGAAGAAAGCCGGCATGTGAGATGTTCCCTAAGTTTTAAGGGTAGGAAGGAGATTCCCCCCCACACTCCCAGTTTAGCCTCCAGAGTGCCAGTTTTTCTGTGGGAGAATATGCAACATTTGGGTATGCGCCGAATTGAGCTTGCACCATTTAAATATTAGGTTACATCCAGTCATTCCATTCTGTTAAAATAATGCTGGTTTCAATGCTGTTCTTGTCAAATGCCCCTACTAGAAAGTTTCTTGCTCTCTGCCAAAGCTTTGGTTTCTGCAGCAGGCCAAGCCCTAGTTTTTCTAATGGCCTATTTGCTGTGCTATGTGCAGACTTTGTGTTGTTGCATGGTCCAGATGGCTCCAGGTGGCTTTGATTGATAGCGTGCAGTGTGCACTTCCCAGTGTGGTTGGGAACTGGTTTCAGCTGCTCATTGTGTGCATTACTACAGGATCTTCCCTTTGCTGCTCCTCACAGTCACAGAATCATAGAATCATTCATGTTGGAAAGGATCTCCAGGATCATTTGGTTCAACCTTTGATTAATGTCTACCTTGTCAACCAGACCATGGCACCAAGTGATAAGTCCAGTCACTTCTTGAACACCTCTACTGAAGGATGACTCTCCCACCTCCCTGGGCTGCCCATTCCAATGATTAGCAATCCTTTCTGCTAGAAGAAATTCCTCCTGGTGTCCAACCTCAACCTTCCCTTGTGCAGCTTGAGGCCATGTCCTCTTTTCCCGTCGCTGGTTGCCTGGGAGAAGAGATTTACCCCCATCTCTCTACACCTGCTTTTCAAGTAGTTGTAGAGAGTGGTAAGGTGTCCCTGAGACTCCTCCAGGAAGAACAATCCCAGCTCCCTCAACTGCTCCTCATAGGACTTACATCTGTCTTGAGTGTCTGTGTCCTCATGGGTCCCTGGAACTGCCATGGGTTGCACCAGCTGAGACCTCACCTGGTGTGTACTGATTTTGCAAGAGCAATTCCAGCTGGGATGATGAGCTCTGGCTTTCTATGCGTCTGATACAAGCAGAGTACAAAAATTCTAAATTTGACTCACCTGTAGCAATTGCTTTAGCAAACACTAAAATAGCTCAAAATACTGGAGTTTTAAGAGCCTCTCACAGGCTGATAGTACTTTTATGTACTGAGAAAAGTCGTGAGCCTAAATACAACCATTCCAGGAGGTTTGATGTCACTCCATTTTAGCAAATGATGTGAATGCATTGAAATGCAGAACTACACATTTCAATTATGGTTTCCAGGCTCTAAGTTTTCTAACCTCTTCGAGGACTTTTCATAAGGGAATTGTGCAGCACTTGTGATTTCTGGTATGAACCTGGAAGGGTTAATCGTTCTTTTCCAAGTACCTTAGATTTTAGAAGTTGATAAGTTTCTTGCCTATTTCTGAATGCCACTTTGAACTTCAGATTAGTCTTCTAAACACTAAGTGCTTTGGGAGCTCATGATATGGTGGGAATGTTTCTATTGTGACTTACTTTTTCATTACCTTGATGGAAATTCAAAAATTAATATGGATAAATAATGGGTTTAAAAGTGAGTGCAATAACTAAGCCCTATATATATTCAAGGGAGATATAACCAGCTGTAGAGGTGAGTTTACTGGAACATTACAAAGTGCTTTTTTTTACATCCTCTTTAGCTGCTGGTAGTATTGCAGCTCTCTGCTACTATTACCTGTCGTGTCTTGTAATCAATGTAGAAAAGATGCTGGGAAGTACTTTTTACATCTTTAAATTATTAGTTCTGGATTGCTGATGTTCCACGATTTAATCCTGCAAATGCTGAGGATTTCCAGTAGAGGTCAGGATGACATTGTCAGATATTTTGTAAGCGTGTTGACCTGAATAGGAACCATCTAAGACTTTCCTTATTCTCACAGGCAAAATGTTTGGGTGGGGTTAGTTTGTTTGTTTTACCTTTTTAATATGCAGATAAAGCACTGTATAATTATTTTTGTTTCCTTTCCAGACTTCATCAACAACTTTGCAAAGTTTGATGGCAAACATACCAAGTTTCCTCAGAAAATGTGATGGTTGGGAAGAAGGAAAAACAGTGGGAAGGAGATGAGCCTGAAGAGCTAACACTGCTATTGAGGTAAAGATCTGTTACAGTGCAAATATTAAAACTAGGGGGACTGAGAAATTGGTTTAGAATAGTTTTAATTTTTTTATACTGTGTGTAAATTTGTACATACATGTATATACAAAGACATACATATATATATGTATATATGCATATCACACATACCTACGCAGACATATTTATATATATCAGCAGACATATATTTTTATCTAAGACTGTGCTACACACACAACAGCAGCAACACTTAAGCAACCTTTCCTTTGGCAGTTCATCTCTGCTTTTTCATTGTAGCTACTGTTTCCTGGCTTTAGTAAAAGAACAGATCTGGCTGAAAAAGTAACCCTATGGAGCAGAGGAAAAAAATTATTTTTCAATCTTCTTTTTCAGCCACACCAATTATTTGATCAGTTTTGCAGCATAGCCATGCAGATAAACATATCCACCCGGTGCACTGAGCTACTAGTGGAAGAACTGCCTAAGCTGTGTTGGTGACTGGAAAAAGCTAGGGAACATAGCTTATATTTTAAAATATCAAATCCTCTTCTAGACTCTGGAACACAGTTTCCTGAGTGGGGTAGATTTTGTGGCAGGTTCTATAATGCAGAACCACAAAATCTGTGTAGCTTTGTATGCTGGTGCTCTCACCTAACACTGTGCACATGCTTGTGCAAAGGCACATTGCAGAACTGCTTCACTTCACTTATTTTGCAGTTCACTGCTAGCTGGCATTGCAATATATGTTTCTGTTTTCAGGTCTGTGTTGCATTAAGATCTCAAATATACCTACACCTGCTCATGTAGTGCACACACTACACACAAGAAGTTACCTGTGTTGTATTTAATGCCGCCTTTGCTTACAGAACTGTGGCAGTCAGGCTCCATGTACTCATTGGCACACTGGTTAGTGGCACATCAGCAATTTACAGGTTTCACACACAAACCTTATTGTAAAAGGGTTCTTCTGTCCTGGGTGTGTGTAGGGATCAACTCTTGCAGTCCAGCTTTCAGTGGGCATCACTGCAGGTGCACTCATGTCACCACTGTTCAAAGACACTTCAACATCTGTGTTCCAAAAGAGCTGGAACAGCCTGTTCACTGCCCCTTAGAGCTTTCTCCACTTTCAGTAGAAACACACTACAAAACAAGTGCAAAATCCAGGCCCCAAAATGCAGTTTGGTTACCTAAACAGGACAAGATGATATTCACCATCTCTGAGTATAGGAAGTGTTATGGAGGAAGATAAATGGCTGAAGGTGAGGTGTAATGAGATGACTATGAAATGAAATCTACCTTTCTTGATGTCTGTTTTAAATTATCTTGACATTAAAGGTTTTATCAGACCTTGGTACTTTCCAAGGGAAGTGGTGAAAGTTCATATTGCTATTGACATTAATAGCTAGACTGGAAAAATCACTTTGAATGCTTACAGGGAATGAAAGAAAAAGTTCAGTGAGACATATGAGGTAGCTCAGTTGGTCTCTTCTTGATCTATTTGTTGTGACAAAACAAAATCAAATATGTTTTATCACTCCTGTTTTAGGAATTGTGTCCTCATAGGCGTTTCATCTTTGAATTGGAAACAAGGATATTTTGAAATCAAGCATTTCTGGACCAAGATGGCAGCAAATTAAATGAAGCACGACTATCTCATGTTATCTGCACCATAATTTATCATAGTAGGCAAGGACAGTTTAAAAATTACAATGTCACCTTACATTTTAGGTGTTTAGATTTTCTTACCATAATAAGAAGTTATTATTACCATAATAACCCAAGGGTCTATTTCATCCTAGTGATTCTTGCCATTTAAGAAGTCTGCCTAATTGGGTGATAAAAACATACTTATTTTCACATAAGTTCTGAGAGAAGTTCATTGCTGTAAGGGGCATTAAATACAGTCATTGGGTTAAGAAGAGCAGGATTTCTCTTAAACTCAAGGATGTTTGGCCCATTAAGACCAAACTACTTCTGAGATGCAAACTCTCTGAGTGCTTGAAGTTCAGGCTTATCTTGACTAATCAACTGCTAAAAAAGTAATTCTGTAGCAGAAGTACATGGCAGGCTTTATTTACTTGTTTTGCTTAAGTGCATTTTTAAGAGAAGAGATGTTTTTTGGTAGATATCGCAGCGACCCTTGGGCTTTATGAGGAGTTCTACCTGAGACATCTTTAGGGTGTTTAGCCCGGTTGCTTTTTAGTTCTTGTCTGTCTCTGCCTGGTGTTTACCCTCAGTATAGGAATACAAAGCACTCTCAGGTACTGCCAGCTTTTATTCTGTTAGGTTTAAGCAATCTGTAAGCAAGCCTCTTCCTGCAGAGGCCTCCCAGAAGAGAGTCCCACAAGTCCCCTGCTTCCCCTGGTAGCTTTTTTCTGTCACCAGCCCAACTTTAACGCATTTTCCCCATAAATTCACATGGCCTTGCACAGCGACACTCATCCTGTCTTGTTGCTGGCACAGCTGGCTCTGAGCAAGGCAATGCTGATGGTTACAGTACTGTCAAATGGGGTAATAATACTCAAGTCCTCCTTTATTTCTCTAACTAGCTGCCTTCTGCTATGCCAGACATGGCCTTTTCTCTGACTATAAAGCTATCATCCCATTTCACCATTTGGAGGCCTTGATCTCTTATAATACTCCAGGTAAAACATTTTCCATGGTCCCTGGCATCACACACATCTTGGAAGCACCTAGCAGATAAGAAAGGGACGAAGGATCTCTTCTTCAACTTTGCCAGCTTCCAATCTTGCTGGCCAAATTCTCCTCTCTTCTCAACTCTTGGGTAAAGATCTTTTTTGTGGTTGGTTGTATGATTTTTTTGCTTATTTTGTGCATTTTTCCCATTTTATGAGAAAACAACTCACTCTAGCTTGTTGTTTGGAACATATAAAGAGAATAAAGATGAAGCATGCATTCTCCTTCCTGGTCAAAGAACAGAGTTAACACTATTAACAAAGAAGATATTAAAGAAATAAAGCACAAAAATATTTGTAAAAGTGCTACTTCATTCTGGAAAAACATACCCATTTATTTCTGCAATATGCAAACTACCTGTTTTCCAGTGTGGTGCTTTAGGAATGTTCACTGCTGAGGAAACACCTACCATAATTACAGCTATTGTGGTTATTGCCAAGTAGTAACTCAGCACTATTTGTCTTCCAAATTCAAAGATCTGATTAATTTTTATTAATTTTTATTACAGATACATGTATATTACATATACATTGCAGTCTTACTTCACTTTTCTGAATTCCTTTGCAGAGAAGCAACAACATTTACATTCTTATTATTTTTAGTTTGTTTTTGAAATATAAATTAAAAATGACACAGAGCATCAAGGGAACAGACTCAGCTCCTATCCTCCTATCCTGTTTTTTCTGCCCAGATCCTGTACCTGTAATTTTGAATATGGCCTCTTATATTTCAGATGCACAAAGTACTCACACTTTTTACCTCTGATGTCCTAATAGCATCCACTAAAGTATTTCTAAAAGCAGTTTCTTCTCTGTTTCTGAGCTAATGTAGCCTTTCACACATGAAAGAGTAGTCTCATCCTGCTTTCAAATTTGGTTGGTTTATTATATCACATTTTTAATAACCAAAAAGCTATGCTTAAGTGACACTGTTTTGATAAAAAGAATATAGTCTTTATCACTATTTCCAGATCATGGTTTGGTCAACAAATATAAGCTATGTGTATTAAATCTTGAATTTTTGAGTTCATTTTTGTGGGAAATCTCATGAGTGTAAAAAAGATTAAATTCTGTTGTGTCCAGATCTGCACTGAGCCCTTATTGTGTTTACTGTTGCCCCATTCCATATGCTTCTTATTTATATGCACCTGCCTCCCAGTTAAATCTTCATTAACATCTGCAGAGACTCAGCTTGCTTTCATCCAACATGAAGGATTTGATGTTTTAAACCATACACGTACATATACATTTTTAACTTACTTTTCTTCTGAACTTCCAAAAGAAGCACAGAATTAACCGAAAACCCAGAAGTGGAAAGAGATGACAATATTAGAAAAACTTTGAGACTCAGAAGTCTTTTTAAGTTTTACAGGGCTTCTGTTTCATTTGTGCTTTTTTTCATCTTTTGTGTTCATTGCAAATGTAAATGTGTATGACATTTTGCTTTATACAGTATGGGGCTAAATGTTGTCTGGAGTAGTTGATGTTCTTCCAAAAAAGCTCTGATTTAATAGGTGAACATCTTCAAAATTCTCCTAATTGTGGAACTGATTACAATGGGAAGCAAGTGATCCACTTTACTGTTGCACTGAAGGAAAATAAATTTACCCCTGCCATTGACACCTTAAGTAAATCATGGGCTGTACATGTTGTGTCTGTCTTCAAATGAACTGGCATTGAAACTCTGACTGTGTAAGAAGATGTAACAAATGCTCACTGGTATAATGATTGGTCTCTGTTCAGTACTAGAAGCACAGAACAAATGCCTAGAATACAGAGGCTGAATTGTTACTCCTAAGGACAAAAAAAAAAAAAAAAAAAAAAAGAAATATAACCATTACTTCAGGTCACCACTAAGGTCACTGACAGCACAGCATGGGGGATTCAAGTAGAACAGCATGACTGCGACTCGCTCATGGCTGTGAAAGAGGTCTTTAGTCCCCATTGCCACTATGTGATTAAATTGGAAGAACAGAGAATACATTCTTTTGTATTTATTTACTTTTTTTAAAAAGAGAGGAAAAAGAGAATTTAAAAAATGAAATTTGGAAAGAATCCATTATAAATAATCATTGCTGTTGGTCCTACTGTTCTCTGTTAAATTAGTAAAATCGGGGGTAAGTGGGTTGGTGGGGAGACCCCTCTGCAATCCATGCACTGCTTGCTTTAATAATTAGATATGGTCCTGTTGTCACATTGGAGTCCAGCTTTTATCATTCTTGGCAAACAGAGCAGAGCAACACTGGCACTTGACCTGCCCATAAAAACTTGAACAGGAAACAGCAATAAATAATCCACTCAAAAGGCCCTTGAGAAAAGCATTGCACTTGATTCCTTATAGGAATCGCACTTACTCCATTGAGAAAGTGGGCCCTTTCAAAACACAAGCTTTGTATTGTTAGCATTTTTTTCATTTATTTTTTATTAATAAATGTCCTAATGGTAACTTGTAAGATAATTTTTTGTGTATAGAAGACCTGAAGGAGGCTTCAAAGTTGTTTCCAGTTTTATTCCTTTTAAATATAGAAATAAATTTACAGCATAAACACACACATCCAAACAGCATTTCAAACAAAGAGCAAAACAGCCAACATCTTCCTCCAGAGTTGGTCCTGGCTTCTTTCACATGGGCACTGTGATTTTTCTTGTTCTGTTTTCCATGGCAACCTTCATCCTGCTGAAGTGACCTCAGAGTTTGACCCCAAATCCCTTACCTCAGTAAGAGCACCTGTCCTAATTTGGGGCTTGGTCATTGAAATTGGCATGAGGTACAAAAACTGCTCCAGTTTCTCTGGAAATTTCTTTCTTCAGTTTTTGAGGGAAGTGGAAAAGTATTTAATTTCCTGCTCTAGCCTGAAAGAAAAGAATGATTCTGTTTGTATTTATCGCAACCTATTTATAGTGTTTGACAATGTGATCCATCCCACAAATATTTTTTTTTTAATCTCTGGCTCTTCTCATGAAGTAAATTAGAGAACTAAGGGAATCATTTGTAGTGAGCTTAGTCACACAGTAATTTTTTTCATGTGTGTGCAATAATCTAATTTTTCATGTTCATTTCAGCACCCTGAATGAATCTATACTACTTGGTAAGGAAAAGGAAATTGTTTAATATTTGCCAAGAATAATTTGAGACAACAGGATTAGGAAAGACTACTATCACACTTACCTTTAGTAAATTAAAATTATTATTACTAAAATGCGGAGTTGTTTTGTTGAGTTTTTCAATTATTGTTTTCACTCGTGTAGTCTTTTCCACCTCTGCTAACTTTTAACTAGACTTGGAAATGTTAGGAAAAAAAAAGTTTGTTGCTTTTTATTTTTAAGGTTTATTTTCAATGAGATTAAACAATACTCACTTTTTCCACGCTTTAGAAGCCAAACTCCTAGATTTTTGGCTGTTTAGATGGGTCAGTTTTATTGAAATTCTTCTCTTGGCTTGCTGAAGATACATGTATTTAAAGATCAAGACAGTGTTTGCTCAAACCAGAAATCCCATGATTTTTTTTTAATTTCAGTTTGTCAGGAATGCTGTTTTTCAGAAAGAAGCAGTACAAGATTAAGAGAAGGTTTATAAAGTTCTAGATCTTCCAGTCTTGTGTCTGAATTCAAAACTTGCAAACTTAAATGATCATGAATCGTGTCTTAGAGACGTAAAGAAGCCAATGTCTATATTTTGCTGTACTTTTTTTTCTTTTTTTCTTTTTTCATTTGTTTCTGCCCTTTAGCCTCCCAGAAAACACCAAGAGTAACTAATGCAGAAAGGCACTTGGGGCCAGGTTAACAGTGTAGCAGTTTGAAATAGCTGGATAAGTTGATTGTTTTCTGCAATGCTATGATTACTTATATGGCACACATTAAAGGTGACAGTCATGCCCACACTCAAATGGGCCTTGAACCATCTTTGGCTGGCAATGGGGTCCATCTTCTGACTGTCCTTGCACACCAGGTAAAAACAGATACTTGGTACCACAGGATTCTTGCCCTGTCCTGTTGGGCTAGATGATCTTTGTGGGTCCCTTCCAACTCAGCACATTCTGTGTTTATAGGATTTGCATGAATTTGCCTTTTTTGTAAAAGGGCAAGAAAGTGGTGCTGGCCAAGTGTAAGGTGGTCTGTGGTCACCACTTGCACCATCAGTGAGCAGCCTTGTCCCGGCCATGTTTCTGCTGAGGTTTGCAGGTAGGGCTGTTTAGTGCACTGAAATATTGCATTTGTGTGCTTCACTGCTTGCTCCTTCCTCTTTTTTGTAAGCAGAATATTATGAACAGCTTGAATGCCTTGAAATTCTGCTAATCTGTATGATTTTCAACCAGACTTAAATGCATGACTGATTTGGTAGCAAGGACAGGTAAAACCATTGTATTCGGCCTAGTATATAGTTCACATATTAGTTATCTGTTTTTCAAAATTTCCATCAAATTATTAAGAACATTTGTGTCTGTGGCTTTTGCAAATATCCACCCTTGATATATATCTGATTTATTTTTTGGGAGGCTTACCCTTCTGCCAAGTATTTATTAGCCTACGTGGAATTTGTAGGCTAGTGGAGAACTCATTTATTTATTTATTTATTTACTAATTTTCATGGTAATTGACTATGCAAAAGTTTCCACTAATGAGAATTCTTCCCTGTTGTGAATCATTAATACATTAAGTACACTTCAGATTCCTCTAGTAATGATACAATGAGAATTGCTTAGCTGATCTAAATGACACAGATGTAGTACTAATTATACATTTTAAATTGGCAACAAACACAATTTACTGATTATCAAAAACAAAAGTAAACTTTTTTATTATAGTAATTTGCTATAATTTATCACACAGCCATTTTCTTTGTGTAATATTTATGCATTTGACAAACCTACAAAGATATATGTAATTAGACCTGTTTCATCCATCATTGGCTGCCTTTTAACCAGAGGTTTTATGTGAACAGCTTACAAAGACACTGTGAGATTAACCAAATCATAACAGTGTCATCTTTTAAACCAACAAATGCTTTTTTTTTTTAGTAATTTATGTGGATAATCAAAATTGAATTGTTTAACTTAGGTTCCTGAAGGTATTTTACAGAGCTATTGTTTGGGTGGTGTTTTGTTTGGTTGTAGTTTAGCAGAACTGTGTTTGATTGCAAATTTTTATGTATAAACTCAAAAAAAAATTCATAGGTATTTTTGAAGAGAAAAGCCTCAAATAATGCTGCACAGAATAAAAGTTTTTATCACCATAGTAGCAACAACCCCCTCTCTAAATGATTTGTGCTTGGAAAAGTTTGAAATTATTTGTCCATGGATTTGGAAAATCCAAAATGAGACCAATGTTTTATTTTCATTTAAGGCTAGATTTTGGGCATTAAAAATCTGCAAGCATTAGAAATCTCCATATCAAGCCCTGTCATCAAGTCATTTATTTGCCTTTTAAATATTGTCTTTAGAAAGCTTCATCCTGGTGCCTATAGTGCCATGGAAACTTGCCAGATGTATGGCATCATTAAAGTAGTCTTTGAAGTCTACATTAATATAGGATAGACAGGAATATCTTGGAAGAGGTTGTAATTGTTGGCTCTGGTATAATTCTTTTCACTTACTGTACAACCAGGAAAAAAAAACAACAAACCCGAAACCAAGCCCCTATCTTCCAGATTCCCCCCTCCCCAAACCAATAAAGGCTAAACTCCCTCTCTTAGATGCTTATTCCATATTTTCATGTCACAGGTCTTTCTAGAGGAAAAGTTTTTACGTTTTTGTGGATTGAAAGGTCTTTCAGTTTGTTTAAAAATTATGTACATTTTCAGGTAGTGACACTGTTGTGGCCACTTTAGGCTAAAGAAGCAAATTTTACCAGAACATGTGATGTCCTTTGATCTGTGCCTTCATCATGCTTGAGATCCTTGTTTTAATTGAGAGCTGTTTTGCTTTCCATTGAGTTCTTCTAAGTCAAAAATTTTGCCACTTGATTTTTCTAGGTGCATGATGGGTGCAAAGGGAGTTTGAAATCCCTTATTTCAAATAGCAATTCAAGATAAAAAATCCTACTCATCATGGTCTTTTTCCACTCTGGAAATTATTATTAATTTCTAGGAAATAATAATATATCTAAGTGGAGCATGGGATTGTCTGAAGAGAGTAAAGAATTTAGTTTCCTTGGACACCATCAATAGCAATGCTAGTGACGACAAGTGCCAGCAGCAGCAGAGTTCTTGTCCCAAGTGAGCACAGGTGCATTTGAAGGAGATGCATGTCCATTCTCTCTTCTAGAATATTTATTTGCTCCTTATTATCTGTCTACATCTAGAATCACAGCCACCTGCCAAGAACCACTTTTCCATCTGTTTTCTCAAAATATTCCTAAAGACCTCAGACAATGCTATCCCCACCAACTTGTCTCACATTTTCAACAACGAATCACCCACTCAGGGAGGAAAAGCATTTATTTCTGCTTCATAAAATATTTATTTCTTCACTTATTTCTTCTTTATTAAATATCAGTTTGGTGATGAACACTTCCACAATGTGTTTTTAACCTAGTTTTAATTTATTTGTCCTTCCTTCTTTTTTTTTTTATTTTCAATAGGGTGTAGTG
This sequence comes from Pseudopodoces humilis, assembly GCF_049639895.1. Lineage (NCBI taxonomy): Eukaryota > Metazoa > Chordata > Aves > Passeriformes > Paridae > Pseudopodoces > Pseudopodoces humilis. The sequence continues at coordinate 103,582,286 of NC_142201.1, read as the reverse complement.
GCAAGTGTACAGGTGTGGACATGTAATTATCTGGAAACAATTAAATTTCATTTTTAAAAGTAGAAAATATAGAAATTTCATTATGTCATATAATTTCACTGTGCTGTACCTTTAAAAAGAAATATGCAGTTGTTCTTGAACTATTAAACTATATGTGTCACCGATTTATCCTGTTACCAAAAGGATCTCATGTGTCACTTGGCAGAATGACAGCTTTTTTTCCCAGTCTATTGTATAATTGTGTTTTGTTAGCTGTTTTTGTTTTATAAATACTCTGCTAAAGGGATCTCTGAAGATCAAGATTTTTGAGGCAGTATTTTTCTTTGCTGTTCTTTGATGTTGACCTTCTCCCACTCCCCTCACAGCAACAAGCACAATATTTTGTTCTCAGAAAGTCACCAAATCTATGTCAGGAAAAAAAGCATTTATTTTTCACGTCAGAGTTTTTGCAAGCAGGCCAACTTCATTCCAGCAGATTCCTCATTTCAACTCTTCTGAAACAATTTTCCCAGAAAAAATAGGCTCATGAAAATTTTCTTTATTTGAAAATCTGCAGAGAGGCTCCAGTGCTATCATTCTTCTTATGCTTGACTACACAAGCTTGGAACACTGGCATTAGTATTTGTTATTATATTATTGTTTTTCCTTCTGAAAATTTCCCCTTCTAGCAAAAGCAGTGACACTGTCTCTGCCTGTATGAGAATGAGAAGTTTCTCCTGTAATATTTAATTGAAATACTTCTTACTGAAATATAATTTAATTAGTTCTTATCCTATCTTTTGGTAGTTATGGAAAGAAATTATTTGCTTTACAACAAATTCTATACGTTGTTCTTAAAAAATCTGTTTTTAAGCCCTTCCTTCTCTTTCATCATTTTCTTCATAATACTGAACATATCCAATTCCCTTAGCCTTTCTTCCCAGATTCTGCTTGTGAAACATCTTGTCAGTCTTAAGGCTTCCTTCAGGGTTCTCTGCAGCCTCTCTGCCTTTCTCACAGAGAAATGGCCCAACCCAATAGCATTTCAACTGAGCATCCTTATTGCCAGGAGAGCAGAAATTTCACATGTCTTTCCCAAGACATTTGAAAAATAATTTTTCAGATGGACATTTACTAGTTTTGCACCAGCATTCAGTTTTTGGCTTCTGTTCAGTTTGAGCTGCTATAACATCGATGCTGTTTCATCTGCTGCTTAGCCATTTCATATTATGTTTTCACTTTTTTGAAGTGAAATATTTGAATTTTGCCTTCATTGAATTGAATCCTGTTGATATTACAGCTCTGAACTGATTTCTGAAATTAGTGTGAAATCTAATCCTGCTGTTGAGATTGCCCACAACCCCTCCCAGCTCAGTGATAGCCATAAATGTCGTAACATATTTTCTATCCAAGTCGTTAATGAAAATATTGAGTTTACCAGATTTTTGCCAAGATCTTGCATGGTACAACCTGCGGGTTTGGCAGTGAACCCTTCCTTTGGGAACTGCTCTTCAGATTGTGGTTTATGGCATAGCTGTTCCAATGTCTCAGAATGAGATGCATGTATTTCCTATTTTATATTTCTTAAAAGAGGTGCACCTGCGCAGGTGAGGTGCAAGCTTCAAAACTTTTGTGCTTGCAGTGCCTGAGCATGCTGAGCTGGAGGAAATTTCTGGAGAGGGGAGCATGCACAGAACTGTTCCTAAGAGGTGTGCCATAACAAGTGCAGGAGAAACCTGTTCTCCGGTCTGGCTTCCCAGCGTGACAAACTTCCTGTGGGTTCATGGGTTGCAAAAACTACAAACCTAGTCTCTCCTGGATCCTTAGGAAAGTGGCATCTTGTGGCTGGAATTTGTCAGCCCTATCTATTATTGTTGTATTTATACACTAAGAGGAGCAGTTGTGAGCTTTAGAAATTAGTTGTGTTGTAGAAACAGCTGATTTTTGAAAGTTTTCTCACTACACCAAATATAGTCTTCTATATAGAGATTCTCCAAAGCTTTGATTGTGGCCAGAGCCTGCTGTAGGATATAAAGCCATGATGAGTTAGGGAGAAACCCTTCCACAAAGTTCCTGTGGCCTGGAAACATGCTCTGCAATGTCTCATCCCAGTGGGACAGAGGGGCAGAGAGGGAGCTGGGGAAGGTCCCATCATTCTCCAGCCTTCTTGCTTAGTGGACACCAGTGGAGGACTTTGGCAGTCAGGATAACTTCCTGTTATTGAGTCAATGTTTAAACTGTCTTTAAGACATTGATGATAAATAAAAATGTGAAATTATATTCTAGTTATAGAATTAGACACTTGCAGCTGTCATTCAAGGTTGCAATATTTGTCTCAAATTGCTCAATTGAAAATGCTTGACCTGATGAGAGTTTGTGTTTTCTCAAATAAACTATAATTTAAACAAGAATATATTCTCAGCACATTTGAAAACTAAATAATCAAAATTGTCTGAGCATAGGAAACTTATAGTCTGGCTTAGCTGTCACCTTCTTGAGTCTGGGTTTACAACCGGATCGATTTTATAGCTCAGTGGGCTAACTGATATAATGACATGGCCTTTTAGAATTGCCAGCTGTAGAACTAATTTTGGCTGGAGGAGTGGCCAGATGTATTCCTCACTGTCCTCAGTCTGAACTGGGTTAAGAGGGACTATAAATAGCCTCATAAATATTTTACTATGTCTACATTTTTGCACTGATGTGAAAGATAGGAGGATAGATGGTTCAGGTTCCTTGTGAGTCAGATCAAACAGGGTGAATTAAAAAAAAATACCCTTTCTTTAAATAACTCCATTTTCTAATATTTCTGTAATGTTTCCCCTTTGGGCTGGCCAATGCTCGGTTATAAAACCATTCCTATCTTCTTCAACAGATGTTGGTGCTGAAAAAATGGCCATTAAAAATGGTGGCTCCTGTTGATTTTAGCCAAGAAAAGACTTTTTAAATGAGATGAACAACAGAGGTACCTTTGTTTGAAGAAAAAGGGAATATTTTGTATTTCTTGCTTTTTTATCTGCTGATCTGAGTAAGAACCTCCGTTCCAGATTTAAATGGTGGCATTTAACTGAAGACAGATGTGTCTGTGTTCTCAATCCAAGTGCTCCACCTGCCTTTACCCAAGATTATTCCAGGTGTGCCATTTAACTTTGTCTCTAAGGTGGTTCATTGGCAATTTATGGAACAGAAGGCAATATAGAAATAAAAAAATAATCTACTTTCATTTGTGTCCCATGGCTGCAAGAAAGAATAACTTGCATTGGTTTGAGTCAGGGTGTCTTTTTCTCACAGGGTTAAAAAATAACAATAAAAACAGATAAACGAACAAAAAAACCCAACCAAAACCAGAAAGAACTACCCACAGAAAGTGTCTTCTTGCTATTCTGGATATTGAACTGGGAAATTTAAGTAATAATCTACTTGCTTGTCATTTTTTTAATTATTTCAAATAAAGCTAGCTTGCTTGTGCTCATTTGTACTTGTTTTAGGGAAATATATTTTAAGGATTTGTTGCTAGAAAAATCTGTAGCAATTAGTGACATAGGGTTCCTGATCTAAGTTTTGACTATAGCAAACCTGAGCACTGTTCATTCCTTTCACAAATCAAGGAAGCCTTTGTGTTCATTTTGAAGTTTTATTGTGGTAAAGAGAGTTTAAGCATGTTCTCAAGATGTGGTGTAAGGGAAAGCGCTTTACTAATTTATAAATGCAGCCCTTAATTTCCAGTGTGCAGCTGCTTGTCCTAGTCATTATTCAGAGCAAAGATGGAATCTCTGACAGGTACAGGCCACAAAATCTGATTTTGTTTCATTCAAGTAACCATTTGGCTGTGCCATATCTATAATCAGATGGATTAGCATTCCTTTGTTTAGCTCTCAGAGAGAAATCAAAGTTATCTTTTTAAATAGACTCCTCTTGGAGAAGGCCAAACCCCACCCAAACAATTATCTTTGTTTTCCCTCCCTGCAGGCTTTGCTGGCCTGTGTCACTGGTGTAACACGGGGACAAAAGTTATCCCACATTTCCATTAAATACAATGGTTTTTTATGTGTTAAAAGCACTGTCTCCTGCTCCAGTCAAAAGTGTTGAGGAGGAAGAGAAAGTGAGAATGCTTTTTGGGTCTTTTTCAGTGAAACAATTCTCATATTATCTATATATGGGCACCACCCATCGTTTTTTGAGTTTTTGTAAAGTTCCACTTATTTCAGATAATTTAGTTTCAAACTAGGAACACCCAATATCCAGGGGCCTCCAATGGATGACTTAAACTGAGTAATGAATATATTTAATTTGTAATTCTGTCTATGTTAGTTTTTCTTTAGAGCTCTGTGATCAGGATTTCAAGTGCAGGAAAATACAACTTCTAAAATTTCTTATGTAAAAAGACTCCTAGTACTTTTCTTTTTTAAAGACAGCCTTTTGTCAGTCATACCTGATTTTTTTATGCTAGTTATTTTTCTAATGTTATGCCACAAAGAGAGGCTGATGTCTTTGAACATTCTTGGATTGGTTTTATAAAATAAAACAGATTCATTTCAAGAGTTTCACATAAGTAAACACGATTATTATCTGGTTTTGGATAACTATTCAAATCAAAATTCATTCAACTTCAGTTGAACTTATTTCAACTGAAATAAGCTGGTAAAAGCTGACTGTTTAAAAGCTTAGTTTTTCAGATTTGACTGTTCTAGTGTACCTTAAGCACCCAAACAAACAGTGAAAAGAAAGAAAACAGGCACAGATCTGGTTCTTGGTGCCCCATGTTTTGGTTCAGGGGACCAAGACCAACAGCAGGTATTTGACTGGACATCGTATGGGTATTTCTTCCATCAGGTTGCACAGGGAATAGGAATTAAGAAAATGCTGTGATAGTCTAGAAGGTTATATCTGAATATTTAGGTTCTAAAAATATCTTAAAATTGTTTGGATCAGATATATGCACATGGGACTGACAGGACCCCTGAAAATACCTCTGAATATTGCTTTGCTGATTGGCAGTGCCTTTTCAACTGTTTATTTTATTTCTCTTTGAGAGATTGATGCAGCTGGGGTTGGAGAAGGAGGATAAGGGATTTTTGCAGATGTCTTGTCTTAAAACTATATTCTGTCAAACAATAGCTGGAATTTTTTAAAGTTCCCTGAGGCTAAAAGATGCAAAGAGCTCTCTGAGCAAGTAAAACTTCACCTTCACCAATATCAGAGCTCAAACTATTCTAACCCTTTTAGTTGTGTCCAAACATGTGTTAAGTGTCTTGAGTGATAGAACTAAAGCATCAGATCTAGGCTGGCAATATTTTTCCCAAAATAATATAAGTAGAACATACATATTTTGCACACCATGGATAAACACTGTATTTTATGTTGGTTGATCTGTGTGTTCTTTGCTTGAAGACAAGCTCACCAGCTCTCAAGAAACAGACGAATGTTTGTTTTACAACTATGCTGACTATTAAATAAAGGAAAAGGAAATAGCTTTTCCATGAATCAGATGAAAAATCAGCAGTTTTTAATAAATACAAATGCAATTAGCATATGAAAAAATTCATAGCCACACCGAGGGAGAAGTTTTCCATCAGCTACAGCTAATTCCTGCAAACCTAGATAAATTGTGAAGAACAAGCTCTTGTGACATGCAGATTCTCAAGGATTGTACAAACTGTCCCTTATCTTTTGTTACTACTGATCAGAGTTGTAATTCAATAGGGTCAGAAGAAAGGAAAATTAGGAGGGGAACTTACTCTATTTTCTATGATATAGCAATTTTAAAATAAGATATAGAAATGTGGTCAACATTTCAAAATTGAAAAAAGAGTTTTCTTTGTTCTTTCTGAGGAAGTTTTCAGTCTCTGATAGTGAACTGTATGTGTTAATGAAGCATGAGCCAGTGTCACATAGACTTTTAATTAATTGACAGTAACATACTTATTGCCTATCTCTTGCATGAAGCAGTCAATTTAATTTTGTAGAGTAAGATGGAAAAAATGATTATCAGAAGGGAGAATGCTCATTTAGGAGTTCATTATTGGGCAGCAGCCTTATGGAGGGGAAGTTACAGCACAGTTCTTAAAATCTTCTACAAATGGTTGCTGATTGCAAAAATTAACACTTTGCAAAAGTAACTGATCTTAAATGTATTCAGTAGCCCTACACTGGAAACTATGACTTGAAACTAAATAATAAAAACTGAAAAAGGGGAAACTCTTCATAGAAGGACATCAGCATTTGAGGAGTGAAACAGACTTTTATTTTTCTTCAGAAAGTGTTAGGAGAACAAAAAAAAATTGAAGTGGTGCATAAAAAATAGAGTAAGAAGGAGCAATATATGAAGAGTATGAGAGCAATGTAAATGTCAGCCAGGGTCCAGACTATGTGTACTCGGTTTTCTGGTTGGCATTTCCTGGTTGTTTGCGTTGTTTTGTTTTTTAGTGTTGATGTTGTTTACATTTTTGTTTATTTTGACTGTTTGTGGGGTTTCTGTTTTTGAAATTAAATTGAAATTAATTTAAATTAGATTTTGAAATTATTGTGGTTTTGAAATTCCTTAAATTAACTTGACCATTTAGGAAGTACCTGGGACCTGGGATATAAACTGAAACATTTTCAGAACATGGATTTTGATTTTTTGGGTTATGGAAAGAAAAATCTCTAATGAGCTTTTTCCAACACAGAATGAGTGGTGGAGATAAAAAAGACAGGGAACATATGAAGGCTCATAGATCCAAGTTTTCTGTTCAGTCCTAATAAATATAAGTCTGAGATCTAAAGAGTGATTTTTTAGCATTTCAGGTATTCAGAGCCTTCTAGTCCTCTTAAAAAGACAAACCAATTGGAAAAAGGTGATGCCACTGAGGTATTATTTGGAAATGAGCTTAGGATATTTTTTATTTACTTTTTCAATTTATCTTTATTGCCTTAAAACAATAACAAACTCACAAAAAAGCAATTTTCTGAGGCATATGTAACTCTCCACCTGGAGAAAAACATAATTTATCCTTTAATTCTTTCTGCAGTATTGCTCATAGATTGATTCTCTCTTTTTGTATGGAACTTTGCTGATGTTGTTGGTTTCTTTATAATACACTTTACAGCAGTATTTTGTATTTCTTCTGTCAGATGAATTTGGCCTGAACTCAGAATTGTGCTGCAGTCTTTAAACTGATCTAACAGCAGTCGTATGGGCATCAATTATCATGCACTTCACTGAAAGTAAGCCCAACTTCTGCTGCTTATAGTTTAACTTCTCCATTTCTTTCCATTTTCAGGGATTTGGTTCCACCTTCCATTGTTATTTTTTTTTAATTAACTTTTTATATTTCTGCAGTATCCAGAGGCCAAGGTCTTGTTTTGTATAGGGTTCTGGATAAACATAGAGTTGATCACTGAACTTTGTGGAGCTGCAAAGTGGGTTATCAGTCCATGAGGAGAATGGAGTCCACAACTTTGAAACAAGCTGTGCATTTCCTTTAATTTCAAGGCTTTCCCCCCCACCTCTGGAAGACTGAATTCCACACAGCTTTGCTTTGCACTTGGAGTCTCTTCCCACTTTTTTCTGTTACATCCTCTTGCTGGGCCCCACTGCAGCTCCTCGGCACAGAGTGAGGGAGTTGTACTGCCTCCCCTTTCTTGCTGAGACTTGTTCTCCTGGCTGGGTGCCTCTCTTCCTATCTGAAAACCTTTTTCTCAGTTCCAGCTCTGTCCAGAGGATTTGATTACCAGATGTGTGCACTTATTTTCACACAATCTAGCTGCATTAATGGATGTGTAGCAGTAACCTCAACAGGTTTTCAAGTAAAATATTCTTCTTGGGTAGTGGCAGGGGACAGGGAAAAGGAAGGAAAGATTGTTAATTTGCTCTGTCTTGAGTGCAAAGAGTTACTTGGGACAGAACAATCCTTCTCTTTGTGGTGATCTTATGAAATGGTTGGATATGCTTTTTTTATTAACCTTCTAATACCATGACTGGCAGGTGCAACTATTTGCAGACAATTTGGTTCATCCAGCACTTTACTGGCACATTTATGCTACACTGTGATATGAGTAGCATGGTGGATAAAGGCAATTATTATTGCAGTACAAGATAGATCTAGTTTAGGGGGTTTTGCCTTTCATTTCCATTTTAAGTGAAAGCAATTCTGGCTCCCTGTTAGACCGTCCATGTCAGGAAGAGTCAGGTGTTACACTTCCTCATCGTATTTCCTGGTTTGCTAGAGTGTTATAATGAAAACTCTCAGAACTTAATGCAGCACTTGAAACTGTGACACTCTTCAGAGTTCAAAAAATAATAAGGAATCGTGTTCCAGTGGGTGTCCTATGTTGTCAACAGCACAATAAAAATGTAGCAACACTATCCATGTACTTGCACTTCAGCTGGTTTGAGTTACTTCCAACTCTTATGTAAAGGATTTAATACCTGAAAGCATTTTGCTGCTTGTGGTATTTGTTGGAAACGTAATCTGAATTGCTTCAATGGAGGAACACCTGATCAAATTTTCAGTGACAAGAGACCAACTGTTTCAGTTTTGAAGTCAGCCATGACTTTTCAGCATGAGAAAACAACGATGAAGTAATGCCTTGTTGGGTGTTCGCAAACAGCGGGGTGTAGCTTTCCAAACAGCATCAGGGCAATGGGATGTGACACTTGAGAGGACATGGTTTGTAGCCATGTGAGAAAGGAGGTGTTTTGAAACTGGGCTGTGTAAATTTCCACAGCAAAAGGCTGCACAGCATTCCTTTGGAGATGTGTGCATAAGACAGCAGGTGATATATATGCCATACATGTCATCTGACAATAATTAAGGGAACATGTTTGCTTTTTTTCTGCCAAGGTTTTACAAGATTTGACTGCTGTGCATTGCTTTATTTGCATTTATCGTATGTAGTTGCTCTGTTCTCCTGCACATAGCAAAAATTTAGCACGTAAGGGAGCTTTCTTGACTTGCTTTAACCAGGCACACTTGGGTTAGAAGTATGACTTGATGTCTGGCACTAAGTATTAAAAGGGAGAAGTAACGTTTCCTTTCTCCTTTACCCACCTTCCACAGTAAAACAAGAAAAGTTTCTGGTACATTGAGTGCAGTGTGTGGGAGGAAATGAGAAAACCAAACAGCTGGAGTGCTTTCTGAAATAAAACAAAACAAAGAACAAAAAAAAAAAAAAACAACACCACCAAAAAACCCAAAACCAAACCAAAACAAAAAAATATTACTTCAAGCTCCAGAATTTGAAATAATATTCCTTGCATTTGGAATATCATATATAGGAACAATCTGGGATCAGTCATGTCTGAACATTATTTTTTATTCATATGCTTCTGAAGCAAATTTTATCATTTACTGTCTTGGTAAATGCATAACATGTCTTGGTCCATGCATAACACACACATGGGAAAACATCTACCTTTTCCCAACAGCAATACCCACTGGAGCTTTTTCAGTCCAACTCTAAACTTTTCCTTGCACAGAGTGTGTTTCTTGTTGCTGTGTATAAATATTATCATTCCTGGTATTTTTATCTGGAAATACATTGAATCTTAGTCCTGGAACTAAATATTCTGCATCATGGAAATTGCTGGTGGGATGGGATATATTTGTAGAAATGAATAATTTTGGTTTACTGCAACAAAAAAAAAAACATAAAAAAAACCCCTAAACAAACAAACCAACCAAAAAAACCCCAAAAGCATAAATTCTGTACTCCTCAGTGGGTTTAGCATTTTTCATTAGTTATTAGGAAAATGTCTCTGTATAACTGCTCACAAAACCTGCAGAAAAGACACCTGGAAGCAACAGTGATATCAGTGTCACTTATCTAAAACTAGTGTGACATAGCTTGTCAAAGGCCACAGGATGTTTTTTTTTAATAAATGCAAGTATTAATCCTATGGAACAGTTATATCAAGAAGTGTGAAATCTTCTCATTTCTGGAAAATCAAGTTTTGTTATCCCAAGTTAGGGGCCAGAATCAGACATCTTCAGCCTCTGAAAAGCAGAGTTAAAATAGAAAAGATGGAAACAGAGGGCCAAGTGGATCAGAGCCCTTGAGAATTTTGTTTCCCTCCATTGCAAGTGAAAGAACACATTAAAATCTCTGTGTTGCTTATATGGAAAGAAAGAATGTGCTGTGTTTCTCATCATCATATTTTAACAGAATGTGTATGGAAGACTTGTGTTGATTTGGGCCATAAAGAGAAATCCTCTTTGAGCATGGAGCAATTCTCAGTATTGTTCTGCCAAACGGAACAAGACCCTGGTGCCTGATAATCTCTTTCCTAGGTGATTATGCTTAAGAATGTAAGATATTTAATTCTCTAAGGAGGGGAAAGAAGTGCTGCAATGTCAGCATACGGGACAGAGAGCAGGCAGCACAATAAATTCCATGTCATTCCTTGAAGTACTGAAACCCATATAAAGGGGTTCACTTACTGCAGCAAGCCATAGGCTCAGATATCACACACATTAGTTTAATGTTCTGGTTTTAACTTGGAATGATGTGTTTCATCTCCACAGCCCATTTGTACGTCTCATGTGCATCTTGTTTGGTCTTTACTTAAGGGTTCTTAATGTGTTCCTATTGTCTATGTGGATTTCATGTCTGAAAGCCTATTTTTTTACAGAGGCAGTACCCCAGATATATTAGTCCTTAGGTAAAATTGTTATAACACAAGATATGGATGTTCATATCATATATGTATTGAAGATCACTAGTTTTTGATTTTTTTTCTGTACTAAATCACAAACTGGCGCTTTGAATAGTGGTAGAAGTAGAATTATTAGCATAATACACCCTGTTAATTAAGGTATTTATCAAATTACTAGCTAAAAGCTCAATTGTGAGATGTTGAAAAGTATACAAATAACATGAGGTTTTTATCCTGAATTTTCTGGATTTGTATGAGATGCTTCATAATTTTTTCCTCAGAAGTTATAATGATATAAATTTTAGAATTGGTGGAAAATGATGCTTAATCCTACCATATTAAGTTCTCTGGTGTTTTTGCTTGCTTCAGTGTTCTGGGCAGGCTGACACTTGAAGTTCACATTGCATGTATTTCTATGCCTACATTTTTCCACGTGTACAGTGATGGCATGAAGTGACATGTGAATATACCTGAGAGCCCAGCAGGGCAGGCAGCACTGCCTTCATATCAAAACCTCTATCCTGCCACTGCTTCTCTTTAAACCTTTTATTGACTTCCCTAGTTGGAGACATAGGGGTAAAGACAAATTCAGAGCAGTTCTGTTCTCCTCCCAACACTGAGATGTGTGTTTCCAAAGTGTTGTGTAACTGAATCCCTAAACATCCCCCACTGGTACTAATGGGAATCCCACAGTGAAATCCCTGAATGTTTCCTTGAGTGTGTATTCATTAGGACTTCTTCTCCCACCCTCTCTCTCCCACCGCTGTTTCAAATAGAGGGCCAAGAGGTCTCTTGAAACACAGCAAATGAACAAGGCAAGAGTTAATACAGACACTGCCTTCTGAGTGACATAACTGTGCAGTTATAAAAGTCCTTGTAGAAACATCTTTCCTTTGGTGTAGGATTCTATAACTTAAAGAATTATGGCAAAGAAACGGCATTTCTTATGTGCCTTGTGTGTTATATTTGAGGATCATCAATTACTAATTTTGTCGACAATACACTTGCCAAGGATTTCAGGATCACCTAGGTGTGTTAAATGAAGGAGTAGGCTCTGATACAGGCTGGGACAATGAACATTGTGGGGAAGGTTGCTGTTATGCAGAGAGCACAGTTTGACTTGGGAACAATCCAATTCCTTCCTCTATCAATAGATTTCAAACAGCAGCTTGTGCTGCATACACATTTATACTGGGAAACCTATAATTTATTAATCCTAGCTATTAAAGTAATACATAGGGTTCTTTGATTGATGCCTGGTGCTAATTCCTAAGAATTATGCAAAGGCAGAACACCTATCATAATAGATATGCAAGTTTTCTCCTTGGTACACAGGAAGAGTTTAGGTGTCCTCATCTGGATATTCCCATGGCTCTGTATGTGGCTGTGAGATGGTCAGCATTTTTTGTCCATTGCCACTTATGTAGGCATTATTTTATCAGTTTTTTTCCTCAGCAGCACACTTGTTTGAAGGAAATAGAAATCTGTGGAGCTTGTCCATGCCCACAATTTTGGGCCTAGGGAGAGCAGCTGCTTGACTGTTCTAGTGTTTCTGCTTTGAAAGGGCTGTCTCTGCTCCTGTGCTGCAGATTTGTATCTGGAGGTTGTAACCTCTTAGATCACCTCAGCTACTAACTGCCAGAGAAGCCAAAGGCAGCAAGGTTTTGAGCAGTTGTCAGAGTTTTATTTTCTACATCTCCAGCTTTGTGGAGATGAGACAGCAGCAGGTTACAAGGGTTTCTTGTATCTGTGTGCACATGGAGTTTAGCTACTGGACAGAAAATGGTCTTTATATGTGTTTTGGCTTGACGGCTGGCTGGGGACGCCTGTCCGTGGAAAACTGAGTCACTGTCAAGAAATCTGTGCTTGGGGTGAAAAGCCATGTGCACAGTAGCCACTTCACAGCAGCACTTCTCACGGGCAGGCTATGAATGTGCTGTGTGTGCACTGCTGACACTCTTCAGTCGAGCAAGCAGGAGCAGGGTACACTGGGCACAGGTGTGTCCCGGCCTGGAACTGGCTGGGCAGCAGTTCCAGACATCCCAGCAACACAGCTGACCCCATGGCTGGGGACAGCCTGGGTAAGGGAGGGCAGAACCTGTCTGTTGCTGAGGGGAAACGTGTCAGAAACAGCCCAAGAGCCCTGAGGGGAGAGCGGGAGGAGGGAGAGAAGTTACTCCAGGTGTCTCCGCAGGAATCTGCCGCAGCCCCTGGAGAGGACGTGCTGGAGCAGCTATTTCCCTGCAGCCACTGGGGAAAACATTGTGGATCAAGTATGTGGAGGACCCCACACTGGAGCAGGTGGATGTTTCCTGAAAGGACTTCAGCCTTTGGATTGTCACACAGGAGCAGGTCTATCCTGAAGGGCTGCAGCCTGCACAAAAGACCCTCAGAGGAGCAGAGGAACGGGAAGAGTGTGAGGCAGAAGGAGCAGCAGGGAAGAGCTGTTATGGACTGACCAGAGTCTGTATTTCTTATCCCCTCTATGCACTGGGGGATGGCAACAAGTTAAATTTTCTGCAAGACAACTCTGTTTTTCCAGCAATGAGAACTGGTGAGCAGTCTGTCTTTATCTTGATCTGTAACCTTTTGCATCTTATTTTCTCCCTCTTGACTGCTCCAAGGCTAGTTTTGTTAGAAAGGTGAGGTAAATTCTGATGATGGCATTCAATATTTTAAAACTTCAAATTTTAAACACTGGTTAAAGTTCCATGCCTTTTCCATATGTTGGGCAGTTACCACACAGGATTCATGGTCCCCCCATCCTGGCAGGCCAGGAGGCATAAGACCACCAAACCCTACTGTGATTGCTCGCTTGTAAGGTGCAGTGCATGTGTTATTTACTAATGGATGGAGATTTTCTCTGTTTTAGGGAAGGTGGTGGAATTTCTGTGTGTAACAACAGGCCTGTCAGCAGCTGTCCTTCATGGCCTTGCTACTGACTGACATTTCACTGATGAAAGCCATCAGTGGCCCCAGTAGCCCAGACTGACATTGCCTCCCTGAGAGATTTCACATGTGGTCTGAGAGGGCTGTCATCCTGCTTTTGACATCTTGTACTTAGTGTTTAGACATCTTGTGCTTAAAGGACTTCCTAACTTTGAGTTTTATATCAAATACAGTGTTTGTTTTCTGTATTTGAGGAGAATTAATCTGAGGTTACAAAATTGCTGGCAAATAAGTGGAGTTACAGCTGGGTAGCATGGTCTTTCTGCTTGGCTGCTGTGATGTGCAGAAAGATTACTCAAAATATACTCCATTAAAGGTAGACTCTCAAGTTCAGTGTAGATTAAAAAATTCTAAGTGTGTCCTAGGTGCATATTTTTAATACAACAAACATCCTTCTTGATGCAGGTGGGTGTGTTCAGTCCTGTGCACAGCAATGCTACTTCCTCATTAATAAAGAGGCAAAAACAATGGAAAATTATTACCCTTGTCTCTGGGTCCTGGTAATTCAAATATTCAACAGTGTTGTAACATTTCCCAGCCTTCAGATAGAGCCACTTTCTCTATCTTGAGATAAAACAATGTGTGGAAGTAGATCCATCATATAGTATGGGATTGCTTTGGAGCTTGTATCAAATGATAAACCCGAGAGTATTTGCTCTAAGAAATGAACATTTATTGAGGTTTACTTATTGCATGTGCAATAAAAAGAAGAAAAACTGTGTCAAAATCAGCAATTTAGTTCAGCTAGCTCAGTTACAGCCACAGCTTATGGTCGGCTGTAAACATACAACAGGTCAAGTACAGCTCATGTAGCATCACTCAGAGTATCCTGTTCCCAAATAAATGGAAGACAGTAAGTGATATTAGGTTTATGGTCGGTGGGGTACTGGAAGGTAGAAGTGCTTACAGCACCAGAGCCACTGTGAAGAAAGAGACTCTTAATCGTGTGTTTACATGCTTCTACAATCAGTTTAATTAAATTACTGTCACAAGCGTATCATTCAATTTTAGCTCTTTAGGAGGACTAAGTACAGCCTGAGGAAAGGATGAATTCTGAATAAGGAGATGCAACCAAGTAGGAAATTAGGGTTAACATAACTCTAAGATAAGTTTCTTCAAGAGGTAAATGAAGATGAGTTTTTCTCTAGAACAGAACATGCCTTTAAGTGATGAAGACTTTAGGCAAACATTTTTGATGCATTTTTAAAATAGATTCATGAAAAAATTCCTAAATGTGACTCCTTAGTAACACTTAAAAGGCTCAGTCATTTTTACGTCTGTTAATTTAAATAATAAATTAATAAAAATATTAAAAAATCAGGAAAAAATCCCCAAATACTATTCATAACAGGTTATGAATCCACCTCAAAATAACACACCTTTGCCTATTTTATTAATCAAGTTTTTAAAAGTGTAGGCTCTGTATTTATTGTGTGTTGCCCAAAAAATTTTCCTGGAAAGTCTGAATTAAAAAATGGGATAAAAAATACTATCACTATTCCCATGTAGGGTTGTTTGGCTGAATATTGTAATGAAAGATATAATAGTGTAAATCCTTCAGTGAAGGATTTTAATCTCTGTTTCTCTGTTGGTTCTGTAATACCAGAGTAGTTTACAGCTATACTGTCTAGGTCCTGGACAATGAATTTCCAAGTTCTTAATGCTTCTTCTGATCCAGATATTAAATCATAACTAAACTTATAAACATAAAACATATTAACATAAAACACATTAACATAAAACACATTAACATTTTAGTTAAAACATAACTAAATTTTCTTACTGAAACTTTTTTTACAGACCTGGTATTTGTATATACCTGGGTTGTATGTATATCAACCCAATACTACTCTCATGTTGTCCCAAATTTAAGTACTAATCTTGAATGTTCCATTTTTTACCTCTTAAGCTGTTGTTGCTTTTCCACAGAAGGTTCTAGTCCAAGCCTGGAAAGCTCTATTTCATCATCAGAGCATTTGGAATTGTTAGAGTTACTAAAATGAAAAAGATCAGGTCAACATTTGTATCAGACTCCATTATGAAAGCAAAATGTTTGACATCTGCATCATATTAAGGCAGTCCAGTTAATGGGAGCTCCTGTAGTGTATGAGTGAGCTGCAGGTTTCTGGCAGTTCTGCAAGTCAGAGTACCTGCTTATTTAGGATCTAAAATTTCAGTTCTGTGGTAATTCTGGGAATGAAGCCCATAGCAGGGCCAGAGTTTAAACATGGATGTCAGAGCCTGAGTGTTGTTTGAAAATTCAGGCCATAATTCAGAAGCGGGAAGATGTAGCAAGTAAATTCACCAAATATCATCATAATTAATACTGTTGGCACAGCACAGTGTATTCTGAAATTTATAAGAGCTTGAATAAAGGGCTAAGGTTAATAGCACTACATGCAATGAAAATGCAGAGCAAAAGGTGATCATTTGTAAAGAAACAGCAATTGAAATTATAGAAAGGGGTAGAAAACTGATGTGGCGTGATGCTTTTCTAGAATAAGAAACCTTATTCTGAACATAGATGCATTTTAAAACTATTGTCAAATTTCATTTTATGCCAGGTATAACAAATCAGGTAGTCTTTTTGCAGAAATATCTTAATTTATACTGTTGTTTCCTCTGCTGGAATGAGTTAAAAAAATTCAGTACAGTAAGGATTATAAAATAAGACAAAAATCTGCCCATGTTTAGAGGTATGTAATGTTGTTTTTTTTTTTCAATAGAGCACTTGAAATTTGTCAGGTTCATTGCTACAAACAAGAAACATAATCCTTTTTCTCTCTCAGTGAACACACAACACATAATTGCATATTTTCTTTAGGAAATTCTTCCATGAATGCTTGAAGTTTTCTGATATTATACCCTAACAAAAGCTTCAAATTAGCACTAATGTACTTGACATTATGGAGTGGGGTTCTTGAATAGAGGCCAGGCTAAGGTTTTTAAAAGGGTCATACCTTAAAAACTGTATCACCATTCTGCTCTCTAAAGGCTTCCCTTTTAGCAGTGAAGCTTATTTTTGTGCTATATGATGTCATAGCCCAGACATTTATGCTAAGGGGGAAAATTAATAATTAGCTCACAGATTTACAGTTGCTGAAGTTTGAATTTTAGTTAAAGACAAACACAAAGAAGATTATTGTTGATAACTTTTTATTTTGACAGAGACAGTAACAATGGTCTGGGTGGAGAAGCATGTTTAATTAATATTGCTGAGTTTATTTTTTTCAGTGCTTCTTTTTGCTTTTTTTTTAAAAAAAAATGTACTTTAGAGAACCAAAAGCAATTTCTTGAGCTTATTTTAAAGAATAATTTCAGTATTGCTGTTTAAATTCATAATGATATCTTATAAAATATCAATCAGCTTCAAATACATTTTTATAATGTAATATACAATATAATTTCTGTCACTACAAAAATGTTACTGCATGACTGCATTGAAGGGCTGTAATTCAAAGAAATGTATAGTATATAAATGTGCACAAAAAACCCTTCTTTCTTGTTCTTTTGAGGAGTCCTGAACAGAAATTTTTGTGAAAAATGATATGAAAAATGATACAACCAGGCCTGACAAACACAACCATTGCATTAAAATTTTGCCAGGTTCAAATTATTTTTTTTCACCTTGCTATCTGTAGTATTATCTTTATCAAATGTAGGAAGATGTAGGGGAAAGCAGGCATCTGTAGGTATTGTTATCTGGCTGTTACAAGGAAATTTGGGGTGTTTCGAGTGGCAGATACCTAAGAGATAAACAATATTTAAGAAATTATTAAACAAAATGCGTAAAAGGGATAAGGTTACAGTATGCATAATGTGTTTATTTATATGAAATTGTTATACAAATCAAAGTGCACTATATTTACAACTCTGCCTGAATTATCTTTCTTCTAATGATTTTTTTTCTTCAAAAACAATGGAACCTGAAAATCCCTCAGATATATTTTGTCAGATTTGGAAAATATGCAGTTCTAATACACTGGGTAAAAAACACCTCTGGTAACGAAGAACAGCAGCTTTCCTGGGAAAGGTGTCGTTCCCTAAGTAGGCATTAGAATAGGAAATCAAGATTTTTTAAATATCAACAGGAATTTCTATTCCTTTCTGATTCATCAGTATTTTTATGCACTTCTGGATGAATATGTCCTAAGCATCCTTAAACTGATAATGGTCTCTAATGCAAAGGCAAAACTTGCAGAACATTGGGCACCAAGTGGAAAATGATTTTATTTCAGCTGCCAGTGGCTGATTACTAATAACACAGACTTACTTTGCCTTCGTGATCAGAATACTTACATGCTTTTGTAAGCCGTCTACCCAGAATTTATAAATAGGAAAGAAAATAACCCTCGAAAGCCAAACAACTTCTTCTCCTTGTCGCCATATGCTGCATCTTTTCCCTCTAGGTTTTGTATACTCTGTGTGCTGAAGAATCGTGTCTTTTCTTTTCATGTTGCTCTGTCGGCGGTCATAACAGCTATTCTCTTCATGAATATGTAAATCCCATGCATAAAATCAGAAAAATTAGCATGGCGATTCCCACTATAGAATGTGCCCAATTATGTCTGCTAATACGTGGATAGTGATGATTTAATCTTTGGACTGTATGAGCAGATTCAGGTACAGTTACAAGAGCTGCAGTAATTACAGGGGACCCAAACACACAAGCTGGGTGCGTGCACATGCTGGGGGATCATTGGGCTTTAATAGGAACTGGGCATCTGATGCCTGGCTGTGATGGAGTGCTTGCAGATTCATTTAAAGGCGCTTTCTCTGATGGGTAGTGACAAGGGAGAAAAATGCCCTAGGTCTGCAATACCCTTCCCTTACTAACTGACACTCATTTGCATTTGAATTTTTTTTTTTCTTCTTTTTTAGTTCCTACTGAATGCTTGCAATTAGAACGGAACAAATAAAAGTTTGGATAAATAAAGGGAGAAAAATGGTGACCGCATTTGCTAGGCGTCCTTAACTCACTTGGTTTATCAGCAATGGGTGTTGGAGGGGGGAGGAAGGACATGCAGAAAACAAAACCAAAAAGGCACCACCAGCAATTGATGCATTTTTGTATTTAAATAAGCAGGCGTGCTCATGCATATTTATATGACGTGCATGCCTATGCGCCGCTCTGAGCAGTGGCTCTGCGGCTCGGCTGCAGTAATTAGGCTGATGTAATTATAGCAAAACAAAGCAAGCTTAGGCTGATGGTGTTTTTTTTTTCCCCATACAGTGGGAACATTTAAGACATATGCATATTCCAGCGTACAAAAAATGAACCTGCACCGCTGTCGGAGGCTAGGAGGACAGTGTGGCCAGTGCACCTATTGTGTCACTGCTGTAGAAAGCAGCTTAGCGATTGGCCACTGTCTGCAGCACATAATACTGACTGGTTATAAAGGACTTGTCTAGAGGAAAGCCTGTAGGTACTCCATTGTCTGGCAAAGTTGATATGACTGCATTCTTTTCACAGGGGGTCAGACAGCTGAACTGTAAAAGCTGCACAGATTTTTTTTTTTTTTTTTTGTCTTCTTCCTCTGTCTCTCTGTCTCTTCCATACAGCATTTTTCTTTCATGCCCTGTCTCAGTTTGCATAGTTAAAGAGAATGCTAATTAAGATCCCTTGCCTTAACCTGAAAATAATGACTTGGATGTAAATAGAAAACTGGCGATAGTTTAAAATATTCTTGCGTAGCACCAAGATATCAGTTACCATTCTAGGGGAAAAAAGGAAGAATTGTTTTTTGTAATCAAGGTAAACAAAAAAGAGTTGCTGTTTCTCTTCCTTCCTTTCTTTCGTTCTTTCCTTTTTTTTTCCTATTTTTCTTCCTATTTTTCTTTCTTTTTTTTTAAACCAATGATGCTATACTATTGCAAGCCAGATAATATTTTATTTCAGAAAGCGTGCTAGCTACATAATTTAAAAGTCCACAAATCAGTTGCAATTTAGTGCTTATTAATCCTTCTTAGGATGTAATTCAGTGAAAGAACTGCTTTAAAAAAAAATTCTTTTCTGTATTATAGACGGATCTAACAACGCAGTCTGGGCTCCGTGCCAAAGGCTGGTATTTCACAGCAGCGACCGCCTTACAGATGAGCTGTGGGAAGCAGGAGGGAGACTCTCTTAGGGTGCCACTACTATGGAGACACAGCTGGGCTGAACAAGATTTGCTTCAAACGACAACAAGAGAGACAGAAAGAGTCTGGTTCGACCGCTGCCCAAGCAGGCAGTAACCAGAAGAGCTAGCAGCCAATCCGGCCATGCTGCACTGTTCGAAATCAGCTCTACATCCCAGCCAATCAGTGACATCACTGGTGAGAAACTCATTTACATCATGCAGTAATGAACTTTGTTTAACGTAGCCTTTTTTCTTTTCTTTTTTTTTTTTTTTTCCTCACAGAGGTTAGGTCCTCCATTAATTATTCTGCCAGCATAATTTGAATCGCTATGCAAAACGATGGCTGCAATTTCTTGATTTTTTTTTAACTGTGTGCTGTCTCTGCAGGTAACCATGGGCACTGTTCCAATTTTTTTTTCTGTTGGCCCCATAAAACCTTTAAAAGTGTCTTTAATTGTTACTATTGTGCATATATTTTTCTTTCATGTATGTTTGTCTCCTTGTAGTCCTTACCTAATGTGGTACTGCTTTCTCCAGTTATAGCCTGAGATTACCTTTAACTGTCTTGGAAGGTAAAAAGGGTGTTGCTGCAGCATTGAGTTTGCATCTTTAGCTGCCATCACGGTCTAAGTACTTATTCTAATGCTTCAGAAATCATTTCGCTGTGGCCGTTTTACATATCTGGCTTTCTCTAAAGGTTCTTACATGCATCTGTTACAACTGAGTAAAGTTCAGTACTGTTATATTTCATTCTTCACCACTTTCAGTCAAGATGTCATTTTATTAATGAATAGAACTGAGATCATTTCTGAACAAATTTCACCCCCTTCCTTCCACCTCGACACAATGCACCTGATTTGCATCCATTTACCAGAATAACTGAATACAAGAGCCAGTATGAAAGGAAGTCAAGGGAGAGCTTACATACTGCTTCAGGGTATGTTGCAGCAAAGCGAAATATAGAATTTTTGTTTAGAATGTGCTTAATCTACACAGAAAAGATTAGATCTCAGATCTTGAAAATCTCTTATCTAGCCAGCTTTTCATATTAGGAAATAGGTTTGGTGTGGGGGGGTTGAGTGTTTTGGGTTTTTTTTAATAATAAACATGCTCATTTTCTTGAGATGTGTTCAATTATAAGTGGAAAACATTTGGGCAAGCCAACATTGTGTTGAACATTTGGATGTAATTCTCTGTGGGTAAAGTAATTTGTTGTGCGAACAATTTAAAACCAGCCCAGGATACTGTGGAATGCAGAGATTTCAGACTGCATAATCTAATGAGGCAAGGTTTTGCTCTTCAGTATTCTCATAGCTGAAACAGAATCAGATACGAGACAAATTCAATATTGTGTTATTAAATTAAAGCTCTATCTGTTGCTAGTGGGCTTCAAGAGGTCAAGTCTTTCGTAGAGCAAAATTTTATTTAAAGTAGCCTGAAATAGAATTTTTGTTACAACATGGTAACTTCCCCTCTCCTCACACACAATAATCTACAATTTGTTTATGGTGCTTCAGTTATATATTGATCCTTCTAGTAACTTTGAAAATGCAGAGGATTTAAGCACTAAACCATAGCTCTTTCGATGCATGATGCATTCCATCATCCCATCATCAGTATTCTGTGTGCGGCTGTCCTGATTCAGCCACTGGCTCCCCTGCTGCAGATCCTGTAATTTGAATCATGCGTAATAATATATTATCCTACTGGGGGCCTTCTTTCAGTAGGAGAGTGGTTTTATACCTTCTGCTCTAAGAGAACTGTTGGCTCCTTGCCATCTCGTAGCCATTATTCACAGAGGCAATCAAGATAGTCTTCCTTAAGGAATAACATCTGCACAACTGCATGTGCCAGAAATATAAAGCTTCCCTTCACGTTATAAATTTGGTTTTCTTGGGAGCAGGAATTTTTGAGAATACTGAAGCAGAAAAGCTGGACATTTGCAGGAATTCATCAAAAGTGTATTGCATGTGCCATGTGCTGAAATCCAGACTGTGAGGACATTTGGACTGGCTAAGGGAGGCAGAGGAGAAGAAAATAGAAGCTGGTGGCTACTCTGTGATTTTTGATAATATTTAATCTAACTCATGTTTTTGATTTAGCCAGTGATTACTGCTGTATTAAATATGTGACATTTGCCTTGCTGACAAGGTCATTTTCTAACTAGAATGTTGATGGGATGGTGTCAGCTGGGACTGGAGCTGCATTTCCCAAATTGAGAATCTAACCTGATTTGATGCATTCAACAAGATGAATTGTCAGTAGTGAATAAAAAACAGATACCAAAAGGGACCAAGGGTGTAGAAAATATGAGCACTTCATAACAAAGTAGAAGATCTCAGAAATGCAGAATTTGAAAACATGAACTGTGTTCATACAACAAGAATTGTATCTGCTGGTTGAAGCTCTGTAGGGCATGTAAAGGTGAGTGAAAGCAGCTGCTTAGGTCAAAGAAAGAGGAACCTCAGATCTGTGCAAGTCTTTCAGCTACAGTGTGTGCACTGCTGCCATATGTACCAGAAACACCAGGACCAGGACCTACAATTTTCTTTCGTTCACATAAATGTCACCCTTAAAACACAAACAAAATATCATGAGATCTTATTTTTATAGATGTTCTTTTTGTGTAAGCATATAGAGGCTTTCTGTCTTGTATAAATTGTTTTACAATTCCTGTTAAAGATAACAGATTTGTCGTTTTTGATTTAGGAAAGAGAGAGGGGAAGTATTGGAGGGAGAAAAAAGGAAAATTTGATTTATCATGTTTATCTCATCCTGAAGCTTACATATTTTTCATTGAACAACATCAATACAGCTGTAGCAAATAATTCTACCTTAGATGTGTTTATTTCAGTACTGTTGAGGTGTATATAGCAAAGAAGGGTCTTCTTGTCACCACCTCTTGCTTTACCTTCTTTAAGACAGAAATAAAGTCTGTAACATGGCTGAAAATTGAAAGTGCTAATATTTGGGAGCCGAAGTTCTTCTGAGACTATAGGAATGATAATTAAATGGGGCTCACCTGATTGCTGACTTTTAAAAAGTCTTCTTAGAGGGAAGACCCTCAACACCTGAGTAATCTGTCATATTTAAAATACTGTACAAAAAGATCAGATTTTTTTATATTTAAATAAACAAAGGAAGTCCACGGTATTGTGGCTTAGAAATAAGATAAAATTGAAAATAAGGCAAACAGGTTGGTGACTGCAGCTTCCTTCCTGACTCATTCCATCTAGAAGAGAGAAAGAGAGCTCCTAGGCCATTGATGCTCCAATGAAGAATATTCTCCATATAGTTGTTAAGTTTTCAGTAATTGGGATCAATAGGAAAAACAGTACCAAAAATCATAATGATTTGATGAATCACAGGAAGACAAATCACCTTCATGACAGCTCAGTTCTGACATGAGGAAACAGACTAAGCAGAGAATGGTATTTGCCACAGTCCACTCTAAAAGAGGAGTTATGTCATTCTGAAGGATGAGCCAGAAAATAACAGTCACTGGAAAGTACGACATATTTCTTTTCTACTTCTGTGAACAAATACATTGTACTTGGTTCTGTTCTTCTGTGATAACATTTTGGCTTTCTGATAAAAGTCCTAACAAAAAGTCCACTCCACAGATGTCTTTCAAAAGGCTGTTATTTCAATAACTGATGTTTCCAGGTAGGACATCTACATGAAGAGAGTATGGACACTTAAATTTGTTTTCTGCCCTTAGTGTATAAGCAACCTAGTTTTTGCAAGTTTTTCAAGCTATACCATTTATAAGGAAAACAATGAGACTGAACAGCAAAGGTGACACTAATAGTGAATTACTGCATGTAAGTTTTATGTAATATCAATTTTTTTATACTTTACAAGAGGGTTCCTCTTTTCTCAAATAGTCAGTATTTAAACAACCAATTTAATTAAATCAATTTTTAGAATTAAGGGTGACAATACTAGGAAAACACATTGTTATGGTTTAACCCCAGCCAGCATCCAAGAACCACACAGATGCTTGCTCAGCCCCCAACCATTGGGATGGAGGAGAGAATCAGAAGGGTAAATGTGATAAAAGTTGTGGCTGAGATAAAGACAGTTATAGGTAAGAAAGACACACACAAGTAAAGCAAAACAAGGAATCCTTTGCTTCCCATGAGCAGGCAGGTGTTCAGCACTCCCGGGAAAGCAGGGCTCCATCATATGTAATGGTGACTTGGGAAGACAAATATCATCACTGTGAACTTCCCTCCCACCTTCTTCCCCCAGCTTTATAGGCTGAGCATGACTCCATATAATCTGGGATATTCCTTTGGTCAGTTGGGATCAGCTCCCAACTCCTTGTGCACCCCCAGCCACTCAATGGCAGGATTGTGTGAGAGACAGAAAAGGCCCTGACTAATCACTGCTCAGTGATAACAAAAACATACTCTGTTATCAACACTCTCCATCACAAATCCAAAACACAGCCCTACACCAGCCACAACGATGGAAATTTACTCCAGCGAAACCCAGAACACGCTCTAAGGAATCAGTGACACTGCTACCCTTTAAAAGGGCTGCACATCTGCTCTTTTTGCAATATGCAACATTGAATGGGTTTTAATACTCCATCTAAGTCAAGACTAGAGTAGCCTATATATATTTATCTAAAGGCAAAGGATATTGAGCTGTCTGGCTTCTTTTGTCGTCTACAGCAAAAGGGTAGAAATGGTAGAAAACTGTAGAAGAATGTCTTTCTTGCTGAGTTTGGTCTAGAAATCTAGAAGTACATACATATATATATATATATTTCACTTGGGCATATAAATATTCTTTGACTGCATTACTGAGATACAGACTCATCTAACACTGTGTAGGAAAGACTTTATTTATGGGGTACTTTAATACTGAATCAAAATACGATCTTGGGTAAACAAGGTCAGTTACTATTTTACTGTGACACTTCAGCTTTCCTCACTTTAAATTAGGTTGTGGGAAATGGAGTGTGATGGCTCTTCTCACTATTAGAAAAAGCCTGGAAGGGACCCAAAACTCTTTTCTGGAAGCAAGTACAGAAAGACTGGTGAATACAGATATAGGAGTCATCAGTTGTTAAAGGACAGTTCCACAGTATTTTAAGGGCTGGTACCAGAAAAGGGTCTCTTTCTTGGCCTTAATTCTGCCCTGAAATGTCTTTATTTTCATGGTGGCTAGTAGGAGGGGAGCTGAGCAGTGCCTGCTGCACTACATCACCCTGAAGGCCCTCAGACAGGGGTTTGGTGTGCAAGGCAGCAAACTGTTGACTGGGGGTTGTGTTTTTATTTCTTCATCCAGTTGTTTTCAGTTTTCATGTTACATGTCAGTGCTGTATTACTCTTAACGGAACTTTTGGGGATCTAGGCATGTTTTATTAGTGCACCTGTAGTTTTTCATTTTATCACTGCATTTAAGTGAAAGGAAAAAACATCTTTTTTTAAGAGAATCCTTAATGTGATAAATTTAAGGCAATTGTTTTCACCAAGGGAGTTTGAGCTCTGTGTCGTTACCCAACAATTATAAAATTAAGCACTAAGACTTTGTTATGAAAACTATCACTTGATGTTTTTGGAAACTGTCTTTAGAAAGATTAAAAAAGTCACACTGAGAGAAGTGAAAATCATAGAAGAGTATCATGATTTAAAACAGCTTAAATTTGTGACCTCATTTGAGTTCATGGAGCAATGAAAGCTGTCTCTGGAGGTTAAATGTAGAGAAATATCTTAACCAAATTCACAGGTTAGATGGCTGAATCAAGGAGGGTTGGATTTATTTTAACACAAATAAACAAATGCAAACTGCCCAATGACACAGACATTTAAAAAACACCCTTAGATTGGCAAAATAATTATTAAAAATATTCAGGTAATCTCAGGCAGTGTATAACCATAAAAAGGGATAGGGGCAGACTGAAACAGTGTGGAAAGTTCTGATTAACTATCATCTGTAACAATCACTAAGTTACCTTGGTAGTGGAAGCTGACTTTGTTAACAAGGTATGAGCTAACTTACCTTTGCAGCCAGCTAATTAGCTGAGATGGATCCCTCATGTAGTTGAGATAAATTCACTTTCACCAAATGGCTCTGCATTGTGCAGTATGTATTCAAAATGGCTAAAGAGAGGGTCACGAAAGCCAAAATTATCTTGAAAGTCAAAAACTAACCCTCATTCTTGCAATTCCAATCTGGCATCAAAGTGCTAGATGGAATGAGTGGCAATTTTCTTCAGAAAGGCCATATTTTATAAATATATAAATTTTTTATATGACATGCACAGACTTCCAATTCTAGCTGGTAGTGTCCTAGTTCTGGCAGAGTATATGCTTTGTGCAGGATTTTACTTTGGAAAAAAAAAGTGGAGGACATTAACATAGAGGGCAGAAAGCCGGAACTGAACCACTAGGGAACTTAACTGTGCTGCAAGAGGCTATGAGTGCAGTGTCATTGTTTTGAAACCTGTTGCTAAACACATCAAAAGCTGTTTTTACAGTAGTTGAGTCCTCGATGTTTTCATAGCTGGAAGTTTAATAAGTATGTATGGAGATAGAGAAATGCCCTGATAACAACCTGCTCAGTATCTCAGAAGTGCAATCAAGTCTTCTTGCTGAAGGCAAAGATAAATTGATATTTTTGTCTCTAGATCTGTTCTGTTGGTAGTTTGGAGGACTCTGAGAGGAGCAAGAAGCTTTGGGCTGAGGTAGCAAAGTGAGGATGACTGACCTCTAATATGGGGTTGTAGCAAGGAAGCCAGGCTTGCCTGCTTCTGTTATGAACTGCTTGAACCTTGGGAATAAATTTTGTCCAGCCACTAAAAAAAATCCAAGGGATTATTATTTTATGTACATCATAAAGGAGATACAGATTATGGGGCTGTCATGCTTTGAAGAGAGGCCAAGTGAGAATAAGAAACATATTTAAAACATTTGGGATTTCCAGAGAAGGCGGTGTGGTGTTTGGTTCTACTAGTGTTGGTATGAGGAAAAACCTAGAAGACCTGTCCTGAAAAATACACTGTAGCTGATTTGTGACCATTTTAGTGCATCTGACCTTGTGTGTAGAATTTGTGATGTTTTGCACCTGGTACAATGGGTGGGGAATTTATAGCTGTGCAATGAAAACTGTTGTTTCTGTAAAATCTGATCTAGCTTTGGGTAATGTTTGTTACCAAAAATTTTTAAGTGTAACACAGGTATAGAACAGAAAAATTATATTTCACCCCAGGTCAAGTTTCTTCAGAACAAATTAAAAAATCACCTAATAAAAACTTTAATCTGGATTGACAAAAGTGCACATAACAAGTTCTATTTTAGCATGTCATAGTATCAGAAGAGCAGTTGGGTTTGTGTTCTCATATATGATCCATAATCTACCCAGGAGATATATTAATACATACACACAAAAAGTGTATATGTATACAATGGAAAATTTCACCGCATGACACTCCTGACTACAAAAATTATCTTTGTTCCAAAAATTGCCTTTATTCAAAGAGTATTCACTCAAATTCATGGATTAAAAACTTGTGAAGAATTGGTAAACATAGTAGGTAATAGGTAATTGGTATTACCTCTAACACAGGAAATCCCTGACATGTGAATTGCTGCAGACTAGGAAGTTATAGCAGGAACGTATCTCTGTGTTTGTGTGTCCTTACATTTTTTTCTTAGGCATCCATTTAAATTTTCCTCAGTGCCATCTTCAGAAATCAATTTACTTTAGCTATAATAAATAAAATACAGTTGAGTACATGGTATATGTACAAAACCAAAAACAGCCACTAAATTGTTCTTTTTAGGGAATTTTGATGGTGCATAAAAGAAAGTGGAAACACTGTTGTCAATTAAAACAAGATATTTTTGTTTCTTGAATATTCAGAGGTGTTTACAATTTATCAGCAAAGTTGAAATATTTCTTCAGTTTAAAATCCTTTCAGAATGTCCCCTTCAACGTCAGATTTTTTAATTTGCTATACTTTGACCATCTTGGCAATGAAAGAAAATCCAAAATGGTAAAATACTTTGCTGTGTAAAAATTTCCTACATTAAGAATTTTCAGTAGGCTGCTATATTAGAGTGTAAGGCTGTATTTCCCTTTTCTGTTAACTGAGGGTTGCTGACTTGTCCTAAAGCCTGCCCATCAAATACCTAAGAAACAACCACTGTGTGTGTGAAATAGCTGCTTCTTAGATTCCCATTTATTTCTCCCAAGAAATTTATATTCTATGGCTGTTTCCTGTAGATTACTTCAATTAGTGGAAGACTTTTAGTGAGAGGTAGTTATAATGCTTTGGATCTTTAAGTTATTAACATATCATTCATGGTAATATATGCAAAATCTTGACAATGATGTAGATTTACTGTCCAAGCAGAATGGGCTAAGTACATGTAAATGTACATATATTTTGTAAAAGCTCTTATTGTTAAACCAGCTGTTTTAATTGGTCTACAAAACTGAAATTATTTCCCTTTGTTTCTGGTCCTGCAAAATATGGGCATAGAATTAAGCCTGTGGTAATGATGATTGCCATGCTGAAAAAAAATATTTACATTGTAAACAACACCCAAGCACTACTTAAAGCTGAAAACAAGAATATAAGGAATGACAATCTGTTGGTGTTTTGTAACAAAATATATTTCCACTTCAGTCACTGAAAACCAACAAAATGCTGAGTCGTTGCCACAATTTTTAGAAAGTTACAATGATCAGAGAGATCTGGAAAATTTGGGGGTTTATTGATTCTGTGGAGATGTTTCTAAATAGTCAACATTGTGTCATTGTAAAAAATTAAAATAATTGCATTTGCAAATTGTTTATTGAGTTCTTTTTTGAAGATAGTCTGTGGTTCTGCTTCCAATCCAAATCTGGAAACCAACATCAACATGAATGTTGGTGTGAATGCAAACCATTATGTTGATAGAGTTACATAATTTGAGTATGCATATTCATTTACTGGCATGTACTTGAAACTATATTTGAGTCTTTTCTAAAAACTATGACTTAACTGACTACATAAAGTCCTGCCCCACAGCTGTGTTTTTCTGTGCCATTCTGATACATATCTGAGATAATCTGGGATTTTATTGCATTATTGGTCATTTTTCCCTGCAGGGGACAATGGTAATCACCTGTCCCTTATTGGCCTGTGTAGATGATATGAGATAGTTGGAGGGAAACTTGCCCTCCTGTGCTGTGGTACAGGTAGGTAGGGGCCAGGGGAGCATCCAGGGGTTCACACACTGCAAGTCACACCTGCCCTGGTATCAAGGGAAATGGGCACAGTAGTTGGAGAAATGTAGTAAAGAAGGTTATCTCCAAAAATTCTGCCTTCTTTCTTTGGTGCTTCTGGCAGATGGTCTTTCGGAATCACAGCTACGACAGGGTGTGGAGACAGCCTGAAATGCCAGCCCAAACAAGGACTGAGCAGTCACTCTGATCCCTGTCCCTTGTCTGAAGTCAGAGGTCTCCAGCTGCACATGAGCCGGTGTTGAGAGCAGTGTATATGTGAGACATTGTGTCACTGGCAACTCTGTGTGTGGCCTAAATGACAACATTCCCTTCCTACTTTAATTTACCTGATCAGCCTCCTTTAGCAGTGTTTCTCTTACACCAGTGTCTGTGGAATACAGAAATACATGTCCTCACTAAAACACGTCTCTAAGAGAGGGCTGGGTACAAATTTTGTGTACCTCACAACTGGTTGCCTCATGCCACTAGTGGTTAGGCTCTTCTAACTAGTTAGATGCATTATTCCTTTTCTTCCATTTCTTTTAATAGTTCCTGTTACTAGTGCTTGTTATTAGTGAAACTTATTAATATTTTTCAAAGACTTCTTTGTAACTTTCAACTCCTCATGCCTTCCTACCAATGTAGATATTGAATCTTGATATTTGTTGTAGCAGTCAGGGCAATGTCTTTACATCTCTGCAGACCTAAAGGAATCAGGAGCTTGTGAAACAAAAGCAATGCAGTGCAGTGTGTTAAGAACAGGATGTTAAGGGTTAAAACTCATTGAGTTCCAACCCCTCTGCCATGGGCAGGGACACCTTCCATTATCCCAGGTTGCTCAGAGCCCCATCCAGCCTGGCCTTGAACACTTCCAGGGAAGGAACAGCCACAGCTTCTCTGGGCAACCTGTGCCAGGGCCTCGCCTCTCTCACAGTAAAGCATTTCTGAATTTCATATTTTTCATTTCAGACCCATTTCTCCTTGTTCTATCACTGCAATTCCTTATGAAGCCCCTCTCCATCTTTCCTGCAGGTCCCTTCAGATACTCCAAGGCTGCTATCAGGTCTCCACACAGTCTCCATATTTATGTTACAGCAAATTCTGTCAGTTTTTGGTACATAAATCCCACTTTATTTCTTTAAAATGTGGACATTCTCCAGTTGTTCAATATTAGCATTGTACAAGAACATGTAGATTATTATCTACAATCATGTTCATAACTTGTCCCTATAAGTGGTGTTATTTTGCTCTATTCAAAATCTTTTAAAAATACAGTTAATTACACATTTCCTAAGAACAAGGGTGTAAATCAAGGGTGTTTGACTCACAGTGCTGAAGGATACAGAATCACTCCTAATTAGAGATCTCTCTGTTCATCTGGACTCTTATAGTCTATTTGCTGATCTATGTTAGTAAGGTGCTCTCTGAAAAAGTGCTACAAATATATAGAGAGCATTACTTTGAAGAATTCAACTAGTCAACTTTTACTACATTTGGGAAAGGAGAGAATGGAAAATACAGAACTGATTTTTAAGGAGTTACCTCTTGAGATAATCCATTTATCAGCTCTTTTCCAACTTTTATATACAGCTAGTGAACTAGACAATTTGTTCTCTCCTTTGTACTCAGTATATATTTTGAACTTTGATAATAGCAAGTTTATTTCCCACTTAAAACAATTCAGTCCATTGGTTCTGTCCTCCCTATTGGTGGATTATTTCAGCAAGTCTCTCAGTGTGCATTTTCACTTTGATCATGCCCTTTCCATCCAGTTTAAGGGAATTAGATAGTCTCTCAAGGGAGCTCAAGTAACTCTTTGGATTGCTGAGGTAATTCACTCACTGGTGAAAAAGTGGAACACCAACCAGGAAATATAGGTGCATACTCAGATTCGTTTTTCACTTGGATAATCCTTGAAAATAAAGCCTTGTATGATGTAAATCCATGCAGAATCATAGAGCTAAGTGGATCTGGTAAGCAACAGGCAGCAAGTCAGCTCAGGAAAAAGTATACTTACTGCAGGCAAAGGTCCTGTGAATTTCTTACTTAATATAAAACAGTGTAAGTGGCCTCCAAGGAAACGCTGGAAAGAAAGGCATTTATGTCACACATCAGTTTGAAAAGGGTTGGTGGGGTTTTTTTTCATCTCTTTGACCTGATAATCTGAAGCATCAGCAAC
This sequence comes from Pseudopodoces humilis, assembly GCF_049639895.1. NCBI lineage: Eukaryota > Metazoa > Chordata > Aves > Passeriformes > Paridae > Pseudopodoces > Pseudopodoces humilis. Next base: position 103,551,196 of record NC_142201.1, on the reverse strand, counting down.
CTCTTTCAGTATGGAAATCTCAGTGTTAGATGTTTTCTCCAGAACTTGTGTTATCTTCTGCTGAGCTAGTTCTACATTTTAAACTTCCAAGAATTCACACTCCTTTCTTATTTCCCAGACAGAAATGTGCCTCCAGCTTCTATAATTTACTCACCTTTGTTAGTTGTAATATTCCTTGCTGCATAGATAACCTTAATGTTTATTTTTTTTTTCTACTTAAGCCTGATATGTAGCTTAAGCTATTGTTTATCCTGTGTATTTTTGGCCACATGCTAGAAATCCTCATATAATCCTACATCTATAATCTTTGAAAAATAATGAATGAATGTGCAATTCTAGTGGTGTGCTTTCCCATTGTATGTGGATAAAACACTTTAAAGGACCTAAAGGATTTCAACTGGTTGCACAGACCACACTCGATTAGTATTATTATTATAATCAAAAATTAATATATATTTGGTATTCACTAATATCCAATCCGACTTTTCTTTCTCTGAATAATGAGTCAGTTGCATCCTTTCTGTCCAAATCTGTAGCTCTTGGGACCTTGGAAAATGAGACATTTTTTAAAGGAATTATCATAGAATCACAGAATGGTTTGGGTTGGAAGAGACTTTAAAAATCATCTCATTCCATCCCCCTGCCATGGTCAGAGCACCTTCCACCAGACCAGGTTGCTCAGAGCCACATCCAAACTGGCCTTGGACACTTCCAGGGATTGCCTCAGTTTTGTTTTAAATGCTCTTGCTGTGATCCCTCTTCTTCACACTGGTGTTTGGAAAAGTTTTTCCATTCATGTGGTAGCCTCAAATGTATTCAGTGACTGCTTATTACAGCAACACACAACAGGAATCTGTTAGGAGGAAGAAACCAGTGCATTTTGCTAAATTAGCTATTAGATTTGCCTGGTCCAATCAGACAGGAAGCTTCAATATCACTTGTGAGAATGCTGGGAAGTGCTGTTTAGAAAAACAAGCTAATTTTCTCAGCTGTTACATGGCTGTGAATAATCTTTAGAGCAGCACCTAAAGGCATTAATGACTTTCACAGATGAGTTTATTTCTTTGGTTTTATTACAAAGATGATGCAATTTTTTAGCTGTTCCCTGGTGAGTTGCTCTGTTCAAAGAGGAGTTTTGGAGATAACACCAGGTATTGCTATCTTATATTAGAGGAAGATTTCTATTTTTGCTTATGCCTCTTGTTTGTCTTGTTTGTCTCTTTATTTATTTTGTGTTTTTATTGAATTTACTGTTGTGAACAATGGTGACTAAGAGCCAGCCTTTAACAGTGCTAGAACTATGTCTCCATGTAGATTTTTATGGTAATGTATAAAAATGCATTGTGTCTAGCTTTTGCATTATAAGTTACAGTATATTGAGAAAGCATACCTGAAATAATATTTTTGTGTGTATGGGTTTATAATAATTATATTTATTAATATTTAAGAAAAGCACAAGTGAAGGAACATCTGATATTGAAGATAGCAAATTTGCTAAAAAGTACTAATTCTGTTTGGCAATGTAGGATGAATGTATGTTGTTAGGGGAATCAAAGTCAATTGCTCTGTGATTTATTGGTTTGGTTTTTTATTTAGTGAAAACAGACTAGGAATAAAAAGTTTAAACTTGACTTGTGCCAAGAGACCAGATACAAGTGGAAAGCCGGTGAACACCTGCATTGGTGTTGTACAAAAATCCAATCAGATTCATGTTGGGCATGCACCCTCTGTATGAGTATTGTGTGATGCTAAGAACTTCTTAGTTCTCATTTCCTGATTTGCTTAGTAGTAGAATCCACTGACTTGATCTGTTTTCTGTGAACATAGTGCTTGAAACCCTTCACACAAGCATTTTCCTGGGTTACATTTGCCTAGAAAAGAATCCTAGAAATGTTTAGGAACAGCTGAAAAATCTTCCAGCCTGAGAGAAAACACTGTATTTAAAGGGAACTTACTGAAAAACCAAAAACCCCCAAACCATGATGAGCTGCAAGAATTAGCTGAAAAAATGCTTGGAGAAAATAAGGAAAAAAAAAAAGCCAGGGCAATGCCTGTGTGTGACTTGCTCAACTTTTCCCTTCCAAAATAAAGAAAAAATCAAAAATTCTATGCAAAAAGTTCTTAAACTTTTAAGAAAAATTTTACCCCAAATTAAAATATTTGGGTGTTTTTGTAGCTATCAGACAGCAAGGTAAAGAGAATCTTTACTAGAGACACATTTTAATTAATCAATTGACATGTTTCTTCTTTCAGCTTTTTTATTAAATCAGAAATTGAATGTATTTTGTTCAGTTCTCTTCTATGGAGGCTAAAATGTGAAGGAAATTCCAACACCTATTAGAAACCTTTGTATAAGATAATATAGGAGATTTACCACCACATATTTTTATGGCTAGTAATTCAGTGATGAAAAGGATATGTTCCTTGAGAAAGTGTGGAAAGAATTTCTCTTATGGCACTGTTCAGCATTTCAGATGAAGCACAAATAATTGTGATGGGTAAATGAAGACAGAAAGATTGGGAAAAGTGGCTGAGCTTATGTAAGCCTTCATGTAGTCTCAGTCAGGGTATGTGTGGCAGTGTATCTAATGTTAATGGGGAGTGGTTGTTAAGTTTTAATGCTCTTAGGAAGATGGACCAAGGAATACCAGAACTCCTGAGCAGGAGGCAATTTCATTTGTGAAGAGTCAACCACTGTAACAAAACAGTTGGACTCCAAGGCCTCTTCTATACAGAGGTCTGTCACAGGTAGACTTTTGGCTTAAAAGAAAGGATTTTTTTCATGTGGAAGTAGTGTAATTTTATGTAAGAACTTTGACTTCTTGCTTCCGTGTTCTTTCCATTCTACTGGGAAAACCCCATGTTCACACTTACATTGAATCACTTTTGGAAAGTTCAACATAACTATAAAGCAGCTTCTGGCTAGTGAAAACAAGCTGTGGTTGTCATATAAGAGAGCAAAGCTCATTGAGGTCAAAAGGAAAATTCAACTTCCTGCAGCAAAGCCTTTTTGATCTGATGGCTGTTTGGAATATGAGCACAGCTTTCCCTTGAAGTGCATGCTGAAGCAAGAGATGTCTTCTAGCCAAAAATATCCACAGAACCTTCATCAATATGCTTTTATTTTGTGACTTTGTTTTGTGGTTTGTTTATATTTGAAATCTGGTGTGAATGTAACATTTCTATGTTGTACAGCAAAAAAAAAAAAAAATAAAGGAATGGGGAAAGTGAAATGAAGAAAGGTGATTTGATAGGAAAATGATTTCTGAGTAACATAGGAAAAGGGTTTGGGAAAAGATAAAAAGAAAAATTTCCATCAGAAATCAGAGCTACTAGCAAAGAAATAATGTCAGAGTTGGAAGTTGTAAAATTATTAATTTACATTGTTTTGGAAGTTGTTTCCATAGATTTTACCATAAACTCTCCTAATGCACTCTGATTCTGCTGTTTTCACTACATTCTCTGTCTCTAATTAAAGCAAGGACATTTGATTTAGGAATGTGGTTGTTGCCTTGGAGCTGTTCTTCTGGACTCTGTTAATGGTTTGTCAAAACCTTCTTTAGTATGCTGAATTTTGCAAGAAATCTTGCGGGAAGCTGTTCGTTTTTATGGGATTTTGGCATCTGTTCTTTATACTCAGGAGCAAAAAGTGCTGAGACCATGAAACAAAGCTGGCAGTCAGGTTAGGTAGATGGGAGTGAGACATGTTTTTCTCATATAGAGAATATCCCTCTTTTCCCCTATGTGCAACATGCAGACATTGCTGGCTGGAAAGGAAAATGGATGTTTCAGCAAAGCACCCATGGGCTCTCTGTCTCTGGGGGCACAAAATTACCTTCTTATGTTCTACAGGTGGTTCTTCCATCAGTGCCAGGCAATGTAGTTTAGTGAGCAAACCTGGTTACTTTGAGCTGTCTGTGCACTACTACTACATTGACTCAAATATACTCATATTTCAAAAAATGCAAGAGTAAAGCTAATTGTTATTTTTAAAGGGTAATTTGCAGAGCTTTTTATTTTGGTATAGAGGATCATGCCTTGGAAAAGACTTCGCTTTCTCCTTTTGTTATTTGCTCTTGTTAAGAGGAGAGGAAGAGGCAGGGAGATGAAGTGGTGGCTTCAGACCAAAAATGCTATTAACTTATCCTTCCTTCTCAAGATAAGTGACTGCATAAGTAGTATTTATTTTCCAAAGTAGAAATCAGAGAATGAATTTCCATTTTTTTTTTTTCCTCTTGTGAATCCAACTACTATAGACTGTGGCTTTCTTGACTGGATCCAAAGTTGGGTTTAATTGCTATTATGGTTTTTAATGAATGATTTCACTTTTATTTGTTGAAGTCACAGCTTTTTGTATTTATCAAAGAAAGTCTGCATGAAGAGATCACAGCACACATTAGAGTTTAAACCCCTAGTCTCAATTCACTGAAACAATGCACATATTGTCACTAAAACTGTTTCTTTTCTCCTCTTTGATTTTCTGTACCTAATTAATTATAATGCACAGGCAATAAAAATCTCCAGCTTTTATTATTAAGCTTTGTAAGTTAGGGCCTTACTCTACCACTTTGTCTCACTTTGAACAGTCCCTTTATACAAGTAATTGTACTCTTGCAGTGATTGGGATTATTTAAATGGCAAGAAGGGACTCAGGCAAGGAGGATGTTTGATTCCAGACTTGAATAATGAGATGAAATGCTTCAAAAATGTTTAAGTAGGTGTGTAGTATGGTAGTTTTTACAGATGTGTCATGCAGAAGTTAAAGCAATCATTATTTGAAAAGCAAAAGATTAGTGTCTTCACCTTGGAAGGGCAACACGATACCCGTTTCTGAATGCTTCCATCATTGGTCTCACTCTGTTCTGAAGTGGGAATCCAGCTGATGATCACTGAAATCAAATAATCTGGCTTTCTCTTCCCATTCATAGCAAGTAGAATACGTTGTGGAAATCTCTTAGGGCAGTTGTATTCATCTGTTACATTTTTGGGAAATGGAGCATTTTCAGTGTTCCATCCTTTCTCATGTGTGCCCACAGGCAGACCTGTCATTTCACTGACTCCACCTGCCTTGTGCTTCCCTTATCCATTCGAGTTTAACTGGCTGCTGGAAAACTTCCACTGCTAATGGTGGCTATTGAGATATGTGATGGACTGACAGAGTCGTGTGGGCAGTATTCCCTTTAAAGGTGGATTTGCTCAAAATTTAGCTTGCTAGTTGTGTAAGGCTTTGATTTAGTCTCTGGCGGAGGTGGCTGCATGTTTTCAGTTTGCTTTGGTTTCTTTGAGCCTTTGGAAGACTCCTTGGTTTCTTGGATTTTTCACAGCACCATCTTTCTAAAAACACCATAGTATCTCTTGAATTATGTGCTGAGCTTACTGTCCTCCCTAGCTCTGAATTTAATTTGCAAAAATGATAAAAGTACAGACCTTTATTATTAATAATTGATAGTAATGTAGAAATCTCTCCCAGAGCTGTGGCATTTTTAGTTCAAATCTGTGGAGTTAATATTGCTGGTTTTACCAGGTATGCTTATCAGAAAAGAAATCAAATTTTGCATATAAGTCTGGTGATAGAATTACTTAAACATGTGTTGGAAAGGGCTATAACCTGTATGCCTGGAGGTGTTCCCCTTGAGGTTCAGACTGCCCTACAGCTATTCTTGCTATGATATACCCTGCTCCTCTTAAGATTCCAATTTTTTTCTGGAGGTACAAAATCAAGTTAATTCGTAGTCTTTCTGTTTATGCATAATCATGAACTTTTGCAAATGAAATGTCAGAGTGTGATAAGTCCTCAGAAAAGCACTGAATTTATGAAAAACGGTTTAAACATGGTTTCTTTAATTATATATGCAAGTAATATGTATTGGAAGAACTGGCCTTAAGTTCCTGACTGCATTTGAAGTGGCTTCTTCTATAGTCTTCCAAAGAATAAGTAAGTAAAATGGATTTAAAATTTAATTATTAGTGCTCACAGTTCCTAGCAGTCCCTTTTTTAAAAGAAATGAGCCTATTGTATGTTTTTTTCCTTGGAAACCATAAGCAGAATATAGTAACTATGGTGTTAACACTTCCAAAGTTGTTATTATACTTAAAAAAAAAAAAAAGTAAACAAAGGAATGACCACATGCAATTTATTTTTTACAAGGGGACTGTGTGTGGTCCACTAAGGAAAAGTAATATGCAAAATAAAGAAATCTTCTCATAGTCATCTTGGGTCTAGTGGAGGTGCTGGCACATATTAATCTTTCTGCCTAAGAGGTTATTAGTAAGAGAAATTAGGCTCTGCTACTTTGATGTTTTCTCAGTGTTGTTGAAAGGTTTGTATGTAGGAATGTGTGCATTTATCACATGGTTCCATGACAGCTCCCTTTCGAATACTCATACCATTTCAACAAACTAAATCTTTATGTTCTAAAGCATTCCTGAATTGCAATGACTGGGCCTCTTACTTCCCAAACTTTCAGGTCAGGAGCCACCAGCCTTTTACCTTTTAGAGGCTCTGGAGCCTTTAGCTGTGTGCTGCTCTAGAACCAAGGTACCTTCCATTCTAAATAATTTGGGTAACCCTTTTCTGGTCTTAGTTTGAACTACCACATGTGACTGAACCATAAACTAACAGACATTCAGTGGTTTTTTTCAAACAAAATACTCACTTTTATTTCAAACAGTGTAAGAGATAAAGTAGTATTGTATAAAGTGGAGCACCATGTTCCATCACACCTCTCAGTGAAAAAGGCAGAATTGATTGTTGCACCAAGAAGTCTTCATTTCTCTTTATCAGTGTTATAAATGCAAAGGCAGATTTGGGTTAAATAAAAACAATTTATTATAAAACAATTTTTATATAAAAAAAATAAACAATGAGGGAAAACCACAATAAAACAAACAGCGCAGCGCTGGGTGGACAGGGATCTATACCCAAAGGTATAGGTGTTCCCAAATCCACGAAGGAGGGTAAACTGTCCGGGGTTTTTATAGGGATTTTTAGCCTTGAGGCCAAATTCCAGGCAGGCACCATTCATCAACAGTCCTTGATTGTCGTATGAATTGATTTCCTGGCATTGGAGAATAGAGTCGAATGGACGTCCGGACCGAGTCTCCTCATATGTAAAGAAATTCTGAGTGGCTCTTGTGGTTCAGGCCATCCGGATGGGATGGCTGGATCCGGGTTGGAGCCGATGGATATTTCGGCTGGATTTTTCCTTTTGTTTACCTGATGGCTTCCCCCAACGGTAGCCTGCAAGGCGGGGTGTTCAGGTCCGGTGATGAATATCTCGTCGGTGCCTCTCCGTTTTGGCTTGATGTTTCGTGTCCTGCCTATTCTTCCCCGTTGATGGTCACCGAGCCTGTCCTTGTCAGTTTGAGGAGTTTTTTTTTTTTTCCTGTCAGCTTGATGGGCCTCGTCCTGTCTATTCTTTTTTGTTGATGGGCGCCGGCTAGGATCGTTATCCTTTGAGTGGGAATTCGTGGCTAGATCTGGGAAGGGCTTGTGTGTCATACTGTACTTTATATTTTATAGTATTGTTATATACATTTATTTAGATTTTTACGAATTTTTACAAGTTTATTTCTCACATCAGTGTCTTCTAAAATGCGATTTCTCCAGTCATGTTTCTCTTTCTCTCCTTTAAAGAAAAAGGAAACCATCACCTCACTTTATAAATTCTAGTTATTTTTTGTTAGATGACCTTCTGATTGGTACTATCAGATGATTAAAAAATACCTAATTATCTAAAGTATGGCTAACTACCACTGTCACGCAAGAAAAATCGGGAGATGCTACTACTCCTCTCATCTCAGAGGATGTTCAATAAATAATTCACAGAAGCTTTTGTCCAAACAGTATTCATGAAGATTTACTTTTCCCTCTCTGCGAGCCCTGTCTCATTTACCCCACAGATTAAATTTTTCTCTTGTTTTGATACGGTGTTCACAAAGACAACACAAAAGACAGGTGAGTTTCATTCTAAAAGGATTTCTCAGGAGCAGGTACACAGAGCTGATGTGGTCAGAGAAGTCAAGCTGTCCTTAAGGAAACCTGAAGGAATTTGCAGGAATACTTCAATGGGCTGTGTGGTTGAACAAGTTCATGGACAAGCTCAAACACAAAAGGAAGCCTGCAGAGATTGGAAGTAAGGACGGCTACCCTTGGGAGAGGTACAGAGAAATTGTCTGAGCCACCAGGGGTCAGGTTAGGAAAGCTAAAGCCCTGGTAGAGTTAAATCTGGTCAGGGACATCAAGGGCAACAAGAAAAGCTTGTAAACTTACAGATTGCTATAGTTATGGTCCAGAGATTTAAGCTATGACAAGCTCCGTTAGTGTTTGGATTTGTTTCTTTACCACTGCATTAGCAGCTCTCCTTAACACTGGTGTTTTACCGCAGTGAGGCTGAGTAGGTGTAAACTGGTGTGTCCAGACTGTGAGAACACACCCAGACACACAGCAGTGGTGGGAGAGTCTCTCCTGGAAGTGCAGACTGTGATGCAGTGGCCACATCTAATGAACAAAGAACAACATCTCCTCCTCTTAGGTCAGGGTCTAGGAAAGATTCAGTCTTGTAGCCTCAGCTTTTTTGTTACACTGTCATAAGATTTTTACCAACCTTATCTCATATGACATTGCAGGTACTATTCAAATCATTTGAATAAAATATATCAACCAAACTGTATTTTGAAATAATAAATTACATAGTTCATATTAAAAGAATTAGTGCAGAATAGGGCTGGCTGCCAATGAGTGTTCCTCTGGCTTCTACATCTCATTTTGAGACATAAATTGGAGTGTTTTTGTGGCAGTCCAGCCTTCCAACATGTACATCTCAACAGGTCACTTTGCTGATTAACCTTCATTTGCTCAAGAGGAAGGCTCCAGCACTAGCCACCACTCAAATTGAATATTTCATATTCTGATAGTAGAAGACGTAATTATTAAATCTCTTCCATAGTGATCATCAGTCTTTGTCCTGGATTACTCTTGACTTAGAACAATTATCCTTTTTATGTACTTCTCCTGTTGAGACAAGAACTCAAACAGAGAAGAATAATACCCAATAAAGTCAGGAACACAATAAATCTGCCATAGAGATTATTTTTGATTTTATTATCAAGTTGCATGGGTTTCATGGCATGACTGTTGTCACAGTGCCAGCTAGAAAAGTGAAGACTATCTTGGTCTCTCCTAGACAGTTACATTTGTGTGATAATGTGTGTGTTGTTGGTTGAGTAAACTTCCATATCTATCAGAGTTTAGTATTTTTTTATCATTTCACTTATTCATAATTTCATCATGTCTGTGTTCCTTGAACTAAAGAGTAGCTTTCCCAGCAGACCCAGAGCTGAGGATGCTCATGATTTCCATACTGGCCATGCACTGTGATAGCACTGCTGTTCTTCTGCTTCTACCTTTGTAATTTTGCACCTGTTTTTAGCAGATCTTGAGCTTCAACAGCATTTTCCCCCCACTTTTCATTTGGACCTGCCTGCCACTTTGTTTTTATTTCAGTACTGGTTTCTACTTCACTCAGCAGCTATCCAAGTGCCCTTCCCAAATTAATGGATTGGAAAGAGCTTTCTATCAATGATTTATTTTCCAATTACAACAATCCTGAAATGTGGATGGGTGAAACTGCGTTTTCACATAGTCTAGAAAGTTGCTAAAGAGACTGAAAAAGTTTGCTCAGGATTCTCTTTTAAGCATATTTCTCTGTGATTGTGTCAGTCTTCCCCTGCTCACTGTGATAAGTTGCTTAACTCCATGTTGCTTACTAAGCATTCTGCCACTTGTAATTTCTAGTTCTAAACACTACAGATACAAACTTAATGCTCTTGGAAATAGCTGCTTTTGCTTGTGCCTACACATGATGCTGTGAGTAACATGTTATTTGTATTTTTAACTTCACAAGTAAAATTTTTACCTCATCTAAAGAATCCACACTTAAATACGAATACTTCAACACTCAGTAAAAATAGCAATGGCTACCATTTGTGTCATTTCTAATGCATGTGTCTTTCTTTTACTTTCCCTTCCTAGATATCATCTATTCAGTATTCCCCACAAAGCTGATGAAAGCCAGCATCTTATTTCTTGTTTCTGTGCCCACAAGTGAGCTTTGCTTCCTGCAAAAGTAGTCAAGAAGCAGGAAATTAAAGCAAGTAATTCTGTTTGTTTTTAAAATAAAAAGTCAACTTGTGTTTATGTGCAAAGAAAGCAAGATCACTTTTAAATAAACAGAATATTTCCAAACAGGAATGATCCTGCAAGTGTACAATAGGAGGGTATCAGCTTACTCAGGACTTCTAAAGACGTGGTGCCCCTCAGTCCTGCTGGACTGGCTGGGTCCTGGTTTCAGATATCTCTGAACCACAGCTAAACTTAACAGCTCTGGCACTCCACTACTGTTGTGTTTAAACTCCTGAAAGTACACAAGAAATTTCTGCTACCTGCTGGCAGGGAGGTGATTTTGAACTTTACTTCTTTATGTCCATATTAATAAAATAAATAGGATTGGGTTATTATTTTTAGTTCAGGCATGCAATTATCTGTTCTGTTTAATTGTTTGTATGCTCCCTGACACAATTTTGGCCTGTGGCTGAATCTGTCCTAAGCAATACCACAAGCCAAGTAATATGATACAGCAGTATGGATATGCATCCTATTTTTAGTGACCAGAATTAACAGTACAGTTGTGAGTCTTCCATTCTGTCCTCTGGAGCTCAGGCTTTCCCATTAAGACAATGCAAGGCTTCCTCTGGTCTTTCAGTACCCCTTTCATGGAGCTAACAGTCTGGGCTGTCAGGGTAAAGGCTACACTTGAGCTTCTTGATCTTCCAGCCTTCTTGATCCACAGCACAGAGCTTCAAACTCAAGGAGGTGGTTTGCATAGGAGCCTTCCAGGGAACTGTTAGAAATCACCTTGCGCTTCCTCAGAAGTCTACTTAAATTCATGGTGTTTTGGTGGGATTTTTGGTTTGTTTGTTTTTATTTCAGCTACCTTGCTTTCAGAACATTTTTTTCTTTTTTTTTTTTCTTTTTATTTTAAGGAATTTCTGTTTCCTTTTGCAATTCCAAACAGCAACATTACTCATCTCATGACAGTCCTGCTGAGAATGAGATGTTGAAGTATTATCTTCATGTTATTGATTTTTGAATAGAGAGTGCCAGCAAGCAAAGCAACTTCACAGAAATATAATTTTCATGTTGAAGATCTGAGACCACCAGTTATTTTACCTAAACACAGGAAAGTCTATTTGCTGCTAGAAAGTAATTTCTGATGTTTTCTAGAAAACATCAAATGAGTGAGAAAAGGCAATAGAACAAATTAGGCCATGCTCTGCATTGTGGAGATAAACCCATCTCCAGCACTGAATCCCAGTTTATTTAGGCTCTCCCAATAGTACTGCCATAGCACTGTATTTGGTAGTGTAACTAAACTGAATGTTTTTTTTCTGAAAGAACAGAAGACCTGAGTTAGTCTGTTTTTTTGTTTTTTTTTTAAAAAAAAAAGACTATGTGAATTTTACAGCCAAGTATCTCAGCAAAACAGTGGGAGAAAAAAACCCACCCACCCCTCTTCTATGATCAACTCCCTTTCAAGATCAACTATAATCAACTTTCTTTCAAGAAGAAAGGATAATAAATATCGGCATATACAAAAAATATTTTTTAAAAAAGAAGAGAAAACAAAACCCTCAAATCCACAAAGTATTTCAAACATCAAGGTTTAATATCAGTCACAGCTTAAATAAATGTTAGACTCTCAGAGATGCTGACCACCCACAGCTCCTAAAAGATTTTAATCAGCAGTTTGACTCAGAAATTAAATATTTTCAACTTGATTTTAAAGTTTAAGCAGTACTGTTTTAAATGTGGTATGAGAAATTTTAATCAAGTCCCAGATTTTTATGTTTCCATAATATGACAAGAATTTATATCTACATTTTGATTATATGCAGTAACCTGTTTGAAAGTCACCTATAAAATACCTTACACAAGGATGTTATACCATTAAAGTAAGGTTTTAACTTCTATAAACTTCATGAATAAAGGCTGAACGTTGTGAACATGCATGACTTTGCCAGCAGTAATCAAAGTCCTTTACTTTGAAACTCTACCATAGATATGTAAGTAATGCTAAACTTAATGTGTAAAGAAAATTTTCTTCTCTTTTTCTCGACCTGGATGCCAACCTGCCAAGGTTTAACCATGGAGAATATTATTCTCACAGCTGTCTATGTAAGTTAGGACCTCTTATGCACCATTTAAACTTGTGTATTAAGAGCAGAACTAAGCCCAAGAAACATCATTTTTATGTTAGGTAACAGAATTGAAAGGAACTTGAGGTTTTTTGTATCCAAACTAAGCTGTCACAGGAAATAAGCTGGCAGATTTGTTATAAATGGATCTGCATTGACTTTAATTATGTTAGAATGGGATCCATTGCATCCTTTGCTTGCTTCTCATTACAGAAATTGTCTTCTAGCTCATGTGACTGTATTGACAGCACCTTTAGCAAACTTTGCACTGAAACAGACAATGAGTGCTCAAATTCAAGTCCCCCTCTCAAAAGGATATGCTCAGCAGATGAGCTTGCAACTTTGTTTCCATATTGCACCTTTGTTCATGCAGCATTGGTTAGTTTGTCCTGGATGCACAGTCCAAGCACAAAGTGTGATGACTTGTGTATTAGCAACAGGTTCAACTCATATGTCCATATTAGATTTACCCCTAAGCTTTCATTATACTACTGGGTTTTTTTGAAGTAACTTTTTATCAGCACTTAATTGCCTCTGATTTGGACAGCTTTCAGTAACAATTTTTTGACATTGTTCTGTTGTATTCTCCATAACTCCTTACAATGAACATAAAGAGTAATCATCAAATGCTTTCTTGGGATATACTTCTACAGTGTTTTCTAGGAGAAATGTCTCAGTGAACAAGTAACGACCATGTTGAGAAGGGGAGCTATTTAAATTAGATTCCCAAAGATCCAATGAAAGAAAACAATCATAACCCTTGCAGATTTTCAAGGCTGACACGATTTCTGCCACGTTTTCTTTCCTGCTGCAGTTGCACTCCACATACCTTTGTATGAGTCTTTTTTCTAATCAGAGACAATCTCTTGATGTATAAAACTGCTTCTCCATAACGCAATCACTCCACTTTTTTACTAGCAAGGGAGCATTCTGCTCTTCGTTTTAACTTAGTGAGCCTTTTATTTTCAAAGACTGTTTTCCTTTGTTATTTTGAAGTTCTATAAAAGTTTTTCTCTAAAGGAAATTAGATCTACTATAACTTTTAAATCATCCACTCTCTGTGCTTGACTTTGAAATTCAGAATAAAAGCAATATTTTGAGCTCTGTTTGTAAGTGACAGGACATACCAACACCAGCTCTGAGAAAATTTTAAAGGTAAACTATATAACCAATCAGAGATGGCTCTGAGCCCTCTTACATATTGACTTCCATTCACAGCAATCTTGTGCACTTTTGGAGCTTGTCAATCTCCAGAGAAAGAAATAGATCCCACAAATTATTGTGAATTGCTTTTTCAGATATGTTTCTACTTGAACTTGCTCACTTTATTGAATGTAAACTTGCTCTCCTTGTCAATTAAATTTCTTTAGTAGTCTTATTTTAGCTCATCTTTTGCTGGTTGCATTTAAGTACCTTGTGTGGGTAACACTTCCTCAGAGTCTTTTCCAGACTGTGAAACTTGCATTTCAGATTTAGCAACTGGATGTCTAGTGTATCCCCCTCCTTTTATTATTTTTTTTTTAAATTTTCTTTCCTCTTCTCTTTTAGGGACCAGAGATTAGCTAATGTGCTGCAGAAGATTCTGCCTTGGCTATTTCACTCTTAAAACAGTTTGTCTGTTTGACTCTTAAGGACTTGTCTGTACATCTTTATGTCTGTGGAAAGAGAGGGAATAACAGTAAAATTACCTGAAAATTTATTAGATTATTTTTTATTGCAAATAAATAAAATTATGCATACCTATTTACTTCATTTGAATTCATGTATTGGTAAAAATTCTAAATTGTATTATAGTACAAATTAATTAATTGAACTCACAGAATTGTAAAAGGACATTGCTCAAATTGCAAGTTGGTACTTGTTTCATCCAATAAGTCTGAAAATTAATCAAACCCCAGAAACTGAAAAAAACTGTTCTGTGAATTTAGAGAATATAAAAGTGACTGTCCACAAGGTCACTGGAGCTGATGATAATGTTATCATAGAAGAATAATATAATACAGCTTGAAAGTGACCTCCTGAGGTCAGTTAGTCTAAATATCTGCTCAAAGCAGGGTTAAATCCTGCTTTTTCTTTAAATTTCAACAAAAATTCTTGACAGTAACAGAATCTTTCTATGAAAATAATTTCTAAAAGATTCCAAAAGATTGGTGACAATGTTCTGTCACAGTTCAAGGTTAGAATGAAAAGTTTCAAATATGACTCGTCTCTTTTGTAATTAAGGGGTTCAAAACAATTTCATAGGTTTGTGGAGCTTCTGAACACAATCCACTATCAGAGTAGAAGCTGCCATTCATCTCCTGTTAATGGGTGTCACTAAATAAGGTCCACTCTTTTGGATGTAGTTTTATTTTTTCTGTGCTTTGTATGCTGTGGGGGAGGGAAGGATATTGTAGAAGTAGGAAAGGTGGAACAACCAGTTTTGGAGTTGAGTACTGTCTTTATCTACACTGAGTAATGCTTTTCTCTTCTCTAAACTCAGACTGACTCAAAAAGAATTTGGGTAAGGCAAGGTTTTTACACAGATATCTGGGCATGCCTGTGTAGTGACATGTCTTTGCAGATTGCTTCAAACATTAAGGAGAAAAGCATTTGGAGAACCCCTGGAACAGGTTTCCCAGAGAGGTCATCAATGTTCCATCCCAGGAAAAATTCAAAGTCAGGTTGGGTGAGGCACTGAGCAACCTGGTTTAGTTGAAGATGCTTCTGCTCATTGCAGGTTAGACTAAATGACCTTTAAAGTTCCCTTCCAGCCCAAACCATTCTGCAATTCTTTGGTTTGATTTCAATCCAACATAGAACTTAGGCTTTCTTGTTCTTAAGTGCTCTAGTTATCCCAAGAGAAAATACAGTTTCTAACTGCTTAGGACAAACTAGGTCTCAGAACCACTCCCCCATGTGACATTCTTGTAGGGTTTAGAGCCGGTTTTATGAGACCTGAAAGAGGAGATATCTGTACCCAGGAGTCCTAATAAAAATTATTTGCCTATTTCTAACTGTACGTGGAGTAATTTATGTCATTGTGCACTTATTAATAAGTATAGGGTGTCTCATCTCCTCCTTTGCTATAGTTATCAAAATCATACAAGTGTGTCTGAATAAATCCTTTGCTGCTGATCATAACCTGAACTTGTTCTCTCATATCCTCGATTTGTAATCACAAAAAGTTTATTTATCTTACTTTAGGTATTCACCCACTAGTTCAATTCAAAAGGAAGATTAGCTTGAAATACCTCTTGAAGCTTTAACTCTTCAGATTTCACTTAGTTCTTTTTACGTTTAGTTTTTAATTTTATTTATTTATTTATTTGTTTTACAAAGGCTGTGCCGGGTGTCAAGGACAAATGGAAAAGAAATGAGATTTTTAAGACACTATCTAGATGGAATTTACAGCAACATACATATTTATGTACACCCAGTGCTGTTCAAGGCTAGCAGTTCTTATTCAGTTAAATCCATTATGACTTCTGGATTTGATTCCTGAACTTTTGCCTGAAGTGTCTTTTCAGGCAAACGATCTTTGATTTGTCAGGTAAAGCCAATAGGCAGAAGATTACAAAACACATTCATCAAATTCACCCAGTGGTACCAGTAGTTGTGAGATTCTGAAATATCTTTTCCTTTCAATACATGGCTTATTTTAATTAAATTGGCAAGACTTCAATTATCTTAAGTAACTAAATACATTATGTATTCATTTAGAGACTCTATATTGAGTCTGAGTGCTAGTTGCACTTATTTTGACAAATTTTAGGCAGAAAATTTCTCAGGGGAGTCCTGCTTTCTGTCATTCAAAAAGCTTTTATAATCATTTAGTCCAAAATGGTGATGTAGGCCGAAGTTTGAATCCCTGGCATATTGCTATAATGCTGCATTAGCTTAATCCTTCATTTTCTTGTCAATTAAGGACTTATCTTTATTCACAGATTCACTTATCTGTTATTCTTAGAGTATTTTAATGCTAGTAGTTAAAATCCCTTTGTTTATGGCAATAAGGCACCATTCAGTTTGTGAACTTTATAAAACCAACCTCTGCCAATTTTGCTGTTTGAGAATTGCTGTAAAGAAGTGTTCCCACAGTAATTACTTATTCCAGAGATGTTCACTAAAGAATGAAGTAAGGGGAAAGTGTATAAAACAATTGTGCACCGAGGCAAGTTTTACCCAGCACCTTCCCAGCAACTACAGTGAATTAAAACAAAAACAAAAACACCAAAAACAAACAAAAAAGGCCCCAACCCCCACCCAAAAAGCAAGCAAAAAAACCTAAAATAAAATGAAAAAAGACCCTTGCAAAACAGTACACAGAAATCTATTGTCTTTAATGCAGTTGCATATAGTGACTTTACAAATATTGGCAATTACTTAAGGTATTCACATTTAAATTAGATCTAGCCAAAAGGTTGTGAAAAAGTGAGGGAGGAGGAGCAGGGGGGGTTGGCAACAGCTTTTCAACGTGGGGCTCAGCTGCCCATCATTACTCACTTTCAATGGTTTGGGTCATGGCTAGTGTCACTCATTTTAATACACACTTAGTGACATTGAAGTAGGAATGGCCAGGCTGAGATAAAGAAATATGCAATAAACAAAAATTGTCACAAAATGTTTCCAGCTGAATATTTCTTATGGCACATGAGATGTTTGTTTCTTTAAAAACTTTGTTCCGTTTGAAAATGTATTTTGAGTATGGGGTAGGAAGGAAGAGAGCATACAATTAATATTCAATGGCAATTGTGGAAAAGTGCCATGAGTTTGTGCTTGGAGCATTTCATTTCAGCAGTACTGGTAGAATGCTTTAGACCAGCAAAATGTTGAAAGCTTTGTGAAAACTTTAATGAGGCCAGGAGTTTATGAATGGCAACTGCCCTAGTCACTTCAAGTATCACTTCTGAAAAACAGCGAGCAAATCTGGAAGCTTCTAATTTTGTGCTACCTGAGCAGATCTGATCAACAAAAAGCAGAAAAAAATATTTTACTTCAAAATGGAGTAAATTATGCCTCGGAGACTCTCAGTGTAAATGCATCATTTTCAGGGTAACATAGGAAAGAAAGAAAAGAAAACAAGTCTGTTAAGTTCTATTCACATCTGGTTTTTAGTATTAATAAAGATGTAGATGTGTTCTGCTTCTGAAACTTGAGGATCTGTATTTTTTCACAGGTAATATGGAGCTTGTCTTACAAACTCTGAGGTGATTAAATCCTCTTCCTTTTATCTAAGCAATTGAAGAAGAAAATAAAAAAGGAAGAGTGTGCCTGTTCTAGTGACTTTGTTCATCTGAAAGAGTTGATGAAGATTTCTCCTGACAAGCTTGTAACACTATTAGGGTGCTTCTTATCTTTTTATTCATTATTGCTGCTTCAGGAATAGAGCTAGAATAATTGACTAAGCAAAACAAAACTACTTTGCAATTAGTCAGATCCTGAAGCCTTGCAAGAAAGATCCCTTTTCAACAGTAATTTTTCCTTAGGGAAAACCTTTGCATACTAGTTTTAAAGACCAAGCTTAATAAATGTCTTCTGCTTTTCAAAATATTTCATAACTGGTCAGTAACTGGACTTCAGCTTAGAAAAATGGGTTCTCTCATTATTGGTTTTTGCCAAGGATGAGCCATTACTCTGTCATTCACTTTTTTTGCCTACAGCTTAATGGCAGAGGATGACCTGGTGCTGCATTTTCTGCAAGATGGGAATTGTCAGCAGAAAGATCACAGTTTAAAACTGATGCCTTCTGTCTGACTTTCAGGTATGCTGCTTGAGACTAAATTAATGTCTTTTTTGAGAGTGTCTGGTTTTGAGAGCTGTTATATTCCTGTCATACCAGACAGACAGACAGACATTCTGTCTTTGTTGTGAACCACATGATCTCTAACCAACAGAGATTACTGAGAAAATGTATGGCTGCTGGTTCCAAATGACCTGTATACTAAACCCTGAGCCCTGTGCTCATCTTCCTGGTGAACTCTGACTCCAGCTCTGCATTCCTCCCATGTTATTTAAAAATGACATTTGCCTGCCAGAAGCACAGCATGAGCAATAGCTGTAAAATGTTGCCTAAGGATGGAAGTGCTACTGGGAGAGTTTCACAATTAGGTTAATTTTTCTCTTGCAAAGAAAATATTTTGCATGACATGTGCTTGAAAACAGGCACTGTCTGTTACCATTGCCTTTTAATGACTATTTTTTAACTGTTTTTTGTAAAAAAACATGTGGGTTCATGCAACGTGTCATTCTATTTTAATTATCGAATGTCTGTCTCAATGTAGATATTGCTTCACAGGTTTTAATTCCTGGCTTGTGTTGGAAGGCATTAATATACACTTGTTTTACACTACATAACACCAGTACTGAATAAAAGCAGGTGATCTTGTGCATATGCAACTATACCCCATTCTACAGTATTTTCTATGCCATTGCTTCTGTGGAATACTATGTTAAATGCTGTTCTGGTAATGAAAGTGTAGATTGTGAACTGTAATCTCCTCAGCCACATTGTGCTTCAGATTCCATTAAATGATCCCCGTCTTATCTTTTAAATGATCAGCACAGCAAATACTTGATTCTAAACTTCAGGATAATTCAGTTGTCATAAGCAATCATTTATAAACTGATTCTTCTCCAGTCTGTGGAGCAGTGAATCCAGCTGGGTCCTGCTATTAAGCTCTATGCAGTAATACAAATGATAGGACAGGAGACAACCTGAGCAGAACTTGATAAGTTAATGCACTTGCTAAGTGCATCTTTCCTTGCTGTATCAAAAGCAGTTTTTATTCCTTTATTGAATGATGAGTGGTCAGCAGAAAACAGTTGCCAGTTAATGAAATTTGCTTTTGACAAGGTAAGGGGTGATTGTCCTAAGAATTCATATTGATTGGCAGTTAGATCACCCAAGAATTTGCATCACCTAAATGAGCAGTAGTTGAACCCAGGTGTTGATGCCAGAGTGGGAAGAAGCTCACTACTGCAGTGCAGTCACAGAGCAGCTGTGTGCAAGGGCAGCCATCAGGCCTTGGAACTTGGCTAAGGAGAAGATCTGCAGCTCAGAATTCTTTCCTAGCAGAATCCTTTACAGCAAGGTACAGAATCTAGCCATGAATGAAACCCAGCGGATTGAAACTGTAAGATGCATGTTGTCTTACAATTATGCCATCTGTTTCCATGAGTAGTATGGGAAAACCCAGAACTGGAAGTAGATAATATTTTCCTTTGTCTGCTGTGCATCTCCAAATCACAAAATCTGTTGAGTGGGTGAACCAGTTTTGAGAGTCTAATCAAGAGCAGTGATTTGTTTCTAATAACTCCTAACTGATAGGTAGCTTCCAAAAGATCTAATAGACTGAAGGGAAGCACTTAGAAAGCACCTAGTGAGTTAAAGTCATAATAAAAAATAATTTTGGAGAGATGGTCACAGTGACTTTCAGTGGAAAAGTGTAGAATCTGAATTTGAGAGAATGTTACCAATGCTTCGGAAAGCCCTTTAAACACATAACTTTCAAATTCATAAATATGCTTTTCTAAGCCTTAAATATGCTTCTTCTGGCACCTCTGCATCTTATGAATTGCAGGCAGTTACAAGGATTATATCCCTGATGAGAGCATATAAAGGATGTTATTCCATATCTTTTATATAAGCAAAATACAGACATACACTGGAGCCACATATGTCCATGCCTAGATCATTTTACTACATGCAACTATGAGAAATACAATAGATTCTCTTGTCTGGTTGCCTTTGTCAGACCTCAGTATACCTTAAAAATCAAACTGCATTAGTCCAGATACAGGTAATGTCTTTGCCCAATGCTTTACAGTGCATAACTTTAAATTAGCATCATGAAATGCAGCACATTTATAGTGAAAGCAACAGGTTTGACACTTGCTCTGAGATGAAACAATTGCATAAAGGGTTTTTTTTAATATTAATTTCATATTTTTAATTTATTACAGTTTCTATCTCTTCTACTTTTATGACAAATATATTTCCCAATGACATAATGCAGTTCCCTTTCTTGTAAGCAGTTTCTTGAAAAAGTTACTCTAGCTTCACTTTCTGTTCTCTTGCAATACTTATGAACTGTAAAGTACATGGGTTTATTTAATGCCATTTTAGAGGCATATGGCATAATGGATGTAAGATTGCCCAGATATTATCTGCATAGCTCAGCCTGAACAACTCCAGAGCTTGAACTTTTCCTTCAGGTGTAGTACCCTTGATGTGGATTTTGTTACACCTACTTAAATATATTAGATATATGCAGGACAATATCTAGCCAATTAGTAAGATTTGTCTTCTGAATAGAAAATGAAATGGTGCAAAAATTGTCCACATTTCTCAAAGTAGCAAAATTCCATTGTGAAAAGTATGGATATTTTAACACATATTCTGAAAATGTGCTATATTTTTGTAGTTTTTGAGGAATGTTTTCAATTCCCAAATATTTTAGTGTATCTTTTAAAAAAGTGTTTTACTACTTGTTGGTTTTGGTTTTTTTAAGAATAATTTGATCATGTTTTTTGTTTGGGTCTAAGTTGAATTTGGTATGTTGTATGTAAGAAAGGAGCCCATACCAAAAAATCTGAACCAAAGGCTTGTAAATCCTGTCCTATTACTGATCTGAGTAAATATACAAAAAGTAGTATGTAACATATTCTAGTGTGAAAGGCTTGTGATTGAACATCCCCCCTTTTGTGAAGACGGGAGAACCTATAAATTTGTCCCCTCTAAATGGGTGATTTAAGCTAATTTTAGCCTTGTGAAGGGCAGGCTCATGGAATATGGACTAAAGCTGAGGTAATTTGGGGATGGGGAGGGGATCATCAATAAAGGCAAAGCTGGACAGCTTTCATTTCATTAGTTTAACAAACTTCGCTATTCCAGTACTGAGACCGTAGCCCACCCCTATACTCCTGAAAAATCTGTAAACCTCATTACTAAGTCAATGGAATACTCTCACATTTGGGAAGGTTTATTCTGATGTGAACAACAGAAGCAGATGGGACATGAGACAGCAACCATATAAACTTCAGTATAATGTCTATTCACAGGGAGACTGAATTAGTTTGCTTTTAGTATTCATGGGACTGACTGTTTTCTGAGTGATTTATTATACAGATAGTATTTTGTTGCTGTTTCAGAATATGGGGTAAACTTTCCTTTGTTAAAGCAGGTAGAATCTGTCTAAGTATTCACTAGGCAGCAATAAAATGTGTCAGCATGTCTGCCTTGCAGAGTCAGTAGATGGTTTTCCACCATGAACCTTCCATTTTATACTGTAAAATTTGTACTTAAAGTTTTCCATACTTCACCACACCAGCATCAAATCAAGTCTGTTTTATAACAGACTGGTTTAAAAACCCCATTATGTTATTAAAAGGATGAGTTTGTCCAGTCTCTGTCAACTTTGAGAAAGTGGAATTGTATCTTTACTGATGAGGGGAAAAAAAAGGAAAAGATAATAAAGAAAAACCCAATCCAGAAGATAGTTTAAATTATCTGTATTTTTACACTCGGATGATAATAGTTTGAAGGTACTGAATTCCTGCCTGTGAAAAGGTATCAGTTTGCTTTCAGCAGATTTTTATGTTCACAACATATTTATGTTCACAAAAAACAATAATAACAATCTTTCAGTGATTATTGACTGTGTTTGGCTTAATACTGGGCTGCAGTCATGGCTAAGATGTCCTTTGTATGTAATGGAATAAGGAGCTAGTCTTTCTGTGGACCGGCATGAGTTACTGCTTTATGGTTTTGGTGCATTTTTTTCTTCAGCTGCTGGTTTTGGTAATGATCCTCCTGATGTTGTGTAATATTCTGGTAACAAACCTCAGCCTTGGAGGTTTGAACTCTGCTGTAGTAAAGGCTGTAAAAATTTTATCATTTAAAGTTTAGATGTTTCCTTAATCTCTGTGGAATTTGCAAGAACTCCAGTGAATGCTGCTTTGCTCTGCTTGGGTTAACTGGCAAAGTTGCAGCAATATGGACTACAATATGCAGCAGTTTTAGCTTTTTGAAAGGGAATCCAACCCATCTATGGCCACCTGTGAACTTTTCATGGAGGTATTTCTACTAGAGGAATAACAGCTCATGCTACCTGTAGCATTAATAAAGCTTTAATAATTCATTAGGAATCAATCTGTAAATGCATTTTTCAGCAAATCAGTGTCAGTAAGATAAAGCAGTGGTTATAAAGAGCTGTTCAGTTCTTCATTTCATTGTTATGTGTGTAGGATTATCACAGTACTATTTATAAGTTGTGCTTTTTTCACTTCTCCATTTCTAAAAGTCCTGGAATTTCAGTATTGTAAGATGAAACATAAAGATAATAAAAAAAATGTTAAATCTACCAGGTGAAAATTACTGAGTGATTTGGAAAAGTGTAAATACAAACACTTTTCTTGGATTTCTCTGGGGTGCTGAAAGAGCATCCCTGAATTATGTAGGAATTGGCAGGTTTGGAAGAATGCTGTGAATGTTTGGTGATTACAGCAGTAGCAACAAACCATGAAACATTTGTGATGGGTAAAGTAATTCATGGGCTACAGACATAAGCTTACATGGAGAAGACAAGTAAAATAAAACCTTACAGAGGTAAAAAATGGAAAACATGAAGAATTGGTCAGAAAAATAGTGATGTTTCTTCATCCTTTCTGTATTTACTCATTTTTTTATGGATCAGGCAGTTTACTGTCCTAAGCCAGAGGTCATATCTGTATCTTTGTGTTAATAGGCTGTGATTTACCTTCTTGCATATATTTGCAACCTCTTTCATGGTGACATTTACACTTAATTAAGTGTTCTGTGGCAATGAGTTCCAGGATCTAGATATGTGCTGTGTGGAAATGTACTTCTCTCTTAGATTTTAAAGCTGCTGCCTGATAATTGTATTTGAGGCTCCCTAATGGGAAAGAGGGAATAATCATTACAATATTTTCTATCCTGCTAGTAATTTTGTAGCTTTCTAATGTATTTTATATTCTTATGACATAGGTCATCGTCCTCGCTTTTCTCTTGTTGCCTTCTGGTACATCTTTTATTGGCAAACTTACCAGAATTGTAACTGGACTTTATCATGTCTTTTGTTCCTTATTCTTTTTTTTTTAAGTTTCTGATATTCTTTTTGCCTCCCCCCGAGCATATGTTTTTATTCTTATAGGTGTGTTGGCAATACCTGTCTTTAGTTGTAATAACTTTGTTGTAATCTTAATTAAGACTGTGACATTTTGTGTGTGTATGTTTAATTAGGTACAGAAGGTATGTATCCACTTATGTACAAATATATATCTATATGCATAACAATGTATATGTGCTGTCATGACTGGGTTTGAAGTCTGATTAAATTTGAGAGTGTACATTTGCTCTCCTGCCACATCGTGTCTTTACCAGAAAGTGTCTCTAGGTTCCCACTGCACTGAAAGATAGAAGAAGGTTTGTAACACTACATCAGCAGTGAATGTGATCTGTGCCATGTGTTTAAAAATTAGGCTTCAGGGTTCCTTGATAGAAGTGTAGGTTAAGTGCTTGAAGGAGAGTTGTTGCTACAGAAGTAATTCTATTTGTTTTCCTGTGAATTTTTTGTTTTCTCCATCTAAAGCAATGTGATAGACAACTTCTCTCAACACACTTCACTTGGTCTGTGCTCACAGGTCTAGTGAACATCAGGAACACTTAAATTTTTTTTATCTGCTTGTCTTTGGTGATGGGTATGTCAGGGTCAGCACCCTCGGGCAGCAGAGTCTGAGATTGCTGGAGTGCCACTCATGGTGGCCAGGTCACAGTCATGGCACAGGCACATGGTGACTTAGTGCTCTCCTGTCTCTGACTGCACCCAGGCAGAAATGGGAGAAAACTGAGTCACACTTCCCTTTCATGAGAAGACAGGCAAATACAGTTTGCTTTAAAACATGGCAAAGATTCCCTAAAATTATCCTCTGTAGAAACCCACAGTAAATTAGAAAATTTTATTTCAAAATATTACCCATCAGGACATGACTAATTTTAAGCTTTGCCAGGGAGTCAAACATAGCCACATTTATAAATATACTGGCTGCACTTATCGCTTCATACCTGTCAAAATATGCTACCTTTTTTTCCTAATCCAGGCATGGTTGGAATGTGTTAGACTCTTAAGCATAGTCCAGGTGAATGTGTTCTGTTTTGATGTTTTGGAGGGCAAATGCTGAGAAAGCATTTGAGAGAAAGCACAGCCGGCCAAAGGAAAAGAGAAAAGGGTGCCATTGTGAGGCTGGAAGTCTCCCAAGAGCCATCCTCCCTGCCAAATCCAGTGTGTCTTGCTCATGTTCCTCATCTTGCAGCTCCTAAGGTGACCATTTCTGATCCCCGGTGCAGTCCTCATGGGCTGTAAAACATGAGGCACTTGTGCTTTGCCTTCTAGTTCCTGGACTTTGTGGTGTGATTTATGCCCTAATTTATGTTTTCAGCCAGTGTGTACCCACCATAGGCTTTTTATGTGCCTCAATCCCACTCATAATAGTAGTATAGAGAGCCAAACTTCAGTCCAGATCAGTACCAAATTCTCTAAAGTTCCCAAGTAGTTAAACTGGGAAAGTCTTACTGGGCAATTCTTTATATATATTTTTATACATTTATTTGTTTGTTTTTTTGGTTTTTTTTTTGTTAGTTGGTTATTTATTAATTCCTTTTTAACCACAATCAGATTGTTTTATGGTCAGGGGAAATGGGAAGTTTATGTGATTGTTCTTTTTTCTTTTGCATTTGTCTCTTTTTTTATTTTTTTTTTCCCCACGGTAGGCTGATTAGAATGTAATGAGGCTGTTGATTAAGTGAAGTGGCTACAAGTTTAATGCAAATGTAACACACTTCAGGGTGTGTACACAGTCCTTTCAAACTGGCTGGATTTGTGGGATGTTTTGGTTTGTTTTAGTTTGGAGGTTTTTGTGGATGTTTGGGGATACTGTCGTGTTTGGGTTTATTTTGTTTGTGTGTTTGGGGGAGGGTGGTGGGTGCATGTGTGTTTCTGTTCCTTTTGTTGTTGTTTTCTTATACGCCAAAGCACGGCTGATGATGACGGTGTTCCAGAGCAGAAAGGGGAAGGATTCTCTGCGCTACTCAGGACCTAGGAAAGAGCTGTCTCCCATTTAGTCTGACACGGAGGTATAAATGAGATCGGCAAAATATCCTTCATCTTCTGAGTACCCTTCTGGCTTCTGTCCCCCTCTGCCTTCCAGAAGACTCTTGTTCCTGAGGAGCAGAGGGGCTTCCCGAGGCGCTGGCCGCTAGAGGATGCTCCTGGTCCGGCGCTGGAGAGCAGCGTGCGGGGCCGGGCATCCTCTCCTTGCCGGCTCGGACATCGGGGCGCACACACCGCGCCTTTCCTCTCCCACACAGACACCTCCAGAGGGGAAAGAAACTCCATCCAGCCCGCAGGCAAAACTGCAAAATACTAATGACAGTCACAGCCGCACTGCAGGAATTTGGGTGTGTTTCTTGGGTTTATTTATTTGGGTTAAAGTTCTTGGGTTTATTTAGGTGACACTCTTAATGGTGTGTTGGCAGTGTGCCCCACAGTATCAGAGTCCTGCTGTGGATGGTCCCACTCTGGATGTGATTTAGATGTTCAGCTAGCTTTCATTTTTTTGTCCAATCTTTTAAATTGATCCAAATCTCAGTACTTAAATGAGGTTTGAGGCTTATTTTTCAATAAGTAACATGGAAAAGGCATTCGTAATTAAAAAAATAAATAAGTCAAATATTTTGAATGTGTAGTTTTTCAAGAAAGGCACACACATGAAATTAATTCCCTATTTTAAATAAAACACAACAAATATCTCCCCCCAAAACCCCCTAACTAATCAAACAAAAATCTAATGAAATCAAAATTGCTTTTAAGTAAAAAGCAAAGCATTAAGTTAAAAAGTTATATATAGAAATGTCCCTCTAGTCCTCTACTGCCCTCCCAAAATTCTGTTGTAGCATAAACAAGTTCTCTGGCACATAAAGCACAGGATTTTGTACAGCAGTAGCATGAAAAAAAAATAAACCCCACAGAATACTTTTAAGGTACCACAGTGGCGTACTCAAAGGTTAAAAAAAATGGCAGATTTGAGGTCATTTGAGATGGCTCATTTGTTCACGTGCACTAGAGCACAGTCTTTAACTGTAGTTATTTACTGCCTCTTTCTCTCCTGTTGTCCTCACCTCCTGTGGGATTTCTGCCTTATCCAGACCTCAAGTTAGACCTGCCCAGGGAACTTGTGCAGTGGAAGAGACTGTTCATTTCTTGCAGTCGGATGGCATGTAGTACATAAATCAAATACTAAAGGAAAGGAAATATATAGGTGAAAAGCTAGATAAGACTCTGAAAAATAGGGCTGTAGTCTTGTCCCTGCCATTGATGTTTAGCAAAGTCAGTGCATTTTTCATATCGTGTGTGTATTCCCCAGCTTCTGAGTGCTGACTGCAAGATCCTACACTCTGATTAATCAGACGCTCTAACACCCGTGTCTACTCCTGAAGTCACTAGAGAGTTGTTTTGAGTCTACAGAATAATGAGTAGTGCTATCTTCTCTTGCAGCTCATGTGCCAGCTGTCTCAGATTTGGTGTACCTGTGTTTCTCTCCCTGCACATCTTTTGGCATCTGTACAAGACGGATGCTGGCTTTTTCCAGGCTGCAGTAAAAATAATACGGCTAAATCACTTGTATCCTCTGGTGATGAGCACCAAACAACTGCCTGAGCAAAGTAAATAAATTTGTCTTCAGAACAGGTTTTGACCCACAGATAGGAAATAAAGGGCACTACAAAGGATTGCAATATGGGTAATGGAACAAAACAGAGAACTGCTCTTAAACTGAGCATTGTCTATCTTGTGCATTGAATGAAGCAACATTAGGGCTGTGTGTTAAAGACTATCACAAGCAATTTAATAATCAAGCCTAGATAAGCATTTAGGCTGAGTTTAAATTGCACATTAATTCTGCAATTTCCCAATATGTACATACTGAATTCTGTATCTGGACTGATATTGCTTAGTGGTGTGTGTAGAGTACAAAAGAGAAAACAACCCAAGTACCCTCACTAACAGGAAGCTAGTGTTTTCTAGTAAGGAAGTTTGTGCAGCTCCAGGTAAGCATTTAAAATATGGTTAATTTACATTTTTTTCCTCTTCTATTTGGTTCCTTGACTAAATTGTATGAAAGTGAAATCCATTTCCTGTTACAAGAATGAAAGAATGTGGCTGGTTTTAGAGCAAAAACTCATGTAAGAATGGGTCTGTTTTCTCAGGTTGAGGAAACATTTGTAACTATTTGTAACACTGTCACTATTTGTAACATGATGTTTCTAATGAAGAATAGAGTTGCTGTGTTCCTGTCCCTTAGTTCCGTGTTTCACTGCCTGTAAACAAAACAAATGGTAATTGTAAAGGAGTTTCCTGAGCTTCCCTTACAGCTTCTTGCCTTTTGCTATAAAAATAAACTGGAATATACCTGTGACTTAAATAGAGATAAATAAAAATTATAGCAGTCCAAATAACCAAGAAGCTGAATTTATCTTCTCAAGTGATTTAGGAACCATACTCTAATTCCCTGCTCAAATTGTATTTACAAAGATGTTTAGCTCCTAATTCATTCCCACCTATGAGTAAATCTTTACAAGCAGTATAAAAGAATGATGGTGGCTGTGGAATACATTAAAATATTGTTATTATTTAAAGTAATTTTTCAACAAATTGTAGATTCATTCCTTGAACTTCAACTTAAAATTAGAAAAAATGCTGGAGGCTTTTGAAATTTCACATCACAGAGGAAAAAAATGAGGAGACTGCAGAACAGAATAGATTTCTTAAATCAGGTTAGGAAATTTCCATCACTACCTAACACTTTGAAAGCTACTAAGATCGAAGTTACTTTTATTACTTTTGTGTTTTTCTGCAGTGATAGCATTTTGTTACACTATTGAGTAAGTTACAGTGTGTTTCCCTGGTCTTTTATGTTTAGTTTGATTTCAGTGTCTTGGCTTGAGGTTGAATATATCTTTAATAATGTCTTTTTTAACATAGCAGTTTTTTATAAGTAAAAGTGTTTGAGCAACCTTTAATCAAGTGAAAGTTTTGTGAAAGGATATACAGAAATTGGGCCTTTTTCATGGTCTTGGAGCTATGAAAGGTAATGAGGCAGGAGGGGAGCATGGGATCAAACACAGATAGTCAGCACCACCTTGTACTTCCCAGGGTAAGGTGTTAGTGCCAGTGTTTTACAAATGTGTTGTTTGGGTAGCTCAGTCAAAGTGATTTCAAGATTTCCCCTCTGGCAGAGGTGAGTGACTGCTCGGGGGTGGAGACCTGGCTGGGGCACCACAGCATCACCTCATCCTGGTGGTGTCTGCTGATAGGCAGTGGTGACAGTGGGAGCCCTGTTTCCCCATTTTTTTCTTGTTCAGTTCCAGGGAAAACTTGTTGTTCAGAATGGTCCTGTTGGTAATTTATGATGTCACGTGCAACCAAATATACACTTTGGCCATTTTTTATGCGTTTTGCTAATGATGGGTCACACAGTTTCACTGGAAGGTTTAAAGACTAAAGTCGTCAGGAAGGCAGACCTGATGACTGATATTCTCTGACCCCACGACCTACCAAAGGCCATAGAGCCACACTAAATAAAGCTGTCTCAAGCTCATCACTTCTGTTGTGCTCTAACACAGAGTTTAAAAAGATGGTCAGTTTTGACTTAAAGACATTCAGGATTTATATGGCCTGTCCTTAAGCAGGCAGCTTTAATTAAAATATATTATTTGTCTTAAAAATGTCATTCCTCTAATAGGAATTTGGCCAGCTTTCTCTTGCAGCAAATTATTTTCTATAAATAGTGTTTTTCCACCTACATACCAGAAGGTACTCGTTGACTGAATTAAATTTATTTTTTAATATATACAGCTCTCTATTATACATAGAATGTGATCTTGTAGGAGTTTTTATGATATAATGAAGTCCTCCTTGTGAAGTACAAATGACCTCCTTGTGAAGTACAGTCCCATCTGTGCAAGTAAAGACCAGTCCCAAATGCTGCAATTCAGCATGACGGTTTCTGTGCCTTCTTTCTGTATAAAAGGCACTGGAAAACAGCTCGCCTCAGCTCAGCCCTCAAGAAACAAGAAGAACAGAATTTTTTGGATTTTCATTCTATGTTGCCTGGTATCTTAGCAAAGACAGATTTAAAATGCTGGGACAGCATCATGAATCACCAGCAAAATGTTACCTGGTACTTCATGTGCCACAAAGAACAGACTCGGCTCCACTGGTAAAGCCCAGGAATTCCAGCAACCATGTCATGCTGGAATGGACAGCACTACAACAAACAGAATGTTCCAATTTTCATGTGTCCCTTTGAGCTGCCTTAAACCTGGCCCCAGTACAAACAGGGAGCACCTCCTGGTTTTGCTTGGCTGTGGGGTGCTTTGAGTGTCAGAAGCAAGGGGAACACAGTAGTCCCCAGCTGCTTTCTGCAGCCCTCCTGCATGTGTCTCACACTAAGAAAGCTTCATACTCTATTATGTTTATTAATTTAGCCAAGTCTTAGCTATCTGTCTTTGCTGTACAGCTGATCTCCAGTAGAAGCCCATTATATTAGGACTTCACACAACATACAATATATATTTAGCCCTGAAGATTGCACTTCTTGTCACTCTAGCTTTTTAATTTACTGTGTTTCTTGCTGCTGGCACCTCTGAAACTCAGTGGAGCCCTGCAGGGGTGTCTCAATCTCCTGTTTCCTATCTCCTTTGAGCTATTTCATTACAATCATCTGTCAAAGATGAGCGGGAGTCAAGGAAATGGAGCACCTCAAGTGGCTGACACTGCTGAGCAGATATCCTTCTATTTTTGCTGAGTGTTTACATACCTCTAGAGTACGGATGTGGCTGAGCAGGATTAGATGCACAGAAAGTTTGTAACACCTTCTTCATCTTAGAATAACAGCAGCTCTGATTCTAAATGAAAATGATACAATTTTAACAACTTCTATGACAACCTATACATACAATTCCTTTAAAATTCCTTCCATGCATTCAGTCATGATGTTGTCTATGCCAGGCATGACTGCATGTGCGCTGTACTCATTAAATGTAGTTAAAAAAACCTATTGCACCTCTTGAGGACTAGGTAAGGAATCAGTCTGAGAAGGAGGAGTCTGTACACACTCTTTGTACCCCATTCCCATTTCATAGTAGCACCAGGAATGAGAATGTGGGCAAAAGGAACCATCACCGGGTGCTGCTCCCAGTGGTAGTGACTGCCACTGGAATCAACTCTATAGGATCTATGATAATTATTTGGCAGAAGTTTAGCTAGTAAAACTGATTGCATCTCAAGAGAAATATACATTGGAATACCACAGAGTACACTTTAAAGTACTAACAGCAGTGAAAGTTTAGCTACTGCAGGTATGCTATGGCCTACAATGCTACATACTTTTCAAGTAAGACTACGTTTTCTCATAATTTTGTTGAGGTGGGTTTATTAAATTTGATAGAAGAAGACTTTATAACTATTTTTCTTATTCTAAAGCAAACCACAAATTTTCTTCTCATGTCTTAAAAATTTTAAAGTGGCCAAATATTTGTTGACTCCCTGGTTCTAAACCCAGTATTTTATTGGAATTCCCAGTTAAATCAATTTCTTCCATGATTCATTTCACTTGGCAACAGAAAAGTCAGCTCTAGCCTCTGGCCCTAACGAAATCCTTTAAATGCAGTCTACATAG
Source organism: Pseudopodoces humilis (assembly GCF_049639895.1). Classification (NCBI taxonomy): domain Eukaryota; kingdom Metazoa; phylum Chordata; class Aves; order Passeriformes; family Paridae; genus Pseudopodoces; species Pseudopodoces humilis. The sequence goes on along the minus strand of NC_142201.1, from coordinate 103,520,206 downwards.
CAAGAGGTGAACAAGGCAAGGCACAGTTTAATTTCCCAAAAACAATTTACGACAGGTTTTGTAAATGTACTTGCTTCTGGAGCTTTCTAAAACCCCTCCCTCTGAAGCTAGTCAATTTGCAGCCGAGAAGTTGCTGTATTCAAATTGCTTACATGAGAGAGGTTGGAGGGCAGCGCGACACAGGACCTTCCTGCTAAATTGCTAATCCAAATTGGGCCTCAGTCAATCTTGGACAGAGTTGTCAACATTCAGTGACCTATAGGAAATGACTTGGGAGCTTCAGTCCGGCTCCCAGAGAGGTGTGCACATCACAGGAGCAATCAGCTGGCACTAATTGGCACCCTGTGTAGCAGTCTCAGCACAGAGCCAAAGGTCTGCAGGGGAACTGAGACCGAAGTGCTCTCTTGGCCTCGAAGATGGTCCCTCTGCGGCAGAGTTTAGGGCATGTTTGTAATGTCATATGTGGAATTTTGCTGTGCCTTTTGCAGTGCTAGAGCCGAGCTGTGGCTTGGGAACTGATCTTCCCGGAGGGTTCGTAGGGCATTTTGAATGCCACAGGGCTTTTTAAACCCTGAAATCACTTCAGCTGTCCTTCAGGTATAAACATGGAGGGAGCATTCACTAAGCATTAACCCGATAGTCAGAGGTGTCACTGACAACCAGTCCAGGATTTCACAGGAAAAGGGAAAGAGCGAGAGCGCGTATTCTTTCAAGACAAAACTTTTTCGTGTCTGTGCCCAATGTGCATAAGTACTTTTACTCTGCCAGTTTTTTTTCACCTGTTGGCCTCAGAAAGGTTATAAACTTGTGCTGCTTAAATATTATTTTGTTTTTTCATGAGTAGGATTGTGAAGTTTTATTCATTATAAAAGCATAGTAACACATGGTCTTCCTACACTTGGAATTGTTCCCAGACTATAATAATTACAGAAAGTTTATGAAGGGTATTATCTTCCCAACAGCCTTGCATTTAAGAAGTCTATTTCTTGTTTTGTTATTCTGTTTGCATAGTTTCAGTCATTCAGGCAAGGTGGAAATAATGTCATGAAGGCATCGGTCCATTCAACATGAAGAGGTTCAGTGAAGAAGCACTAAATTAAGAAAGGAGTGATGTACCTACCTAGTATTTTAAGCCAGTTAGTTAGAGGTGATAAAATATATTGTCTGAATTGGATGTTGAGCAAATTTTCCCTTGAACATAGAAATTAATATGGAGCAGCAGTGACAAATTTTTGACTGTGGATGTCTGCTAAGAAGAAAAAGTAGGTTTGCGTGATGGAGGTTAGTTTGTTTCACAAAACATTTGGTGTCTCCAGAGAGCAATTTTTGTCCATCCAGGTATTGCCTGTACCCATAGAGAGGACAGGAAGGCCTGCATAGAGCATGTATACTTCCAGAAACCAAAATATACTATTTTTCCTTTATAGCTTTGCATGATTGGTATCACCAATGACCTGCTGCAATTTCTCTCCCTCTCTATCAGATAACTAATGAAATTCAAGATTACAGCCATAACTGAAATGATGGAGTTTGGAAATTAACACCCTTTTCCTGTCATACAGCAGCCCCCTTTCACTACCTCCATGCTCTCTCACTGCATGATGTGGTACACATTCATCTGACAGGCACAAATTGAAACAGCAAAGAAAGTAAGGCAGCATTTGCATCCCTGAGTTTGGGATCATCAGCTCTTACAAAATGTCAGGGAGTTCAGGGATAGACTCTACTCTCAATATTGCTACAACACAATGCAAAAAATCACCCTGAAAAATGTATTTTTGTGTTTTAATGGTCTGCACTGAAACACAGTGGTGCTCTAAGTGTGTAAAGCATTGCTATTTGCAAGTTGCCACCTGTTGTTTCTGTTTCCGGAAACACTATCCCTGGCTGCAGTCTGGATGTTGCCCCGGGTGGTGTCTGACTCTTAACCCAAATCAAATAGTAATTGTCCAGACACTGTCTGGCTCTCATGCAGTGGACAGGGAATGCCCAGCAGTTCTCTAGTTACCTCCTAGGAAGCCCAGGCAAGGGCTTCCCTCAGGGAATCTTCAGCCTGTTGTGCTCATAACTTTGGTGTAAGGCTTCAGGTTGCAATGCCCCTTGCCCTCCCTACTGCAGTAGGGTCCAGCACCGTGATGAGCAGACTGCAGGATGTGAAAGACTGGGATATAAGAATGAAACTTTGTAAAAGAAGATTAAGTTTTCCTTTTAGCTTGTGCTGCCAGTACCTTGTTAATGTAAACCTAGCAGTGCCCGGACTACAACACTGGAGCTGTAAATGGTTTGCCAGCAACTGAGATGGTGTTGCCACTTCAGCTCTTAATGCCACTGGGCTGTAACCACACACCACCACCACCACCACCCCCACCACCCCCCCAAATCCTTCTTCAGCAACATTCCTGCAAGTTCTGATCATACTCTGTTCACAAGTTACCCCTGGACTCCCCCATCCCCTCAGTTCCTCAAGGCATGGGGCTGGATTCAGTCCGGCTCACAGAATCGGGAACTCTCCTCCCAAGGAATCACTGACAATTCCTTAAGAACTGGATCAATCCCAGTAAATCCTGTCCACCTTGTGAGATTGCAAGAGGTGACACTCTCCATGCCTACAAAATCTGACAGGTTCTAGTCAAGGCTCAAAGACTAAAAATTTGGCAGACTGCTTGAAGGTGCCAAAAGAATTTAACATATGCACACCACCAAAATAAATGATGTTCAGATTCCTGAGCTAATCTTTGCCTTTGATCACATGAATCAGAATATTTATTTGCCAAAGTCGTGATAAAAAAATTTCTGATCATTCTGAAGTATCAGATGCAAATAACCTAGACTTTTTGATTTTCAAAAATCAGAAAATGTGGAGTATTTTCCTCCCTTTTCAATCCTTAGGACTCTCCATAGAAAACTTTATAGTAAAGCAATTCAAAGAGTAGCAGTAGCCATTCCTTTTCCGGCATTATTGCCTTTTATGTAAAATTGTATGGCGCATTCTGTCAGTGTGTGGATATCTGACTCTGTTGTTATCTCTGAAAGTAATGTCAGAAGGAAATGGCAATGTTTTTTTCTTTGGTTTTTCCTCATTGGCTATGTTTTTTTCTTTTTTCTTGTTCTACCTAAAAGTTCACAGCTCACAGTATTTCTGTGCTCACAGGAATAAACATGAAAGCATAGTAATGATGGTCATGTCTGTCTTGAGGTGCATTTCCAGCATGAAACTTGGTCTATTTTTCCTACATTTTACACAAAAGACATTTTTTTATGTTTTGCACATCAAATAACACTGTTTGGTGCTTTGGTTATTGCTGATTTCACTGTGATGGTTTCCCTACTTGCTTTTTTGCTTTATGAAACCTTCCTGGTTTCTGCACTGTCCATTCACTTTATATTTTCATATGTATTTATGGTTGTTTATTTTAACTTATTTATGGTGGATTTTTCAATACTGTAGAATACGCCTTTCGATTTTTACCACATATGGAGATTTTGGAGTAATTTTGCAGAAATGACTGAAACTTGATCTTTGAGGTCTGTGTTAGACCCTTACTGAAGCGGGTGGGTGTTTTTTAGTTTTATTTTTGGGTCATTGTAAGTTTGGCTTTTGAGGCAAAACACAGCCTATTTTTTTGCAAAACATTTTGATTACACTGAATAGCACTTCCTTGTTTCAGGACTTTCTGGTGTATAGAGCCACATGTGAGAGCAAAACTGAAAGGCTTTTACTGGTTATTGCATAAAACCTATTTGATAAGGAAATCCATATTATATTCTCTGGATGGAGATTTTCAGATCAGAAACCAGGTTACAGAAAGATTAAATTGTTTCATTGAAGATTGAGACCAGGGGTGGAACTCTGTGCAAATCTTGAGCGTGTTTCTTACAAGTGTTGATGATCGTGGGCTCATCTAGTAGGGCATGAAATGTATTTATGGGGAAAAAGTCTAAGTTCTCATTATCCTGGGGAGAATTTACAGTAACAGCTATCATGGCTGTATTATTTCTTTTGTTAGGGTTTTCTGTCTCTGCCCTGTTGTGATCAATGGCATCCAGGAATGTGATAAAGTCTTGAACTAAACCCACCAAACAGTCCCATCCTTATCTCCAGAGCACCTGCAGGCAGAATGGACAGAATGTGGGTGTACCCACACAACTTCCAACCAGCCCCTGCACTTTACCTCTTTGCTGCAGGGGGTGTGGAGGCAGTTCCCAGGATGTCAGAGTGCTGCCAGGAGGAGGCAGGGTCACCTCAGGAAGGTGGCAGGGTGGGAGCAGTTTCCACAGGTGCCACAAGAGAAAGGCAAGGACTTCCAGCTGAGGGCTGTAACCTTGCTCTGGCCTTGAGGGGAGGAGGACAAGGGCACCCCTGCTGCACATCTGAAGCCCAGTAATGGCTTCAGTCATTTCTCAGTTGTTGTAATTTGGGATGGCATCTCCGAGGTGGAAAACTGATTTCCTTGTCACTGAGTGTGGATCACCTTTGGATTGCAAATCTGAATTGATGTTGTCCCAGACTGCTCCCATTGCTAAGCTGTTTGGAGAAGGCCTGCTTTTGCATGCACTGGAACACCACAGTAATGAAAATCTTTAAAAACATCAGTAGCAATTAAAATAATTTTAAACTTAATCAGTACTCTATTAGTAAAGACTGGTTTCTTATTATTCTGCACAAGTGTGCTTGATAGATACCAGGTGGATAAAATACATATGCTTGTGGTGTCTTTGTCCCCTTTTAAGATTTTTCGTTTAGCTCATGATTTTATTTAATGGAAGAGACACTTCTCACATATTGGCTTGACAATTTACAAGCATTTGTTTGTGCTGAATTAAGCACATTTTTAAACTTTGTGTGTTGCTGCTGACAGTTTGGGGATTGATTTTTATCCCTAGAGAGATGCCTTTTTGTCTTTAAGGCAAATTGAAGTTGACTGCTGGAGCATTCCCTGGTAAGAGAGAGAATCTACTTTAGGGATATTTTTCTACTGAGAATTAATTTTTAACTCAGAAGCTTCAGCAAGGTCATATTTTTCATAACACTTAAAAAAAAAAAAAAGTTAAAGAAGTAGCATTAACTTCAGATAAAATAAATTAGAGTAAGTATTACCAAGCTTTTTCCCATTGTATTTCTATGTCAGAGAGGTGTACCTAGGTATGCAGTAGGTAAAAATTCCAGACTTTTTTTCTGAAAGCAGATATTAAATGCTGGTGTAGGCAATGGCAGAAAAAGGTTTCTCCCATCCGTGTGTTTTCATGTATGTTATGAGATTAAATTTTAAAACTTCTGTAACAATTTCAGGACATTCAGATTTTTTCAAGAACAGATTCATTGCTTGTCCACATTGGCAAAATGGGATGGGGTGTGCAGATATGAAAGGATTCATGTAATGAGATATGTGTGAGGATGCAGAATCTCCACCAGATAGATGCTTTAGGAAGTCTTCATTCATGTCAGGCAGAGTTAACTACCTGCTTCTTTTTAAACAAACAGTAGGGTCTGTGGCCTGACATGCTGGGCTAGACTTACACCCTATATTCACCCATCCCCAGTCACTTGGGCACAGTTATTGTACACAAACATTATGTTGTTGATATATTGACAGGGATGCTTGGAATTCATTTATGTATCTTTCCCTTCAAGGTCTTTTTTGGCACTAGATTTGTTTTATAGGTCTAATTTTTTAAAATACAAATACAGATAACATAAGTAGTGCCTGTGTATAAATCTGGTCTGGTTCTGTAGTCCAAATAAATAGCACCTCTCACCTGAACAACAAAGCTGAATCAAACCATCCTGGCTGGCAGGCAGGTCTCTTGAGGGCTTTTGTGGTGCTACCTGGCAGGTTAGTGGTAAGGTGATGGACAGACCCCATTAAAATTTCATTTAATGCTTGTCTCTGGAATGACTGCACTCTCTTTAATCTCTGTCTTTGTATTCACTCATACTTCTAAGACCCAAGTGACTTAAAAAATAAATAAATAATCGTAGTCCTTCAATAATGTACCAAATGACAAATTCACACCCACTTGTTTTCATACCTAGGAAATCAAATCAGCTGAAGGAATTTTTTTTATCACAGTGCATCTAAACAAGTTGTAAAAACCAATTTCTTCAGGCAACTTTTATTCTGCTGGTTATAAAACCTTCTTTTATAAAGAAGCTGCACACCTGTGTAGTCTTCCTTTAAACCTTCTTTGGGATGTTCTGATTGTATTTTTCACAGATTTGAGTCCTAAATGTTTGAGTTGTCTCAGTATGTTTTTGAAAGCCTGGCTATCAATTACCAGAATTTTTATTTGCCTTTGATTTTTTTTTCCCCTTCTAAGATTCCTCCTGCAATATTTGTGACATTCACTCCTAGTTGTGACCGGACTAAGACATTTTGCAAAATTCAAGAAACAAAACTTACAATATTCTTTGCACTATAAAGGAAAACTGAAAGCCTGTACCGTCAAACTTGTACAAGTGCCTTGAATACACAGCAGAAAGCAAATGCTTGGATGGCGTTTAGGATAGGATAGGTGAGGGGTGAGAGGAAGCAGAGGAACTGATGTTTTTGGTTGCAGATGGTGAGCAACATCCCAGAGCTATCCCCCTACAGCAAGGAGCTCACATTTTCTGCCATGTTCTCACTTCCAGCATTTTATTGGTTAACTGCTAAAGTTTTTGCTCTGATTCACCTTGGAATTTGGATCCTTTTTAAAATTATCTTTAAATTAGTACATAGCATTTATTAATAGCAGGAAATTCCAAGTAATTATTTTGTCCTTCTTTTTCCTCCTATTTCTTATTGGAGCTAGATGTTGATTTTTTTGAACTGTGCCTTTTCTACCCTAATCAATCTTGTTTCTCTTTTGTCCTTTAGCCTGAAGACTTTTGGTGTTTAGAATTAACTTTGTTCTCAGTCCTTTTCCATTTTGTGCATGATTGTGCACCTAATGAGAGGTAATTGTTTCCTTGTTCTACAGCATCAGCCAAGCAAGCAGATCTCAGCTACCTCTGAGGGTTACAAGGAACCTCATCCTAGAAAAAAGTGCAGCCAAGACTTTGGTAATTTGATATTTCTCTTTGGCATGTTCATTGTTCTGTACCTGTAGCAGACATGCCTTAGATGGGTTTCACCTGCTACAATAAGCTGTGAGAAATCACGGAAAACTGGGTATTCTGAGCCAAGGGATGGCAGCATGAATGTTATAATGCTGTCACAAAGGTTGTTGATCAAGATTCTTTTTTTAATCAAAGCTTTAACATTTATTAGCTTTGTGTCAGGTTCTCTCTTGGGTTTTATTTGTAATCAACAATAAATGCATAATTTTACTGATTTTACTGCAATTTTTCCAAACATCCAAATTACAGGAATGAGTTGTTATGTGGGACTCAGAAAAGGTATTTTACTGAGTTTATTCATGGGAAAATGCAAATTGTCATTAATTAAGTTTGTAATTGTGTAGCAGGAATGAGAACAATTTACAGGAGTGGGGGTAGGAGAAGACCTTTAAGCAGCAGTGCATGGCGAATGAGATGCACAACTTCCATTATCACCAGGAGCTGCATGGCTAATCCAGCAGCCTCAGCACTGGGGAAAATGTACCCTGGGATGTCAGGTGTTAAAGGGAAGAATGGGCCTCTCACGTTCTTTGCACTTACAAGCAGGCTGTAACCTTTTGACTCTCTCTCTCTTTCTCTTCTTGAGTTTTGTTTCCTGAAAGGAAAAGGGGGTGGGGGAACGCAGGGGAAGAAGGCTTAAAAAGTAAAGGATCTGTTTCAAAGTACTGTAGTGTATTTGTGAGCTTTTTTTTTTTTTTTTTTTTTAATGGAATGTGTTTTATTTCTTAAAGAAGCAGTTGCTTTTAATGTAGAGTGTTTATAGCATGACTTAAGATATGAATGTCTGCTGAGGACCACTATCAGTCCTATAAACTTTACACGTGATCCTGCCACAAGTGTTTTGCACATAGCTTGTTTATCTTTCTAGCTACAATGAATTTCATCTCAATTAAGAGCATAACAGAGGAGGACAGCTAGTTCTGTGAATTAATGTTGCTTTTCCAGTTGACCAGTGCAGAAAAACAACTTCCAAATAACAAGAAATCCCTTTTCTTCTCAAAAGATCCCTTAACATACCATGATCACATTGAACTTGGGTGTAATCCAGGTCTGAAGATCTGCACATGCAAAGAAAAACTTGTAAAATTCTTGCACATTTAATCTCCTTGCTAGCTCTGAGTTAGTAAGTGTGAAAATACCTTGATGCAAGGAGCTGAGCATTTACTTAGTCTAAAAGAACATGAGACAAATAAGGGGGAAAAAAGGTGGCTAGTTAATGTAGGATCACTCCAAATTCAATTACTTTTGAGGAAAAAGAGCAGAACATGGAAAAATACATGAAAACTTCTATTATCCTTTTCAAAAATAATCTGTTCTGGGCTGATCCTTATTAGAATGTAAATGTGGAAACACTAAAGGTGGTGGTTACTTCCATTAATTAAAAAGGAATCTTGCTCATAGCACAGCACCCTGAGAACGCTGAAGATATTTTGTATATTCCTGGTTGCCATCTTTGGTATGAGCATTTCATTTCACTTCAAACTTCATGTCTTTCTTTGTTAGAGATAATTTTGAAATGGCTCACATTGCCTTTGTGTGGCTGAAATGTGGCAGCAATGGAGTGGAGCCAATGGAGGGGTAATTTTGCAGCCAGCAATCAGGAAAAGGAAGAGTCCTTAGCCAGGGGACTCAACAGTGCCAGGACGAGCCATTATTCTATTACTATTTCTAGTGTGGAAGCATTGTTTTAAGTTACATCAAAAACATCCTTTACATTTCTTTGTTATTTGTGTTGTAAATTTTCCATATCGACTTTTCCAAAGGAAAGGTGTGAACGTATATCGAAGTGGGTTGCTTGGGATGCATCTTGCTTCGGAAATTGTGGCTTAAAGGGAAACCTGGAATCAATGGTAATTCCTCTGCTTCAACCTGGAATTTCACAGAGATTAGCCAAAGATGGAATGAGTTCTGCTTTTCTTTACACTTGCTGAGAGCAACACTCTAGATAGACTGTCTCTTCACAGGCACTGTCCGCCCATTTTTTCCTACCATTAGAGAGTCCAGCCTTTTGAGTTCTAAGCACCTGACCCTGTAAACTTTCCAGAAACCTTACACTTAGAGGGTTAAAGGGGAAAGAATGAAGCCTAAAATGGTTATTCATGTGTATGGACTTGTTTTTATCTGCTGGAGGTTGCACAGATTTCAGAAGATTTCATGTAGGTAGTTTTCTTGTTTTCAGTTACTGAGAAGTTCGGTGTCAGTAAATATTTTATATTCAATCCTGATTTAATTCCACTATGCAGAGCATGTGTTGAGAACCAATATTGAAGGGATTTGCATACTGAAGATTATTACCATGACCCATCTTTTTATTGATAGACCTTGAGGAGGTGAAGGCTTTACAACTACAAGACAAGGGCAATATGATATAAATGCAGAAATTGAAGCAATGTCTTCCAAATCATTTGGCCCATTTGAAACACGAATGGGACAGAACCCAAATATCCTAAATTCCAGTCCAGCATCTTAATCCTGAACCCATTTTTTTCTTTCAAAATTAAAGTTTCCATGATTATTATTTCTACTGCCAGGGCTTTCCAAGGATATAAACGTGACCTAATTTATTAAATGCTGCCTTACATGCAAGACAGAAGCAAAATCCTTACCCCAGGGCACTTACTTAGTGGCCCTGATCCTGCAATCTGATCTCTTGAATGAATGTCTGAACTAACAGGAGCCCTGCCGCCTGTTCTGAGAGTTTGACTGGGATTTTTAACAGGGAAGGGACGTGAAGATTTCAGATTGTCTACAACACTTCACTACATGACCACTACTTTCCTACATGGTTATGTGTTTCTCTATCAGCTTTTGTGTAGCTGTTGCTCAGTTACCTTCAGTAGATGGTGAAGTTTGCGCTGAAACGTTTTTTCTTCTGTGTACAAACCTTGATCTGTGGCACTACCTAAAGATGCTTTGCACCTTGAGATTAAAATGCATCGCCCCTGCAGTGTGTCGAGTTCTCCTGTCCCAGAAAGGGATTGTCATAGATCTGTTCTTCAAATCAGGACTCCCTGCTTTTTCTAAGGCATCGTCTCCACGTCATTGGGTTGGTAGGATACGAAGCTGAAGGTCTTTTTTAAGTTTTCCTTCACACCAAGGGCTGTATACTTGTTGTGTGGGAATTCTGGCAAGTTACACCCTCTCTTCCCTGTGTGTTCAGGACAGGATAACTTAATGCAGTGTTCAATATTCTGGACCTTTTCTAAAAGTAAATTGCTCAATTTGTTATGTTGGAGTATTAACACGAAGAATGGAATCTGAATGCTGAGAACTAGTTTCTTGCAAAGGACTGAAATGCAGGGGATGAACTTCATTAATTAATTAAATAGTCCTATAAATATCTATGCCTTTGCAGCTACACACAATAGTCTTATTTTAAGAAACATGATCATGTGCTTTGTCAAATATCACTCAGCCCAGTATTTAGCTTTTGCATTATCATAAAACAAATACCACTTTAAAGTCTGCTTATGCATCTCACATTCGTTCTTCTTTTTTTTTTTTTGTGCATAAAAAATAATTAGTTTCCAGCACCAAATGATTTGTTATTGGAAAAGCAAAGCAACATTTCTTTATGCAAAAGTCTTCTTCCTTCAGAACTGTGGCACATGGAAAGTATTTTCCAGCTTTCAGAGTTTATTTGATTTTGAACACTTTTGGTTATGTAAGTTTTAATAAGTAGCTTTGGTGTACCCCTAAAGGCACACCCCACACACTTATGTTGTGTGACCTAGGGTCACAAGTAATGGCTGCAAGCTAATTGATTGAGAAAGGCTTGTCTGACTGGGCCCCTTTGAGTCCTCCCTTTACATTCCTAAATTTCTGTAAAGGAGGCACTGGCAGCTTTGCCTGGTGAGAGGAGGGGTTGGGGGAAAGGGAGGAAGTTTCTCAGTTTCTGATTATGCGCAGAGTTTCCTTGTACTGAGCTTATGTTCTCCACCCACTACTTAGTAAGAACTCCTTAACAACTTAAAGCTTTATGCCTGTGAGTACCAGAAAAGTGATCTGAGTATTTATTGAGCAGGAAGAACAAACTGCTTGCTCCAGGCAGGGAGAAAGCTTATGGAAATGATATTAGACCTTCAGCAAAGTGCACAGCTGCATCATACAGAAGCTGAGACTCAAACTGACAGGCAAATAAGCCAGATCACGGAAGGGGCCTCTGTGTGGCAGCTCTGAGCTACCAAGTGTTGGACAACTAGGCAAAAAGTGCAGTGGAACAGGGCAGAAAATAGCACACTAACTTCAGACAACTGTTGCTTATTCATGGTGAGTCCAGATTTGAAATGTTGTTTGAAATGTAGCTTTTTTTGTTGTCTCTAAAAACCCTTCCGTTTTACCACAGCGATCCTTCTGCAGAGCTCATTGTGTCCAGATTATTTGTCCGGATGTGCACTTCAGTTCTGAACGATACAGCAATGCATAGGGATAGCCCTTTCCTCACTGCTTGCTCTCTCTCTCGTGCTTTTCTTGCTTCAGGAGACAGGTCCTGTTTCTAAAAGCACACTGCATGGCTTCTGATTTGGAAAAAATTAGTTTTGCAGCCAGCCCTTGGTGTGCAGCTGCATGGAGGTGAATAAGTGAACGTAATTTCTGTGCAGTTTTCTGCAGTTTGAGCTTTGTGGCACCTTTCCATTGCTCCTTATTTCGCTGCCTTATCTTGAGAATGTATGGCACGGTCACTATGAAAAGAGCTTTGTGTTTGAATTCCTGGTGAGTCGAAGGGTCAGGGCCTATGAGTTATCTGCCTGCCAGCAAGACTCATTGCCGTGCCCCTTTATTTTTCAAGCTGAAATAGAGAAAACATGTGTCCTCATCCCTTTTTTATAAATGTATTTTGAATTCAGGTTTTACATGGTGTTTATGTGTGCTTTGTTCTTTTGACAAACTCGGGGTTTGGGAGAAGGCCAGTTTTATTCTATCCATATTTATTTTATTTATTCAAGCTTTTCTGCAGCTTTTCTGAATTCCTTTGTTGTGATGCACGTAATTTTTCCTTTAAAAAAAATATTCTGAGGTTCTGATTTCTGCTGAGAGAAAAAGGAATTATACTCTGATACATATTTCCAAAATTACCAGGGAGCTGTCTAAATTTTAAGTAAGTTGCACAATTATGCAGAAGATAAAGCTTTTATAACATTTTACTTGCTTAAGGAGGGAAACAAAATACTTAGAGATAAGTTCTTGAACAGATTGTGTTAGATACACTAGTCATCTAGTGTAATGGTAACAAATATGATCTGAGCTATATTGTTATTTTAGTTATGAGTTTGAAAAAGTTGCTTCATTAGCACAGCAACAGAATTAAACATTGCATGTTGACAGTAATGTTAGAAATATGTTTGTGAAAACTGCTGAGTAGATGAAATTTAGAGTAATAAATCATCAAGGCATGTCAAAGTTACTGTCTATGTGAGGTTTTAAGGTATCTGTAATTTAGAGGGAAGTCTGGTTTTCCTTCAGGAGAAGTGTGATTCTGTATAAAATTATTTTTGTCATATAATTCAGGTGCACAAATAATCTGATTTTCTAATAATCCTAATATGAAATGTAAGAAGATGGTCGGATGTACTCTGCACAGAGGGTATGTTACTACTTATTTCTTGATCTTTCTGGTTTTTTGCTCACTTAACAATTAGCAGAATGCTTGCTCAAAAAAATAAGGTGTTTCAGATCTGAGTTAATCTAACATTACAGTCTCTCTTTCAGGTGCAGAAGTTCATGTTGTTCACCTATTGTGCCCTTTCTTATTTGCCAGATCTTGAGTTCACCCATGAATTTTGAAAATGGTTTTAATAGAAAGGGAGGGATGTGCCAGAGAAATGCTAAGAAATACAGATTTAAATGCAATGCTGCAACATAAGGTGATCTAAGTGGACCTCAAACTTTGTGTTTTCTTTTTTTGAATTTAATTTCTGTATGTTTTGACTTGGGCTAAACATTACTTTCCACAAGAAAATCTCTGACTGTGTTCTTAGTTCGGTTAAGGGTGTTCTTTTCTTTTAGGAGTTTCAGGCTTGCTCTGAGGGAAAGAAATATGTTCTCTTCAGTAACATATAGGTACAATTTCCTTCTTGGCTATGCTGTGAGGGAGGAATATCTGCTGATGTGCTCTTTACAGCTTTAAACACTGAAAGTAAAAGAAACTTTGAGGAGGTGGTCTCCTCCCAGCTTTGGAGGCCTGGGCAGCTGGGGTCTCCCCCACCTCCCAGTGGTCACAAGGCCCTTGGGGAGCAGGGAAAGGTGGGCGCTCACACGGGGCCACCTCCTCCATCGGCACACGAGCAGAGGATCCATCCTTTCTGTGCCCTGGGGTGTCCACTGGCAAAATAATGCACCAGTGATGTTGTGACACCAGACTGGAGGATTATGAAACATTTTTTCATGCTCTGATGATCAGCCTGATGAAGGGGAAAAGGTTTAATGAGGAAAAGAAGAATTTACTGAGGATTTTATGCCTATATCTGTTATTAAAAGTAGAATATCTGCTCACAGTAGTTGTGTTCTGTGACTCCAGGAAAGCCGGCAATAATGATGATTAAATGTGATGCTGTCACTGACTGTCTGAGGACTGGCACAACCTAATGTGACTGGCAGGAAGCTTAAACATCAATAGTATATATCCAAATACTATTATTCTCTCTTAGAGAAAGTCAAGAAAGTCAAAGAACTATGAGCTCAGACTAAAAGAATCATACAATCCTTTTTAGTTCTCTTTGACACCAGTTAGTGAAAAAAAAAAGTAGTTTTGAAGAGGTCAAAATTTTTGGAAGGTTTGTATTTTACATTATGAATGTTTTTCAAGGAGTAAATAGATTTGTTTTGTGAATTACACAGAAAGTGATTTTGGAGGTTCACTTTTAGGTTCACTCTGTTCTGTATGGAAAAAGGAAATTCTTTATTTACTAGATCTATTCCTTTTTATTGGCATCAGTATATTAACAGAAACACGTGTACATGACACCTATGACTATCTTCAGAGTCACAATAGAAATCATGGAAATTCAAGGCTAGTAGTTGATTTTTCTTTCAAAGAGAGGAACTAGTTTGTGCTGTCATGACAAGGTGATGTCTACAACAGTAGATGAAGGAAAATTGGCAGGTATAAGAGAATTGTAGTATTCATGGAACTGGTGAAACACAGTGTTGTTAAGATGAATTAAAAAAAAACCAACAAACAACTCTAAGTTGATTCCTAGTAATTTTGAAAGAATTTTTTTTAGACAAAAATTTCTTTCATCTTCTCAGCTTCAAATCATGGTCACATTGGAATGTGATCTTTGGAATACCCAAATTAACTTTCAATTCACTTTTACTTTCCAACAACTTATTTAAACCATTAGCAGAAGACTGTCCCAGAAGGTGATGATTAAGGTGAAAGAAGAAAAGGAGAAACATTTAGCCTATGAAGTGATTTAAGTAATTGTAAAATGTGAGTAAAAGCAAATGATCAGAGAGAAGAAGCAGAAGTGAGGATAGGAGCAGTAATAAGAGAGGCAGAACTTAAAAAGCAAGCCAGAGGAGACCTAAAAGTAGAAGGAACATCGCATGAGAGAAGAAATCTACCCTGTCTAAAATTATTTGTCAGTCACTGAGATGAGCCTTGGGAATTTTGCTGTCTTTCTCTGGGTTTGTTCAGAAGCATTTCCACTGCTGACAGCCAGTTTTATACCTGAAATTATAGGTTCACCCAAGAAAGTCGGCTGTTCCTTCCAAAATTATGATCGCAGCATTTCTGAGAGGGGGATGTGAGGTGGAACCTCTCTTTTCTGCCTAATGTCCTCTTATATTTCTTTATCCTCTTATATACTTCTCTCTGTCTAGAAATGAAGGTAGAGGTGAGGATGGATGGTTACATCTGTTGTGACTGCTTTTTGAGCACAAGTGTTTTTTTCGACTCCTACAAGATCCCTGTAACGTTTTAAAAATTCTTGTCCTCTGGAAGGACTTTTGGCAATTCTGATTCTTGGGTCTGGGGGAGATGGGTGAGACATATCAATGGACTTTGCCTCTCCTCTCTAAATTATTTTTATCACCCATGGCTTCATTCAGAACTCTGTCAAAGATCCTACTGATTTTGGTAGGGATTGGGTGAGGCCAGCAGGGGAGTTCAAAACTGTGTTCATGATGATTTTCATGATGGACATGGCACCATAATTGGTTTAAGATTCCTCAGTATTCTACAGGAAACAATGCCAAACTCTACAACCATGGAAGTACATAGAGTGCGATCTCCAGTTCCTGAAATACCTGCCTCTCTGTTACAGAAATGTTTGGTGATTCAGGTAATAACTAGATGAACTTTCCAATTCTGATATTGCCTTTAAAACCCCGAGACTGTGGTAGTATTAATTATGTAACCTTAATTTATTCAGCAACATGGTAGAGGTAGGTAACAAATACAGCTTCAAATACTGCAAAAAGCACCCTCTTCTCCCTCTTTTAGGCCATTTTGAGTGACAGTATTCCGTTTGTATCATCAACCATATCTCCTCTTAACCCAAAAGATGTTCCATGGACCATAAATTCTCTGTGAAAGACCTGCAATTGGTCCAGTTTTGAACAGTGCACATTTAATGGTGTTAAATGATAAAGGAAAAGATAAATTTAAGAGAAGGCCCTACCCTGAAGTACGTGTCCCATTATTGTTGGGAATTTTTATTATTTCTAAAAAGCAGCAGCAGCTGAAGACACCCTCCTAAGAACAGTCCTTTGTGCTGGAGCTGGTTGGATCCCAGTGCTCTCTCCTTGCTTCATCTTCCACTTCTCTGCTAACCAAAACTGTGTATGTTGTTATGGCCAGGCTGTTGGAAGTACCTTCAAAGTGCCTTTCCCAAGGTGACATGACTTTGCAGTCCCTCTGGATCAAGGATCAATGTCCTGTGAAAATACTGCCTGTGGTTTTGGTCTGGATTTTATAAGTTGTTCATGACTGTGGCCTGTTTGTCACTGAGCATCTGTTACTTCGGTCTGTGTATAATAAATTCCTAAAATAAAAATCTTTGCCTTTAGTAGAGAAGAGTAAGTGATAACACATAAACAATGAAAATAGAGGAGAAAGTGATTGGCACAGAACTTTATTCAAAAAACACACAAAATGTGACACAGCAGCATGATAGAATCAGCCTGTGTTGGAAATAACTTTGAATTGTGTGGAAACCAGAATGCACTTTCTATGAGCTCCATAAAGCTTCTTTCAAACTCTGTCTGAAAATTCACAAGGAAGGGTTTTTCCAGAGGTACCCAGTGTGGGTCCAACTATCCTTCCACTGACATCAAAAAGAATTACATCAGTCTTAGGCAAAAACTGTAAAAATTGATAGTTCATGCTATAGAGAAAGTAGTATTCCTCAAATCCTTTCCTCTGTGGTTTGTTTTTCCTCTTCAGTTATGATCTACTGCCAGTGTTTGGAAGAAAACCAAGAAATTTTTCAGGATCTGGTAACTTAATCATGTTTTAAGATATATCAAGCTATTTGCTCTCTATCATTTTGCTCTTCTTTTAACTGTATTTTTTGGCCTAAATTTTTCAATTGTGTAGTCCCAAACCACAAGTGATTCTTTTGTTTGTTTGTTGTTTCTTTATTTTTTCTTCTTGTTAAAGGAAGTATGTTGAATTTTAAGCAGCAGAAGTAGGAATGCATTATATTTTTCATTCTAAAAATGAAGTAAACAAAACCAACTCAACAAAAGTCTTTGAAAAACAGCCTTTGGAACAATGTGATCAACAGGTGGTTTGTGGACTATTTTTAAAGGGCTTGACATAAAAAGAGATCTAAATTGTTATATATTGGAGGTGGTAAATTATGGCTACTTATTACATGTGTTTTGGCAACAGATGTCAAGGTAGGCACTGGACTTTTTTTAATTTGCTATGAGGATCTTAAGACAAACTGGGCATTGCATATGGATAACACCGAGTCTCCTGTCCTTTGAGACCACAATGCTGCAGGAACTTGGCATGAGCATGTATCCAAAGCTGACTTAGCTGGATGCTGGGAAGTAAAAACACAGGAAGCAAGATTGTCATTTTGGAACATCTTACATGGGCAAGCGACGAATGCTCTCTCTGTCCTCTTTTTCATGAAGCCTTCCTAGATTGTAATTTCAGCAGCACCAGGTGTTGTTAATTAAAAATGTACTGATGTGTTGGGGATTTTTTCCCCTCTTTTTCTTCTGCACTGTATACGTAATTGTAATAACTCAACAACTTCTGCAAGTCAACAACAGCAACTCTGCTGACATTACCACCAGGTGATTCACAACAGTGCTGTGAACTGATGGGTACAATTTGAAAGAGGAGAAATTTAGGTTAGATTAAAAAACATAAATTCTTTGCTTTGAGGGTGGTGAGATAGCAACAGGTTGCCTCAGGAGGTTGCCAGCCCTGGTGAATGCCCCAACCCTGGAAGGGTTCAAGGCCAGGTTGAATAAGGCCTTGAGCAACCTGGTCTGGTGGGAGGTGACCCTGCCCATGGCAGGGGGTTGGGACTAGAGGATCTTTCAGGTTCCTTCATGGTTCCATGACTCTGTGATTCCCTCATACACATAGCTCAGCTAATTGCCTCTGTCTACTCTGTGGCAGGACAGGCAGTAGCCATCTCCCAACTCTTAACTCAAAGCTAGAGCTGTCTTAAATTTCTTTATTTTTTTCATCCACTTATATTCAAAAACTTATTGGTTTGGTTTGGTTTTGTTTGGTTTTTCAAAATCCAGCCATATACTGCTACATATACATACATGGAGTATATACACATTTTATTTTTGCATACAGGCAGGTCATAGAAAATGCGTCTCTTGGATTGCTTTTTGAATAGAAACATAGAAAAATCTATAGAAAATGTCTGCAGCAATACTTATTTATGATTAATGTTTAAGTGTTAGGGAATGGCATGTTTGTGACACACAAAATCTTGACTTCATTCCATCTATTCTATCTTTTATATCATTGTGAATTCAGTCTTGTCAGATTTTTATAGGTGGCATGCTTTATTTCCTGTATCAAATCCAACTCTCTTTTGTGTAAAATTTGGCTAAAACTGCTCCTTTCCCAAGTATGCATGTTAGAAAAAAACCCTCAAAAAAATGATGAGCAAAAGCAAGGCATGGCAGTATTCAGTCACTGGGGATGGACTCTGAAAGGGGAAACTTTACAGCAGTTTTTTTTTTAACCTGGCCAAACTGAAACATCAGAAACTTTGGATGAAAATTCGACTCTTTTATCTACATTGTGCTACATATGTACAGTTGCACATCCAACTGATTTTCAGGTGGAGAAATTTGTTCTTATGACAGCCCAGTTATGAACTGATGGAAAGAACTTCCAACTTCAGACATTGGCATGGCTGAACACCTTAATTTCAGTTTAAATATTTGAAAAGGTAACCATTAAAGGTAACCACTTAAAATATGCAATTTCTTACTGCTAAAATATTTGTAGCATTTCTATTTATTTTATAAATGAATGTGTTCCAAGAACATTAATTTGACAGTATCCATCTAAAAGGATTTCTTGTTTTTTTAACTTTGCAGGTCTATTTACCTGTGCACTACCTGTGAGTAGTTTTTTGCATCTGTTTGGATGCATTTGTAGGTGAGCATTGGCATCTCTAAAGTTAGGAACTGAGAGTCCGGTAGTTTAAAGTGATAACTAAGGTGCACATCACACTTAAAAATAAAATGCTGTATTCCTGCTGTATTGGAAGCAGGGTCCCTCATCTCAGTTCTCAAAACAGATTTAAGAGCCTAATCTTAGAATATTAAAAAAAAAAAAAAAACAAACCAAAAAACCAAACTGGATTTCACTGAGCTGTCATATTATCAACAGTATTATTCTTAAATATTTGTTGTTACTCTCATTTTCTAAGTGAGAGATCTAATAAGGTTTGTATGTTCTCCTTTGTTCTTTCCCTCCTTCATGTGTTTTGAACCCTTTTGTGTCTCTCAGTTAAATCTGAAAGGCGAAATTCTCAGTGAATATAATGTTTTATGAAAATCTGTGAGTGTATGGAGGAAAAAACCCACAATTGGTGCCAATTTAGAGGAAGAGGCAGGCAGAACATAGCTGTTATACATTCTGTTTGGCAGTGGCTCAGTGGCCAAACACAATGTGTGCAGTCCCAGACTCATCACAGTACAGTTTCTCCTGCCAGGTGATAGTGTAATAAGCAATGTGGAGAGATATGGCCATTTGCAGTGAGAAGAAAGAATGTAGAGTTGCAGAGCAAAGAGCAGAAATCTGTAGAAAAACAGGTTTCATCCAATCTGGTGCTTACAGGACACCTTGGGTTTGATATTGCAGAAGAATGAAGGACCAAATGCCAGAAGATTTTAAAAGGATGCAAATTGCTTACTATAGGCAAACAAGAACATCTTGTTTGCTTTTCTTTTTTTTTTCTATTTACTGAGCATTTTACAGTGCAAGGAAAAATCATATACTATTTCAGTCTTCACAAACTGCACTGAACACATGAGATTCCTACTAAACTTTCATATGAGATGGCCAACTGCAGTTAAATTTTGTATAAACAGTAAAATAGGGATGCTGAGGCATGAAATATGGTAATAAATCTTAAATTGGAGGAAACCTACTTTTTCCAAGTGTGAATTTAGCCAGAACTTGGTTCTTCACTTGGCTCTGTTGAAGTTAGCATAGATGTGTTTAGACAAGAATAAAAACTTGATTTTAAAGCAGTTCAGTATTTTCTGTTTGTTTGCATTTAAAATGCTTACATATTCCATCTTACCTTAGGCAAATTGCAAATGGCTTTTGTAAACTTGGGATTAGTCTTTCCTAAATATGAGGATATTAATACTGAAAATATTAATGCTTGCTTATTATTGTTACTTAAATAATATTTTTAAAGAGCATTTTATTTCTCAGCCAAACAAGGCTCATCAATGGAAACTAATCTCTACTGCCTTTTGTAATGCTATTGATTACATAGATTTGGTTTTCTATAATGCTGTAGCTTGTGTAAGATAATTTTCCTTCTAATGTCATTCAAGACAAGGAAAAACACCAACTCATTTTCATTGCTATGCCTCTTGCTTTACAAGCTGAATGAGCATCAATGCCAGATGATGATCATCAGCAATTGCTAGTTTATTTATTAGAGAAAAATAGAAACATTTCACATTTTAGGAGCAGTTGTCTTTTGTGGGCTGTTTTGGAAAGGTACTACTTCAAAATATTAATTTTTCAGGAAATGGAGATGTTACCAGTAGAAACAGGAAATCTTAATGATTCAGGTCACTGCAAGCAGAAGTCTATTCAGCATCAGCTTTTGGATGGAATTTGTAGCTGAATTTAAAAGATTGCCAGCAATTAGGATGTACTTTGAAATGCTGGATAATGGATTTAGCCACAGTGACCATTCTCCAATATCTACCATGTGTACAAATTCAGTGCTTGGCACAGCAGTCTTTTCCCATCTTCAGGGCTTTTAGAGTTTGAGGGACTTCCTTGGAGCATCTTCCATTCTTGCACCTGGCAAAGCAGAGCATAAAGCCTTCTTTGGAATTTGAAGATCTTTCTGCTGCTCTTTTTTTGGGTATTTCTGAGCATCCTTTATGGTGGATAAACCCTGGCAATTCTCTGAAGGACAAGATTCTGTGTACATGCAATAGCCAATTATTGCCTTCAAGCAAGGAAGGCTTTTCCCTTTCGGGGCTCCCTGATTCCATGTCCTCTCAGTAACCAGGGGCCAGACCAGTAGTGTGCTTTTCCTTTTAGCAGCATGTTGTGATGTTAGAACTTCCTGCAAAATCATGTGTTTCATATGTTTTTTATATTTAAATCACTTTTTTTAAAGTGCTTCCAGATGTAAGCACATATTTGGTTACAGCTTACTGCACGTGCTTCTGCACCAATAAACTGGAAAGGCCTGCATCCAACAGCCTTGAAATCCATGTGCGACTTTGTGTGTGACTTCCAAAGCTCTGGTTCTGGATGTTGGAAGTTAGGGTGTTCAGGCTGCAGGTTTTCTCAGAGTTGTTCAGCTACAGTTAGTGCAATACTTACAAGTAGCTTAGTAATGGGAAAAGTCCCATTGCAAGAGAAAATGCTTTTCTTTCTCCTTCTGCTCCCTCCTCCATGACTCAGACATCCAGTCATGCTCTTGCCAAAAAGAGATGAAGCACACAGTCAACCAGAGGGGCTGGTTATGTGCTTAGGATTCCCATATATCTGTGCAAGTACGCTGATGCACACAGAGTGAGACTAATGTGCTCTGGGCTTAGGAAATCCTCATGCAAGTGCACTGTGTGTACCACACCAGGTAAAATTACTTTCTTAAATTTCCTTTTTCCCTCTTCATCTCTGTTCATGGCATCCCTTATCCAGAGGCCATTGCTGTTTTCCCGCCAGGCAGTTCCGCTGGGCACAAGGAATCCCCCTAAGGGAAACAGGCCACAGGAAAAGGATGAGGTGACTTTCCCTCATAATGCAGTGACAGAATGTGCATGTGGGGTAAGTGAAGCACGTGTTGGCATTGTAGAAGGCTCAGTCCTACTTGTGCTTCAGCCATTTTTCCTTTCCAAGCAGGAATCATTAGCACAATAAAACACCAGCAGTTCCCTTTTTGCTAATTCCAGTTTTGTTGTCGCTCAAGAAGATCTGTACAGAAAGGTGAAAAACATGAAGCAGCTCAATGTAACACCCCTTGAGTGTGGGTGGTGAGAGAGAGATGAAACTGCTTATTTTATCATGTAGAATCTCTTGAAAATCTCTTGGGGTCTGGGAGAGGAGGCCTTTGAGTGTCCTGAAAAGGAAGAAAACCATGAGATAGGTTCCTAATAGGTTTTCTGGAAGAAGTGAGGGCTTTGAGACAGATAAAAGTTCTCAGAACTTCATATGATGAAAAATTCAAGGACTTAGAAGCTTTTCACAAAGATAAAATTGGAATATTTTATAAAGACTCAGTGAGTGAAGGATGAGACAAAGAATCTTAACTTTATATATATATTCACAGTCAACAATAAATTGGGATAATCAGAAACAGATTGATGCTGAACTCTGCTCAGATCATGCCATACAGGAGCGTTTGTTGGTAGCATGAGGGAAATCTTAAAAAATCCCCAAGGTTTGTGTGAGAGATGCACAGAAATGCCCATAATTTATATGAATAACTTAAATGTGGTAGGTGAACTCAGTCTTGGCTTCATGCTGCTTGAGTTTTTAAAAAAGAAGAATTTACTTGGTTCACTTGGGACATCAAAAATATTGATAAACTGGAAATAACTGTGCCAGTACTTCTGTCATATGGTGACAGAGAAAAACGTGCACAACAGAAACATACTGTGCAATGAATCGAGTAACACAGTTTCTATTCAGATCACAGCCCTGTGGGTAGATTATATAGAGAGTAATTTTAGCCCTCTTAGAAGTGTGTTGCTAGAATTTCTCTATAAAGAGCAGAAATAACAGAAGCCTGGTAATTAATCATGCTGAATTTAAAAAAATTGGAATGAAAATATTTATTGCAATAAGATTGAAACACTTAAAATCTTTTCAGCTTGAGTCTTGCATTAGCCTTTGTGCACCAGCGGCATTTAAATTAAAACCAGTGCGTTTCCCTAAATAGAAAAGTTGGTTTTGATGAAGGCAGAATTTGTGATTAGAACAGCCTCCATTTGAAATCCCTGATTGCATCTATAAAGCAACTCCTTTGAACAGTATCCTGCTGTCATACTGTTGATGACAATAAAGCTAAATATAAGTACAGAGAGTATCTGCAAATGTGTGCTTCCAGTTATATATTTATATATGTAACTGAAGCATTTGGGAAACGTGACATATTTAATTCAAATGCAGACGGGATATTAGGATCCCTCTCCCCCAAACCTGGTTTTGTAATAAGGAAGGAACAATTGCTTGTTTGAAACTTCATCCTTTTTAAAGGTGAATCGTGGTAATATAACAAAGACAAACATAAACTGGAAATCTGAATCCATCCCTGATGTTGTCTGCTTGTCTACACAATATACTGTGTATTTAGAGAAACCTATGAAGTCCCACTGTATGTACTTTCATTCAGTTGTATGATCTAGAAAAGATGGTGCTTTTGGATTTTTTTCATTCTTATTCTTTTTTTATGTTGTACCTACAACTGTATCTTGTGTATCCATACAGAGCATGAATTTTAGCCCAGTGTAGATGTCTTTGATAGAAATACATAGACTATATATATATACGTAGATATATATAAATAAAAGCAAGCTATGATTTCAAAAAGATCCTCTCAAAATTCCATCTGGTTTCTTTGGTCCTTGCTAGATGAAGGTAGCTGAATACACACTGAATGGAGCAGAAATGAGAGAGCAGAAAATAGCAATTGTCAATTTAATCAATACCTAGACCACAGTATAAATATCTGTTGATGTTTGTAGTGTCTGGGATAATGGGGAAAAGTTTAGTTCTGCTTCTGCTTTGCAATATTTTAGCAATGCTTGTAGCCATAAACCTGCCCTAGAACACCAATTAAAGGGGGTTTATGAGTGCTTTGTGTTACAAGAGTGATGCAACAGATCAACATATGTCAATGAAAGCAGCCTGTTGTTTTGCCATTTTTGAAATAACAAACATGAATAGCGTAAAGTAATCTGAGTGCTGTGTCTGAAAGCAACATGTTGGATGATCCTCTCTCTCCCTGTAAATTAAGAAGTTATTTGTGTTAACTAATTGATTATAGACTGTTTGGCCCATAGCATCCATTTGAATAATCTAGCAGCTGGAGCATGTAGATGCTGGAGAGTTGGGATGAGAAGTGGGGGAACAGCTGGGAAAGGCCTTGGGTGGCAAGGAGGCAGCAGCTGCAGAGTATAAACAGTGACCTGACAGGGAAGTTTTAGATGAGGAGAAAATCTGCAGCTGGGTTTGTGAAGCTTTACCTTGGTGGTAGCTGTTCTTACACAGAGTTTTTCCTCTTTTATTTGGTCACCCTTAAATCTTCTCATTCACCCCTTTTCCACATCTTTATATTTGAGTCTCAACTGTGCAGTGTATGCCATGTTTGGTATGCTGTAATGTATGCTATTCTTTACCATTCCATTAATTTAAAACATAAGAAGGAAAAATTATCTTTAATATTCAACTCACCAATATGAAAACCACGTCATATTAAGGAGCCAGTATTCCCATGAACAGTACTTTTCAACTGTGACTTCTCATTAAGCTTTTAAGACTGTTTTACAAAGCCTACTGAATTGCATAAGCCTGTGAATGTGATATCATACATAAATATCATTATGTGTAGCAGATGCTTGTAGATTAAAAAGAAAAAGCAGAACCAGAAAAGTAAGGTTAACATCATTCAGGTTAGCGCTGTGTATGTAATCTAAATGAATTCCTGTTTGAAGTACGATTTTCAGATTGCAAAATCTTGATTTAAAAGGGTAAAGGACAGAGAACAAGTCATCATCCTTGGGAAGGTGCTCCAGTGGTGAAGTACTGCTGTGGTTCAACAGGTACCCTGTGTACCTGGATCATATAGTCATATATAAAATAATATATCTATATATACTGAACTTGACTGCTGGGACTTGTTTGTACTGTTGTCTTTTACCTATAAAAACCTCCTGTCAAAATTGATGTAGACAGTGATCCATTCAGACATAGTTTTTGAGGACAAATGGAACTGTGTTAAAGTGTTTCTTCTGATCCTTTACTTATGAGGCTCTTTAGTGAGTTCCTTGAATTGTGCACATCAGACATTGATGCAGCCTTCCAACACCAGACACTTGAGAGCCAAGTATAGAGGTAATCCAAGTTCTTCAGTCCTTTTCAGACTTCTTCCAAAGAGGCCTCTGGGAATGGATTTTTCCCCTCAGTTCTGACAGTGCATCGGGAGCTCATGTTTGGCAGAGTCATGTCCACTCTTAGTGCCAAGCCTTTTTAAAAAATGTTGCCTGCAGCATAAACTCTCTCACTCTGCCAAGAGAATCCTACTCTCTTGTTTAATTTGTATATATATAAATTGGTTATCAGAGTGAAGAGACATACCCAGAGGCTCACAGAGTCTGGGAGGAGAAATCAGACTCCTAAATATCATACTGTGTCCTTGCCAATGGTGATTTGTTTGTTTCTTCCCTCTACTTTTTGTGATTGAATATTTGCATTTTTCTGCTTCATGTGCCAAGGCTGTACATGCTCTTTCTTTTAGATTTTATCTAGTTTCATAGGGTGAACAGAGTATACTTGAGGGATTGCATTGTGATAATGCTCTTTCTCTAATGAAGTTTATTATTATTACTATAAAATGTTATCTATGAGGTTAATTATTTCCTGTAGTTGTGTGATTAATAAAATATTCATCTCAAGTACATTATGAAATGCCTTCCATCTTGTTTAACTTAAGATTAAATTTCCTTCACAGCTGCCGAGCCCTGTTCAGGGTGGTACTCCTTCTCTGGTATCTCTGGAGAGCTGATATCATGCTGGTTTGGAATAGTCATTAGCAGCCCAACCCTTTTTCCAGGGATAACCTTGATTATGCCCATTTCAAATGTTGCTGCTTTTAAAGAGCGCAACAAGAAATTACTTATTTCAAGAAAAAGGGGCTTGAACCCAAATCTCCTTCCTGGGCTGGCTACAGAGGAGGAAGAGAGATCCCCTGTCTTCTTGAAATGGATCAATGTTACCAGCACGACACTCTTGTACTGGGGGCAGAAGCTATTGTTTCCCTTTCCAGATGTAAGAAAACTATTCCCTGGTGCTAAGTCAAAGAGAAAGACTTTCGTATTTTTAGGATTACTCTGTGTTTAAAAGCTTCTATTTGAAAGGAGTAACTTTTTCATTGGGAAAAAAAAGAAAAGAAACCAAACCAAAACAAAACAAAACAAAAACAAAAAAAAAAACCCCACCCCAAAATAACCTAATTTCTCAAGATGTTAAATTGTATGTTAAAGTAGAAACAGATCTGAAGAAGAACCGAGGTAACTCGATGTAAGTAGGTATTCTCGGGAACTTTTTGAACTGTTGTTCACCTTTCTTGAAATGAAGGTGGCCTCTTATTTTTAGTTATAATTTTCTCTTGAAGTTCTTCACTAAAGCAGTTGTCTGGTGTGAGTTATAGGGTTTGCAGTTGTGCTGGGTACTACCAAATGGCCAAGCAGTGAGTGTGGGCAGCTGAGGGTTGTGCCAGCACAGTGACAGGCAGCCATGTGGCACCTGCTGTTGGCAGTGACTCCCTGGTCCTGGCATCCATGATGAGCTTCAGGTCTCTGGCTGCTGGAGGGGCAGAATTGTTGCATGTGGTTGTGCAGTTTCCAGCAGCAGCAGGGCTGTAACTTCACCAGGGCCACTGGTTTGTGCCATGAGGGAGTTGTGGGTATGGAGGATGAGGCGGCTGCTCTGTTGAGGGGCAGCAGGAAAGTCTCCAGGTATGTGAGGCTAATGGGCCACCTCAGAATAATAAAATATGCAGAGTTGAAAGGGATCCATCAGGACCATTGAGTCCAACTCCTGGCCCTGTACAGGACACCCCAAGAATCCCATCATTTGCCTGAGAGTCTAAAGCTGTCTAAATACTTCTTGAACTCAATCAGGTTTGGTGCAGTGACCACTGCCCTGGGGAGCCTGTTCCAGTGCCCAGCCACCCTCTGGAGCAAGAACATTTCCCTGATACCCAACCTAAAACTCTACTGACATGATTTCCTGCCATTTCCTTGAGTCCCATTGCTGATCATGAGAGTGAAAAGATCAGTGTCCGCTCCTCTGCTTCTCCTCACGAGGGTGATGAAGACTGCCATGCCCTGCCCTGGAGCAGTGTGACATGGGTGCTCATCACCTGGAGCTTGGATTGTTCCCTCTGGGTCCTGGGGACAGCGAGAGGTGGCAGTGCTGTCTTGGAGCTCAGGCTGGTTCCTGCTGGTCTGGAGGAGCTCCCTGGGGCCAGGCCCAGCACGGGCCTCCATAGCCCTGTGCTGTGATCCCTCAGGGGGTTCCAGGCATGGTGAGGCACCCTCAGCCCTGGGACGGGCATTAGCCCTGCGGTGCTGTGGGACAGCCCAAAAATGCCTTCAGCAGCCTCAGTGGTAGCCAAAGGTGGCCCCAGCATGTGCTGGCTCTGCTTGGCCACAATGCAGGGAGCACGAATGGGACAGTCTCCCTCTTGTCCCTGCAGTGCAGGGGCCAAACCTTCAGAACCCCCTGCTCTGACCTGGACCATTCTCAGGAGGGGAACACAATGATCAGCACAAGGTATTTTAGAAAGAGCACGACCAGCAGCCTCTTGTAAAATATCTCAGTTACTGGGCCGGGGGGTGTGATTTCTTGTAGCAGTTCTTGAGCTGAAAAGCAGATGGTATCAATGTGCAATGGTGTAAGTGCATCAGAAACACTTGGAGGATTAAAATGATGACTCATTGGAGCAAAGCAGGTCAGAGAGATGAACAATTGAAAGAGATGGCATTAGTTAATACAAAGTTGTCTTTTTGAGGCATGCACAAATGTATTTTTCACTGCTGAGGACCAGTAAGTTTTCAAGGTTGCAAATCTGCTCTCTAGGTATGTATATATATATAATACATGTATATATGTATATATATCTATACATAATATATATGTATATATATGTATATGTAATATATATGTATATGTAATATATATGTGTGTATATACATATATGTATATGTAATATATGTATATATAATTATATAGAATATAATATATATAACTATATATTAAATATATGTAATAAAATATATATTAAATATATATTAATAAACATAAATTTAACATGTTAAATTCAATAAAATAAACCCTCAGTTTTAATTTTTTTTTTCATATACTTTAGCTTTATGTTTTGTTTTTCATCTACCAGGTAATGAGTCCTTATGAAATTAGAAAAGCAATCCTTGTCTGGCTTTGGTAAATAGAAAGGTTGGCTTGTCTGTAAATGATTGATTACTTTTAAATTACTGTGAAAGCTCTTTTTAAATAGGTCAATGTAAGTGACAAAGTAAGCAAAGCTACTCCTTTTCCCCTCTTTGTTAGAGGTATCTTTAAAATTTTCAAAATACACTCATGCCATGGAACTTAAGATAACACGCCTCTAACACACTTCCTAAATGACACACTGTAGTTGTGAATGCAATAGAGGTAAAAACATGTAGTGAAATTTGATAAATTTCCCAGTTTTTCCTTGAAATACAGTGTTTGAGAGGTTGTAACTTTTGTGAAGCTCAGAAACAGAAGTGTTTTCTGCTTTAGAAAGTGAGGTTTTGTAGCTTTTTTGGGTTATTTGATTTAGACTTTTTGATTGTTTTGTTTGGCTTTAAGGAAGAAATTGGATGATAATTATAGCATCTCTGATTCGGAGACAAGGGAGAAAAAGACAATATTTTAACAACTGCTTTGTGGAGGTTTTTTTTAACCTGCTTTTTGAAAATTTCAGCAGTCAAAACAGGGAAGAAATTAAACAATTTTGACAGGGAATTCTGCAACAGTTCATGATGAGACTGAGTTTTGTTTTAGTGTATTGTAGACTACTAAGCATGGACAGTACAGTTCAATGATAAATATTCAAGCTGCTCAGCTAAAATGTCTCCTAAGCATACTCACAGGCTGAGTTAGCTGTATGTTGGAAAGGCAGAATTTGATATAACTCTAGAAATTTGAAAGGTAACTGGAAGGAGGCATCAGGAGAAAATTTAAAAGCATACCAAGGGCTCAGATAAAGGTTTTGCTTCTTAAAACTCATCATTGCTCCTCCTTACAGTTGATCATAAAATAATAAGTAGTCTGGTTACATGGTCCTAACTCTGCAGAACAGCCTGACTAGTGACTTCATTTATGACACCAACATTTAATAGAAGAGTCGAGCATATCTATTCTTACGATCTAAAGTTTCTGCGTTGTTTGACTACGTACTGTTCACATTTTGTAGCTGGGCTGTGCTGCCATGGAATAATTGACAGCACTTGAAGTAACTTGTGTAGTAATCTGTCCTCACATCTAAGGATAACACAAAGTTACTATTTTAAAACTAAGGAAGCGTACTTCATAGAACAGGTCTGTTTTCTGAGCCTATGTGTGTTTGATTTGTCATAACACCAACAGAGTAGAGGAGATAGGCACGCCCATACACATGTTATAAAAGCAAATTTTACTTTGCTGGTGTACCATAAAAGTTTGACAGCTTTGGAGAACTGCATGAAAAGTCTAATGTAATAGAAAATATACACAAACTGCCAATAATCAGAAATGTGAGGGGAGCTAAATCTGAAATACAGATAAAAATCAGTGCAGTTGACTAGTTGATTCACCGTAGAATCAGAAACCTTGTTCCTTTGACATGGATTTCTTTTCTTCTAAATCAGTCCTAGTGTAACTTCTTCCCTGATCTCCCAACAGGTCTCTTGTTCCTGAACATCCTTTTTTTGTAGGCCTCACAGGTACATTTCTTCAGAGCTGCCTTTGGTCATTGGTGGCTTTTCTCCAGAGCAACACCTGCTGATCCCTGAGTCATCAATGTCTTTTCAGAAGAGAAGGACCACAGTGGAGGGAATTTGTCCAGCTTGTTGCTTCCAGTGTGTGGAAATGCTTAAAAAGGCTATGGGTTGGTTGCCAACCCAAAAGTCAGAGGGGATTTTATGAGGACACAAAAAAATAAAGTGGCTGCAGCTCGTGTGGGCCTCCCGGAGACAGCTGAGGGCTGACATCTTTGGCCTTGCATCTTGCCAAAGAGATGCTGACTGCAGGATGAGGATTAAGAAGAATGGATAAATATTTGGGGAGTGCAGGAGTCAAATAAGTCTCCTTTGCTGTGTAACTTGTTTAAAGGACACAGTTTGGCAGCCAGAGCTCTGTGTGGGTCAGCTGCCCTGTGGGGAGTCCAGAGCACCTTCATGCAGTGAGTTGTTCCTTCCTGGCTGAAATCCTGTTTGTTCCAGATGTTTGGCATACAGATATCTTTACTAATGTCTTATGTATAGTAAAAGCTGCAATACTGGCCATCAGAAAAGAAACACTTTCAAAAATGTGTTTGTAAAAAGCTAGAAAACCACTGAATATTAAGTTCAAAAACCTCGCTTCAGTTTGATTTACACAGCTGATGGTCCCAGGATTTTTGTTCATATTTTTGTGGCTGAGGTTTCAGTGGACTATGCCAGAAACATGATGGCTACTTACACCAAGAAGTACCACTGGATCCTAGTGATGGTTCAGTCCAAATCACCCTTGAGTAAACTTTAATAAATGTCCACTTATTTAAACCTCTTCTGTTTGCTTCATACATCTGAAACCAAACTAAAGATTTGGCAGTACACTTGCATTTCATCTTTATGGGAACACCTGCACTATGCTGAAAGTTTATCAAGATCCTAAAGTTTTAAATGTGGCTCTTCAGAATAAATAATAGTTAAAATTGGATGTGTCAGTTTGCTTGTTTACATTAGCAAATATTAGAGTGCAATAGAAGCAAATTTGAAAAGCAAAACATTTTGTGCTGAGGACCTGATGTCAACATCAGTGGGGACACTTTTGAGGTTATTACTTTAGATTACGTTCAGTCTAGTTCTGTGTACTGAATGTTCATTTATGATCAGAGAGCTTATTTTTCATAAACTACCAGCCCCACCCTTTTTTATTCTGCTCTTTTTATTTATTTCTTTTAAATATGTGTTTCTTCTCTGTCAGCAGGTGCATATGATGTTCTGATATAGGTTTGGGTTACATATGTGACATATACTAGGTTAGCACAATGAAATGCAAATTAAACTTATGTTGATTCAAGAGGGTTTCAAAATGAGATCCTGCTTTACAAATATCACACATTTTGGTGAGGTTTCACTACATATTTTACTGAAATTAATGTTTTAGGGCCATGGAGATTGCAATCTGAAACAGGTTGCAGGCCATCTGCTCAATATGTTTTCTGTGATGGCAGCCAGTTCCAGGTGCTTAGGAGTTTAGAAGTCCTTATATTAGATGGCTGTGGAATAAAGTAGCCCCAGGGCAATGTCTTTGAGATCTGTAACAGGTTCTCTGTTTGTTCTATTACCTTAAGCAAAATATTTTGAAAGCCTCTTACTTTGAAAACAAATATGGTTTATTTCAAGTAAATCAAGACACTGGCAATTTGAGGGACCTCTCTGTGTCCAAGCCTTAGGTACAGATGACTTAAAAATTCCAACACAATTATCTTTAAATGGCTTAGACTATTCCTTATAGAGATGACCTACAAGTTACAAGTTTCCTGAAATTGATTGTATTTTTTTATTTGTGAAAGAAGTTTCTATTCAGCTATATATTTTTTTTTCATTTTGCAAGTAGATGTGTCCCTCAGTAAGTTACTCAAGTTAATGGAACTGAGAATCCATACTTCAGCTCCCAAAATAGTTTCTCATTTGTAAATATTAATAAAGATTTGTGCTCTATTCCTGAATAAAATTTTTGTAGCCTCTTGCAGTCCTTTCTGCAGTCCAGTAGATATCTTGAATCTCTTGGATTATGCTTTCCAAAGTTGCAACTAGGGTATTTGAAAATGGTGTTTGAATAATTGGCAGGAAAAACCCCAACTTACATATGTCCAGTAAAATGGGCTTTCAAGCAATTGCAGTGTTAATTTTTTCCTGTCTTTTTTTAAAATATAGCTGCTGTTTCACAGTACACTGAGACTCTGTATTTAAATATTATTTGTATATCTTCTTTTGCTACTGGCAAATTTCTTTCTCCTGTTCACTTCAGCATGCATTTATGAACAAGCACATTTCATTAGACTTCTCTTTGACATTTGTGTTTTTGCTTTTTTAACTGGAAATACAATAACTTGTCACTAAAACCCCTGCAGAAGACCTGATTTTGCTCCATCTGTTCTTCCCAGACTGATAGGGAAGAGCAGGATGGCTGGCAGGGATGACTTATAAAACCTGAGCTGGCTCTCACAAAAGACAGTGCCCAAGACAGCAGTGAAACTTTCCAAGTGGAGCATAGACGTGGCATTTTTGTTTCCTTTCCTTCCTCTGCTTTATGCAAGTATTGGACTGCCTCCACTGGACAGCTGGCTTAGCTGTCAGTGGGGAAGAGATGTGGAAAACTAAAGCAGCTGGTTGTAAGGAATCCTTTTTTTTTTTTTTTAATTTTTTTTTTTTTTTGTGAAAATGGGGCTGAACTCAAAGAGTTTATATTTTAGTGTGAGTATGGTGTATAAACCATTAGTGGGAAACTGGAAGTTGTGTGTATGGCAGACTGCCTACATCTCTGTCCATCTTCCTGTTCCTATTCTCCAAGCTCAACATGAGAACAACCTGACAAAATCTAGTTCTACCCAAACATTACAATTCTTTATTCTGTTTGAGCCTAGTTGACATTCGGACCTTCAGTAAAACACTCTGCAGCTCTTCTAGCTGAGCCTTTTGTTTCTTTTACCTGTACTTGCCACTCTTCTCCCAGCAAGTACCCTCACACTCTCTCAAAACTGTTTTAAACTTTTGCTTGCTCAGAAAAATTACTCCAGAGGTTCTTATTTCAATAATATTAACAAAATTGTCTTTGAAGAAAGGCAAAGCCTGTAATAAGGAACAAGCAATTCCAAGAGTTGTGCTAGTTCCAGTACTGAAACCAACATGAAAATTAAATTACTTTTGACTTTACTTTGGGAGGGGATGGTAGAATAAATCTTTAAAGTGTGATTACTTAAGTAAAATGTGCAGGAGGAATAATAAATTAATTCAGTTGAATAAATAAACCAAAAAGCTCCATCTTATCAAGTGACTCTTTGGAGAGCTGACACTTGGAAATTCAAAACTGGATCTTTAGTCATGTGTCTCTTACAAGGCGTGTATATTTTGAATTCTCTAAAGCAATAACATAGAGGTGAGAAATTAATAGCTTGCTTTGGAACCTTTGCTGTGGATTTCTTGCAGTGGATCTTGATTTCTTTTTAATATATCCAGGAATGGTAGGGACGCAGAAGTTGGTAGAGAGAGACCCAAGCAGTGACAAGAGGACCCCTCCTGTCCCTTCCACGAAGCTTTAGCCTGTTTCTCCTCGGGATCAGCCAGCTGATCCCTGCCCATGATATGCACTGTCTGATGCTGAGCTGATGACCCTTACTGCCTCTACAGGCTCCCTCTTGAGGACATCACACTTCTTAAGGGCAGCGCTGAACTGGAAACAACTTTATGGACTTGTTTTTGTTATGCGAATTAACTACTGAATTACTTGCCTTTCTTTGTGTTTATGGACTTACCTGTTTCTTACATGAACCAGTTTAATTAGCTGTGTAATTCCAGTGCTTGCAGAAAGATTTACATGGTTGATCTTTGCTGATATTTCCTCTCTGCAGTCTCCATTATACGTAGTGATAGCACTCCACAGGGACGTGGATTGAGATCATGCTGTGATAATTTCTTGTGGATTCTGGCATTGGGGGGTGTGTGTGTTGGTGTGTGTGCATTCCTTGTCTGTGTAGCTAATCATCTACAAGTATTATAGCTACATAAGAAGAATTAAAGCTATAATAGAAATTATAGTTATTTTTGATTAATTTTCCGTCAATTTATTTGACTTCAGTTATTGGTTGTACATACCTTGCTGTTTAGGGGGGATAACATCTGCTGAACATCACAAGTAAAATGCTGATTTAAGAAAGAGAATATTTTGAAATATTAACTGCTACAGTTATTGCTTTAATTATACAGTATTAAGAGTCTCAATTACTGTTTAACATCTCATATAGATTATTTGAAATATACCCCCAGTTTAAAAATAAAAACAAACGGAAACATTGGGTTCCTACAATGATTTCAACCCAAACTGTAACTATTTCTCTTACTTTATCTTTTTCTCCCTCTTTAGCATTTTAGATGCCCTAAGTTCTGGAATTCCTGCTAAGCATGTCCCAAAACATGAAGGTTTTGAAGGTGTATGAGGGAAAACAATAATATTGTAGCTTCTTTTGGAGTCTGATCCCTCTGTATTCTGCAAGACTCATTAGCTTAGACTATTTGGATAAAAGAAATGTTCTGATACGTTATAAGATTGCAGACCAATGTATTTATCTTGTAACTAAAGAGATTTTAAAATCAGAATCTGCAGTGAAGACAACTTCTATCATTATTTCAAGTGATAATTAAAGTGTTGTTCTGCTCAGTCTAAAGTGTTAAGTTAGGGAATTTTTCAATATTAAACCAGGTGACACCTGAACATGGATGTTCAAAACTGTCTTTTTTTTGCACTGAGGAGAAAGGTCAGGAAAAAAGCAACAGATTCAAAACTGCTCTTAGCATTGGTGTAGCACATCTCACCTACTTTAATATGTAAGTTTACAAAAATAAATATGAGCAGTGTGTTAACTGAGTAAGTAGATATGGGATAGTTTAACATTCAAATAAATTGTTCACTAGTACCATTAGAACTATCTGTGCTAAAAGAAGTGAATAAGTGCAAGGGAGTATTATCAGTGCCTTCTCAAAAAGGGGGACATTGAAGCTACATGGGAATGCCTCATTCCTAAACATTGTCAGGGTGAATTCAGCCCAAGAACTTGAGGGTAAATGTGGACGCAACATTTGCCGTGTGACTTGATGTTTTAATGCTTCCAGGTTACCCTTTATGAGTGCAATAGTGTTGAAAATTCAGATGTCAATTCCAGCCTCATTTAAATAGCCTCCCACTGATGTGTTCAGGTAGATCTCAAATCAGAAATCACCCAAAATTAACAGATCTGCAGTCAAGCTTAGTGAAAAAACACGTGCTTTTCTAACTGCCATTTATTGCCTTCTTTTTCTAGGTCTTTAGGGATTGTACACTGCATATCCAGAAAAAACAAATTTAAACATTAAGTCTACAGCTTGAATGGTAAGGGGTAGCTGCATTAATTAGTGTGTGATTATTACTCAATTATTGTGAAGCTGATGACTTGGATGGAGGGAATCCAGTTCTGATTTCTTTGCTTGGAACTTTTGTGCTTTAAGTCAATATATGCCCCAAAGAACAAAGAACACTTTTAAAAAAATAATATAAAGTTAAAGCACAGCTTCCATGCTTATAACTATGAGCTTGCTGCCAAAGGAGACTTACCAGCTCTCATTGAACTCACCACTATTCTTGTACCTTGTATATGGATTTTCTGTTGTATACATTTCTACTTTTTATATATCTAATGTTTTAAAATATTCTGTATATGCTTCCTTAGGACTTTTTTTCTGTCCTGTCCAGGTTTACAATGACTTTGCCTTCAGGCTAGCAAGTTTTGTCTCTGAATGGCATCTAGCCTTTTCCATTCTTAAATCTTACTTTCAGTCTATTTCTGGAAAACTGAAATTTTTTTTTAAGTTAAAATGATCCGTCTTTTCTCCCTTGTTCCCCTTTCCACCAGAAGGATTCAGAAATTTAGAGGAAACCCATCTTTGTGCTAATATTCTGGCAGCCTGTTCCAGAAGGTATATTCTGCCTTTCTTTTAATGAAACAGGGCAGAGGGGAAGGTGCCTTTTATAGTTCTATAAAAATTTCTCAGATCTGCCCAGGTATCAAGTGTTCAGAATAACTGAGCGTGTAAAAACTGAAGCAGAGAGCTCTAGCCCTCTGCCACTGAAGAGTTTGGATTCTTTCCACATTACAGAAACAACTTAGGACTGAGCAGGATATTTGCTGCTTCAATCATGACCTGCTTTGGGCAAATTTGAATTTTGGCATAGAAGTCCCAAACCAAAAGCAGGTTGACTGTACCTTTCCTGGGTTCTTGGTGACTGTGCTTCTGGGTTTGGCTCAAATGTAAACCAGACACAGAGAAGGTTAATTTGGTTTGTATGATTTGAGAGATAATTATACATGGAAAGAGACCCCTGGACTGCTGTTCTGTTTAAGAAGCTGACAAGTAGAAGTACATAAAATTAAGGCTGCTCTTAGAAAGAGAAATTTGTATTTATTAAAGTTATTCTGAACTAAAATTCAGAATTTTTTTCTTCAGAATTAAGTACAACTATTTATAGCACAGAATTAATTGTAGTTATTTATAGCACTCACTGAGTGTATGTTTTCAGTTTGGTATGGTGATAATTACAACATTGGTATAAAATAGCAAAGCTTCAATACACTGAAGCTCGAGCAACTGGCAAGCAGTAATATCCATGAAAACTACAGATCATTGTTTCAGTTCCATTTCAAATTCACTGAAGGAAAAGTAGTCCATGGATTTCCAAGGGGGTCTGCTGTATGCTTCATGAAAGTGCTCTAGACTTTTAATTTAACATTTCAGTAGGTCTTGGAGGGCCTCGGTTGGTCTCTTTTAAGTTTCAGTGGGTTCCTGAATACTTCAGAGACGCTGGCATTTTTCATATTCCCCTTTATGGCCTGAGCACACCATGGTGAACTCTGACACTGGCTCTCTGATCTCTCCAGTGTAACCAGCCCACCAGTCAGGGCAAAACTGAGGAAACAAATCTCAAAACCTTCAGCTATTTCTTTAACTTACATCTGAATGAAAGGATAGGCAAAAGATAGAAGAGAAAGGATAACACAGATAAGGAATGGCAAAATTAGTTCCCTAAGTGATTACAACTGGCTTATCCACATCACTTACTGCATAAATTAGCAGTACAAGTAAAGGTCTGATTAGAAGCTTAGGGTGAAAAGGATTAAAAGAGAAAAAGTCATTTAATAAAAATAAGCAAAATTCATTTAAAAAAAAGAACAAAAAATTAAAATATTATTAAACATCCACAGAGAATAGATGCCTTCAGTTGATTTTTAAGAATAAAATATCTGATCTTCTCCTTTGGGTGCTTGTATATGAAGCTTCTGGCTGCCCAATTTATCTTGAATCTTGTTTCAGGACAAGCTGGCCCTTTCGAAGAGGCTTCTTAGATATTAAAGATAGTCTGAAACATGCAATTTCCTAAAGAAGTAGCCTGGGAATACAAGCCCAGTATAAAGCAAACAAGAAAGGCTGGAAATTAATCTTTTGGAAGAAAAGCCCAATAGGAAAGAATGAAGATGCCCATCTTAACTCCCTAGTAAAAGATGTGCAGAATGATGCCTGCAAGGGATTGCTAGGCAGAGGAAAAGCACATGGATGACATTTGGAATTTATTTCTCTCAAACAAAAAATGTAACCTAAAACTCATGCCCTGAAGAAAATTGACTCCTATAGCTCGTAGGAACTCTCTAAACACTAGCCAGTGAATTAAACCACTGATTTAGAGGTTTCTCGAGTAGCTAAAAAATATATGAAGTCTTCAGGGCAGCAAAATTTTTTCTAATAAATTTGTATGTCATCAAGCACAGTGCCAGGAAGTGCTGTTTCCATTTATGCCAGTAAGAGTGTACTATGAAAACTCCTTTGGATATCTGTAGTTTAATTTCCTTTCAGGAGTTATTTCTACCAAAAATGTTTCGTTTTACAGCTGGTTTATTTTTAAATTTTTTTATATGAGCTTGGCCCTTAACTTTTTTTGAATAAACCAAAGTAACATTTCATATAGCACCTAGAATCCAGTGTAAAGGGGCATAGCACTTCTGTTTGCCTGGCATCTGGAGCATGAAGGATCAGTAAACAGTTAAAAATCCCTTTTGTATGGGGATTGTTCAATGCCAATGTTTATCTAGGAAAAGGACCTGGAACAGACTAGTGGTCTTTAAGAGGATTCAAGGAGTGAATGTGGTGAAGCTCAAGGAAAAATAGGGAAGCATGTGAATCTATTTCAGACTGTTTGCTGTAATATTTCCCCTGTGAATAAACTGCATAGCACTCAGGGGGGTTTGTTCTCATCACTGACTGCTCTGTTATCAGTCCCAGTGGGAGAAAGCCTGGACCTGAGCGGAATCAGTTTATAGAGGCAGTGGTCCCAGGTCTGGTCTGAGGGGAGGAGGTCCCAGCATGAACATGCCAGAGGTAGATGATGATTCGAGATCTAACTCCTGAGATTGCAGGGCATGTCTGTACTACAAAATTGGTTAAAGTGCAAAGGAAGCTCCACTGCCAGTTTCTTGTCTACCCAGCATGGTGTTGTGCAGGCTTCCTGGCATTCCTGGGAGAAGGGGAGCTCTCTTTATATTGACAGAAGGAAAGGACACTCTTGAGCTGTGCCTGGGGCCGTTCATGTTGGACATTAAGAAGATTTTCTTCACAGAAAGGGTAATTAAACACTGGAATGGCTTTCCCAGGGAGGTGGTGGAGTCACTGTCCCTGGAGATATTTAAGAAAAGATGGGATGTGGCACTGAGGGACATGATTGATGTGGTGGTGTTCAGTCACAGGTTGGACTTGATGATCTCAGAGGTTTTTCCGACCTAATTGTTTGTGTGATTCTGTGGCTGTCCCAAGGCTGAAGTGAGGAAGGCTTTGCTTGCATTGACATTGTACTTATGGACAGAGCCATGGCCAGGCTGAGCTGGTTTCAAATATCTGCCAAGCACATACCCTCACCCTTGGGGTTCTGCCATCAGTGAGGGTGTCCAGGGTGTACTTGCAGGGGTTGCTCTAATTATTCAACTAATGTTAGAAGGACATTGCAACAACCAGCTTCATGTTCTGCCCCTCCCCAATACATCTTTGATAAATATTTTCAGGATTCGTTTCTAGCAGTAATAACTTTTTGGATGTTCAGTTTGGTTTGGTTTGCTTAATTTTGTTGGTGTAAGTTCTCTTAATAATACTGATGTATCTTGTAATACACCCAAGAACCTTCACCAGGAGTTAGATAACACTTGGTTATGTGTGTCTGTGAAGAAAAAAAAACAGTGTTAACAGTAACAGTGAAAGGTATAAACAACATGTGACTTCTGGACTGAAAATCTTGCTGTCATATTTGTGTATTTGTTATGTACTTAATAAAACAAATGTAAAGCAAGCATCAGTTATGGAAATCTTCCAAAACAGTCCTTGATAACTAAGTTAACTTTTTGCTGATAGTTCTGCAGGGTAAGCAGTTTGAAAGAGGAGATCTTTGTTGTCTTTTGTGACATTCATTCTTTTATTCTTTTAGCTTTCATCAAGAGCAAAGCAGCTACAAGCTCCCATACTCCATGTACTTATGCTTGGAGAGTTGCCTAAGAAATAGTCTTTCTGCAGGCATTGTGATCACAGCATCCCAGTAAAAAAGAGTCTGGAAGGGACCTTCAAAAACATGTCTAATTAGATCTGGTTGCTCAGAGCTGTGTCCAGTTGTGTCTTGAATTCCTCCACTGAATTCCTTCATGAGGAGATTCCACAGCCTGTCTGGACACCCTGTATCAGTGTTTGACCACTCTCATGGCAAAATAACAAGCAAAAATATACAAGTTGTTATATACACATATAATCAGAATTTCCCATGTTTTGACTTATGATTTTTGTAGTTCCACTTTGAAGCTGCAAGAAGGGTCTGGCCCTGTATTTTCTGTATCTTCTGGTCAGGCAGTTGTAGACAGCAATCTGTTCCCTCCTGAGCCTTCTGTCCTGTGGGCTGAAGAGGCCCAGCTCCCTTAGCCTCACTTTTTATTTTTTTTTATGGATTATACACATCTGTCTTCACTTTATAGCTTTCTCTGATATATAGTGGATATATATACACTTATCTAACTTCAAATTTGTTTTGACTTATTTTCTTTTCCCTCCAGCCTGGATAATTGAATAGAAACAGTTCTGGTGGCAATGCTTATCCTAGTACAACCCAGGATGTCAGCATGTGGCAAAGGCACATTGCTGGCTTATGATGGGTTTGGTGTCCATCAGGTCACAAGGTTCTTTCCTGCAGAGCTCCCTTCAAACTGGTCAGGCTTCACTGTTCCTCCCCAGGTTCTGGAATTTGTGTTTTCCATCATTGAACTTCATGGGGTTCCTGTTGGCCCATTTCTCTGCTCCCCTCTGAAGGGCACAACTCCTTGGCCCTTATCAGCCTCTTCTGCCAGTTTTGAATCATCAGCAGACTGCCTGGCTGTGTGCTCTGTCTCATCACCTATGTCATTGAAGTAGAGAATTTAAAATTATTATCCTTGAGACTAACTCCAGGGGTAGACACTGGGGACTGTCCTCCAGATGGACTTTGTGCTGATCACAACCCCTGGAGTTTGGGAGTTCTTTCAGACCCCCTCACTGTCCACTTACCTAGTCCATATTCCATTCCTTTCTGCATGGGGATGTCATGAGGCTGTGGAAAAGCAAGATGTACATTCACAGCTTGTTTCGTCATAGACAGCTCTCAGGTTGGTCCAGGATGATTTTCCCTTTTCCTATGCTTATTATGTCTATCATTTCCTTGTCTGCAATATATTTAGAATGTTTTTTCTGGTGGATTTGTCCCAGGGCCTGAGGTGAGGTTGAGCAGGAGGTCCCTGGATCCTTCTTTTGTCCCTATTGCAAGATGGGGATGATATTTGTTTTGTTCCAGTCCTCTGGAACCTGTCAAGTCACAAGCAACTTCCAGAGATTACTGAGAGTGGCCTTGCAGGGACATCAGCTCACTCCCTCAGCACTCATGGGTAGATCCCATCAGGTCTCAGGGATTTGTTTATAGCTACTTTAGTTCCATTAAATGTTCCCTAACCTGATCCCCTTCCACTGAGTCTAAGACTTCCCTGCTCCAGATTTAAAACATAAACTTGGACTGTTAAAAAAAAATTTATGTGAAAGATGATTTATTTATGTTAAAACTAAACACCCCAAACCCCTCCATAACATAAATATGCAACACAACAAATATGATGGTAATGACTTTGATGTAGAAACAAAAATTTTTTTTGGAAAACAGTTATTTTTTCATGTTCTGTATGAAACATGCTTGAACTGCCAGTGGGTGATAGGCAGCATGTTGCTTGTTAGGTATTTGCCTTAGTT
This sequence comes from Pseudopodoces humilis, assembly GCF_049639895.1. NCBI lineage: Eukaryota > Metazoa > Chordata > Aves > Passeriformes > Paridae > Pseudopodoces > Pseudopodoces humilis. Next base: position 103,479,348 of record NC_142201.1, on the reverse strand, counting down.
TCCTTCCTTTTCCTACTGAGCTAATAAAGGCAAGGTTAACTTATGATCCATAGCTCCTTAAGTTTCAAGCTTTCTCTGATTATTAACAACTAACATTTTTAGTCATGTGTTATTTAAACAGTGGCCAGATATTGAAGTAGCTACTAAGTACACTTCGGTGTATCTTAAATATGTTTGAACCACTTACAAATAGTCCTACCACGTTTTGTTTGATAAATAAAAATTACTTTCTTCTGGCCCCAGACTTTGTAGGTAGAAAAATAACCCAGATTGCCTTTGGAAAAGGATTTATCTCACTCTTTTGGAGTATAAGTATATGCCAAGCATATCCCTGGCATACTGAAGTAGTCTCAAGTTTACAGCTGTCTTTATATGTTCTGCTTACCTAAACAAAAGCTGATACACAGGTAGGTCTCTTGCTGGTCCTTCTGTAAGTGACAAAAGCTTTTCATCTTTATCTTAATTTAATTTGTGTCCAGTATTCTGCATGGTTGTTTGATATTGTCAGCCCAGTGCTGACGTTGAAGTTGGGTAATTCCTGCTTGCTTATTATCCTCTTGAATTCTCTTAGGTGGATGTGGTTTCACTGTATTTATGAAGAGGATCAATTAAGATAATCTTGGATTAATCCCATTACACTCTTTGGTCTTGTTTATGGCTTTCTTTTTCATCAAATTCACACAAACTGTGAAAAGACATTATTCTGTTTGTGGTACTGTAATTATCATTTATTCTAGAATTCTTTCCCTAAAAAAATGTAAATATATCCCTCATTACATTCCACTGTTCACAAATACACAGAACAGACACACCAAAGATTTTGATTATGTTACTTTTGAAGTATTGTCTTTTAGTCACTGATCTTACACATACTAATAAGAGTATGGTTACCTTGAAACAATCCTGTCAAATTTGTGGTGCTGTTAAGAAAATTAACTTTAGTTCCAAACTGGAGTTTTAGAATGTTCAAGATGCTAAAAAAATGTGACTTTCACCTGACAGCTCCTAGAGAGCTTATGAAATTAATCTAATCAAAGCAGGCGCATTTACCTATCTCAGTTCAAAACTATTAGCACATCGTTTATGGGATCATAAAAAATGCTTGTTGAATGAGTGCTTTGATGAGAAAACCTGCTAAGAGCACAGAAGTGAATGGTATGCCCTGTAATATCAAGTTGATCTGTAATCATAATTTTTTGATGTGTCAATGTGTAGGGAAGTAATCTGTCTCAAAAAAAAAAAAAAGTGAGTAATTTTTCACTGGGTCAATTGCTGTTGCTAATCTAGAGTCTTTGTCAGGTTGCAGGCTTTGTTGTGTGTTGTGTTTTTACACTTTTGCTTAAAAGGCAGGTAAGATGATACTGTTAACACTTTCTGCTTTTGTTTTTTACTTGGAACAATGTGATAGACTTAAAATAGCTGCTTTTAGCAAATTCTGTTTTCTGTGTGTGTATTTATGGGGAGACAGATGGCCAGAGTAGGATAGAATGACTTTGATTTATTTGCATTAACAATTTTTTTTTTCTTCTGTTTATGGTGTTGTCCTTAGTGTCATACAAATTCATTCATGAAAAAAAAATGTTTATAGTCTTGGAGAAAAAAAAAATAATTGTGCCCTATGAAACATAGTACAAATATTATAGAAATGTAGTTTATTGTGCTAAGTTTTAAGAAAAAAATGCCACTTTCTGCTCTGAATAATTAACCAAAGGAAGATCTCTTACTACTATGTCCTGTCCACAGTAGGAGTTAATCTTCTGTTTTATATTTGGATTGCAGGAATGATTCTTTATTGCAACTTTGTGCATATTTCCTAGTGGAATATCTTTGCTGTATTTCTTCTTACTCATATCATGTGGCTTTAAATTTTGCAATCTAATTCTCTTTATTTCAGACCAGTTTTTTTTGTCAATATTTCTTAACAAAACTTCCTATAGACTCAAATAATAAGTCTCTGGTTATGAGTGGGAGTGTTGTCCTGAGGTATGCAGGGAGGTAACTGCTGAGTGCCTTAGACTTGCAGTGAAACCTCATCTAATAACATTGTTCTTAGCACCTGGCACACAAGAATATTCCAGGATTGGGTCCTGCAGACAGTCGACATGATAAGGAGGATTAATTCCAGTAAATGAACATACACATAAGGACTAAGATCTTTAGTAATCGTGTACTGCTTGTGTTTGCATAAACAGTTTATAATGATTTTATCTCCTAGATTTTCTTTTCAGTGTTTCAAACTACTACAGCATTGGGAAAACTATTTGTGTATTCCAACCCCAGTACTAAAAACAGGTGAAGTCCTTAGAGAACTAACACAGCAGAGCCCATAGTGTGTGGCATTGCTTTTTTCTTGTTGTTTAAAACAGAATAGTTGAAATAATTATTAAAGCTGCTTTTTTTCTTCACTTTGGTAAGAAGGTCTTGATGTTTTAGTGAGCCTTGAGTTGTGACATGTTTCTCTTTAATGGATTTAAAAACAAAAGTCTAGTGGGAAGAGCAACCCCATCTAATCCTATGGAGAAAAAGAAATAAAAACAAAACAAAAACAACAAAGCCTCCCCGCTAAAGCTCCCCACCAAAAAAAAACCAAAAAAACAAACAAAAAACCCCCAAAAAAACCCAACCACGAACTAAAAAACCCTCACAAACAAAACCGAAAAAAACACCCACGAACGAACCCCCAACAGCCAAAGCAATGTTTTTCCCCTGTCCTTCAGCAAACTGAAGCCTCTGCTGGGGCTGGCCCGGCTGTGTTTGGTGGTACCGAAGGTGGGGTGCAGGAGGGGCAGCCTCTGCTCTCCCGGCCAGGGCGGTGCTGCCGCCGGCGCTGCCAGGCGCAGTGGGACTGAGCGGAGAACAGCAGGAAGGCTCTGATCTCAGCCTTTCCCGGCCTTTCCCGGCCTTTCCCGTCCTTTCCCGGCCTTTCCCATCCTTCCCCATCCTTTCCCGGCCCTTCCCTGCCCGCATCCCCCGGCAGGTCCCGGCCGGACTCGGGGCAGCGCTCCATGGCCCCTCCGCGCAGCCAGCGGGGCTCGGCTTTTCTCCCCTTCCTTTTCTCTTCCCCGTCCTTTTCCCCAGCTCACGGGCGGCTTGAAAATCGGAAATTATCTTAATTAAATGTTTTCTGTACAGAAACAAGAGGGCCCTTTTTGTGCGCGAGGCGAAGGCAGCAGACCTTATCACAAAAGACAAAAGCAAATATTTATCAGGGAACAAAAGATGTCCACGGCTGCTTGCAGCGGGGGAGATTTTTCTCTCTCTCCCGGCGAAGATGTTTAACAGTGTAAGATGTTTATCGGGACTCCTTGTTGAAATTCTTTGTCTTCCTGCAAGATCTACAAATGAAACTGTTTTTCTTTCTGTGAAGCACATAATGAAGCCCATGAGTTAAACTGCAGAGAATGCAAACACCTGCTTGTCCCTCTGTTGACTTTGCGTTTCAAGAAGGACTTTTCTGTTCCACATGATAATGGTTTGGGGCTTGGTTTTGTTTGATTTTTTGTTTATCCTGCATGGAGATAAATGGTCATCTTGCCTGTCTTCACTTTGTGTCACTTCTGATGCAGCGATTGTCTCCGTTAATGGAATACTATGTTAAAAGTATTCCTTCTTCAGAATCCTATGTGTCATCAAGTGAATAAGCTATTACATTTCATTGCTTTCCCTGTCTTACTTTATTTTTGTATTTTTTTTGTTTGGTTTTTTTTTTAATGCTCTGTTTGATGAGCTACATGTCTTACAACTACATTTTCAGACATGAATGAAAGGGAGGAAACATTAGAATCCATGTAACCCCTTCCAGCACTTTTGCCTGTTCCCCTTAACTATTTCATACAAGGAAACACAATATTTCTGATGGACTTGAATGCTGATTATCCAGTGGTTTCACACAAATTTATCCCTCATACAATAAGAGCTTTAGGTGGTAGTTGAAACGTGCAAATACTTTTATAAGTATTGATCCCCAACAGCTGGGTTATCAGCTACAAAATCTATCATAAAAATTTAAGGTTTTATAATATAAATCCCCACTTTTTCCAACTTGTGAATAGACTACTTGTGATTAAATTTATTCACATGGCAAATGTTCAGTCTCATAATAAGCATTTTTAGTTGATGTAATTCCATAGATTTCTTGTACTGGACAACATAACTCATAGTAGTGCCTGCAATCAGTATTTGGGTTTTCCTTTTTATAGTTCATGGGATTTGAGAAATACTTTAAAACACTTTCCCACAACAGTTTAGAAAGGAACTTTACAGTGACATAGGCTTTTAAGTACAATACTGTAAAGTAAAAGTACTGTGTCATAACAGAAGTGCTGTAACCAAACAGGGCTTGTCTGGTGTTTTAATATATTTGATAAATATTGGGGGTATGCCTGGTTCTTCACATGGCTATACTTGTAGATAGTTCTATTTGTCTGGGAAGATATATTCAAAGTGGGACTCCTGTGAGCAAGCACTTGTGGAATTTAAACCTTTCTATTTCATGTACATCATTACATTTTAATAGTGAAAAATAAAGCTTTGTATTGGGAAACAGACCAAAGTATGGCTTTTATTTCTTTATTAGTGACCATAAAATTTTTCTCAAACTTCTCTGAAACTTCACAGAACTGGTAGTTTTAGAAGAACAATTCCTACGTGTGTTTGTAAATTATACAAATCTTAAATGTATAAGTTTTAATGAAATTAAATTATTTTAGTTCTAATTTGACAGAATAGTTCTTAAAGATGCTCAATGATTCTTTATTTTCATGTGTCTATTTAAATTCTTATTACATAGCTTGCATTCTATTTTTCTTTTGTTACTGAGTCCAAAGAGTTTATTATTCTCTTGTTAAAGTTGTATAGGGAACCAGTAAATTAGATGGTCTCAGGACTTTCTTAAAACAGGTAAAATTGTATTTTTTTATATTTTTTTTCTTTCTCAGCTCAGAGTTTTCTCTTTACCAGAGATAGAGCATGTTCTATGACAGTTTGCAAAATTTCTCTCATACTAAGGCTTTTTGTATTTCTGAAAATACTAGACTGTGTGTCTGGAAACTAAAAAATAAATAGAATATATAGTATTATAATTTTTTCATTTCATCAAATAAAATTATTATCTAGGCTACCTTGGATTGAACTACTATCATTTTCTCAGGACTTCTGGCAAGACAGAAGTACCTCAGTAGAGAGAGATTTATTCTTCAGAAACACAGAGTATATTCTGTAGACATATATTCTGTAAAATATTAAATGCCATATACTTCTTGACTGCTTTTGCCCTCAAGTTTTCTTCTTAAAGAAAAAAAACCAAACCAAAACAAAACCTGAGACTGCTCCAACTTTCTTTTCTAACAGCACATGCCTTATTTGAGGATTTTATTGTTTTGAGTTTTATAAATACTATCTATAGTGAATTATTTTTTCTGCAGAAGCAGGAAAGTAGAAAGAAGGAGGGAGGAAAAAGCATAACCCACAAGTTCACAGAAAAAGCTCATCCTTTAAGATAATTTACCTTCTTGCTCACTTCTATCTGATACCATACCCATAATATTTTTTATCTATGTATAAAAGGATTTGTAATGGTTAACATGGTCAGCAACACAAAAATAATAAAGAACATACTGCTGTGGAAATAAATTCACTCCAACATTAGGAAGTCATTTGTACAATGGTAATGCATTGTTGCTGGTGATAGCAATGTTGACAATTCTGCATGGTGGGTGGTGGTAAAAAAACAAATTTAAAAATTATTTTCCAATGTAAGTGAAGTATTTAAAAAAGAAAGGGAAGGATATTAAAATACAAGCATTTTTGGTACAGTTTTATACAGATGGGACTGTAATTGGTGACATGGGAATAGTATATATACTGAAATATTTGAAATGCTAATTCATTTTTTGCTTCAGTTTTCCAACTGCCAGCTGTAATTATGGATCTCATTTAACAGATGCTAACACAGGGAGTAACTTCACTCCTGGAGTAGTCCCACTGAGACGTGGAAGTGAAGTTAAGGCTCAGGTGCTTCAGCATTGGTGTAGGTACAGTTCTAGGAATTTGTTGAATGCTACTATTAAAGACTGTCTGGTGCCTAGGTTATAAACCATTTGCATTTTGAATATATTTAGTTATACATAAACTAAGTTATGCACTGATATTCTTTATCAAGATAAATGGAGGCCTTTAAATTTAAATTTATCACTGCTTACAATCCTTAAAATTTCATTATTTGTTGACAGAGGTGAATAAATCTGAAGTGGTTTTTAGATCCACAGCGCTCTCATAAAATTTGAGAGATGGATGTGAAATGGTTTATGAAACTATTTCAATTAGTTTTATATTATACTATTTTCCAGTGGGATGCATTATATACAAAAAAGTGTTCTAATAGTAGTAACAGTGTGTCTAAATTTCCTCAAGACTTCTTTTTGAATTTTCAAGAACATCTGAATAAAGCATCTGTTTAAAAGAAGTTCTATACAGTTGGCAGAACAAACTAAAATAAAAACATAGGGCTTTCATCTGTGTCTTCCCTCTGTGAAAATGATAGAAACACATTTAAGAAAATAAAACTCTCTATTTTATTCTATTTATTGTTAAAATATAAGATCAACTTAATACAGAGAATAAATTTTGTTGTTTGTTGTGTTTCTTTCCTCTTACCAATATTTAAATATATATATAATTATAGTTCTATCTTTATTTACTGGAAGATCTGTATTTCTGTTCAGTGGGAAACCCTATATTATTCAATCCATTTTGGAAATTTAATTTTGAACTTTCAGGTCAAATTAAATGTCTTTGTAATTGTAAAATTAAAAATCATTAATATCCTGAATGACTTCAGTCCCATGGGACTTTTTAACAAGGGTTTAGTAGGAATGGATCCAAAAATGTTCTGTATAATATTAATAGAAATTACTTTAAATTCTTTTAAATTTCCTGTGCAACAGGAAATATGTTCTTTTTCTAACACTTTCTGGCTGTTGAACAATTCTTCAAGAATTTGTAATAGTGATACAATTTTGTAAATTTTGGGACAGGGTAATATTTTTTCCTTCACTGTAAGGACAGAAAATCATTACAGGACAAAGAAGTAAAACCCCTGAAGGAATGCACTAGACAGTAGAACAAATCCTGCTCAATTCCTGAAAAGGAACTAAGATTATTTTGTTGTGGCTTTTGTTGTGGCCTTTGTTGTTGTTGTTATTGTTATTGTTAATATTAATATTATTTTCCAAAGTGATTTTAAGATGCTTTAAAGGTTAATGAGAAAATCAAAAGCACATTTTGAAGCAACTTCTGGGTGCATCAGAATAATTAAGAAGAGCCTGGTTCTGTCCTTCTTTTTGAAACTTAAACTTGGGCAAAAGTGGTTTTGCATTTGTTCAGATGGCTTTTTTATTCTTGCTTTGAAAGGACTGTAATTGATTAGGGACTTGTTTTGCTAAGCACTAATAGAAGTGTAATTATAAAAGAGTGAGCAGAGATTACAAAAGATTGTTGTTTCAGATTTTCTAAGTTATTCAGTCATTATTTTTAAATGTTTTTGCTCTTCTTATTAAAGTGCAAAAAATTAGGGTGTGAGTGATGCAGTACTTAGAAGGTTAAGGTGGATTTTCAGGCTGAATGCAAAAGCAATAAAAAGTATAACAGGAAACTTAATATTGCTTCACATTAATGTTCAGGGCCAGACCATAACTATGGGAAAGATAACAGAGTGGGAAGTAATTTGCTGTCTGGGCTAACGTGGCTTTTTTTGAAAGAAACAACATACTATCTATTTAGGCATTAAAAAGGATTAAGTAAAACAAACAAACAAACAAACAAAAAAAAAACAACAAAAAATCCTTCCTTTGTCAACCAGTGAAATTTATTTGCTTGATTTTTTCATGCATTGTCCAAGATGGTTTCCTGTGCAAATTCAGAGATTGAACTGAGGTGGCTAATTCACGTAGTTTTGTGGAAGATTATCCTCCCTATTTTTCAGCCCTATGTCCCTTCCATGTAATATTATTGCAAGTTATTATTTTGATACTTAGTTGTTAGAGCCAAAAAGGTACAGGAGAGATCTTCATCTCACCGCTGTGCTTTGGTTTATACCGTCTTGTTTGTTTTCTTGGTGTGTGAGTGGAAGGTGGCAGCAGTTTAATCAAGTCAGTGTATGATGGGATCTGGGAGGTTTTAGCCTTTCACTGATTCCTTGAGGAGAAGGACCAATCCCCTACCTGCAGCATATGGATACAAAATGCACGAGAATACTCAACTCTTGGGTAGAATTCCAAACCAGCAGTGGCCTATTCAGGCCAGAAGGGAAGAGCCTCTGTGTGGAATTTTGGAATGACCTTAAAACTCCAGGAAAGCGAGTGGATGGTTTTGGTGAATAGGCAGGAAGCCAGGGCAGGAGAAATTCCAAGGTGTTTGCCTAGCTGTGAGGAGGACTTTGTTTTTAATGATGGAAATGGAACAACAAAACAGGAAGGATTCAGGCATTTGTTTTCTCTCTAGCCTGAGTAGTACCAGAAAGGTGTTTCTGTTTTGTATGCAACATCAGGAACAGAATAAATGTATTTGGTTTAAGGATGTCACTAGTAGGTCTGTTGAAGTGAAAGATGTTTGTTAAAAAACTGCATGTTGTGGATAAAATTAGTTTTGAATTGATTTGTTTTCAAATTGGTTTAGCCATTCAGATTCAATTTTTTCTATGACATTGAGGGGTTTCTAGACAACTCTTTCCTGAAAAACACTGTGGAGCTCTTTGGCATTATACCCAAATTAGCAGCATGCTGCGTCATTAAAAAATAAAAGAGCTGCAATTTTTTCTTGGTGTAGGTTTCTGCAAAGTAATAAAAGACTCCCTATGTTGATTGCAAATATTGTAAAGTGTTTACTTTCCTCTATAATCTTGGAGCATTTCATGTTTGGATATATTGTATGTGGCCTCTTAAGACCTTTTCCATTGTTCTGCTTGTATCTTGTTCAAGGGTTTCAGATCTCATGCAAGAGAGATTTTTGAAGGACAAAACCAGTGTGCCCTGCAGGAAAAGCAAAGGCAATGAAGGTATTTGTAGGCAGGATACACATACATTAGAAATCTTGCCTTTAGTTAGAACTACTCTGTTAGTGTTGCAGTTTTCCAGTGCCTTCATTTCTCCATATTTTAAAAAGGAATAAAATTGACCTAGCATACAAACTACTAGTGTTGTTTTTATTGCTACATTGAAATACTGGAATTTATTTGTTATGCGAGATTTGTTAATTATTAGACCAAACACAAGTTTCTCTTTTTCCAGTTCTAACATTTATTCAGAGAAATCTCTAAGCTTCATACACAGAAGGTGTTTCCACTTCTCAAAATTACTAATTTAAGAACCCCATGTAAGTTCCCAGTGAGGTCTGTGCACACCAAACCTCTTCCTGCATAATCCCATATGACCATGAAACTTTCTCAACCAGAAACTTAAGGTCCTATGAGATGTAAAATGGTTTACAGCTGGCTAAAATCTTATTAGAAGTATTGTTAAAAATGCCTTTTGCTGGCTCTGTAATAGAGAAAAAGATGAACTGTCCCTGCCTTGGGCAGGAGAGGAACTGGCACCGGACTTGGTCTGTGGGGAGTGCTTTTCTCAAGTATTAGACTTTGGCTACTCACTGGAGCTGGCTAGAAGTCAAGAATTTATTTTTATTAAATAGTTTTGTGCTATTTTATTTCACTTTTGCATTTTGTTGCAACAGAAGCAAGGTTTTCATGCCTTTTGGTGTAGCACATGGGTAAAGGGTGTACCATATGGGAACAGGAGAAGCCATCATGGAATAGCTGGTGGACTGGAATCCCATCCTGTTCATGCTACCTACTGTGCAGGACCAGGGCAGGGATATAGATCTGAATCACCAATTATGTTTTCTTTTCTGAAAATTAAGAAGTTCTACTTTATAAAATATGTTCTTAAGAAATGCTCATTCTTTTACTTATTTAACTGTTTATTTTTACTGGTTCATCGTTGGTAACATTCAGTGGATCATTTTCATATCATATCCTACTCCTATGCAGGATTATTTTCAAGTTATCATTTGTGTTGAGTAACACACAATTTCAGAAAGAACTGACATTTATGAAAAATAGAAATATGAGTGCTAATGTTCTTAATGTGAAATTCTAGAGGCAGTTAGTAAGAAAATTTAATCAACCATTAAATAATCAATAGTTACTAGTTCATAGAAGGTTTATAAAAATTTTAATTTCTTTGCTTCAAGGACATTGGAAAATATAATTTTCAACAGCCTTAAGGAGTTAGAGGTCTCACTCCCATTGAATTTAAAAGTAATTTGAACATTTTATTACCTCAGGCTTCCTTAATAATCCCAGCATGCACAGGTTGCATCTATTGTTCTTTTACCACTGAAAGCAGTGAATTATGGTTTCTAGATTTCTAGTTCTTCATAAATACATGGATCTGGATAACAAGAAAGAAATGAAACATTCTCAGGTAAACTTGGAATTCTTAGAAAACTTTGTAGAGGGACTTTTAAATATTGCATAATGAATAAATTCAGTTTGATTTTTCTTCTTGCTTGTCTTTAGGGTCCATCTAATTCTGTGAAAAAGAGCTTGTGTTAAGGATCTCATTTTCTTTTTTGTTGGTTGCATAATTTAGATGAGAACTCCTTTTACTGGGAAAGATTTATGACATGAAGACTCTTTACTGAATTTTTTTTTTTTTTGTATTCATATTGCCAACAAAAACAGTCCTTGCCATCTCTGTCTCCCTCTAGATATCTAAATTTATCTTTGGACTGTTATCTTGAATTACTCTGGAAAATATTCAGACTAACTTAATAGTCAATTGCTATTTTTATTTTATTCTATTCAGTTAGTCTAAATTTTCTGGGAAAAACATTTTCAGTGAATACAATTTTCTGAGTATATTTGTTACCTTCGCTTTTACTATCATATGACTAATAATTCAGCCACCTTTCTCAACTCCTTGACTCTTATGGCTTCTAGGTTATCCATAGTCTTCCTTCACTTCAGAAGCAGTTCATCTGGATCCATGTGAAAGACACTTGCAGAAAAAAAATAATATATTATTGTGCTTCACATTTCGGAGCACATGAACCAGTTTCATTTCAGATGAAACAAATGTGGGAGATTTTCCCCAGTGAGGCATTCAAACCACTGAGGTAAACTAAAGTTAAATGTTCATGGCATGGGCATCAGGTCCTCAGTACCAAGATGTAGCCAGAATCACCCTGTAACCTGCAGGTGAAGCTTTTCCTTGAAAAGGGGCTTGTGTGTATTGACGTCTTCATGCACAGGAAAGAAATGGCTTAACCATAATACTGTCTGAGCAACTGGTCTAAGAGTCTATTTCTGTATTTAAAATAAGAAAAAAAGATTTGGAGGAATGAGCCAACAGCACTGTCCTTCCCCTTCCATGGTTAGCATGATTTGTAAAGTAAAACTGGTCAGGTGTAAGGAAACGCTGCTGAAATCTGTCCCCTCTATGTCATCTCCTGAAAAAAGGTGCCCCCTGCAGTTCTGAGAAAAACGTATGAGAGGTAGGATTAAGTCATGTGTTTAGTATTCCCTATTGCCCAGTTGGACACAGTGATCTGTTAACATGCTGAGAACTTTCATACTGTCTTCTTCCCTCCCTTCCAATCTCCCTTCCAATCTTCCTTCCAATCTCCCTCTCTTCCTTCCCCCCTCTGTCCCATCCAGCCTTTTCTTCTGATCGAGTATTGCTGAAGGACAGAAAGGAGTCCTTGCCCTTTTCCCCAGGCTGAGACAAGCTCTTCCATACCTGGCCATGGGATGTGCAGCAACATCCCAGCTCCAGCTTGTTTGGCCTCCTGGGAATCCGACTGGCAGGTGAGGTGACTCGGCTTTCTGTGCCATCCTGGGATTTCAGGATGTTTGCGCTCCTACGGGATGAGTGGGAGGTGAGTTGAGGGTCAAACTCCAGATTTAGGAACACACAGTCCTAGTCAGAAAACAGCCTTTGTCTCTGAAGATTATAAATACTCCCGAGTAATGGTAGAATAGGAGCAGCCCATCATTACCAGGCAGTAGGATGAGATCTGCGGGTAGGGCAGTTTTCTCCCATCAGGAGATGGAATGCATTTAACATGGGTAGGGAACAACTGTGCCAGGCTGGGAATCTGCTGTGGTAAGCCAGAAGTTCCATCACCAGATTCTATCATGTAGAAACCCTTAAAAATTCCTAAGTACCCTTCCATCTGCTCTGCTCCACAGTTCAAACTAAAACATGCTGCAGGAAACTGTCCATCTTGTCAGAAGCTGGCATTTTTGAAAGCAAAAAGTAATAATATAAGAATGAACTATCTCTTGAGAAACATTTCCTTTTGATGACTAGATAACAGTACAATAATAGAGACCTCTCAAAGCATTTATGCAAAGACATTTATTATGAAGCCCCAAATATTGTCTAAATTCCAAAGGCAAGATTGGGGTGCTTTAACTTCCTCTGTTTGTACTGTGGTTTGTGTATCACAAGACAACAGCTGTAGATCAGAGGACAGACATGCTCCTGGCAAGTGATGGGTGTTTGTGAGCAGGAACTTCCTGGGAGATATCGACTGGGTCATGGGCAGCTGCTCGGAAATTTGTTAAGTAATCTATCTAATATGTCCAAGGAGTAGCACACCCGAATCAATCCATCCAAATGCCTCAGGAATATCAATAAAGATATAATAAATTTGATAATTCTCTGTGATTTGCTCTGGTGTGAAGCTACCGGGAAAGCCTTGTACAATATGAAGATTAATTCTAGTACACATTTGTTAGCATGACAAATGTTCTGTGCCAGAACTGTGGCTGGTGAAAAATTCATTTCAAATTAATTTCAAACTTTATTTTCTGCAATAATCTACTGTCATAAAACTGAATGGCAACAAATGGCAACAAATGGCAACAAATGGCAATTGCTGAGGATGTTTTCAAAAGGGAACTAGGCCCCAGGTTTACAGGTTTACAGAATTAGTTTTCCAGGTTTTTATTTTTTCTTTTGTGGATCTCCCACTTAATTTCTGTTCACCAAAAAAACATTTCTAAATTTTAAACCATAGTAATGATAACAATAAAACATTAAGTATAACATAATAAATACAAAGCCTAAAGAGGTAATAAATATATTTATATAGTTAATATCCTACCCCAATTATGTACATTAATTCTAAGTCCTTTGTGAGAAGTAAGAAAAAATGTCCCATCAGGCAGAGTCCTGAAAGTCAATTTTTTTTGTTTCCTTTGACTGTAGGTATAAAATCAAATATTTAATCTAGAAATTATGTTATATATATTATAGACTAATTACATAAATCTATAATTTATTTACTGTATTTTCCATTTCTCAAACACCTTTAGGAAAGAATCCCTACTTCTGTTTCTGACTTAATGATGTGAGAGAAGTGACATTTCTCATGGAAAACTGTCACTCTAGGAATTATTTTTAAATATTTAATTTAATAATTTAAATAGGATTTTTTTTTAAATTCAGAATTTGTGACCTTCATTCTAAATTTTTTCTAAATTACCTGCTTCTTTTCAAATTAACTCCATATTCTTTGAAGATCTCAAGACTGGTACTTTAGCCATCTATGTCTTGGTTAGTGAAAGAAATTCATATTTGTTTTGAAAATAAAGAGCACAGAGTAGGAGTTGAGGTTTCGGTTTACAAAAATAAAAGGTAAGCAACTATTAATTCAAACAAAATGCTATTTTCACAATTTGAGTCTGCTAAATTTGGCATTTGGATCGTATCATTTTTAAAACTTTATAGATTTTTTTTTTCTTATATTCCTAACTTTGTGCTGGACAAAAGTCTGACTGTGCCTTAAAATCAAACAGAATACTCTTTGTCCCCTTTGTTCATACCGCCATCCCATCATAGTATCTTCCTTTTGTTAATCTAGATAAGGAAAAATTTATGTTGAAAGCAAAGCAGATGATGGAATGCAAGCATCCCCACTGCTTTGTCAGTGAAGTCTTGCTCCTCAGGATCACAGGATCTGCTGATGCCACTTCCTAGGCTCTTCCACAAGGACTTGGAAAAGAGCAAGAGTCCTGTTCAGCCAGTGGTGGCTGTATTTTTCAGAATATTAATTTATCCCCATTTTATACACAATTTTTCAGGCAGACCTGTGACCTTTCTTTGCTGCACACTTTGGAAAAAGTGCAGCCTCTCTCCCTCAGGTGCAGGTGAGAAGCTGCAGGGAACACGGTGTCGAGGGTTCACCTGTCCAAGAGAACAGCTAATACAGGATGGGGTCACAATATGGTTTGAAGTCAGAAGTTGGGGAGGCAGAACCTTGCTGAATCTTTCTTTTAGCAAATGGTTCAAACAATAGAATTCTTAGGCAAAGCTTGAAGCTTAACTTTTATTTTGGTGTGGAAGGCCATGGACATTTCACATCAGTTTGTTCCTATTACCTTAGATAAGAGGTTCTTCTCATTCCCAGTCTAAGGGAAGAACTGTAATAGCATTTAGCATTTAATGTCTCAGTATCATAAAATTTTGTTTTGGTGTTTTTTCCTCTCCCATGAGTTCTGTCGTCTCTCAAAGAACTTGGAGTTGTTTTGCTTTAGGAACAAAATTTTGATTCTTATTGTAGCTCTTCTGACATCCCACAAGATACTGATTTCAGAGAGGTCTTTTGTAATCCCTTATTAAAGACTTACACTTTATAATTTTGAACTTAACTTATAGCTTCTTATTCTATGGACTTTGATCCATCTTCATGATTCATCTATTAAATGTCAAATTTGCTCTACTATGAAGTAGAGAATGCTGGTGGTGGACCTCATTTCAGCATATTCTAAGTGGATTTGACCTAAGTTCCTAGACACAGATGAATTTGTATCAAGAATTCTTCATAACTGCTTTTCCCCCAAAAGGTCTGATTTATGGTATAAGTCCATGTTTCAGGTTATGCTGTGCTTTTTATTAAGAGTGACTTTCACTGTGAATGTGAAGGACATCAGGTTATGCAAAGTGGTAATGAAGGAGAATGTCCTACTGTGCTGTGAGTTTTATATTGAATGGCTACCACTTGAGGGACTGAAATTTCCATTTAGTTGTTAAGCCACATAGCAAAAACAACACCAGTGCCTGATGGCATTAAAATATGTATTTTAAAGGCTAGGAATGTTACACAAAATGTCATTGAAACCCAAGAATTTTACTTGTGTGTGGGTTTGTGTGTGGAGATATCTGTGTATGCTAATAAAGAAAACTAATTAGAAGCATGTCAGGCTTGTTTTCACATTTGAATCTCATCTTCACTGTGTCTGTGTCTGATGGTTTGAACCATGGGTCTCTTGTGGTTTAGTCTTGTATCCATGTAAGCAGATGACAAACATGTTGGGACCAGTGTTATTTAATATCTTCATTACTGACATGGACAAAGGGACTGAGTGCAGCCTCAGCAGGTTTTGCAGGTGACACCAAGCTGAGGGGTGTGGGTGACACTCCTGAAGGATGGGATGCCATCCAGAGGGACCTGGACAAGCCCAAGCAGTGGCCCATGGGAATCTCATGAGGTTTAACAGACCAAGTCCAAGCTGCTGCACCCAGGACAGGACAACCCCCAGTACCAATCCAGGCTGGACATGAACAGCCCCAGAGCAGCCCTGGGAGAAGGACTTGGGGGTGCTGGTGATGAGAGGCTGGACATGCCCCGGCCGTGTGCGCTGGGAGCCCAGAAACCCCCCGTGTGCTGGGCTGCATCCAAAGCCCCGTGGGCAGCAGGGCAGGGAGGGGATTCTGCCCCTCTGCCCCTCTCTGCTCAGACCCCACCTGCAGGGCTGCATCCAGCCCTGGGCTCCCAGCACAGGAAGGACAGGGAGCTGCTGGAGCCGGGCCAGAGGAGACACCAAGGTGACCAGAGGGATGGAACAGCTCTGCTGTGAGGAAAGGCTGGGAGAGTTTGGATTGTTCTGACTGGAAGAAAGAAGGGTTTGGGGTGACCAAATTGTGACCTTCCTGAGCCCACAGGAAAGATGGAGAGAGACTATTTACAGGGCCCTGGAGTGACAGGACAAGGAGGAATGCATTCAAACTTACAAAGAACAGTTTTAAATTAGATATTAGAAATAAATTATTTACTGTGAAGGTTGTGAGGCCCTGGCACAGGTTGCCAAGAGTAGCTGTGGCTGCCTCACCCCTGGAAGTGTTCCAGGCCAGGTTGGTTGGGGTCTGAGCAACCTGGTCTAGTGTAAGGTGCCCCTGCCCATGGCAGGGGATTGGAACCAGATGATCTTTAAGGTCCCTTTCCAACCCAGGCCATTCTATGATTCTATGATAAGTTAACATTTGAGATTCATGAAATGGATTTATATTATATTAGGTTCATTAGCTTTGTATTTGTGCATACATAAAATATGTACTACTTTCAACTGAAAGAGTAATTTATCTTGTAGAAATAGTTATTTAATTTCAGATAAATCAATTATAAGGAAAAATATTTTATTTCTATTCTGTTACCAGATGCCTAGTTTACAAATTTCTTAGAACAGATTATTTAAAAATATTTATTTTCTGTCTTCAATCATGGAAAGAATTTCAAATTCAAAAAGACACTTTGCTGCAAGATATTTTGTCCTTGTCTTAAAATGATATAATTTAACTCTGGTCTGCATTCCTTTAATTAAAATAGGGTGCTTGTGGGGTTATGCTACTCCAGATAAAGAGGGTAAGAGAGATATGAAGTAATTTGTACTTAATAAAATAAAGTATTAAATTAATCTCTTGTGAATTTGATTGTCACTCTACTGAAGTTATGCATGTTTACAAACTATCTTGAATTTGGTTCAAAACCTTTTGAAAAGAGAATGCCTGAAGAAAATGTTTACACATTTTGTATTATTTTTTTTTTTTTAAATTTGCTTTGTCTGTCTTGGGGTCTCAGCTTGCACTAAAATAATCAGCCCCTCCTTATCCAGTTTCCCTTTCTTTGTGTGTTCATATTGATTGTATACAAGTCTGTGTGGATTTAGGAGCAGTTTCCACTTCAATTAATGCATCATCAGAAAAATTAATGAAATTCCAGTTATGTCACCATCAATTTGATCAACATAGGTCTCTTTACTTTATTTTTATCTAATTCTACAGTGCTTGTCTTCACACTTCTGCAATTAGGTGGTGGAGTCACCATCCTTTGAGGTGTTCAAGATGCAGCTGGATATGGCACTCAGTGCCATGGTCTAGTTGAAAAAGTGGTGATTAATTTTCCATCATAAATTATTCTGTGGTATTCTTGAAACTGTTATCATGGTAGTCAACATTGTATTGTATACTGAATACTTGGAAAATACATGAAAGCTTACAAATTTTCACTTGTCTTTACTTCTAAACTGTTGTAATCTTTCTACTTCTAAATGGTGAAATTCAGTTTTTCAAAGAAAGGCACTTTATTATATTTGTAAATAAAATCCATAAAAATATGGCTTAAACTCTAGAAGCTGAGTTTGCCAGCTTGAGGAGGGGGGAAGGTTTTTTGTTTGTTTCTCCATTTGTTTTTTTGTTGTTTTTCTAATTATTTTTTCTTTACTGAACAAGGGTGAGTTGAATTAAAATAATCTTGGAATTATACTGTGCACTGTTTTTACAGAGTCTTTGTTTCTGAAAGGACTGTGATGTGTTTTTATTTTACAGGACTGGAAAGAAACATTTTCCACAGATGTCAGCATCTATCTGCTGTGATGCTCCACTCTGAGTGATGCCAGATTCAGCACTGAGCAGTGCTGGCAAAGGAGAGTGGCTTCTCAGAATGAGGTAGGTTTCATTCTTTTCCACAAGGCCTGATGAAGTTCTTCACAGTCACTTTTCTGTTTAATATAAATGAAATCAGACAGGTATTCCAAGTCTGACTTCACCTTGACTTGCCATTTGTTTTGGTGGCTTCCTCTGTGTTGGTATTTACCCAACAGAGTAATTAATGAGTCCAGGTGTTGTTGTGGGCTACAATGTTCCAAGAGCTCTCATTTGTGTCACAGTTTTGTTCCAAAGCATTCTTGGGCTGCTGTGACTGTTACCTGTGACTGAAGGTACACTCTGTAGTCCCTGTGCATGTGTCATCAGAAAGAGCATGTTTTAGCCTTCCACAGCCAAGATTATTTCCTAACAGAATGGTTTCAGGAGAGTGATTTGAGGAAGGTTTGCATACTATTATTATTGTTGTTGTTGTTGTTGTTGTTGTAATAACAATAATAATAACTGCACTCTGTCAAAGTGCAGTGCAATGAATAGGTACTGTGTAAAGGCCTTGGTTCTCTTTTACTATTTTCTCACTGGTGATAAAAGACATATTGAGGTGAGAGTTTGTTACTTAAACATGGCAGTGGTAAATATGACACAAAACACGCAATAGACCCACAGCCATCTGGAATGGCAGCTGAGCCCTTGGCAGGATTCTGTAGAGTATGCAAAATGCATGAGTTGCCTATGCTTAGCAGTCCTATCCTATATGTTAGATTTCTCTTTCAGGAAACTGTAAAAACTAGTTCAGTTTGGATTGTGATAGACTATAATCCCAAGGTGTTGTTGGAAATGAGGGTACCAGGAAACCTGCAAGGAGAGAACGGTTGAAACAAAGCAAGTAAAGGAACAACCAGGAAGGTGTTGGACAATAAGGGGGGGCTTAATTTGTCTCAGTTTTCATTGACTGCTTTTCCTACGTATGCTCTTCATGAGCTAGAAACCTTCAAGTGAGTGACACCTTTTCTGAGTTGTTCTGTCGTGCATTATTTCACAAAAAGAAATGTATTAATTGCTCTATGCTGTACTGCATCCCCTCATTGTGTACCAAGTGTAAGGAAAAATATTACGGTCGGTATCTGACATGTGGAACTAATTTGCCTCTGTTGGAGTTCAGGGAGAGGGCTATTACAGTGGATGAAAACATTAGGAATTACAGGCACCTCACCTCACAATGCTTCACTTTTAGTTTATATTTGTGGTGATATACTGTGGATAGAATATGGGGACCATGTCCTGGCCCCATTGAAACCAGTAGGAGTTTTTCTCTTAATTTCAACTAGGCCATGACCCTGGGAATCTCTACTGGCTCCTGGTGAAAGATTTGTTCTATTCCTGCCCCTAACTAGACCTCCTCTGAGGATTTAGTTTCTAATATTGCTACCAAATCTGCTTCTTTGGTAGTAAGTCTCTCCTATTAAAGTTTATTTGTACTTGATTTGGAATATCCTGTGCTTGAAGGAAAACATGTTTCTATACCTATGTTTTTCTGTCCTTAAATATGACAGTATCATCATGGGTAATTATAGACTGAATCTCAGGAAATATTATCTGATGAAAAGATAAAGGACTTCAGAACAATTTACCAAGGGATAGGGTGGCAATCCTACAGGTAAGATATTATTATGCAAGAACTGCAAGAAACAAGGCTTAACTCTGAGAGGAAGACTAGATCACTTAATAGCTCTTTAATATCATCAGTTTCTATAACTGCAAGTTCTTTCATGAGCATATTGTGGATTTTCCCCTTACTACCAGTTGGGATTTGATAAGTTTATCTTTGTCCACGGATGAAAAGATGTACTTTAGTATTATTCTTGCTATAGTAATAAACTATTTCACACTCCTACAGGTAGAGCATGTGCTGCCCACAGGTCATTCGTAACTTATAAATTCTTTGACTAAAAAGCACCAGAATCCTTATTTTCTGCATAATATATATATTTTTTTTTCTATCAGCTTATCAGTAGAGCTCTTTGCTCTAATATTTTTGTATAGCACAGGCATAAGAGTATATTAAAATTGTTGTGTGACATATGAAGTTAAATTTTGATTGTCAAAAACATGAATGCTACACCAAAGCTATTTCTGACTAAGATATTTTCTTAATGCAAGCATTATATGCTTCTGAAAAAGGGGCAGATATGAAATTCTGAGTGTGCTCTCATCCGATATCTGGTTTATCTGTTTCAATATCTCAGGTTCATCAGCTCCTACTGTCAGTTTCCTTCTATTGGTGTAGCTTGTTTTGGGAATTTTACAATGTTTTTCACTAGAAATCTCTCCCATTTTGGGCTGGGTTTTAAGAGGTACACAGTTTATGCCGTGTACGTGTCCATATGCATCTATATGCTCTGTTGGGGGTTTGAAGCTGAGTGGCAGAGATATTAAAAATCTTCTCCTCTGCATGTTCCAGGCCACGTGAATGTTGTGTTATGCTTTGTTACACAAAGTTATGCTGGTAAGGAAGGCCATGAAGGTGTTAAACCATGTTTTTGCCAAGTCCTATGGTGCTAATTTACCATTTTCTGCTCCCTGAATTTTGCACCATTCCTTTGAATCTGTGTAAAAACATATTTTGAATCTTGAACTCCTTTGCCTTTACTCATATTGATAAATATCCTGGCTCTGGCACTGCCTCATGTCTAAGATGGTTAATATTACAGACAGAATGGGAATGAAGTATTTTTGCCAGTCATGATGTCTGTCCACAATGGGTGTTGCTGCATTTAGTTCCCTGTGCTCTTCCTGGTGTCATTGTCGCCTTCTGTACTGAGCTGTGAGAGATGCTTAGGGCAGTCATGTTGAGTACATGTATATTATACAAGTAATGAACCAAAATATTGAATCTTGCTTCTTCCTGTTACTTTTGGATCAACTCAATGAATCAGTATTAATATTTTGCTTTGTTAATTAACTTCCTAAAGCAAACCACTTATTCTCCTGAAAGACTATTGAGAAAACCAGAACCCAGTCTTCTCCTCACAGCTGGTTCCAGATGGTCAAGTATTTGAAATATCCTGTAGGTATAGTCCTACACTAATTTGTAAAAAATGTGGTATAAATGAATCAAATTTTTAATACAAGACTTCATAGTGATAAGAATGTTTGATGGAGGGAAAATGATTCCTTGCAATTTGTAACTTGGAGAACACAATCCATTTTACTCCTTTTTCTGTATAATACAAAGAGTTCATCTGTTGCACGCTGTTCATTTTTAATTAAACATTTTATCATAGCACAGCCCTTTATTGACATTCCTCATAATAGAGCTGATAAGATCTTGACCTACTCTTCAATACAGCAATGTATAACTCAATACTCTGGCACACACTGTTCCCCTCAGAATTAAATACATGATTTTCTGATTTAATTTTAAAATCTTATGTACTTTGGGTCCCATTTATTTACTTTAACTTCCTTAGATTTATGCTCCTTTTGACTTAGCATTTTAGACGCAACCATTTCTTGGGCCATCACTCCTGTTTGCTCAAACCTGTAGCTAGCTGGACCACTTTATTGTCTTTTTCTCCTTTCTTTAATTTCTTTTTTAAAATGTGTATAAATTTCAATAATAAGAGGTAATTTATCACCTAATCTTGTTCCCTACTGTACCTTTTGCGTACAATTTTGATTAAGTGTGCTAACTTCACTCACTATTGCCTTAGTCACAGGTTTATAGAATTTGGGAGGGATCTGGAGACGTGCTGGCCACAGAGCAGCTTCTTCCTAAAGCACATTTCCAGGGTTTTCTGTTTCCTGCACTGGGTTCTGATATTCCTCTAGATGGGAAAACCAGAATTCTCTAATATTTTTCTGCAGCAAATCGCTGCTTCTAAGTTGAGCACCCGCCTTAATCACCTGCATTTCTGAGGACCATCAGGTGTTGCAAGACCCAATTTCTCAGTAATCTCCTCACCTCTTGCTATATCCTCTGTGTCAGATGATAATGACTCAATTGCCCCATGCTTCTCTTTCATACTTTGCAGTCAGTTTTGCTGTTCATCCTTCTCATACTGCAGGCCTTCCACTGTTCACTCACATCAATGTATATTGATTTGAGCTGATAATTTTGAGGTAATTTAATGCCCATTTGAAACTATTTCACGTAATAAATTGCAGAAAATGCAGAACTGCCTTGCACTTGAGAAGAGCTTTAAAGAGGGGGGCATACTCAACTGCTGAGGATGTTTTCTTGCACTGTGGCAGAGATTTTATTCTTTCTTGGTCAGCATAGAAATTAAAAATCACACAGGACCTCTGACAGTAGGAAGTTACCACGTGCCAGATGTATATCTTTCAAAGTTAAACCTTCCAACCTCTCTGGTCTTCAACAAGCTCCAAATCTTCATGGATAAATAGGTATGTAATTAATTTAAGTACTTACTAGATCTCTGAACTAAACCTAGGTTTCTGATTTTTTGTTTTGTCACATGCTTTCTCCAAATCTACAAGAAAATATATTGCCATGTTGCTGGAAACACAGAGGAGTGTACAACGTGAAAGAGACAGTGCATTGAGCTTTAATAATGGCTCTAAAAGGGAACAGTTTATGAAAAAGGAGCAAGTTCATGGCCTGCTCTACCCAGCTGAGTTGGAGAATTGTGAAAACACAATCCAGGTGTGCCTGGAATACCTAGGACCCTGTCAGCACAGGTGCCACAAGCCACAGGTGCCTGCCTCTCTGTCTTGGTTGCCTCTGCCATCCATTCTGGATAGATGAAGGCAGATCAGGGAAATGTCAATTAGCATTCTGAATCCACACCCTTGGTCACAGTTTACATTCCCTATGCAGTGTAGAAAAGGTACAGTGCAGTGTGGCACAGGTGGCAAAACCGTGGGAGGACAAGTCCACGAAGGGCCACAGTGGCTGAGATTGGGATGGCCTGAGCCACACAGGTGGCTCTGGATTTGCTGCTGGCAAATTACCAGCTTTCTAAAACTCATGAAAATTCACACCCAC
Source organism: Pseudopodoces humilis (assembly GCF_049639895.1). Classification (NCBI taxonomy): domain Eukaryota; kingdom Metazoa; phylum Chordata; class Aves; order Passeriformes; family Paridae; genus Pseudopodoces; species Pseudopodoces humilis. The sequence goes on along the minus strand of NC_142201.1, from coordinate 103,456,617 downwards.
TTGATGCAGAGTCTAATTTGCTTCTGTATACACTCAAGACAGGAAAAAAGTGTGTTTTAAGAAGAGAGGAGTTTGGTGGCATTGTTGTTTCAATGTATGTTTGTTTAGTGCTTCAGATTTTGTTTTGTGTGATTTGGTTACATTCAGCTCCTGAAGAAGGGACGTGTTTTGTTTACCAGCTTATTAGCTGACTAAATAGTACTCAAAATTAATTTTAGAGAATATTATTGGAATATTACAAGGACATTATTTAAAATGTGGATAAGCCTTATTTTGTTGATATTTTATTGGGGTTTACCCATTATAAATCTCACTATTTTCTAGAAAACAGTTTAATGATTTATGAAGGATGAAATTTAATTGCTTAGATACTGATCTCAAACTCCTGTAAAAATAAATCTATTAACCCTAATAGTTTAATTCTAGTACATTATTAACATAAATATTTAGAGTGTTCTTTTACATTAAAAAAAAAGTAACCTATCCATCTCAGTATTTGGACCTCTTTAAGTTCACAGATGGTCATGCAGGGAATACATAGTATGCATACGTAAGGTAATGTAGGAAATAGGAAGATATTGGAGAAAGCTGTCTCTTAAATTAGGACATTTAGCTAAAATGTGCAAGGTGTGAGTTAATTTGCTGATTTCTACTGTGAAAAATTTAACATTTTTCATGATTCCCCATGCATGATGAATACTTTAATCTCTTGGGAGAAAATAAGTGAGAATTTTAACAGATTGTTTTGTGGAGCCTGCATTTTAGGAAACCTGCCTTCTTTTTAGAAGATGAGGTTAAATTTTCTGCCATTTTTTTTCTTCACTTTTTCTCAGCTTTATTTTATGGCAAAAGCCTATTAGAACAGTCAAATTTGTTATTTCAAATTGGATAAAGACAACGGATTTTAGCTCTGAATTGTATGATACATAATTTTTAAGTAACTTCCTGCTAGGATGTTCTCCTTTTCCCTGTATCCACATGCACACTGAATTGCAGTCTTGGTGTGGATTTAAGGAGAGGACATGCTTCTGCTCTGCAGTTGCTCTCAGTTTTTGTATTTAGTGGTGTGATATGGCAGCTTTCACTGTATCCATAAAATATGAGTGAGGATCAATAAACTATCCAAGAAAAAGGAGTTTTAAGCAAGTGTTTGAATGAGGAGAGGGCAACTGTACAAAAAAACCCAGAAGAGACATTCTCTCAATTAATACTCAGGAAAAAAAGGAAGAGATCATTTGGGCAAGAAGACCTGTAAACATCCTGTCACATGGGTAGACGATGTGTTGAAATTGTAAATTCCCCATGGAATTTGGAGTGTTCTGTGATTGTGCATGTATTGGTGTAAGGAAGCTCATCTCCTGTTCCCTCTGCAGCTCTCCAGGGATTCATAGTGTGAAGTCACAGCCTCGCTCACCAGCCACCAGATTGTGTGGGGGAAAAAACCAACCTGCAACAAGTATTTGCTAGAAAGTCCCATTTAAACAAAGCACTTTAACTGACTCCTTAGGCAGTTGCAAGCATTTGTGGAGAATTAACAAAAAGAAAAGGCCCTCTTCTCTCCCCAGCCAGGAAAAGAGCACAGTTTTGTGTTTTAAGTGACCAGTCACGCATCACAAATAACGAATAGTGATTGTTCCTATTGGTCAGTTTAAAATTGTGTCACAGGTCAAATATGTTTGCATACACTGCTCAAAGACTTGTGGCTAACAAAGTAATTAATAACACCCGTGACCTATTTGCAGCCACCTGGTGAACAGATTTAAGGGCTCTATCCATGGGCTGTATTTCCTAAGGAGCAATTCCACCATCCCTAGCTAAAAATATGTAAAATCTAGATTGGAACAAAACCAGTTTCATCATGTAATAGCAATGTCCATCAACACCTGCTGTGATGTATCCTTTATTGATAGGAATATTACTGATGATGGATTCTGGTTTTGTGAGCACATTCAGTCCAAACCAGGAGAGCCCCCAGGGCTATAGAACCTTGAAATACCTGTATTATTTTTAAATCAGCTTCTGAGCATGAGATACTATCACAATAACATCCTTTGATTAGTAGTATGCAGTAATGATTCAGGCAAGCATTCTTCAGAGGTCTAATCTGCTTTTTCGGGAGTTTGTACTTATTGCAAAGTTATTTGTGGTAACCAGGTTGAAAAAGAAGCCTTGGTGAGTGAAATGATGAGCAGAATTGGTCTCAGAGACTCAGCTTCAGCCTTGAAACTTTCCTCCTTCCAGTAATCACTGCAAATAGAAATACCTTCCCAAATGAGTGTGTGGAGAAGGAGGGAGTGGAGGCCAGGGTTGGGAGCATGCAAAACTCAGAACCACAAGATTTTTAATTCCTTTGTATATTTAGTGCAGTTATTGTTTTTCTGGGGCTGATGTGTGCTGCTCTAAAGAACAAGTGAAAACTGCATCAATCTCTGTGTCATTGCATTTCACTCAGATTTTACTTTAATACTCTATTATATTTTGTATATTCAAAAAAAAAAATAAACAGTTCTGAGGAAGGAATAAAGAGAGTATTTTGGTTAGAAAACAGCACGTAAACTTTATGACATCCAGTTTTTAAAATCTTTAGTGTCTCTTTTGCTTTTTGTTCTGTAATTGATTACTAGCACCCCCTTTACCCCACCTTAAAGGGCAAGCAGGAAATTCATGTTTTCGTTCATCAGCCCATCCCTCTGCAAAGCGTTCAATATTAAACCAGTTTGCAGGGAGCAAAGGCAGAAGAAACAAGAGGCCCAGTTAGACCGTGGCAAGGTTAGGAGATGCATGTCTGGTGCCTGCAGCAAGTATCAGCTCTTGTTCCTGTACAATTTTTGCATGGGGAGACCAAGTTAATTGGGGTATTGCTCTGTTCTTTCCTTTATGTGTGACCTTTTATTATCTCTGTGGCCCTGTAGTTCATGCAGTGTCATAAAGCTGTGGGAAATTCTTGCAGCTGGTGTTATCAGCTGCTGGAAATTAACTTAAAAATTTGAATATTTATGTTTCCTTTGGCCTGAAGGTGTCTGTGAGTTTTTTTAATTGCTACAAAGGTGCAGTTATTGTGGCTGTGATTTTGCTGAGCATTGCTTGTGCATCTTTTTCCCTTCTTTCTCTCCCCTTCTTTCCCCCACTGGTTTTTGGTGCAAGCTGTGGTTTGGCAATCAGGTGTTGTGCTGGGAGAAGGCAGTTACTTTAGGAGGGGGGGGTTACATGGCATAATTCCCACGAATGTAGGAGGAGGATGAAAAAGATAAAGAAATTTTGTTTTTCTGAGCTAGAGGATTCTCTGCATGACTTCCCCACTGATGGGATCATGTGCTTTCAGGCTGAGATTTTATTAACAATTCAAATGGAAATTGAGGGCACAGGAGGAGCAGATTCTCACATAAACTTGATCTGTCCATGAATGCAGTTCTCTGTTTGCCCTGACCCTGCATGGCTTAAGACACTGCCTGTGAGGCCTGAGTGCCAGACACAAAGACCGAAATGAAAAGCAAGCACATTCCAGCAGTCTGCACAAAGGCAATGGAGCAGTTTCTAGCCGTCTCCCCAGGGAGAGATCTTATCTCCTTGCAGCTAAAATCCTTTAGAGTGTTTATTTGTACTCTAGCACCCGAGGTTTATGAATTGATATGGATGCTGATTAAACTGTAAGTTTCCTCGGTGGGTCTTTGGAGGTGTTCCACGTGTAATTTCTTTCCCAAATTCCTCTCGATATTCATCAAAAGCTTGCTTTGCTTTCCTGGAGAGCGGACGCTGGCAAGTGCTGAGGGAAAAGGGAGTCCAAAATGTGCGTTTGTGAATAAAAAGTCATCCCCAGCCTCAGCAGAGTTTTGCAGAACTTTGTCTTGAGGTCGCATCACCTGTTTTTGGCGTTCAGAGGGTCCGTGGTGGCTCGGGAGGCCGCCCTGAGTAGCTGTAGCGATTAAAAGCGGTGTGAGCAGGGTGACCTTGTGCTGAGAAGGCACTGGGAGGCTGTGGGGCCACATCTGCATCATCTGCCACATCTGCATCATCTGCCGCATCTGCATCATCTGCCGCATCTGCATCATCTGCCACATCTGCATCATCTGCCGCATCTGCTCTCCGCCAATGGCAGGCGGTGCAGGATGCTGCCTGCAAGGGGCTTTGGCATTTTTTTGTGAGGCTGGAGAGCATATCCCAGTGCAAGGGTAAAATTCATACTCCCTTGATGTTAGTGTTGTGTCAGTATGTTGTTAATAATGTCAGTGAATAGTGGAGATTGCTTAATCAAACTATTAAACATTGATACTTCTGGCTCTCCTAAACAGGCTTCCTTCTATGAAAACTCCCTAAAACAGTAGGAAGAGTGTAAAAATCCAAATGTTTTGACTGTGTTAATTCCAAAGAGTCACAATATTAATTGCCCTACTTTTCCTTATTTTCAGACACAAAAGAAAAGGAAAATATCCCCAAAGCAAAAAGCAGCAACTTTTAGATAGGAAATCATAACCATATGTTTTCCATTTTTCTTACAACATTTAAAAGTTTCAAACATTCTGATACTCCTGAAAGTATTTAAATTAGTGAGAAGAGATATTGATTCAAATAGTTTTGGTCCCTTAATTTTATGGGTTTATATTATCCAAAATTAATGGTTGTACTTAGGCAAATTGTCAGTAATTGGTGACAAAATTGCTTTATTGCTTTTCTTTCATTTGATGCTAATTAATGGCCCTACATTATTAAGTTCAAGCCTCTTCTGTATTTCTCCTTCTCCATAAATATTCTTAGTGGTAATGTGCTGGGCTAAACTTTTTTCTTCAGTGTATGCAATAATTAATTTCCTTATAGAAATGTGATAAAACATGGTTATTCCTGAAAGAATATAAACGTTATTTGTTTAAAAGCTTGAAGTCATTTTGATATGAAAGAAGCATTAGTAACATAATGTGTTAATTGATTCATGTGTAAAAACAATAATTTTTACATATCAAAGTACTTTTTATTAACTTACTCAGAAGTTATGTTATAAAATCTGGACTAGCTTTGTTTTACTAGTTAAAAACCTCTTACCTCTCTCCTGCTATTTTGGAGTGTGTTTGAAAAAAAAAGGTACTTTTTCAGTGAACTAACTAGAATAACATTACAGAGTTTTTCATCTTATTTTCCACCTGTTAATGTAACTTTGGTACAGAGCAGTATTTATTGTTAGTTTAAATACTTTTCTATTATCTATTCTATTTATCATTCTATTTTAATGTACATAAATATATTAAAGTCTAGAATAGATGCAATAAATAAAAGCCACTTTTTTATACAAAAACTATTGAAAAACAGATTGTGTGTGTTATTTTTTTTTGTAAGAATTTAAAAAAAGAAAAATAATGAATATTTGTCACAAAATTTGATATTTTAAACATTATATACTAAAGTAGAAAAGTGAAGCTAAATATCAAAATGACTATTAAAGGGGAGTTCAAGTGGCCTTGTAAGAATAAATTAGTAAAAAATATTAAAAGCCAAAAGTTTTTAAAGATATAGGAGGAAATAGTCTTTAAGCTTTTATATTTTCACAAATTATCCATATTTCTCTGCTGTCTAATCTTGTATTGCTAAATGGAGAGAATGGTATCTTTCACTGGTAGTGGATTCCATCAAGGATAAAATCTTGTCTCTGTGGTTGTTGACAAAGTCCTAATTTATCTTTATTCTCAGGTACTCAGAAAGTTTTTAAAATTGTGATTTGCTAACCCTTGAAGTGTTTTGGTTTTTTTTTTTCATCTTCTGTCATGAGTTATGCTTGACATCTTTTTCTATTTATATATTAATGAATATTTTTAAATATTTGTTAATATTTCAGTCATAGTGTATTATATAAATAAATCTTTAGAATCACTGAATTTGATAAATAAATTGTTACCTCTTTTTGGCATGATTTTTAAAAATATATTCCCCCTCTTGATGCTGTAAGTTTTAGCTTTCATATTTTTCAGATTCTGTGCTGCCTAGGTGAGTAAAGCAGTTTTGAGCTTCATATTAAGTGTTAGGGAACTCTCTTCACAGAGTAGGTGGACAAAGCAATTCTTTTCTAGCTTGATACCAAGGACAATCGTTACAAGTTTCAGGCCCAAAAGCATAAACAACAGTGGACTGAAGAGAGAAAACAAGAAGGATGGGACTTCATAACCCTAAGCAGTGATTGGACAATTAACCCTGATATGCAGATGGACCAAAACTTATAAAAATGTGAGGCCTCATGACCAATCACCCATTTTGTGACCATTTTTAGGTCCATCTTGGCTCTTGTACTGCCAAGGTGTATCCTTTAAGGGATTTCAATAAATACCTGCTTTTTCTTAATTCTGCCTAGCCTCTGATCTAGGTCAGCCTTCTCCAGGCATCACCCTAAAAGAAGCATTGAGAAAAAAGAGAGACAAAATTTAGTTATTTAGTTTTGGTTGAATGTGAAGATGGTATTGCTGGGCTTCAAACTTCTATATTTGTGTACTCTGAGTTTGACCTCTGGAGGGAAGCAGGTACTTCCCTGCAGTGCCTACACGGACTTTATCTTCTAATCTTAGTTATTTAGAGTTTCATCATAGATAATAAGCTAACCTCAGGTAAACAGGTAAACTTCTCACAAGTAAATGATAGGAAGAGAGTAAGTAGGACCACTAGAATTAGGCAGAGCAGTGGCAGTCTGTGGTATAAGAATATGAGTTTAATCTTGCCAGAGAATCTGCCCACAGCATTCATTTGTCAGTGCCTGAAATAGTGTTTTCTTAGGCTGCCATTTGAGCAGCCATTTATGCTGCTTTGCTGAACTAACCACACTGAAAACCAGTAAAAATGAAGGGATAGCTCTTTGGGTAGGGGAGTAGTCTTCATGACCAAGATGACCTTTGAATGATAGCTGAAAACTTTTATGTAGGTTACTAGAAAGCAAAACACTTCTGTAAATTGATGTTGATGAGGGATTCAGTTTATGGTGTTTTATGTGTTGCGATGAAATACAGACTCACTTGATAAAGCATTTTATTGTAAACCACTGAGAAACTTACCACATGGATGGAATTGATTGAGGATAAAGCTCTGTCCTCATATGGAAATCTGTGAAATTTGCAAATGTTCCTGGAAATCCCAAATCTTCTAAATGTAACTTAAAAATTAAGTAAATTAGAATTTCCTTAGAATTGCTTTCCATTTCTTTTGACATCCTTGGGAGCTATCTTGAGTAATTCATATTGCACTTGTCATAAATGGTGTCTAGTCTGTACTTGGTGTGTTTCTTCAACTTTTGTCTGTGGTTCTTGTCCACTGATAAAGCAAGGAAAGAGGAGGGAGGGAAGCCTATTGCCCTCAGCCCCCAGTTTGCACTGCCCCTTTTGTACATGGAAAATTTTATGTATTCCCCGCTTTTCTTGACTGGGCATCAGGGTAAAATACATGCTGCCTGATCTGTTTGCTCTTCACAGCAATGCAAGCACTCCAGAGGGGCAACCACACCATCCCACTTACACAAATTGAGTATCTAATCTGGGCTTTTTCCAAGAGAGTCTGGGCATCCTTCCTTTGACCTTTTAGAGTAGCCATTTCCTTCTCACTGACTCTGTCAGCACCCTGAAGTCATAGTGCTGTTACTTCCATGAAACTGTGGCATTAGAACTTCACCACTTTCTTTCAGTCAATGTTGCCAGCTTTACTGGCAAATCCTATGATTTTGATGTTTAGTATTTAATATCGGCCATATACTAACTATAATAAGGTATTATCTGCTATATGAATAAGATATTCAGATCTGATTTCTGTGGCTGGAGGTTTTCAATGATACCTTAGTTATTTTTGGCTTTTCAACAGTAATTTTTAAAGAAAATATATTAATCTTAGTAAGTCCTGGTCAGTCTGTGTGAGTGTAACCTCAGGGGACAGTCATCAAATGAAAAAATTTCTTTTATTTTATTTTTTATATTGATAATTCAGGTTTAGATGCTGTTCTGAAAGATGAAATGTACATACAGATTTTTTTCAGTATACTTTTAATAATACCACCTATTTAGAGATCATTGATGTAATTTTGTTTCAAATTGGATATATTATTGAAGATTAGTTCCTTTTGGGTCTACTGTGTAAATATATTTTCTAAAATAAAATGAACTGAAACTAAATTTCTTGGATGCTTAAGTTTGTTAAATAGGGCTGACTTGAGGAGTCTTTCTACTTTGAGAAGTCATGACTGTCTCAGTCTCGTACCTCCAGGCAAGTCATATTTGATTCTTGGTACATGAAGAAAAGATAAGGAAAAAAGACCTGAGCATGGATGTAATAATGAAGAAACAATGCAACATAGTCAACCAGGCATGAAAAATTATGTATTGAAGCTAAGAGGCCAAGTGTCTCATCAGCTGGATTTTAATAATGCCTGGCAGAAGTGCTTGTACTTGTACAGCAATTGTTTTAATATCTAATTGTGTTTCAAGTTGAAATATGACAATCTGTCTTGAAACATGAAGAGAACATTTCCTATGATGCAATGTCTAAACATTTATTTATGTACTTAACTGAGACCAGAAAATTGGTGATACTTGTGCTTTCATATTCCAGGAGCTTCCTAATTATGCATAACTAGAGCTGTATCCTGTGCAGTTTTGCTATTGTTAACACTTTCCTCTTCCTGTCTTTATAAGTCATCTTGTTTACTATATTCACTTGATGTAATGTGTTCCTTTTTTTGTTGCAGTTTTCTGGGTTTTTTTTAATACTAGTAGCTGCTTCATTTGCTAGTTAGAATAATACCTAGATTTGTTTGAGAAGTTCAGCTACAAAAGCAATGTACACTTTAAATATAAATATGACTCCAGAGCTGACATCTGAATTATGCTCTTGATAATCTGGCATTACCCTTACAGGGTCAGGAGCAAAAGATCATCATAATTGGAGGTTAGGAAAAAAAAAGGAGTTTGAAAAAAGCTTAAATTTTTACTTAGCATGCATACTGAAATGGATGCAATACTCAAAGTGTAGCCTGGTTTTGAAATGGGCTTTTTTCATTTTACTTCTCATGATCGATTGGTATGTGAAGCTGGAGCTTTTCAGGAAAAGTCTGGGATTATGAGTGCGTCAGCCTCTGCTTTTAGCACAGCAATGAGGTTATCAATAATGCATTGGAGATCTCAGAATCCTTGAACATAGGGAAATCACAGCTGGTGTGGGCTTATTGTTGAAATTGCAGATTTGCGCCAAGAGGTCACGACAACTGCATGTCAGACGGTCACACACACGCACACAGACATGTCTTGAGGGAATGAGGGGAATAATATCTGAAGAATTGCCAGTGCCCATGTTATTTAGAAACTCTTCATATATTTCTATAGTTCAACTTTAAAAGCAGCATATTTAATGCTGCTTGCAGCAGCCTTTTGACATTTTGGGCTTTCCCAGTATTGTAAGTTTTATTGTTTTCCTGACAAGTTTATTCATACACTAACAGCTTGCTTGGCAGCAATGTTCAGACTCAATACTTAGGCTTTCTGGTCACGGTAATGGCTGGCAGTAATAGAGAGGGAGAATAAGTGAGTGTGGAAATGCAAAGCTGTCTCTTGTTACATTTTATCGATCTCATTCTGGTGTCATTCAATTAAGACAGAAATGTGATGGATAGTGTCTGCATAGATCCCTACTTTGCTTTCCAGCCACTCTATATAAAGCTTTTCGGGGGGGAGGGAGGAGGAAAGAGAGTGTGAGGGGAGGAGGGGGTAGCAAATCAAAGATATAGTGTGATTTGAATTACAGATCAAACTTATCTTCTAAAAAAATCATTATTCTAAAGCTATGCTGAAAAGCAATATTAGCAGAGCTAGCATTCTCTGTTGTCTTGCTAATAAGTGTGTGTAAATGTCCAGCACATTGTTCATTGCAGTTGAAGTAATGTTGGTAGCTTGTTTTTTTCCGCAGATCTTGTCTGTGGTTTATGAATAAACACCTGATTCTTCTGAACTTAATACACAGATAGAAATGAAAGGATTTACTTGCGTAAGAGAAGAGTTGCCTGCATGCTGTAGGGCAGTAATTCCAGATAAACATCTGAAGATGAGTCGTTCATTTCAGCCCATTGTTTAAATATGGTAAAAAAAAATAACTCAAGAAGCTTTCTCAGTGTATTACAAAAACATAGAGATTAGCTCCATGGGTTTAAATAGACCTGCATCAATGCACTACTGCACCTCTTGCTCAACCTTCACACATTGGTAATTTCAGAACTAATAAATTACTTTCAAGCTAACTCATAGTTTTATGCCTAAAATGTGAACGAGACAATCCTAGAATGTATGGGTGATTTCCAGACATGTTTTTCATCATCAGACTTGGGGCAGGCTCCTTAAATGTTCTTTAGAATGTACAAGCTCTTTAGTTTCCTGTGAGGAAAGCCTTGATAAATTTCATCTCCTGGTTTTCCTTCCCATCTCTGTTTGGAGGTAGAAGGGCTGTCTGTCTGGTTCACCTTTGTTCCCATGGAACTTCCAGGGGAAGGGTTTGCAACTCAAAAATCCTATGTCTGGGACAGGTTTGGGATTTTCTGCTGAAATGTGGTTACATGGACAAAAGCCAGTTCACCAGAACCAAAGTACTTTGTAGATTTGTATTGGCCATTCCAACTATCACAAATAAGAAAAGACCAACCAACCAAAACAAAAGAACAAACCAAGCTGTGCCACATGCAGCACGTAGGGTTGGTATTCCTGGCTTTCCAGCCATTGTGGCTACTGAGGATGTTCCACCACTCACAGCCTGTCTGTCTCCCAAAGTCATTTTTCCTGCCCTGGGGAGCAAAGGAGCCCTAGGAGCCACATTTTAACTAAGAGCCTTGGGGCTTTGATGGTCAGAACTGTATTTTCCTTGCCCTGCCATTATTGAATACACAGTTACCACCGTGGAAGGCATTAATTTCTAAGAAATAATTTTGAGGTTTTGCAGTTTTAAGGTACTTAAGATTTAAGCCACATTTTGCATGTGACAAGGATAAAATTTTGGAAATGAAAGCACATCTCTGTTATTCATTCTGAGTATTCTGAGTGCTTGTTTGTGATTTCTGTGTGCCTCAGGTTAATGGTAGTTACTTGGTGCTCTGTAGAACCTACAACAGTTATGGGCCCCAGTTCTGGATTCATGGACTTGAAGATCAAACCTCATCTGTGGTCTGAGTTTTCAGAATTACAGAATTTGAAATGAGAGGTTAGGGCTGAGATGTACCAAGGTTTCCCAGAATAATTTGACCTTGTGCTATTAATTAGATGCTTCTGCTAAATCAGTCTGCAACAGTTAAACTGTCTTCCCTTTGTGCAGGAGTTCTACCAGGGATCTATAACTCATCTTCCAAGAACTCTTGGAAAGGAATTACATGAGCAAGTGCTGCCTTCCAGACATGAGGATGCAAGAAAGGTCTCAGGCCCTTTCAGTCATTGCTGTTTTTTAACTTAAAAGCAAAGACAGGTGCACTCAGGACTCTAAATAGTTGTTGGACCTGCTCTTCGAGGGGCTGATCTAGAGAGTTATGCTGCTTAGGTGGATGATGGATGTTTAATTCCCACCAAAATTCTTGAAGTTTGGGGGTATTGGGTATGATACAGCTTGAATACTTGCTCCATTGCCAGTATCTTTGGAAATTAAATTTAATATTAGACAGAGAGGTAGACTCTTGCTATGCTTCTATCCCCCCCTCAAAGTAACATTGTTTTTATTCTTAAAATTAAATTATGGTATAACATGTTGTTGCAAAGACAGTATTGTCCCCTCTTCATTGAGGGGACTTTCAGTGCTGGACCATTTGATAAATAATGCATTTGCCACTCAGGTATGAAATCAAAAATAGTAGTATGCATGTAAAACAAATAATGTTGCCCAGATTTTATAGGCAACCTCACAGCCAATGCTGTTGGTATAACTGCTTAAAATAAAGCAGTTAAACTGATTTCCTCATTTAACATCCTGACTCAGCACAGGTTTCTGTTTCTTTCTGCACTCCAAACAGAGAGTTTGCTTTGCTCCCTCCTGGCTTTACAGGCTCACATAATGCAACATATTAAATAGTTTTGCATTTTTAATTACTGTTCATTAAACTACAGGAAGGAAAATATTCATGGCATACAAAAAAAAAGAAGAAAGAATTTTTTAAAATAATGTGGCTTTGTGGGTTGAGACTAAGGGGCCTTGCAGTAACAATATTAAAAACTTTTAACCAATGTAAAATCTGACCATGACTTTTAAAATTTGACCAACTGGATTTTTTCAATGATTAATTGAAGTATATCAGGTTCTAACAGCCATACATAAAATAACATTAGGAAAGACACCCAGTCTCTAAAATAAGCACTACTAATAAGCTCAACAAAGAAACTTTTAATAGAATTTGTCCACCACAAACTTCTCTTTTCCCTAACCTGAATGAAGAAAGTCCATTGAAGTGTACTTTTGCATAAATTCAACACAATGACAGCTGTCTCTGGAGCTGAAACTGAACAGGCATTAAGTTCATAAACTTTGATTTAGATGGTTTCATGTCAGTGTCATGCTTTTTGTAGATGTCTGCATTTCATAATTCCAGAAGCAGTACCACAAGAATTACTTGTTTTGTACAGTATTTTAATCTCAGAAGGGAACAGCTAAAAAAAAACACAAACCAAACTTGTTTTAAGACATACACTTGAATTTCCAGTTTTGTTTCTAGACTTCAGAAATTGACAGAAGATTGAGGAGAGGAGGGAGAGAGGCTTCCTAAGCATAAGCACGCAAGTGGTTATGGCCTATTGTACTCTTTTTAGAATTGAAATATTTCAATAGCTTGAAAATGAGCCAGACAGATTGTATATTATGAACAGGGGGAAAAAAAAAAAAAGAAAAAAAGGATAAAAATAAATAAAGAGCAGCTGCAGCACTGTTAGCAATGCAACACAGTTAAAAGAGACCTGAAAAATTATAGCTGACATGATGTATACAAATCTAGGAGAAAAGAACCCTAAAGTATATCAAGTCTTGTCATATTCTGTTCTGCTCTGAAGTTGGGTTCAGTGTTTAATGTATGAGCAACAAATTTTTTCTTTTTCAAGTGCTTCTAAAGAATTAGGACTAAATAAATAAGACACAAGGCAGAACTTTAAACACTTTTTTTTTAAAAAAACTTTTTTTTTGCTTGAAAACAGAGAAAAGTAAGTCAATATCTGAGTCAGATATGTTTTTGACTATTATCAACCGTAGCAAGAATTTAAAAGTAATTGTCTCCAACATGAGGGTAGAAAATATTAGTATTGTTTAAGAAAAATTACTTTTTGTTTTTGAATTACTTTTGGAATTCTCAGATTCCTGGATTTTACTCCTTGATATTTAACTGTTGGTGGAGTGGACAATCATGTCTTTTCAACATGGAATTCACCTTTACACTTCAATGTACAGAGGATGTCTAATTATTGTTACATTATTTGGTATGTAGAATGCTTTAAGTGAGAAAAAAAGAGAAGTATTCGGAGTCTGCTTGAATTTGAAACCTGTGGCTCAGGAGTACGGCAAACATTCATTCAATCTCTGTGTGAAGGCTGAATAAATAAATACCATTTTTCTTTATTGCACTTTATCCAGTAAATTAAAGATACTAGAATAGCCTTGTTTAGCCTTGCCTTTTGATTTTTCAGTATTAAGTGGTTTTTTCCATTAATCAGAAACTGAACAGTCTTTCACAGGCACCATTCCAACTGAAGAGGAATCAATTGTGTCTTTGCTTCTATTCCACCTGAAGTTCAGTATACACATATAGTAATTCTGATGAAAATGTCAGATGGTAGACATAAAAAGAACCATATGCAAAAGAAGGGTAAACTCAGTTTAATCTAGGAAAGAATCAATAAATAAAGGTGGAATGCTTTATGAATTTAGTCCTAATGATTATTAGATGTGGTAATGGTGATTACCAAGATTTTGGAAATCAACTCAGGAATTCAGTCATGTTAACTTGCTTTAAGCAAGACAAACAAATACCTTCTCTTCATCAATTTTTGGGTTGGAACATATGGAAAAACTCTTCCTACTGATTTATTATGTGCAATTCCAAAAATCAGTCTTCGTAATTCTGGGTTATTTGAAACAGAGAGAAGTAGTGGGGCAAGTCATGTTAGTAATCATTGAATATATATAATATTGAATATCATAGAATCAGAATGGTTTGTGTTGGAAAGGACCTTAAAGATCATCTCTTTTCAACCCCCTGGTATGGGCAGGGACACCTTCTTGTAGACCAGGTTGCTCAGAGCCCCATCCAACTTGGTCTTGAACAGGGTTGGGATGTCCACAGCTTCTCTGGGAAACTTTTTCCAGTGCCTCAACCTCCTCATAGTAAAGAATTTCTTCCTAATATCTTATCTAAATTGATCTACTTTTAGCTTAAATCTGTTCTCCCTCTTCTATTACTATGTGCCCTTGTAAAAAGTCCCTCTCTCCAGCTTTTTTGTAGGCTCCCTTAGGTACTGTAAGGGGTTCTAGTGTCTTCTTGGAGCCTTCTTTTCTCTGGGCTGAAAAGCCCCAGTTCTCCCAGCCCTTCCTCACAGCAGAGCTGCTCCATCCCTCTGATCACCTTGGTGTCTCCTCTGGCCCGGCTCCAGCAGCTCCCTGTCCTTCCTGTGCTGGGAGCCCAGGGCTGGATGCAGCCCTGCAGGTGGGGTCTGAGCAGAGAGGGGCAGAGGGGCAGAATCCCCTCCCTGCCCTGCTGCCCACGGGGCTTTGGATGCAGCCCAGCACACATGGCTGGGGCATGTTGAGTTTATGTGGACGTGAATAGTAATTACAGAAAATATAGCTGTGCTCAGTGCACTCATTTTGTATCTTTATATTTCTGTAGGAATATTGCCTCTTTATTTTGGTTTTAATATAACACCTCTAGTTCTCAGTGGTCAGTATGGAGCTCAGCGCTCCTACACTGTGCTCCAAGTGTTGGCAAACAGCAGGAGATGGAAGTCAACGTGGCAGTGCCTTTGTCCTGAAAAAGGGTAGTTCCCAACTACCCTTTCACTGTGGAAAGGGACCTGTGGGTCCTGGTCCATGGCCAGCAGAACATGAGTCAGCAGTGCCCTGGCAGCCAGGGGAGCCACCCATGTCCTGGGGGGCATCAGGCACAGCATGGCCAGCTGGGTGAGGGAGGGGATTGTCCTGCTCTTCCCTGGGCTGGGGTGGCCTCACCTCCAGTGCTGGGGCAGCTTTGGGTCCCACAATAAAAGAAAGAGCTTAAGATATTAGAGAGTGTCCAAAAGAGGGTCATGAGGATGGTGAAGGGCCTTGAGGGGAAGCTGTATGAGGAGTAGCTGAGGGCACTTAGCCTGTTCAGCCTGGAAGAGACTGAGGGAGACCTCACTGTAGTCCTCAACATAAGGGGAAGAGGAGAAGCAGACGCTGATCGCTTCTTTTTAATGACCAGCGATAGGATCTGAGGGAACAACCTGAAGCTGAGTTAGGTTGGATATCAGGAAAAGGTTCTTCACCGAGAGGGTGGCTGGGCACTGGAATAGGCTCCCAAGGAAGTAGTCACAACACCAAGCCTGACAGAGTTTGGACAGTGTTCTCAGGGTGTTGGACAACACTCTCAGGCACATGGTGGGAGTTTTGGGGTATCTGCAGGGCTGGAAGTTGGACTCAATGATCCTGATGAATCCCTCCCAACACATCTTCTATGATTCTATGATTTTTCCGCAAACATAGTAGTGTGGTGCTATTTTGATTAAAGGTGGTGTCCACTCTGGAAACTACAGTAAAGATGTCCCTTTTAAAAGGCAGGATATACTTTTTTAGTTTGTCCACTTTTATTTTGGCAGCTCTCTTCTAGCACTAGGGATTCTAAAATCTGAATCATATTTTCCAGCACATGTCAGATGCTGACAGTAAATTTGAAAACAAGGTAAGTTATTTGTAGGTAAATAAAGTCTGGTTTCTACTACAATGGGTGAGAATTTTCCTGAGAGGGTACATCTTCTTGATTGAAGGGAAAAACTTTTTGAAAGATACATACCAGGAATATGCATCATTATGTGTATTTCTGCGTATGCAATATGGGAACTCTTGAAGCTCTTTGCAGTTCGGGCTCTCTTCTCCCAGGCAAGGACAAGAGAACATGGGCTCAAGCTGCACCAGGAGAGGTTCAGGTTGGACATCAGGAAGAATTTCTTCATGGAAAGAATTGCTAAACACAAGAATAGACTGCCCAGGTTGGTGCAGTCTTTACAGAACATTACATAATGTTCCTGCATGAGCCCTGCTTAGTTCTTGGTACTTTACCTTTCTTGAGCTACTACATTCTCTTATGCTGTGTAATGTTAGTCCCTGAGGAACATGGGGAAATTTTGTGTGTTGAAGAATAATATTACAAATCTCTGAAGAGGTGTCCAAGATTATCAGGAAGTTCTGCCTGTGCCTTTTATGGTTGCTCAAGTCACAGAAAAGCAGATACTTAAGAATAAGAGTATGGTCAACCTTAATGGCTGTTGATAAAGAGGATTGCATTTCATTTTCCCAACAGCACTGCTGTGTCCTAAATAATTTCACAACTTCCTCACCATAAGGCTCACAGGAGCAGAAGGGCACCTGAACCTCACCAAGTCCTGCCAAAAGGAAAGAATATTGTCTTTGTGTAGGAATTTCAGGATAAGTGCTGGAAGAAAAATACAGCTGTTTCCTAGCTGTTGTCTAGAATGAGATGTTTAGTCAGAAGCTTCTCTGAGGAAAAGATAATAGAGGGATCTTTTTTTTTTTCTGTTTAATTTAATTTTTTGCTACTCTGTCTTGGGTTCTGTCACTGTGCTATGTGGCTGCTTTGTAAACTGGTGTGACGCTTCTGCAGTTGTAAGGTGTTGCTTTTTTTCATTGCTCTTTTTCATTGGTTTGCTTTCCTGAAATTCAGACCATGTTTTGAAGATTTTATTTCCAGAATAGTGTCATCTTGCCAAAATGAAATAATTTATTGTTGTTATTTTTGGATTTGATGAGGGGAAAAAAAATCAATGACCTTTTACTTTTTCTGCTTTCCTATTTGGCTATGCTACAAGCAAAATCCAAAGAATCCAAGATCATCTTCCGAGAATTAAAAAGAAAAAGAGATTCTGTTTTTAATATTCATTTCATAATTGGAACACTTTCCTTGAAATTGCTGAGAGTAGAGATTTAAGTTACTTTTAAAACTAAGATGCTGTCAAACTGCTAAAATAGGTATGCAAATATATTGTCATAGACTCATAGGCGCCTTCAGGTTGGAAAAGACCTTTTAGATCATCGAGTCCAAACATTAACCCAGCACTGCCAAGGCCTCCACTTAACTGTGTCACTCAGTGCCACATCTGCACATCTAAATACATCCAGGGATGGTGGCTCCAGAACTTCCCTGGGCAACCTGTTACAATACTTGAGAACCTTTTTTGTGAGGAAATTTTTCGTAATATCCAATCTAGACATTCCATGGTGCAATTAGAGGCCAGTTCCTTGTATCTTGTTGCTACTTATATGGAAGAAGAGGCTGACCCCCACCTGGCTACACCCTCCTTTCAGGGAGCTGTAGAGTGTGATAAGGTCCCCTCTGAGCCTCCTTTCCTTGAGGATGACCCTCACCAGACTTGTACTGCAGAGCCTTCACCATCTCTGTTCCTTTCTCTGGACATATTCCAAGCCCTCAGTGTCCTTCTTACCAGTGAGGGACCCCAAACTGAACACAGGATTCAAGATGTGTCCTCACCAGTGCTGCACCAGTGCTGAGTACAGGGAGCTGATCACGGATACAAGCCAGGTACCATGGCTTCCTGGCCACCTGGGCACACATGGGCTCATGTTCAGCTGCTGTTGATCAGCTTTTGAAAAGTACCAGGTCCTTTTCTACCAAGAATCTTTCCAGCCACTTTTCCCCAGTCCTGTTGAACCTCATGCAGTTGTCCTCAGCCCATGGATGTAGTCTTTCCAGCTCCCTCTGTAGGGCCTTCCTGCCCTCCAGCAGTTCAACACTCCTGCCCAATTTGGTGTCCTCTGCAAACTGACTGAGGGTGTCCTTGGTTCTCTCATCCAGACTATTGATAAATATATTATACATCAACAACCTTTCCTCCATCTATTATGTTGGTCAAGCAGGACCTGCCTCTCATAAATCCTTATGGGCTGGGCCTGATCCCCTGGCTGTCCTGCAGCACTCACATTTTAGTCCTGTACTGGATAAATTTTTTCTATCTTTAAGTAGATTCTAAATACTTCTAAGGAAATGTGTAAAACAAACCAAAGTAGTAAGGACTGTGCCTTTTCAAAGAAATGAGAATATGAAACCAAACTTTGTGCTTTTTTCTTTGTGCTTTTTTCTTTGTGCTTTCTTGACTTACATGTTGTGCATTAGGTTTCTTTCAAATGGAAATTTCTTCCAGTTTCTTGGAGTGGTAGACAGATGGATGGATAGATTGGTGTGCCTGTGGATACAAATATGTATGTTTATAGGATCATAGTTAACATTTCTGGTCATTATTATAATACCATTTCACATTAGTATGTTATCTATACCTGATTCTACTTTTTGCAGAGGCAAAAAATTAATATGGACAACTCAGAAGAGTAGTCCTAAGTTTGTTTCTTTGTGTATATGAGAATATATTAATTGCCTCAAAGAAATGCTTCAAGTCTGTTTAACAGTAAAATTTATATTGGTCAACTACAGGGATGATAGAGGCTCTGTTGAGCATTTGCAGATAAAGGAGAGCTTGGGTCAATTAATTTCCATTATTACAGATACCAAGATTCAGCCTCCTCAGCCTCTTTCTCTAAAACCATCTTTAGATGGTTATAACTAATTGATGGCTGACCTTTCTTGACAAACCAGAAAATCCTGAACTAGCTATATTTAAATGTACATCAATGGGATGAATAATTTCTTTCTTACAAAATGGGTGATCTGTAGCAATCAGTCTTGAAAACTCTTTATTTAACTTCTTGGCCAGGGGGGGTTGATTTCTATATAGAAATGGAATAAAATTTGTGGATATTCCCGGAAGTTTGATAGTGGCATGTAAATACAGATGCAGATATCATCAGGTGCTCTAAATGACATGGATATCAGAGCTGTGGTCCCCTGGTCTGGTGAAGGCAAATGTAAATCTGAGGTTTCTGAGTGTTGATCTGTTTTGCTTCTTTTGTTGATTATTTCTCTCTTTTTGATTAATTTTATGTATGAAATCTTGATTCATAATATAAGTCCAAGAATTATGAATGAATAAGATGTGGGTAGGAGTCTGCTAGATTATCATGCTGTAATATCATTTAATATTTGTGGTCCAGGAATGTAATACCTTATCACTGAGTTTAATCACATGAGTATTAGTAATTCATTTCCTAAAAATATAATGCCCCCCTTGCATGGAGTTTTGGAATGGCTGTATATAATCAAAGAGCAGCCATGTATCTTTAGAAAACCAAATCATGCTGGAAAGTAAATACTAAAATGACATAGTATTGCATGAATAATAACTATATAATACTGTCTTTAACAGTCTAAGGAAATAGCAAGTGACTAGATGAGATCAGGACAGTAGTTTAAAGGCCCAGGGTTCTAGGAAGTGACTTTGTCTTTGTGGTTTTTTGCCTGAATTCAGATTTGGCTGAATGAATGTGGAAATAAGCACTCAGATGCTGCACAGAAACTGCTGTGTTAAAGGGACTCAAGAACACATCTTTTCTGACTTTTAGTGGTCAGTAAATTATTTTTAAGAATTCCATCTCCCATTGCTTCCATAAGTAGTGGAGGGTAAATTTATAGCTGTTTGATCAATTTTTACGTCCTTAGGTAAGCCATTGATCACTGATCTATGCTACATGACTTTTTGTCAAATACAAAAGTAAAACAGACTTTAACATTCTTGTGGTGGTGGTGAAGGGGATTTCTTCTATTGTGCTATAAACAGATTTTTTTGTGAGATTTCAGTTGCAGTTCCATGATGGTTTTGTTCTGGATTATCTTTATAAAGTTATTGATGTTAAGGATATGATAATGTGAAGTTATTTCTTAGAAGAGACTTTTGGACTGTTTCTATCATGCTGGGCTGTCCAAATAAAGCAGGAAGTTACAAAATTAAAATTATTTACTTTATTAAAGGATTGATATGTATCAGTCTTGCTGATCATGTCTTACCACAACAAGCTTTCCTAAAAAATTGACCATATTCTGCAACAAATGAGTTACTTGGTACGTATAAAGAAAAAGGGCTATGATTTCAACATGGTTTTTAACCTGGATGGATAACTAATGGATATAGAATAGAATGGAATTTTCTTGCATGTTTATTTTTAAAATACTTCAGAGTGCACTAGAATAATGAGCTAGTTACTGGTAATGGAATGAGAATAAACAAGGCCGTTTTTATGGTATGGCAAATTAGACATCTATTATGTGGCCAAGCAGCACTGAGGGATGTAGCAGACTGGGAATTAAGCTGTAGTGTTAATTGATTATGAAATCATTTGATAGCCTTTGGTTTTATTGAAATGATTCTGAGAGTGCATCGTAAACTCAAAAATCCATTATAGGAGAGGCACCACATTCTGTGCTGAAGGTAATCTCAGTACCAGGCCAACTGACAACAGTGAAAAACTTACTTTGATTTTTGCAGCTATTTTGCCAAAAATTATTAAGGAATTGTGCATCTTTCTGGCCATAACTCTAACTACAGTTTAGATCTCCATTCTTTAGTTTTACAGCACGAGTATCTTTGTTTCAGCTGTTGGTATATCTAGTTAAATAACATGTGCTCTTAATCTTTCATGTATAGATAAGTTGCTACCTTAAGTTAGAGGCAAGTGTGCAGAATACTTCTACTTGAAGAGGCATGATACAGCATTAGCTGATTAATACTTTCTAGCCTCTGTGCAAGGTGACAGCTCCCAGATTATTTTGAAGAACACTGCACTTTTTTGGGCTGTTTTTATACCCCTCCCCAAGGTTTCTGCCCTTGGGTTGCATGGGAGAGCACCAGAAGGCAAAGTGGGCCACTGATGTTCTACTGTGCCTCTGGGTGTTTTAATGGCTCTTCTTAGGCCATGTGTGGTGCCTGCTTTGCCAGGCTGCTCACTCCTTTTTTTGGTACTCTGTTTTGGAAGGTCTTGCTTTGTCTTCTTCTCCAGTTCAGCCTCCTAAGGCAGCTGCACCTTTTTCATTTCCAAGTTAGAGCAATTGCCATAAATTCATAACATTTAAGGTCCAAGAAGGTTTATAACCTTCTAACAGCTTTCTTTCTTGCTGCTCCTTATGCAGGAGTCCCTGCCTTTTGCTCATGGAAGGTCTGGCCAGTTTGACGGCCATACTCATTTTGACTGCCTCACCTCTGCCTTGCACACTTCTCTTTTTGGCTGCTTTCCACTTTCTTCTCCTAAGGGCAGGGGACCTAGGGCTGTGGAGAAGTCAGAATGTAATGATAAAAGGAAGATGAAATGGGGAAAAACAGTAGTCTGCAGTGCAAAAGGCATAAAGAGGCAGACTATAAATCTGCAGCACAGGTTGGGGAAAACAAAGGTGAATTATGTGGCCATTCAGGACAGCTGCACGGTTGTGCTCTGTGCAGTCAGAGTTTAGCTCTCTCAGGTGAGTTTTGACATTGAGTTTGACTTCTTTTGGAGAACAAATATTGTCCTAGACACCAGGAGTAATGTCCATTTTGCTGGAATGTATCAAGAGGTCTCAAGTTCTGCTCAGGCAGCCGCTGGAGTTTGGCAAAACAGATCACATTTTATTGATTAACTTAAAGAAAAGAAAGAAGGAAACCCTAGCAAAAAATACACCACCAGAAACTTTTGTCTCACATAATTCCACCAAATAATGTTACATCTTCATATGCACTTGTACTGAGCAATAAGACTTCTGTGTGTATGGGATGAGATGGAAGGCATTTGAGCCAGTCTGACATTATTTGGTCACTAGTGCATATAAACACTCTTCTAGTGCCATTTATGCATAGGTATATGCATATCTTTAATGGTATTTAATTGAGATTAAAAAAGCTGTTGGAGTGGATGCCGTGAATGCATATTAAGAATATTACTTAAAACCGTAAGCCTTGATACGATAAACCATAACAAGTCTGAAGGACTCATAATGGCTTATCATGTCAATAAAATGCACTTAAAAATCCCCAAGTGATTAGAAGGAGCCATTTCAGTCTATTATATCAATTGTTATATGCTGAGAGCATGAGAGATTTATTTTTCTTTTCCATCCTCTGTTTAAAAAAAAGAAAGGAGGAAATTAAATCATAATAAGCTATGTTCAAATAGAATCAAGGTACTAAAATAAACCCAGAGAAGGTGATTTACAAATTGTGGAAGGCAATGAAAAGTGTTTTCCAAGAAGGGAATACTCTCATGTTACACTTGGTCTCTCATTTTTAAGCACCACATGATGGCTGATGGGTAGAGTGTGGGCTTGCACCAAAGATGTTCCTGTTGAACTGGCAAGAAGTGTAAATTAAACATATTGTCACAAGAAATCAGAATAATTTTGGCATTTATAGCAAGTGATGATCTCCAGCACTTGCACACAGGGAAAATTGAATTGGCTTTACTACCCCATGTGTTAGTAAATGCTCAGCAATGGTAGTAGCAGAAGAGGGTGGTGATATTTTTCCTAACCTCATACTTTTCCTGACTGATTTTTCCAGGCATCTTTTTCAGGGGATGGGCAAAGGTTAAGGACATAGCACCAAGCTCTTGAGTGCCCTGATGTTTGTTCTTACCACTCTGACAGGGGCAGTGGCTGTGAAGCAGATGTTTGGGGGGTAGTTTTCCATCCTGGAGGAGGTCTGTCAGACTGTGTTTTCCCCACGTGGTCCTCTGCTTCTTGTGCATCTGGTCTTGTTACCTAGACTGGCCTGTGAGGCTCACGTAGATCCAGCAGGCTTTGGGAGATGGCAGAAGGATCTGCCCTAACAAATGATCTTTGGTGAGAGGGATGAGCTGATTTTGGAGGTGGTTGTTGTGCTGGTCCAGTGTGCATTTTAGCCAGAGAAAAGCCTTGTTTGTTAATTTACACAGTTGAGTCAGGAAAGCTTGGAATTGTTTTCTGCTGATAATAAAGGTCGCTTATATTCCTTATTTGCAGGCTCTGAGCTGGATTACATAGCTGTTCTGTAGCATGTCAAACAGACCTGAGCTGGCTCTCTGGGGCCAGCTTTGCAGATGGGTCTGGGGCAGTCTTAAAATAGCCCCTGGAGGCAGATTGCTGGTGAAATTGGTGTCACGGCTCCCCGGGCTGGCGCAGAGTCAGAGGGAGAGGCGAAGGCTGCTCAGTGGCTCAGTGTCCAGCTCTCAGCAGAAAAGCTTAACCTCTTCAGTGCACACGATTCAGCTGTTTAATGTCTGAATAGATGGAGAGCATTCTGGGAAAGTGATTTTTTCTCTCCCAACAGTATCCCTTCTATCTCACTTGCAGATATTACATCTTACATTTAATGCAATTCTTCCAAACTGTCCAGCTTTGTATTCTCAAAGACTGAGTTGTGCCTCTTCCTGCCCATACAGAATTAACCAGTTCAGTCCTGCCCCCCACTCACATGCTCAGGATGCCCCTGGGACAAGGGTGTGTGGGGCTGCAGATTTTGGGGGATCCTTCAGCGATGCAGCTGGCACAGAGGCAGGAGAAAGAAAATAAACAGGTTCAGGAGGTGGGGAAAAATGAGCTGGTGGAAGCCAGGGCAGGGAAGCAGTGGCAAGTAAACACAGATGAACAAGAGGAAAAAGATGTTTATGTATTCTTGTTTAAGGTTTGCAGTAGGGATAATTGCAATTCTGTCAGGACAGCTTCTTCCCTCACAGTGCTGTGAACCCTTTGCCTATTTACACGCTGTTATATGTGAGTAAGAAATTCGGCATTGTGCAATTTTCTTTATGACCAAAATGCATCCAGTGAGGCTTGGCAGAGATAAATGTAAATGGTTCACAAGAGCCCCAGTCTGAGGCTCAGCTGAAATAACAAGGCAGAGCAGGCACATTCCCACCTGTACGTGCACACGTATGTACGTATGTGTGTGCACTGCTGGCTCCTGCCCAAGAGAGGATGGCCACTGGGCAGGGACAGCAATTTAAGATCGACTTAAAAACATACACTGGATTAAAAAAAGGAGATGGTACCCTAGGAAACACCCAGAGATTACATATCTCAGATTATCAAAGCTGAGGAAATGTTGGACATGGAAACACGCTGCGTTGTTAGTCTGCATTGGGCTGCACATTCTGGAGCCCAATTCCAATATTCATTTTTCATTTTCTGATGTTTTGTTGGGGAGAGAGAGATGTAGTTGGACAAAGTGATCGAAAAAAGAACAAATAAGAAACAAATGCTAAGAATATTCAAGATAAGATTTTATTGTGCAGAAATCTCTGAACAGGACATTTTTCAATCTGTTCTGTTATTTTTAATTTTTTTTTTTTGACAGGCTTATGTTTCAGGCAGACAGAAAGGTAAAATAATGTTTTAAAACCCCAACAAATACTAAGATGACAGAGAAACTAAGTTGGAAAAGTAGGCTGGGAACAAAAGTAAACCAGCAAAATGAACCTGAATAATTAAAATAAATAAAAAATACTATAAATAAAAGTACTGTTTGGAGTTTTACAGTTTTAAAATCTGATAATATCTCTAGATTTTAATATGTTGAACTAGAAATGTTGAAGAAATTATGAACATTTATTTATGAACATATGAAAATGTTATAAAATTATGAACCATTATAAAAAATGGCTAAATTGCATCTGTCCAAATGATCACAGCAAATTCCTTGGGAATGTAGGGGAAGACATTTATAATATTTTACAGTTTTTAAATACCTTGTCTTTGTGTCCCATAGGAACTTCAAAAGAGCATTATGAGGGAGAGAAAAATGAGAGGAGCATGTTTACAAGTATTTGTAAGGTGATAAAAAATAGTTGTTTAAGACACAGTGCTTAAATACATCATCTACATTAATCACATATGTCTGCATGTGTGGATGTTGTATGGTTTATGTAACATGTAGCCCTGTCTTACTGCAGCTCTAGAAATATTCGTGGCTCAGTGTGACTTAGGCACATAAAACTGTTCTTTAAGAGATAATTTGTGTTATTTACTGAAAAACAATACTTACACAATGGCATAGTATCAGTAAATTGCTGTTTGCTTTGTTTTGGTTTTTGCTTTGGGCTAAAACAGGTGAAGCCGGGATAAGTTTGTTTGTGAAAGCTTGGTGAATACTAATGAAAAGAAAAATCATCCCAGTCAAACTGAATAAATTCAGTGCATAGTATGAAGGATTTTCAGTGATCCATATTGTCCTTGGACTTGGCTGTTGCATTGTACTTTAAATGGAATTGATTGTGTGCTTGTAATGAAAGTAACGGATTGATTTCTATACAGAGTTACACAGAGTAAATAGAAAAATGTTCTTGTCTTGACCTGCATTCATAAACTAAAAATCAGTGGCTTTTGACCTAATCCTTGATAAAAAATGCAAATGTAATATAGGAAAGCGGAAGGTTTCTTTAATTCTTAGAAAATCTACCGTTTATCAGGTTTTGTTTGTGTGCTTTCTTGGATTTTAATTTATTTTGTTCAGGAATTCTAGTAACTGTAATCTATTTTCTTTTCAAGGAAACTGTACTTTTTGCTGTTCAGATATTTTTGGAAAATATATTTGATTGTTTCCCTTCTTAGTATTCCTTTTGCCTTAACTACATGGCATTTGCTTTATTTAGGTAGGATATTTGTGATTTTTAGTACTTTCTGTGTTGAACAGTGTTAGCATAACAGTTTTGTGAGTGTGTGACCCATACATTTTTAGGCTGTTACATAGATTATTTCTAAAAGATAGTTCTTTCTGAACTGAATATGCAGATTATCAGTTTTATGTTGTAATAAAAGGAGGAAAGCTGTTGATGGAAATAAGGTGCAACGTTCTTTCTATTTGAATAAACCTAACAAATGTTTGTATTATTGCAATGATTATCTCAGTGAAAGGCCATAGAGATATTTATTGAGCAACATCTATTACTCTTTTTTTTTTTTCTTCTTCTTTTTTTGCGTGTGTGAGATTGCAGTTCGGGCCCCAGTAAAATGCACAATCCAGCTGGTAAATTCTCTCATTGAGCTGTAAAGCAGGACTACAATAAGCAAGACCCAAGTTACTGCATTCATCAGTTTCTCGGTGAATTTTGTGACTTTATTTTTGGTGCTTAGGGTTTAATTTCTCGCTGAAGTAGAGCAGCACATTGTGGCGCCACACAAACAAGAACAGCAAAACAATAGAAACCCCAACGCACCGACAGCCACCGCTACTCCATTGTAGCTTCCAAAGGCACTCTATTCTTCCCAGCCCACTTGATATCCTGCAGGTTGTGGCAGTACAATTCACAGGAAAAGCTTAGACATTGAGCTTGCACGCTTCTTGACTCCATTTTAAACCCTTTGTTCACACCAGGGTGGCATTTTTTCACACCACATGTGGCAGCTTTGACTCCCATCCAGCTTGTCGTATAGAATCAAAGTCTCTGATTTCTTACATTCCCAGTGTTGTTCCCTGAGTTGCTGTATTCTTTGCTGCTCCCAAAATATTATAAATCTTAATTTCAGACATAGGATTTTTAACCTTTATGGACTATGGGATAAGACAGCTGTACCTGCACACTTAGATTTGGTTAAAATCAAAGCAGTTTGCAGGGAAAGGGAAGAGCTCTTTTCCCCTCCCTCTTCTCTTTTAAAAAAATCTCAACACTGGCAATTAAAAATTATGTGGTGAATTTGGTATATATTCATTCAGCCTGATGTGTGTGTTTTGCAGAAAATAATTAAATAATGTGTAATGCTATATGTTTTGGAATTTGTAGATTATATTAGCGCTTGTAGTTTGTTTCAGTATTAAAATATTATTCATCTTAAGAGATTCTTTTGTTGCACACAGGCATCATCTGTTGTGCGCTCTTTTTCCTACTTTTCCAAAGAAAACATTTATCTGCAATTTTGCTGAAAGTTTTATGTGGTATGTCAATAATAAGTTATGCTTCGAACTAATTTTGAAGAGAACAAAACAAGTCTACTGATATGAATGTCCCTAAAATATACATTTTTTGAAAGTTTATTAATAGAAGATATATTGCTTAAATTAATGTTGTTCAGTGCAGCTAAAATGCCACTTGACTCCTGAAACAAATGCTAAAGTATGTATTTCTTAGTAAGAAACATTACCATGGATTTTAAGTGCAAAGTGACAGGGCAACAATAACATTTGGATAAAAATTGTCACAGGAATTAATGTAACTTGTACTTCACACTTTTTGATGTATTTTTTAAATGATCAATGAAAATTAAATGGATGTGTGATTTGAAAGAACGTTCTCAGTTCCATGTATATTTACAAATCTGTACATTCATTGTTGCTGGTTCACTCAGCTGAAGATAATAGAATAATTTCTCCTTGGCACATATGCTAGCCTGTACGTTGACATGACTCCCTAATAAATATTTTGACTCGAGGGCTGTTGTTTGTTGCTGTTTGTCAGGTGGTTAGAATGGTCTTTTGGCTGCCGCTCCCCTCGCAAACTAAAATATTAAAACGTATGCTTCCAATCTAGCTGCTCCCTTACTGCATTTTATACATTTTCTGTCTGCTCATTCTTTCTTTAAAATATAGTACTGCTGTGTGCTTAATGCATACTGCTTATTCACCAAAATCCACCTAATTACTTACGATGTTTATGAAATTCTTACATTGGTTTTATGATTTCTTTTAAGTATGACATGAAATTGTATTATGTAAGAGAATAGTTCAGAAACAGTCTCTAGAAAGACAAAACAGCCCTGTTCTTTTCGGTTTTATAAAATATAGTAATTTAATGTGCTTGTTTTTATGCCATTTATTTGCTGTTTGTTTATGGAATATTAGATGTTAAGTTGTTAAGTCGTCTTAGCTAGTCTGACAAATAGCAGCATCGAATAACAGACAGTCTGTTCCAATTAGTCTTTATTTTGTATTTCAGTCCAAAATCTCAGAGATATAATCTAACCTCTAGTAATAATTAATTTTCAGTTAGAAGCACAGTTTTATTAGCTCTGCTCCTAAGCAGATTTTGTGTCATTAAAAAATCCAAAATATATGAAAATAAACATTTAACTCATGCTTGTTTGAGGTTTTTTGTCTGATTTTTCAAAAGACATCAACACTCCAAGAACACAATTAGAATCCATATCTAAAAATAGTTTTATTTTGCATGCTAATTTATACAAAATTTATAGAAATGTTCTTTGAGAAGATCAATGAATATTTAAATGAAATTACATTAAAATGGATATTTAAAAGTTACCTATTACTTTAAAAAGTAATTAATCTCAATTAACATTTCTATACACAAAATGTGACATTGTTTATTTCTTTTTTGCCAAGCACCTTAGCATTTTCTGCAGTTTAACTAGCTAAAAAGTCCAGACATTCTGAATGCAATTTTAGATCACACAAAAAGAGGGTTTTTTATGAAAACTGAAGCTATAAAAAGGTGAACTCTTTCAGAATGCAATACAGTAACTTGTGCTAAGCACTTATTTTCCAAAGCACGCTATAAGGAAACAAACATAAAATACTCATGCAAGCTTACCCATTTACTGTTTAAATATTAAAACAGTGACTCAGAAAAGCAATGGACACACACTTAGCAGAAAGTTATTTTGCTATCACAGTTATCTACATCTAAACTTGACATCACACAGCATTTTTAGAAGACTCAAGTATGAATTTCTCAGAAAAAAGACAAGTTCAGTAAGTGTATCAAAATTAGTTTACCTACTTTCACAGCGCTTAATTACTGAAGAAAAGGCCTGATCTTATTTCATTAAGTGTCATGAAGCAGAAATATAGAACAAGCATTTGTCAATATCCATTCCAGAAAATCCCAACTTTTATTTCTTGGCATTTCTTACTTTTCCCCATGTTTCTTCAGACCCTCTTCACGTTAATATTTCTTCTATTTCCAGAAAAGAGAAAGGGTTGGGGGGGTGGGAAACCCCAACAACAAAACCCCACAAACAATCAGCAAAAGCATAATTGGTTTATATTGCCTTTCAGCTTGTGTCCTGTCGTCATATTGTTAAATCAGATCATACATACTCCCCTAAAATTCAGCTTGGAGTAATCCTCTGCTACTTAAGGCTGGATGAAAAGAGTACTCATTGTGAATTATGTTTCATCTGTCACAATAACCTTCTTTATTCTTTAGTGCACCTCCCCTTTGCCTGCGGCAATTAGAGAAAATAGGTATGCCTTGAAGTATGAGATAGTGGTATCTCAAAAATATATATACTGATGTCATATACAGACAATGTTGGGTTAGCAGCACTCTGAAGAATATATAAGCCCTTTTTTGATGCAGTCCAAATTTTGTTAGAACAGAGTAGAGGCTAGCATATTGTACAACGAGTAGGTGCTGATGGCTTTCTCTAGATTATTATTTGACAAGCAGTGATCAGAGGTTTCACCGTTCCTTTAAAAGAAGAGTAAAAACTTGCTTACCTACTGATATAATTTTCCACGTTACCTACAATTCTGTTTGTTTGATTTTTTTTTAAATTCAAAGTTGTAAGAGAATCTTTTTCTTCACTCCTCCCTGAAATTCCTGGAGTTCTGCTGAACTCTTTGACTGAACATTTCAGCTACATTTTCTCAGTGGTTTAGCATGATTTTCATAGTTCCTTGCAGTGATGTGGATATTTAACTGTTTCATCTTTAAAATAAAATAAAATACAATACATATTTTTTAAAAAAAAAAAAAGTTGACCAAAATTTTTTTTTTGCACTGGTACAGAAGAGCAAAAACTCATGTCATCACATGTTAATTTTCCAAATTATTTGCATTTCTGTATCAAGGGAAAAAAAGAATATAAACTCTTTTAGGGTTCTAGTCACCACTGTCAGGTTATTGTATCTATTAGAATACCTGTCTTTTTTTTTAAGGCTATCTACTTTACTGTATTTAACAAACAAGCAAAAAGCAATATTTTTTGGATTTTTTTTTTTAGTCTTTGAATTAATTTTGGAAGCTTTCCAAGTTCACATTTGTTTTTCTCCTGTGTTATTTTTAAAGCCTTATGGCAGCAAGCCTCCAGTCGGTATCTTGTTTTGAAAACCGTCACCATTCTGGGCTGTTCATACTGATTCCAAATCAGCCTCCCTTGCACTTTAAGAGGGCTGATGTTCAACAGGAAATGATAAAAAGAGAAAGTACCTTTAAAAAAAAAAAAAAAAAAAAAAAAAAGAAAAAAGTGCTAAATCAAGCAGGTTAAAACAAAGAGATTCTGCTGCGAGGCTGGTCTAACGTTAAAACACTGTTATTAAAGTTCCTAAGAAATTACTATACTACAAAAACCAATAATACTTGTGAATAAAGGAAGAGAGTTTGGCCCACTGCACAGGTTTGGGCACAAAAGTGCTTGCTAAGCTATCTATTTCACACATGCAACGACAGAAGGTTCGATATTCATTCGATCGATGACTGAAAAGGCACAATGGCAAAATCGGACGGACTTCTTTTCAAATACAGATCTCCGATGTCCCCCTACAGTCTGCAGTCGCACGGCTGGTGGTGTGGCACAGACGGAGCAAGGGTTACATCAAGGCTGTTCTCTGGACCGTGCAAACAGTCTAGACCAATGACCTGCAGCATCGTGCCCTTTGAAGAAGAGGCAAGTTCAGTCACGATGAAGAAAAATCAAGGCGTACCCCTTTTAACAATAGGGAGCAGCTCGTGGCTGCAAAGAGGTAAGCAGGGGTAAGCAAAAAAGGCATCTGCTTCCATGGTTACAGGCCAAGCATGGGAACCTTGCTTTTGAAGAGGGACAGTTCTCAGGCTCCCTCACAGGCTATGTCATGCATTATAAGCAAAGGCAGGTTGAGCTGAAATCCGCAGAGTTATTTCAGAGTAAAATGATACGCGAGCACATGGCTGTTAGCAAAAAAAAAGTCACATGACTGTTTAGAAGCAGCCTTGCACTGTTTCTGAATCGAGCCTTTCGTTCGGGGCAGTTTCTTCTTTTCTTTTTTT
The DNA here is from genome assembly GCF_049639895.1 of Pseudopodoces humilis. Taxonomy (NCBI): domain Eukaryota; kingdom Metazoa; phylum Chordata; class Aves; order Passeriformes; family Paridae; genus Pseudopodoces; species Pseudopodoces humilis. The sequence goes on along the minus strand of NC_142201.1, from coordinate 103,425,567 downwards.
TATCATCCTTTTTTTTCCCCCCCTCCGCTTTTGCAGCAAACTAAGAAAACTGGGAAAAGGTTTATACAAAACAAACATTTGTTTGATACACAAGATACTGGCTATTCTCCTTCTCTAAACTGAAAAAAAGGTCAAGGGTCAATGTTTTTTTGTGACAGGGCCACAAATCCTTTTGTTAACGTAGCTTTAGCAAATGCCATTTAAAATAAGATTTTGCTTTTCTTTCCAAGTGCATATTATTAGTTTGACAAAGTATGAAAGTAATGAATTTCTGTTTCTCTGCAATAACTTTTTTGTTCCAGTATTTTGTCTGTTCTTTTGTTTCTTCATTTTTGGGCTCTACAATGCCAATTATTTGAGATTTGCACTTCTAGAAAAGACAACTAAAAAAGCACACAAAATCAACACATAATAGTCCTGCCATCTTCAGGGGGAAGAGAAAAGAGAATTATCTGAAGGCATAGGTAGCAAAAATGTGATCAGTGATTATAAACCTGCGGTGTAACCATTAACCTTTGAGAATCCTTATGTTTGTACTTTGTTTCCTTTTGCTTTGTTATTCCTTTAGCTGCTACGTGTTACATTTCCTCCCCAAAAATTAAAATGTGCAGTGTACTTGCCTCGGCATAGATGTGCCTGGGTTTTGAGTTGTGTTTATTACATCTGTTCTGTGACATTTTAACTGTTTGTGGTTGTTTGTAAATTTTGATGGTTTGCTATTTTATTAGAATTTTACTTTTAAATAGTTTGCTTTAGTAGCTGCTGTTACTATATGATGGTCTGTATTATTGCAAGCTATAGCATTTTTCTTCTTATTATCAGTATGAGATTAATTTTATTCCAACTGTTCTTGTTAAAATTGAGGGGAGTGGGGGGGATGGTGGAAGGGTGAACTGTGAAACAGTTTAAAGTTCCAGAAAAACTAATAATTACATCATTTCTATCTGTATTTTTCCTACTCTTTAAAAAACTGTAGGGACCTATGGTACTTTGTAGAATTTGTATTGCTGTCCTATAAATGTAATTAATATTTATGAGTGTATCAAGGGCAGTATTTTCTCAGGGTGTATTCTGAACTTTAGGATGGTTTAACTGAGGACTGAGGACTGAGTATTTGAAATGAAAGGATGTATCTGAATTAACTGTAAGTTGCCCTCAAATAAGAGCAGGCTTTTTTAAAAAAAAAAAGGTTTTGGCCTACCCTGCACATTTATGGGTCAAAATTATCCAGCAAAAAAAACCACCAAAAACTACATTGGAAAATATGAGCATGTATATAAATATAAAATATAAATATGCAATATAAGCAATTAAACATTAACAATAAAAAGTAGGAAGCCCATTATCTTAAATAATCAATCTGGTCACAATCTGGATTAATTGGATTCATTCTGGATAATTTATACCCTGCATATTAATTCCATTTTCAGCTGGACTTTGACATGATTGCAATCTGTACCTTTTCTCCAGAATGTCCATTAGCTAGTCCCATTAGTTTAAGAGAAGAATCTATTTGCTTGTCTTTTGTGGAGGCTGTTAGATGTAATAAGAAATTCTGATATTCCTGCTGAACTACAGATGCATGTTAATGATGGCAAACATTTTCATGTACTCACTGCACTTTACAAATTCATACACTGTGTGGAAATGCTATGTGAAATTCTCCATTTTTATACCTTGCAATGATAAATTAAAAGATTAAATGATCTGTCATATGAATAGCACAAACAGTGCAAAAGACAGTGCTGTTGTATTTGGTATTCAAACACTGCTTGAAATTAATCTCATGTGAATAAAACATTCAGTTTTAACTTCTTTTTTTTAAAAGAAAGATATTTGCTACTGGAAGAAAGATTTATTTTTTTTTAAGTGGAAGGCTTTCTTCTTGTCCATTTTAATGTAATTGATAACAAAATAATTTCTATATTCACGGCAGTCTAAACAGTTTGCCAAAGGAAGGATCTGATCTTAATTATGTTCATTCTCATTTCTTGAAATAATTAGTCTTCTCCTGTAAGGAGCTGAGGAGCACTGCAGTGAAAGATGTGTAAGACTTGGTGTTGAAGGGAAAAGTTACATCTCCATGAGCAATGAAAACATGATTGTGAAACCATTAAGTTTTATTTCCATTGGTATTTGTGTAGGGTGGTTTTTACCATGTGTTGATGTCTTGCCCCAAAACACACATGGTCCTAGTGTTGTGACACTGAGGTTCTGAAAAATTTTTGGGCAGGTGCTTAAGCCATGTGCCAACTTTTCATCTGGTTGATTCAAACTAAAGTTCAGACTGTCAGTTTGAGGCCTTTTACTTCATTTCAGCCAACGGTGGCTAAGAGCCAGAGATTTCTCTTTTCCCTTTTAGGCCATTCATTAAAATGAAGGAGTAAATCATCTAAACATCTTATTCCCCTTCTTAAATACCTCAAAATCCCTCGAGAAGCACCACTGTTTTGTAACCTCCATTGTGATATAGAAGCCAATTCAGCTTCTTTGAACCAAGGTCGAAAACAGGGCGAAGGAGGGTTTGTTGTTTGGGTTTTTTTTTAATACAGAAGATGCCTCCTGGATGTTGGCAAGTTCTGTGGTTTACATAGAAAGGATTATCAGGCACAATTTCTTTCATAAACACTGCAATTCATATCTGCCATAGTATGCCAAACCAGAACAAAGAGACCGTGATCTTCTTGCTCAGTGGAGATGAGAATTCTGCAGTTTGGGACCATCTTTAAGCAATTTGCTCTCTGGCTTTAAGCAATTTTGACACTGTACTTTTTTATGATATGTAACAATGTTGTAAATCATCATTTCAAGGACAGTAGTTTATCATGCTGCACATCCTAATGATCTACTGGATAAAATAAAGGCAGCGAAAAATAGATGAAAGCCCAGGTTTTAGTCTGGTGATACGAGATGAATTACAGTTAACTCAAATTTAAGGAGAAGGCTTCTTTTATACCCAATGTTTCTAAAAGTGCTGCCAGGTTAATTCCAACCAAAAATCCTTTGATCTTATTCTTCAGATAATCCTTTTCTTCATTACCTTAATGACACAGAATATTCAAACCTGACTGTGGACTTGCCAAGAGCAAGGACTTGGAGAAACCTATGGGGCAAAGAATCATCTAAACTTAAAACTGGTGTTTGAATTTTTGTATCATGTGAAAGCCTCCTTAAAACCAAGAGCCCTGATAGTGAAGTCAAAAAAAGTTATTTCCTTTTGGTACTGTACATGGATTTGCTTTGTTATGAACTTGGGAATGACTAACTGCATCCACTTTGATTTAATACACAAAACAAATTAAGTCTCTAGCTCTTGAGTATTCTTCTTGGTCTATAATCCCCACTACCAAAAGACTTAGAAAATCTGATTAAGTTGTTGCCCCTTATTCAAGTCTCATTCCAGATGCATTGAATATAAATAACAGATGCAAGATGAACTCTCAAATGATCAGAAAATCACATTTTCTGACTCAGTGTCATAGTTCTGTGATGTTTTGAAATGGAAGTTTGTCTGATTCCAGGAGCATCTCAAATGTATGAGATTCTTTTCAGGGCTGTCATTTTCTAAGCCTCTGTTATTGATAAGTAGAAGTCCCTTTAATGCTTATATCCCATTCACAGAAAGGAAATCTTCAACATTACAGAAATATTGTTAGTCCAAAATAACTTGATATTTCTGCTAGCTTTTGAAGAGACATGCAGAACAACAGCAATAACAGCTTTGTTCAGGTGTAGAATCTGGCTAAGTTAAAATCACAGTCACAAGTGATATGATCGCAGGATAAAAATATTTATTATTTGGTCATGCCAAACAACCATAGATCACAGAATAGTTTTGGTTGGAGGGGGCATGAAAGGTCACAAAGTTAGAGAATATTCTGAGTTAGAGAGGACCCACAAGGATCACCAATTCCACCCCTAAAGTGAGTGGTCCCTACAGGGATCAAACTCACAGCTTTGGCATTATTAACACCATGCTCTGACCAACTGCTCTCATCTCAGAGACAAGATGATCTTGTTCCAACAGCCTTGCCATGACACCTGCTGACTAATTGATTGGGTTGCTCTATGTTCATCTGACCTGGCCTTGGACATTCAGGGAGGGATGCATTCACAGCTTCTCTGGACAACACATGCCAGTGTCTCACCACCCTCAGAGTGAAGAATCTCTTCCTAGTATCTAACCTATATATGTTCTCTTTTTGCTTGAATTCATTCCCCCCTGTCTTATTGCGACAAGTTCTTGTAAAAAGTCACTTCCAGCTTTCCAAACTTCCTCAAGTGTTGAAGGGTCCCAGTAAGGTTTCTCCCAAGCCTTCTCTCCTCCAGGCCTGACAATTGCAACTCTCTCATCTTGTCTTCATAGGATAGTTGCTCCAGCCCTCTGATCATTTTTGTGGCTTCCTCTGCACTCTCTCCAACAAACAAATCTGCTTTTGCGTTGTTCTGAGAGCCCCAGAGCTGAACACAAAATTCCAGGTGGGGTCTCATGAGAGTGGAGTGCAGGGCAAGAGTCATCTGCTGGCCATGCTGCTTTTGATGCAGCCCAGAATATGATTTGTTTTCTGATCTGCAAGAAGATGCATAATCCTAAGGTAAAAAAACAATAGAAAATATGTAGAAAACAATGGAAAACAAGTAGAAAACATGGTTGCTTTTGCCTTTCTAATATTTTCAGAAGATCATCACAATGATTCTTTTTCTTTAAAATGCCTTTTCCTCAGCATTTGCCTCTTCCTTTTTAATTTTTTTTTTCATATTTGATTTTTGCCTTCCCTAACGAAACAGTTAGTCATGAAAGAGGGACTTTTCAGGAAGAAAAATTGTCTATTTTTTATTATATGCTATTATATGTCATAGTATTGCATAGTATTGCATCCTGTTTCAGAATCAGGGGTGGAAATTTGCCTTGTATTTGTATATATAGAAGAGCTCTGGAATTTATACATTACTGACAAGAATGTATTGTGAAGAAATCTTGTAATATGTTTATGCTTGAGAGTAGGGTACTTCGCGAACTAGAGCAAACATCCAAAGTTATTATAGCAGTATTGAAAGAATACATATCAGACTGCAAATTGAGACCAGTCATTTCAGAAAAGAGAAACTTTTGAAGTATCAGCATATATGCTTAATGATGCCACTGTCAAGGACATGTTCATGAGAGTTCTGTTTATGAGAGTTCTGGCCTAAGAAAATAGAATTTTCATAAAGAATGAAAAATCTGATGGTTTTTGGTTTATGAGGGGCATAATGGTTGATAGTCTGATATTAAAATATTATCAGAAATTACATTCTGAAAAAAGTGATCTTTCTGTGAAACCACATCCCTTTGAACATTCTGTAACTAGGATTTTGGGTCTGAATGGCAATCCATTTCCCTTGTAGTCCCTTGGCATCCACCATTTTTGAATGTGTGATGCTAAAGGGGACATCCTACCTGTACCCTTCAGTATCTGCTTATGTATTGGTCTATGAATTTGTCCATGAGCCTGAACTACCTGGAATTTAATAATTTTGGTATTGTGGTTCAAGGAATGAAGTTGTTCAGTTTTTGCCCTTCTGAGAGTTATTCTGATTTTTGCTTTCTGAGCACCAGGTAGGATAACAAGTGCTCATGACTTCTGCTTTGGTGAATAGCTCCACTTTGAATTGTTTGTATTTGTGTACAGCAATATTCCAAATATTCTCTAATATGACTGACAGTGATTTTCATTAAAACTTCCTCATTTATCCCCTCTCATAAAGGATTTTGTCTTAGCACTTGTGTCACATGAAAAGTTGTTCAAATGCTTGTATATAAGCAGGATTGGTGAGATGTGAAGAAAACCTTCATGACTTTATATTGGCCAAGTCAAACTCCTGAGACATTCAGTCCAGCCTGTGACTTGCTGCAAAACCTCTCTCTGTAAAACCTATTTATCTCTACTAGCACTTCCTTCACAAAGCAAAATAAAAATGGTATAGTGGTTACACTTTTTTCTCTTTTATAACTTATATTGGGAGGATTTCAGGTAAATTCTTAAGATTCAACAGTAGTCAAATTTTAAATAATAATCCACTGTGATATCATGTAGTACAATAACTACCTTGATTTTCCTCTGGACATGAGGGAAAGTATCAAATTCTTTTTGATTTTAATCTGTTCCTTTTGCAGAAAAATTCCATAATTATTCCATTGGAGAAGATGATAGAAATATATATTTGTGCTTGTTTGTTTTGGTTTTGTTTGGTTTTTTTTTTTAAATTTTAAATTTTATCTTTTCCTATTCAAACACTTGAAGCTTTTTGCTTAGCAGATGTAGTTAAAGAGGTTTGGTAGAGATGGCAAAAAGCATCCTGCGAACTTTCTCAAGTCCACATCCTTTCATTTATGGTTGACCACAATTCAGCATATTCCAAAATACCTGTTCCTCCTCATGTGCTGCTCTAGAATATCAATTGTTAAACTGTAATTCTGTCAAATCATTATATAAACACTTGATTTCTGAGGTGAAATTTTGCCACCTCTACTTACTGTGTCTTTTAAAAGTGTACTAGAAGAGCCATTTTCAATATGCAGTTCAAAAGTACCATCAATGGATAATCCAGAGAAAACTTCACAATTGACAGACTGTGAGGAATGGAAACAGGATGAAGTCTGAAAACTTAGTTATGTACATGGTTATGATTGCTTGTGCTATTATCTGCTATCTCGAGATTTTTTAAAGGAAATGAAGGAGCTGACTATATTAATAAACCACAAAATAAGCACTTCTGTTGATTCAGTCTAGCTCTCTCCAACTGAGGTATTTGTTTAGGCATGGTCAGTGAAGAGTATTTCTAGGGCAGAACAGATTTCATCCAGTCAGAATCTAACAACAGATCAGATGAATCATGCTGTGAAGTGTCTCTCTGATTCTAAAGTCACTAGCTCAGAGATGCTGCTTAAAACTAGGTAAGAGGAATTTCATCCAAAATAACTGCAACTCCAGTGATCTGATATGTCCATGAGCAAGGTTTATGCAATTTAAAATAGTATCAAGTTGGACCTTTCAGATAATGAAATAAAATTAGTAATGCTTCCACACGAGGCACCACAGCAACCTCCCCAGGAATGCTGCCAAGCATTCGGAGTGCCCAGGTGTAGGAAGCATGAATGTAGGTGTAGCAAACAGAGAAAAAAATGGGACTAAAACAAATAGTGGGAAGGGAAAGGTTATTGTGAGGATACTAACTGCTTTATTTCTCTTCAATAAAATAAAGACCAAGAGAAAAGGTACACAGTGAGAACAGGAGACTTGTGAGTGAAGGAGAGCAATTTAATCTGAAGAACAATGCTGGGACAGAAATAATTGGCAGAAAATCAGACTGGAAGTTAGAATATTTCTAGCCATCAAAGCAGCAGTGTTCTGGAGGAGACTCCCAATAAAGTGGTCATATTTTTCCATAAACATCTAACTATCTGCAAGGTAGAAAATGATACATTTATGAAAGGGAATGTGAAACACAGTCACCTCTGACAGCAGCAGCTTGGACTGGATATGCCACCACTTTGATCCTAGAAGGGCATGTATATGCATGACTGCACTTATTGAAGTGACAGTAATTATGCTGTAGATATGCCTATACTATCAATGTGAATATGTTGTGGTGCTTCTTTAAACTTGTAATTAATACTAATTGAGCTCTCAGAGACAGAAGGGTTCTTCGTTTAAAATCCTGTGCTTTCTCTGAGTGTAACAACAATTTTCTAACTTATCCCACTTCTTGAAAAACTCCATGTTAATGAAAGGAAGGCACTAAATATGATCTGTTGATTACAAACAGCTCAGAGGATTTCTTACTGTGTAAGCTAAATATCTTCTGCCAGCATAGTGGTTCTGCTACATGTGTTTTCCCTTAGTATTGTATTTATTGTACTAGACATGTGATTGTAGATTAATACTTTCCCTATGTATTCTGCTAAACACAACTTTGTGTTTGCTGTGAAGATGAGAAAAAATATAGGGTTTGTGCATTGATTCATTCTATATATTTTCTAACAATCTGCAAAGAGAAAAAAGAACTTTCAAGGGCTAAAATTTAGTCTAAGAAATTGAGTTGGTTACTTTATAAAAGTAATAAAATTGTGAATTTATTTGCATGCAAAGCTCACCACACAACTAAATGTGCATCCAGCAAGAGAGTTCCCCTAGCTTGATGTGCTGAAAGGTTATGGGGCCTGCAAGACAGAAGATTTTGTACCATGTTATCTTGTTTCAGCTACTGGTATATGACAATTCCCTTAAATTTGTTAAAGTTCATTAAGTCTTGTTAAAAAAAAAGAACTTTTTGTCTTTAAATTGCATAGTTACAGGATTTAACACTATATCTTTCTTTGAAAGAGGCTTCCTTTTGAAATACCAGGTGAAACTCAGCTAGTTTATTGCAGGAGTCCTGTATCCCTGTTCTCATGTGCTGTGTCTCTTCCAGGTGTACAGCTGCCATTCCAGGTGTTGGCTGCTCCACAAGCTGCAGGTAAGCCCTGAGAGCACTCCCCAAAGTCCATGTCCCACTCACCATGACCATCCCCTGGCACACGAAGCTGAGGGCAGTGCAGCTGCTCTCCATCCCACAACAGCTTTCCCAGGACAGTGAGAGGATGCTCCCTCTGCATTTCAAATGGCTCCTGAGGAGCTCAGATATGGTGCTTCTCCTCACAGCACAGGGCTGGGTTTCAAATCAGAATGGGCCATTATGTAGTTTAAACTCTCAAGTTTGTACATTTTGTGTTATTACTCCCTTGCATTTTTTTCTTTGAAGCAGGAAATTATTTTTATTTAATCCACTATTTATCTTCATAGAAAAAGTGATTATTTCATGAAATGAAGTATCAAAATTTGTGCCTTTTATCCAGCTTAAATTTGACCAGCTTCAGCTTTGAACCATTGAACCATTGTCTTCTGCAGGCACTTCTAGGTGGTATTTGTTTTCCTATAATGACTGCTATATATTTGTTCAAGTCAGCTAAAATAGATCTGAGATCATTTAAGACTTTCACTGTAACACATGTTCTCCAGTATTCGGTATTTGCATCTCTTCCTTCACTTCTATTTTTCCCATATCATTATCAAAATACACAGAGTTCTCGAAACGTAACTAGGATTATTATAGATCCTGCAGTTGGAGAAAAAAGCAGTTGTCTGTCACTTCTACTTCATCATCCCTTTGAGCATTACAGGGTTGTGCTAAACTTTCTGTGCTGGCACTTTATATTAAACGATGAATGCGTGTTTACTCTGTGTTTACTCAATGTTTACTCTGAGTTTACTCCGTTCCCTTCAATAATGACTCATTCAGTTTCTCCTTTCAAACCAAGAATGGATTGTGAGTTCATGGTTATTCACAAAGGTTTGCATTCTCCACTTCAAATAATTTTGGCTAGGTTCATACTAAACATTACTTGATACCTTTACTTTTCCTTTTTCCTCAGGAAGAGGAAATGACGTAAGAATTACTTATTTTTATGGTGGATTCTGGTCATCCTTCCAGCTGATGTGGATATATAATCTCAGAAGGACATCAAGCCACAATGAAAAACCTGCTTATGAACAGGTCTTTTGAACTAAAATATATCTTGAGAACATCTTCAGTTCAGATGTCACTGATTTGGGATACTGCTTATCCAGTACACATCCATGTAAATGGGAATTGCATTTCAGTATTATGAGTGAAATATTCAGGAATATTGCCCTCGAGTGTGAAAGAAAACATAATTGGCTGCTTAATATTTAATTATTAGAATGTAGTAATATCACGTCTTGCATTATTTTTATGGTCTTTTCTTTCCATTACTGTACTTGTTTTGTATATCTAGAGAAAATTTTGCTCAACTTTCTGCTGAAAAAAAAGAACAACATAGGAATTAAAAAAGGGATCTGAATCCCTGCTTGTAGGATAGTGGAAGCCAGCTGTCCAAACAGACTGCATATTTGGTCATAAATTTATTGAGAAATGAGTGTGTTTTATTAATAAGAATGTGCACTTTTGACATTATCTTTGCAGTCAGAATAGAGCTGAATATAAACTCAGTTAATCAGTCTGAATACTTATATTAGTAGAATGGGAGGGAAGTTCTCTTTTTGTAATATAGGACTTTTTCTTCTGGAACATTAGAAGTTAAAGAAATAAAAAGGGAACAATATCTTTTAGTCAGAATAAATGGATGAGTTGCTGCTAGAGGTGGATATCCTACGGAGTAGTCCCCATCCACCAAATCACATTATTTTTATGGTGTCTGGACTATGTTGACAAAAACTTTCCTGGTTTTGCCAGTAGAAGAAATTGTCAGCTCCCATATTAAAGACAATTTATCTGGTGTGTAAAATAATATGTACTGGCTGCAATATTTTTGGTGTCGATTTTACCCTGGTATTTTATAAGTCAAGAAATCTGCACACTGAATACTTTTGTCAAAAAATTATGCACAATGTATTTATCATTTTGTCTCCTTTGGAGTCCTTTAGTGTTTTTATTCATTATCATACATGGTTAGAAAGTTATCCAGATATTTCTGTTTGGGAAATATTCTTGGAAAAAGACAACGATTGGAAATAATACCTGTACTTCTCCAATCTGATAAAATTATGGCATACAAAAAAAAACCAAAAAAATATGGATTGGTGTGTGTTTTAAAAAAAACTGGTAGGATATACTGATCAAAGTTGAGCTTAGGTATTAGTAGAACAGTTTTCCATTAAATAGGAGGAAACTGGAATAACCCTACTGTACAATTCAAAGAAATCATCCTTTCTTCTTAAGGAAAATCCCAAATATAAACATGCCATTGTTTGCTGTGCATGTGGTGACCAGTCCGGGTTATATTAAGTTGAAGTTAGTGCCATCTGGTGGGGAAAAGAGTGTTATATCCCAACAGTTGGAAGCAATTCAGTCAGGATTACATCCTCTGCACCTGTGTGGATGATGTGTGTGTGTGTATGTGTATAAACAGAGAAAAATACAGATATATCTACATACGATACTGATTCTGAAATAAATTTCAAATATTCAGTGATACAGAACCTGCTGAATCTGAAGTTAGTCAAGGGTAGAGAAGTGTAGGAAAGAAAATAAGGAAAACTTCATAGATAGGAAAGATAGATGTGTAATATTTGTGCTATGGTCCTGCCAGTGTGCCCATATTCCTGTAGTAATACTCCTAATCACAAACTTTGTTCCAGGAATGTTTCTTCACAGCTGGCGATTTTACACTTTTTGTAGTGTTTCATGTAGCACTTCCTACTATAATTTCATAGAATCATAGAATGGTCTGGATTGGAAAAGAACATTAAGATCATTTAGTTTCAACCCCTGCCATGGGTAGGGGCACCTTCCACTAGACCAGGCTGTTCAGAGCTCCATCCAAACTGGCCCTGAGCACTTCCAGCTATGGGGCATCCACAACTTCTCTGGACAATCTGTGCCAGTGCCTCAGCATCCTCACAGTAAAGAATTGCATCCTAATCTCTGATCTAAACTTATTCTGTGTCAGTTTGAAGCCATTCCCCCTTGTCCTGTCCATCCAGGCTCTTGTAAATAGTTTCCATCTTTGCTGTAGACTCCCTTATGTACCCCCTTAATGTACTAAAAGGCTGCAACTAGATCACCCCAAAGTCTTGTCTTCCAAGCTGAACAACTCCAGTTCTCTCAGCCTTTCCTCACAGGAGAGATGCTCCATCCAACCAATTAACTTGGTGCCCTCCTCTGGATCCTATCTTAGAGATGACCACTAATATTGCTGCAGAAACATCTGTGTTAATTCTGCCTCCATTCTTTGCTTAGACTTTCTCTTTGGTGCAGTGAGATTGGTCTTCCTTGAGTCTTCACATATACTTGTGTTAACTATTGCCTGTTTCTTGAAGGATCAGCCCAATAGGAATGGAATTGTATGAATAAAACATCAGGGGAGTCTGTGGGGCATTTTAAGCATATTACATTAATTAGGTTTTCTCAAGCTCAAGCTCTTACATAGGATGTAAGAATCAGTGAAGTGAATGATATGTGAAGTGGTAATAGAAGTGAGATTCAGTTGTGGCAGTATCAAATGTCTATCTACAGTAATAGATTCTTCAGTAACATATGAGAATATGGACACACTGGTGTCCAGAATTTGTTCTTGTTTCATCATTATAGTGTCTTGAATATTCCAAACAAGATTAGATCTGGTTTGTGTACAAATATTAAATAGGTTCTGTCCTTGTCATATGTTGTGTTTTTTCCTGGTGGAGAACAGTACAAGTGGTCCCTTGCTCTTAACATGCAGAATAAATTGCCATTTTCTCTATTAGGTTTCAAAAGTGTATTTTTAACCAGCATATTCAAAGAGTGAAGGAAAAGTTAAAGTGATCCAAGAGTCCCATGAGGTGCAGAGTGGCACAGCCAAACTCCAGGGGCAGAGTAACATTAAAGGCTTCTTTAAAGGGATAACTGAACGTTGACACCCTGTGCTTCTCATCTCTTATGATTCTTGTATATTTTGTTTAAAATTATTTTTCACTTGGTTGATCTTTGCTGCCTATTTCTGGCTTTTGTTTCTTTTTGTCTTCCTTTTTCTGCACTTTCTAGGAGCCAGAATCCTGCCCAGATAACATCTGTTGAAAGGAAAACCATTGACCTTGTCATCCTGTCATTCTGCTTTTAAGACTACATTTTACATGCAGGTGTCTGATTTCTTCATAAGTTTTAGAGGAAGTACTTTTTCATGAATTTGCCATGTAATTGCCTAATGGTTTTTCAAGGGGACAGACACTTTTCACATAGCAAGGTTCTTACTGTGAAGTTTTAACAGTAGGTAAATGCTTGGAACTCAAGACCACATCTTGAACCATCTCTGGCTCAGTCTAGTTAATTATGCAAGGCAGAAAAGCAAAGAGCATTCAGAAGGAAAATGATCCCTGGTTCTCTCTTCCAGCCTTCAACTCAACCTAACTTTTACTTTGAACTGTATTAAAGGAGCACCTAAGTTGATTAGCTCTTGATTACAATACTGGTTGATTTTTATTTTCACTGCTGCTGGTAAAATGACCCATGGTGAAACATTCTTTGAAATCCTGGTGACACTGAGATGCAAACTTTCTGGAGTATCTTGTTCTTTTTGTCTACTGGTGTACTTTTTTTTTTTTTCCCCTCTCTATCCCCTTTTATCCCCTGCACCAGCATAGCTTCACATAAGTATTTATAATCACCAGAGATGAATAAGAAATTTGACAGCTAGATGGTAATTGTGCTCTGTGCTTAGGATAGCTAAACCTTAAGAGAAGGTTTTGTAGGAAAAGATGAAGTAATGAGAGACAAATCTAGGAGAATGTATCTTCTGAACCAAAAATGAACATTTTCTAGTGTGTCTGTTAGGGTGAGATAGAGTTCAAGGTTATATGATATGAGTTATAAAGTCAGAGTTTAGAATTAACTGAAGTATCTCAAATTTCACTTCTTTAAATCAAAACTGGTTATAGAAATGTCCTTACTCAATGAGAAGTTGCTACAAAGATGAGTCCAATTCTTTGAGCTCATTAGGGAGGAAATCAAAACAGAGCACCACAGTGATCACAGCTATCTTTTAAAATCTATGGGGAATTGGATGCACCTTTACAGGAACACTCTGATTGATAGATGTGATATTTATATTTGATAATTACATCTCTATTCTTGGAAGTGTTCAGGACATTCCTAGATAAGCTGCTGAGAAGACCTGCTTCAGATAACTCTTAGATCTTCATTAACAATATGGACAAAGGGACTGAGTGCAGCCTCAGCAGGTTTTGCAGGTGACACCAAGCTGAGGGGTGTGGGTGACACTCCTGAAGGATGGGATGCCATCCAGAGGGACCTGGACAAGCCCAAGCAGTGGCCCATGGGAATCTCATGAGGTTTAACAGACCAAGTCCAAGCTGCTGCACCCAGGACAGGACAACCCCCAGTACCAATCCAGGCTGGGCATGAACAGCCCCAGAGCAGCCCTGGGAGAAGGACTTGGGGGTGCTGGTGATGAGAGGCTGGACATGCCCCGGCCGTGTGCGCTGGGAGCCCAGAAACCCCCCGTGTGCTGGGCTGCATCCAAAGCCCCGTGGGCAGCAGGGCAGGGAGGGGATTCTGCCCCTCTGCCCCTCTCTGCTCAGACCCCACCTGCAGGGCTGCATCCAGCCCTGGGCTCCCAGCACAGGAAGGACAGGGAGCTGCTGGAGCCGGGCCAGAGGAGACACCAAGGTGATCAGAGGGATGGAGCAGCTCTGCCGTGAGGAAAGGCTGAGAGGATTGGGATTGTTCAGCTTGGAGAAGAGACAGCTTCGGGGTAACCTAATTGGAGTTTTCCAGTACCTGAAAGGAGCCTAATGGAAAGATGGAAAGGGACCTGGGGTGACAGGACAAGTGGAAATGGCTTCAAATTTACAGAGAGTAGGTTTAGATGAGATTAGGAAGAAATTCTTTCCTGTAAGTGAAGGGAGGCCCTGGAACATAATTCCTAGAAATGTTGTGGGTGCTCCACTGCTGGAAATGTTCAAGGCCAGGTTGGATGGAGCTTTGTGCAACCTTTTGTAGTGGAAGGTGTCCGTGCCCAGGACAGGGGTGTTGGAATGGGGTGATCTCCCAGGTCCCTTCTGACTCAGGCCATTCTATGATATGATTTCAATATCCCTTCCAAGCTCATTTATTCTCCGATTCCATATGAAACCTAGCCTTCAGAAGAAAAGACTTTCCCAAAGAATGAATAGTTCAGTATGAGATCATACTTTTTATATTGAAGGTAAAATAACTTTAAAACAATTACCTTAATTTTAAGGTAGAAAATCATGGTAATGAACAGTTTATGCACACTGGAACTTTTTCGATTCTTTATAGAGCTTGTCTCCTCAGCCTTTCTAAGGGCTGTTTGGGGTGGTGGGAGCCACTTTCCTATGGAAATTCAAGTGCAAGGCACAATTCTTTTACATAGCTTTGTCTGTGACACAAACATAGTATATGTGTTTATTGAAATAATAAAAGAGAGGTAACCTTCCCAAAGCGTGATATTTTATACTTAGTTTCCCCCTTAGGGAAAGAGGAAATGAACCAACTGTGACAGACACTACTTCTAGTTCATAATAAACTACTGAGGGTACTTTGATAACCTGGTGCTAAAGGCAGTAAAAACACTCTACCTCTAATAGAACACTAAATATTTTTAATGGTTCTTTTTTTGTGTTTTTAAAGCAAATGAATTTAAATATCTTAGAGCATTCAGACTACCAGTGCTTTAATTGAAAATTCTGTGTGCTAGCAATCTGAAGATCAGTAAAATACAAACAATAGTTTCTGAAATCCTTATATCATCATCTCTGGTTTAGAGGGAACACCCTCTCTCTGGGGTAGAAAAGTAATTTAGTGTAGGACGCTAAGCAATTTTGGCTGCTTTTGAACAAATATCTCAAGCAAAAACAAATTTTTCTGTATTTCAAGCTGTTCTTATTCCTGTAATATTCAGGGAACTTCCAATCTCAAGTTGCTCAGGTTAGTTGAATTCAAGAAGCACTTTAAATTTACACCTTGCTTTCTACAAAGGGGATTAGGTTAAGTTCTAGGAAAAATAAGTTTCAATAACATGTCACCATGATGATATTCCTTTCTCTAGTGTTTGTCCTTCCATTTAGAGAGGGGTACACAACACATCTGACTTTAATTTTATTCAATTTTTAGTCTTGCATCTTAATCTAAAATTATCTTTATCCTTCAAATAAGTACTTTATTTATGTACTGCTTTAAAATTGCTGAACAGAAGATGTAGGATTGGTATATTTTATGCAGTTTAAGGTTTTATTTTGCTTGTCTTTCCCTGCACTCAGAATCACAGAATATTCCGAGGTGGGAGGGATCCACGAGGATCACCAAGTCTGATTCTTAAGTGAGTGGCCCATTCCTTTCCTTATTCTCAGAGTACCTAAGGGAGGTACTTGTAATGTCCAGAGCACACCTGAGAACTCTCATGACTCAGGCAGAAGACAACAGGGGGAATGTGCTTTGAATGTACAGAAATAGGTACTCTGAAAAACATCAGTTCATGAGAAGTTTGTTTCAGGTGCCCAAAATAAAGTAACCTTGATAGATTTCTGCCAGTTAAAGCGCAGAGCAATGATGCTTTCCCACACAATGGTCAAGTGTAGGGGTGTGCTGTGTTCTTCTATCTAAAGAGAAGAAGGTTTGTGGAGTACTTGGGTACGACAGTATTTGCCAAAAAACAACTTTCAGAAATTAATAATTGCATGTGAAGATTCAAGTAATTTGAAAAGTATCTTCAGTAAAGGAGTAATAAGACCAAAACAATGTGCTGAAAAGGTATTTAGACAATGACAAAAGTCATTCCTGGGCACAGAGCAATGTCTGCTTAGATTGTAAATTATGTATTGTCCTGGAAAGACTGTTTTGCAATAAGAATATAAACCAGAACTTACCATTCAGGATTTCTGGTTTGTTTGTTTGTTTGTTTTTTAAAATGTGTTTTCATAGTAAAACAGGTGTATGTATTATATATGAAATATATATTAATGTGTCTATATATCAAAATGCAAAGCCTCATATTTTGAAGCTACTTTGAGGTTACAAAGTTGAGCAGCAGAGAATAGCCTATAAATAGGCACATCTGAAAATCAACTATATTTACTATATTTTAAATTTCCTTAATATATTGAATGCTCCAATGCATAATTTTTCTTCTCATGAAAATTATATTGGCACTCAGACTTGGATATAAAATCTAAATTTTCTCTGTACATGATTACTGTGGCAGGATCCTTTGGAATATGTGATTTTCATCAGTTTTAGTATAAGGCTTCATTTTGACAATCTTCTTAGAAATGATGGTTGAATACAGTGTTAAACAAAAATTTGGAAGAAAACAAGTTTGTTTATTAGGGCTTTCAAGTCTGCCAGGAAGGTTATGTTCCTTACTGGAAAGTTAGTGTTTTGATTTCTGAATGGTTTTTAAAATTTTGTGATTTAATTCAGCTCAGCATAATTGTAGTGCAATGGGTGTCAGTAAAATAATTTTTAAGGGATGATTTCAAGGTCAACATGTTTATGTATATATAGGCTCTAACATCAGCACACTATTAAATCTCTACAAGTAAATGCCTCATCATTTTTTATCGATTTTTGCTTTATTCACTGGTATATATGGAGATATCATTGTCTTATTCCACAGTGATCTATATAATTATTATTGACTTGCCATTCCAACTTTGCAAAGGCAAAATGAAGGCTGACTCAGGAAGTAGGTCATGGAGAAAATTGAGGAACCATTAAAAGAGTAGGACATTAGATGAAAAATTGAAACATTTTAGAGCCAAAGTTAGGTGCTTCTCCTCCTTCATTTCATTCACAAGAAGGTCATAGTCCAAAAAAAATGAGAAAATTTGATTTTTTTGTCTGATTTTGCCGAAGAGCTCTTTTCATGGAAGACTACTGAATGCAGAGCTCTGAAAAACCAGATTTAAATGTAAACTAAATAATAATTAAATTAAGGCGGAAGAGGCCACACAGATGACCATGGGCTAGTATTATGAGCAGTCTGAGCATCCAATTGGCACAGTTGTTCTCTCAATTTTTCTAGTTTTGATAAACAAAAATGTTAAAAACGTGATATTTTGCTGAATCTCTAGTGGAAGACTGAGAAAGCAATAGCAGGCCAAAATATAGGTAAAGGTGTTTTTACAGCTGTAACTTCCTAGGACAATGGGAAGCATGTGAAGTAACAGAGAAAAAACTCAGATGGGTTTGAGCATAAGGGTTTGTCAAAGCCAGAAAAGGATGACATGACATAATTGACAAGTAATATTTCAGAATATTTGTTTGAGGATATAGGTGGGAAAGGCCATGCCTACAACTGATGGCATGAGAATCCTACCCTATAAAAATATAGAAGGAAATTCATTAGTCCTATCAGTGGAGGCCAGCCGTTAAAGGTTTAAGAAAAAGAAGATTTTATAAGAGGGACTTCTGTGGGACCAAGTTTTTAATTTTTATTTTAGTGACGCACAGCTTGAATCGATGGCCAGATGTTCATAGAGAGATAACTGGAAAGTAGCGTGTTTAATTTGGATAGAAAAATACTCATTCTGAAAGATTAAATATAATGTGGGATGGCATGAGAGTGTGAGTTGCAAGCTGGTTGTCTCCATGTATGCTTTACAGAGTTGAAGTGTTTTGCTTTTTCACTGATGTGAGTGACATCTAGTTCATTTTTTGATTGGTCTCCCTAGAAGCCAGGTGGAGTTTGAGACACATCTAAAAAAAATGAATTCATCAATACTTGTTTTATAAGCTAATAAATATTTACACAGACTAAAAAAAAAAAACCCTCCTAATGCTAGGAAGACCAGACAAGAGTTTTATAGAGGAAAGCTGTTTCCTTGAAGAGTAAAAAATAAGTTCTGAATAATGATAATGAGAAAACATGCAATGCATTGACTTTGCAATCAACTTTATTCTGAGCTGTTGGGAAATGGCACAGACAGTGAGATGTGGGTCAGGACCAGTGGCAGTTTGAAGGAAAAACAGAGCAGCCATCTGATTTACCAGCAATTCTGAGTTTTCGTGTAGATAACCAGTGCTGGGCAGAACAGGGAAAATGCCTGGTGCTGACATTTATTCATCCTCTCAAATGGAGTACAGAAGATTGCTGGGTTTGGGATTTTGGTTTTGTTTGTTGTTTTGGTTGTTGTTTTTTTTTTTTTTCCAGAAGACATTAGTGTAAATGTTAGAGAAGAGTTACTTGTCTATTTTCAGCAAAGCTAATTTTCCAGATCTGAGCTCTGTTGGCTTCAGTTATTGGAAATGAATACCAGATAACCACAAAAAGCACAAGAATTCAGTGTTTTATAAGAAATCAGTTCAAATTCATTTAACTGCATTTGGTTTCATTTAACTATATTTGAAAACTTTAAAGCTGAGGCTTTTAAGTATGAAACTTCAAGTCTTGTTCATTTATATTAAACATACATAAACTATATATAAACAATTTGGTTCGCTTTTTTTTTTTTTTTTTTTTTTTCCATTTTCCCCTTCCCCTTTCTCCCTTCCATCCAATATGGCAAAATATCCAGTTCTGGCAAGAATAACAAAAATTACTTTGTTTCTCATTATTGCTTGGCTATCCAAATTCACTCTCAGCATCCAAACAAGTTATTCCACTGTGGCAAAGCAAAAACAGTCTCAGCTGCTTCATTGATGTTTTTGTTTTCCTTACATTTAAGCAGATTTTCAGTATAGCTCCATAGAAATAACTGGATTTAATTTCTGTATTCTTGGGCGATTCTTCAGAAGGTAATTGAAGGTAGCTAAGGCTATGGACTGCTTTTATAGCCTCCATTTCATTTACAGAGGTTTGTTGGAAGTAGTGGGCAGTACCAGCACTCAGTAATTTTTGGGAGGTTTGGTCTCTAAGGCAAGTAGTATAAAGACCATGCTACAGAGACAATACAAACTGTGTAAAGTCGATATAAGATGTCAGTTGTATGAAAACATTTTTTCTAGTTCATTGTGTTGCTGTGCTGAGCTGTGATATATATTTGAGTGGGGTCATTTGCATCCCAGAAACCTTGGCATCAGTTTCTGCAGATCTCAGCCAGCTGCAGTCACATCAAGTAAGAAAGAGCAAAGGACTCTTGGTTCTTCTGCTTGTGGGCATTGAGGACATAAATGCAGAGACTGACTGAGTGGCAGATGTATTCTGGACCACCACATTTTATGAATATTGTATTGTTCCAATTTTAGTTGTCATCCCTATCTCCTCAGTGTTTTGATAGATGACAAGCATTGTCCAGAGGGACTTTGGAAACATACCTCAGCTTTGAACTTCGTGTTGAGTACAAGATGGTTATCTGAAGCTGCGTGTGTTAAAGCTTTGAGGATACTGTGTTTAAAAAGCGTAGGTAGGAGCAGTGCTGAAGAGGCAGAACTAAAATAGAAAATAGGATACTTCACTCAAGTGTAGTGAAAACTTGAAGCATAATAATGGCAATCATAGAGGAAGCTGCTGTTTAAAATTAACAACATCAACCTGTATAACCACATGAGACTAGAAGCAAAGAGGTTTTTTTTCTTTTCTAGAGGAAAAAGGTAGAATGGCAGAAATTCATCTTCTAAGGGAAGCAAGTGAAAAAAAACATTGACTACTGATACAAATGTTTTTAAAGCCTTCTCAGAGTGCCCTGGTAATTTACTGTGTGTTTTATCTTCCAGTGAAGGCTGGAGGTTGCCTGTTTTGCATTAATTAAGCTATTTATGATTTTTTCTACCTCTCTTTATATTAACTTATAGGACATGATTACTAGACCTATTTTATTGACTCACAGAAAAGGCAGAGAAAGAAAGAAACAAAGACACCAAAACTGAGATCTTCAAAGTACCCAAACTCCATCAGGAAAGTTTTTGGTACCTTGCTGGTTTGTGTATCTGTGTTGTCAGCTGACAAAGCAGCCTGGACTGGAATGAGGGGTTTGATCTACATTTACCATCTCAAGGCTGGTGCCATAACCAGTAAGAACTTTGTCTGAGTTTTTGTTGTGTTGATCATATATACTTCCTGTAAAATTAAAGTAGCTGGTGTGCCATAATAGCTGCCATCTGAATTGCTATTTGTTTTCCAGATAGATTTCACTAGAATAGTTGTAGAAGAAATTTTTTGCCAAAAGAATTAATTAAAGATTATGTCCAAACATAAATAAAGAAAAAATTCCAAATGGAGAGAATCTCTTTTCCAAAACAGATTTTGATTTTTTCATCTTCTTTATAGCTTCTACCTCTAATTATTATTTTCTTACAAGACCGCGTAATATTCATGATGAAATAGGTGGAACTACCTGACCTTTTATTAAAATCTGTATAATGGCAGCTTTTTTTATGGTTTGAGGGGAATAAAGACCAATTTTGCCACAACTTTATTTTCTGTACAAAGCATATTGTTAAACTCTAAATATCTGAACACCTGAATCCACTTTAAATTCAGATGGACCTCTTTACAATAATGGTGCCTTAATGTTTTAAGTTTCCTAGGGCAATTTTTCCTGAAGTGTGATCATTATGGATAATAATGATAATTATGAAATTTGTTATTTTTTAAACACTAGCTTGCTGTATGCAATGTTTATTAAAATATATTCTGTAGTATAGGTGAATCTTAAGGCTGAGTGGCATAACATACCTGATGGCTATTTAGTGGCATTTTCTGAGAGGAGATGTAACCACCTGAAAAGGAATGGTAGAATTCTAGTTTCCCTTGTTCATAAAGCTTATTTCCTAGAGTAAGATGGCAAAATTACTGCCATCATACTGTACTGCATTCCAATTAGTCTGTCTTTAATGAGGAGAAAAGGAAGGGTTGGGGCAGTGTGAAGAGACTTGCTGTTGCAGCAAGCACTGTTAACTTCTGAGATCTTTATCTAACACTTTATTCTCTAGCCTAAAACCTTCATAGCCATTTCTGGTGTGTGCTGCTTCGAGCAGGCATCTGAACTGCAAGCCTTCATGCAAACATTATAATGCAGAGCCAAGACCAGCTGCAATTAAATCAAATGCATGCTTTTAATTCAAAGGTACATTTCTGAAACCATTCAGCACAGACTGTGTTATGTACATCCTTTGCCACAGAGCATCTCTAACAGAAGAACACATTATATAATGTCTGTATGCCTGCACTGCACAGAGGATGAGTTCTGCTTTCAGATGTGTGCATTTGGCCTGCATAATGTAAGAAAATGTCTTCTCAAGACAAATATGCCACTGCTTGCCTTTTGAAAAATACTCATGGAAGGTCTGAAAGGGTACAGAGAACATTTTCCCAGCACAAACAAAATTCTTGTTATGTAATTTCTTTGGCTTCAAAAATCAAGCAAGCTGTTTGGTTCTATACTGGGATTTTGAACCTGCCAACTCTGACAGCTCCACATAATCATGTAACTGTTGTTTGGTGGTGTCACAGCAAACCTCTCTGCTTAGTTTGCTTTAACCTTGTCCTCCAGATGAGATTCAAAAAATGCTTCAAAGGTGTATCTGTCAGCAATTAATGTGAAAGTCATATCATCTGTGCTCCTATACAACAAGTTACATATGGTTTGTGTTATAAGTGAACAGTAGGTAAGATTTTGAGATTATGAATATAAAGAACAAAAGGAGAAGAGAACTTCAGGCTCTTTTGTGTAGACATTTTTGAGGTTTTGGTTTGTCAATATAGCATAAAAAAGATATTACTGAAGTATACAAAGCATTATAAAAATGTATAGTTATTTGTAAGTGAATTCAGATATTTTTATGACAATTACTCTAAATATTTTTGTTCTGAATCATGCATGTACCATCATTTCATAAAAAGGGCTCCATTAAAATACTTACATGTGGTGTTGGGTGGGTGAAGGAGAAACTTCTTATGTTTTACAAAATTTCCTTTTTTACTTTTATATTTAAAAGGTGCTGTAAGCAGGAGTTGTGTTACACACAATCATAATATTTGAGGCACCCCGCTATAGATTTCAAATAAATATCTCATTAAATGTCTTTTCCAACATCCCAACGCTCTTTTAAAAGAAATAAGGATGCTAAATTAGTATTGTTTTAATTTTTCTCATTCTGCAATTACCGTATTATTCTACATAATTTTATTTCTTCTAGATTATTTTATTTAACTTTTGGTCAGTATCCTCATCAGCACTGTTTAATATCCCAGGAGACCAAGTCCTTAGACCTACTTTACAATAAACACAGGGAAAAGTCCTTGTCAGCCAAAAGTTGTTTTTTGGTTGGTTCGTTTCCTTTTTCTTTTTCCAGTTTTAAACTGACCAGACTCTTCCCACATGGGTGTGCCTCTAAGTCCCTTCCAAATTAAACACAGAGATATAAAACCAGTATGCAAACAATAGCCACAGAAGTGTATCTTATTCATTCCTTCTTGCTTTTCTTCATGAGAATTCTTAAGCGTGGCCTTCAAACATTCCAGAAAAGAGAAATGCATGTAGATGCACATTCTTCTTTCTCATGTGACCTGTATTGATTAGAGTTTTAATTGTAATCATTTAACATTAGAGCACTGGTTCATATTCTTCCTTGAAGTTGTTGTTTTTGGAGGCATTTTGATAAGAAACATATTTTACCCCATCAATTTCTTTCCTTAATTCTGAGGAAAAAAATGTGATTCAACCTAAACTTTTAGAACTTTTGATCTCTAAACATATGTGGTTATGTAGCTTTTTCCCATGCTCTAAACTGGTCCTTTTAACCCCTTCCTCACCCATCCAGAGAGTATGTTGCCTATCTTATAATTATATTATTAAATAAAAATAATTTTCTCATAGTAATGATAGGAATGAAAATAAGACCTATTCCAAACCCTATAGAGCTGAACACATCATATAGGTTTTTATGTACAAGTATCATCCATGAAATTGTTAATTAACTTCAGGAGTATTAGTTTAATGTAGCTGTGAATTCTCGCTGCAGCTAACATCAAAGACATGAAATTAGTTGTACTATTTCTACATGTGTGCATTTGTCTGTAGGCATAAACACATGGCAACTGAAGGGTTCCAAGACTTAAATTACTGTTTTGGGAGCTTTTTCCTCCTCAAATGTGGGATGATCAGATCCTGTAATGTTGAAGAAAAGAAGCGAAAACCAGAAGCCTTAGAAAATATTGATAAACAGGTAAGAGAACAGGCAAGATTTATTTCCCTACCACGACCACAGTGATTTCCCAGGCTGGTACATAAGTAGAATTTTGGAAGACTCTTGGACAGCTGCCATGCGTTAAGGATAAAATCATTCAAGATGTGGAATAATCACAAAAATTATGCTAAACCTTTCAAATTATCTAGCTATGTTATGCTGGAAGGAGAAGGTGACTGTGCATTATAATATTGCAACTTTTTAACAGAAAGCGCCTGGAGCTGATGAACCAGATTGGTGGTTTTTAATGAAAGCGAATACAGTTAATCTGTGTGTACTTTCATTGACAAGGTTCTGCACTTAGGAGTACAGCACAGATGGTATAAGCAATGAATACTTATGTCTGACTGTAACTGATCCTATCAACAATGACATACCTTTAACTGGGTTGTATCACTTTATGTCACATATGGTTAATTAAGTAAGAAAGGCCCAAATACACTAAGGAGATTTTTGTGTTTATGCTTAGAAAAACAGTCTAGACAGGTGTTAATATAAATGAAGTTAGTACTTGTCAAAGGTGAAATTCTCCATATGTAGCCCTGCTTCAGTCTCCAAATAAATATAATTTGGCTATGTCTACATTAGCAAGTAGTGAGTAGTAATAGGACCTGATCTGCAGAGTGAAACAGTTGGTGCTGAGGATCCTGCTTTCCCCACTGTAGGGATCAGTGGGAGAATGGAGGTTCCCTCAGTCTGGTTCTATTCTGATCCCACTGATTGGAGGTCATGGCTGGGTACAGCCTTGGAGGGGGTAATTTGGCTTAGGTTCATTCCCTGAATTTAGTACCTTATGTGTATCTTGGGTAGCTACACCTTTTCATCCATAAAGAAAAGCTTGCCCTTAATTTCCAACATCCTTCAGCCTCAATAAGAAGAGCTTTGCTTCCTGAAATAACCCCCTCCTTGCATGCTTCCTGAATCACCATCACAGACATTAATTGTCTTTTGCTATGTGTAGATGCTTACCCCATGACAGTGTAGCACAACATCATGTAGTAGAGTTGGTTAAATTTTTTTTTTGCATGTGCTGCATATATTTGGATTTGCCCTCTGTTGGGTAGTCTGTCTCTTGTAGAAATACTATTAGAAAAATTACATGTCCTAAATTTTTTTATGAACTGTATTTTCTACTGCCAAGCACACCTTCCCTTTGCTTTGTCCAATATGGAAAATGATATCACAAAATACAGCTTGAAGTGATCCAATTTTGGTCCTGGAGGTCTCCATAGGTACAAATTCTTTATAGCAAAATTCTCTAATCTCTGTATTTATCTTATTTCTGCTCTACATTTGAAATGTTTTACAATAGTTTTACCTGCAAGTCACTAAATGTGTAGTCCAACTCACATATCAGAATCCACTGGCCACAACTGGGTGTCCCAGAAGAAAATCTCAACCATTTTCTGAGATGCACCTACAGTAAATGTTTTTGGCATTTAAATGACTGCTAAACTACATAGCCTTGTTGGCTGATTGTTCTTCCAACAGTTATTAAAACAATTATTCCTACAAAGATTCTTTGCTTTATAAAAAAAAAGGAAAAATTAATCAAACCCTTTCAGGCCTTATATGTACCATTCCAGAAAGTGTAATGCCTCATGCCACCCAGTTCTTTTTAATATCAAGGTAGGTTTTTGTTTTACTTTCTTCTTCTGGACATATGTTTTACTTTTGCTTTTCTCTAGTAGGTTCCCCTTTTTTTTGTAGAGTAAATTCCTGTTTCTGTCTCTCTTTATTCTAAGCCAAATTATATGTTCTGAAAGAGATCTCTTCTGTACCTCATGAGATTTTTACCAGTTTCCCCCACTTGAAAACATTGCAGCTGGTTGAAAACCTTAATTTGTCACTCCTGAAAAACATACTTTGTGGATGTCATGTCTGAACTTTCCCATCCATCCCAGGTGGCTGTGTAATTTCCACATTTTGATTAACATCATCAGTTTTGAAAACAGAAATGTTGATGTCATTCTTAAGCTGACATTAACTTAACTGTGAAAACCATTAGTCTACTGCTAATATTTGACTGATCCGATGTTTCTTTAAACATTGTCAATGTTATAAATTGATATGAAGAAGTTGTGCTAAAAATTATGTTACTAACACCTTGAATTTAGCAGTCTGCTTATTTTTAAAGTGAAAACATGCATAGTTGTTTTGGTTAGGATTGCATTCAGTTTTTAAGTATATAATATCAAAAGCATTATGAAATAGGACACACAAGATTATTGTGCAACATGGGATCTTGTGTATACTGGAGAACATCAAACACTTACTGAATAAAAAGTCCAAACTCCTTCTACCCTTTATGAAAATGAGGTTGAGTAATTATGATACTTAGCCCTGTCACAGAAAGGACTTTTTCCCTAGAGAATATAATTTAATATGTTGAAAAATCCTTGGTTGTGTATTTTTCTTTAACTTAAAGACTAGCTTAAACATCACAGAACATTGACACAGAATTTAGAAATAAAAGTAACCCCTAAAAAGGGAATAAACTCCTAGAGGCACATTTTCATTCCTGCTTATTGTAGACTGTTTCAGATTTAGCTCTTTTATTTCCATCTGTATTTTTATGCTTAAAATTAAAGCAAAAGCTCTATTTTTCTTCTTCTCTGTAAAAATAGCTGGCATTTTGTCAAAGCTTGTACATAGTAAAAGAATAGCAAGCATAGCAACCTAAAAAAATGGACTGAAGTAAATTAATTCCAGATTTAATGGGATGCTTTGATATACAGTCTGGAGAAGAAAATGTTTTGGGGTAACCTAGTTGTGGACTTCCAGTTCCTGAAGGGAGCCCAAAAGAAAGATGGAGAGACTATTTACAGGCACATGGAGTGACAGGCCAAAGGGCTTCAAGCAGAAAAAGTTCTATGAAATTGTTATTTTTTCAGATATTTTTCAGACAGCTTCTAATAATTTCTTATTTAGACTGCTTGCATACTATAAAATATGCCTTAAAGTATCTTGATAAACCAGTTTAAATTGAAAGGTTTGGGAAGCCTCTTAGTAGTGTCTGAGCTCTAAGTATTTCAAAACAACAACAAGTTCTATATTCTATGAAACACTTCTCTATGTTGTGTTACTGCGGGGTCAATCCTTCTGTGCCTTGCTCCCACTGAAGCAGCATCTCCATTGTAAGCTTCCAAATAACTTTAGGAATATTCTCAGCCAGAATCCTCAGCACAGTGTAACACTATTTCTGAAGGAAAGGTGCATGTATGCTCATAAGAGGCTGGCAGTAGGGCAGAAGGGAAAAAATTAGTCTGGGATAATTTTTCTTCCACAAGAAGTACTTTCTTTTCTCTACGTGAAGATGACAACCTAATTGACAAATTCTTGTGAGTTATGATCTTTGATACAAAAAATAGGTTTGTAGATAGATCAACAGACATCTGGGACAAATTTCATATTTATGTTAGCTATATTATATTAGAATATATATTACATATATTTTTATTAGAAGATTATTTTATAATCTTCAAGATATAAAATATTTTGTTCATGAGTAGCTAAACCACTCTCCATGTATATGTTGTGCTAGATGACACAAAGAAACAGTAAGAATGTTATCAAATCTGAAACCAAGCGTTATCAACCTTGCTGCAAGATTGTCTATGCAGTGCAAAGAAAATGCAAACAGAGAAATTCAATGCAAAAGTACAATCAGGAATGAGAGCAGCAGCTTCTGAGTTGAAAGTCTGTGGAGGTCATTAACAAGTAGAAGCAAAAAACCCAAGCATATTTGTCTATTAAGCAATTATTATGATTTATTTGGTGCAATATGATGCTTGTGTTCCTTGGACTCAAGTGAGAAAGAATGAAAATCTGGAAATTACATCTATTTTAGGAAAAAAAATGTAGGATCAGGTAGTTTGGCTAATCTTAAATACTATTCCATGTATCTGTTAAAGATATTGTTGATCTGATATTTACAAAATCATGAATTTTGCTTTGTCATATATTCTTGTTTTGTCCATTCTGCTCCAGTAAAAATAGAAATATTTTCACATTATTTTGTGTGTGTTGATAAGTGAATAACTGATAGCAAAATAAGGAAGGCTTCTATTTATTGTCATGAAGTTGCATGTGCAGTTTGCTTTTAAATATCATTCTATGAAAACATCTTCCACCTAATTATTAAGGGATTCACACTGTTTGAAAGGAGAAGATTCTGTAAAGAATTAAAAAAGAAAAAATATAAGTAAATAGAAACAATGTTAAAAAGAAATATCTATAGGGCATTTAACATTTGTAGTTATTTCTCAGCAATTCTGTCTAGAAAATAAAGAAGCTGATTACATGTGGAAATCTAAACAATTTGGTTAAATATGAATTATTAACTGCTTAGCAGGTTGAGGGAAGGGCAATATAAAGCTTCAAAGATAAGTAACATTTGCAAACATCTTATCTGTATTCCAACAAAAATATTTGTTAGGTCACTTTATTGTCAATTTAAATGGAAAATAACCCAAACAAAGACAAAACAAAACAAATTTCCAACATTTCCTAACACATAAAATGCTGAATAATAGTAAATGGTTAAAACAAGATTTTCTCAGAACTTGAACATGAAATTTCATAATTTTTTAGAAAGAATTTTTTTTAAGGTTGCCACCTTTACTCAGGCTCCACATCCACAGGCTTTTTCACCATTCCAGCTTCTCTCCAGCTTGAGTCATTGTACCTTGCTTACATTTTCTGCCTTGCTGCTGCAAAAATCAGTACCTCTTTCTCTGCCAGTACCTCCTACCCTCTGCTCAATTCTCCTCCATTAACAAGAGTTAATGTGCATGTTCTTGTGCAGCAAGAACCTACAACCTCCTCTTTGAAATACTTTTAAACTCACCTATAGTAAAGCCTCCACCAAAATGCGTAATCTCATCATGAACATGAAACTGCCATTTATTGCAATGTTTGGCAATTATCTGTGCTATTAATTTCAGAGTGGTAAGTTCGAAAGCTTTGTGATTCACAAGGAATAGACTTAAATTTAATGAGTAAACTGAAGAGCCAAGCAAACTAAACCTTTTTTTTTTCTCAATTTCACCGCTAAAATTTTAAATTACTTGGTTTTATTGGTCTTGATTGTATTCTGTGACTTAGTGATCACCATGAGCTCTGGAGCCTGCTTTACTGTGGTCTATAAGATGGTCTTCCAGGTTCTTAATTTCCAGGACAGTTTTCTGTGTCAACCACCATGCTGAAAGAGTAAATCTGATGAGTAATAAACTATCACACCATGTTTATAAGATTTAGTGAGGAATGAATCAACCCTGGCAATGCCTCTTTTATATATTTTCCAAATGATGAAATAAAAAATTCTGGCCCATATCAAAGAAAAGGTGCTCTATAAAAATGAATACTGAGGTAGATAGTCCTCAATAAATGAGCAAACCCCTCTGCTGCCTCTCCAGTTTGAGGAGGAGCAGGTTTATGGACTCTTTCATAAAAATCTTTTTCATAAATCATATAGAGCTGACTAAATCACTGAAGTTACAGCCTCAGGACTTTCTTTTATGTATGAAGAGAAGTAATTTCACCTATTATGTTCATATTTCAGTCGTACGTGATTCATCTTCTTTAAGTGTACCTGAAATAACATTTTTCATACTACAGTAATCTTTTTTTCCTTTTTTTTAACATGAAAATAAAGACTAGTATAATGCAGAACTCAGTACAAGAAAGAACATAGTAATGCTACATTTGGAAATTGAATTTACAGTTGCTACTTTTGTCCCACTTCCTCCTTTCTTCTCTATTCATCCTCCCAGTCACAGTTATGGTAAACTCTTTATTGTTAGGTATAAAATAAAACCGTGTTTATTATATATAAACTTAAAATATAAATTTAGTGAAATAAAACATCAAGAAAAATTTAGGAAGTCACACTTAAATACATTAAGATTAACAAAAAACCTAAAAAATATGTTTTCCAGAACTGTTTGCTATTTTTATCTTCTTGTCATTGTGTGTTGAATTCTGTTTGATAGAACTATCAGAGAACTACTTTCTTAATTTTAAATATTTTTTTTTAATGTTAATTGCTTTCATGTAGAATGGTTTTGGTGGAGGAAGAGCAGGAAATACTTCTAAATTTTTTTTCTAATTTTTCTGGAAATTCTTAGGACTTTTTTCTAATTTTAGAACTCAAGTACAATTGAACCATTACGACTGTTCCATGTGAATGTTGTGACTCACAAAAGTAATGAAAAATGTAACATTAGTTTTAGATCTAAAACATTGCTTCTATTTATTATTTTGCACTTGATGGACTTTCTCTTTCAGCTTCTATTGTAAACTATATTTGCAGAGGTTTAAGAACTTGACCAAAAGAATTTGCTTTGGGTGAGAAACATTCCCAGCTCTAGTGCTTGGAATGAAGTTACTCAAATTTTGAAAAATTTTGTGGGTATGAATTCTGTATTAGCTCAGGATGTTATTTTTTGTTTCTATAACTAAAAAATATATTTATGAACATTGGATTGTTTTTGTTAGTATTACTCAGTATATTGAATAGTCATTAATGGCAATAGAAATTCCAGTCATAAATCAAGAGAATCACAGTAGTTAGACTTAACCAGTTGCCCAACTCTTCAAAGACTGCAATAAAAGAGGCATCTTTTCTTCACTAGATACATGTTTAGTACTGCAAACAAATATTTTCTAGCAAACCAAGGGTAGAATATGTTCCTCACAGAGGTGTCTTTGCAGTTGCATTATTGCACTATGTTATTCACCAATGCTTTCAATATGCTGACCTGTAGTTACCTATTGGGAATGATCTGTGTTTCAGACCAGTGTAAAAACGCCTGAAGTTGGGTGTCATCACATTTGGATGTCCTGGGAGGTAAAGGCAGATCCTAACTGGTTGTTCACATTCAGCACAGGGATCTAGTCCCCATCATTGCCCAGCTGAAATAGTCTGGGGCTGCTCTGCAGGCTGAAGTGCAAACTGATGAGTCAGTCAGGAGTGGAAGAGAAGTCTTTGAACTTGACCTATGTCCTTCCATGAGCTGCTCTCCCTCTTCTATCAAGTTCATTTGGCCATGTCTGTTGACCAAAGAATGTGGATTATCTTGATGGCAGGAAATTTAAAGGACTTTCACAGTTACATGCTGCAAAATTAATACTGTGCCAGTAACACTGTTGTCATATATTTTTATTAAATTTTATTTATTAAATTTAAAAAGTGTCCATGAACTCTTTCTTAGTAAATCCTCATGGAATTCTTTTCATTTGTTTCTTCCCAAAGAAATTAACCATGTTATGCTAGAATGAATATCATGGTAGAATGAATATCAAAGTCATAACAGGTATTAAAATTTTAAATATTAGATATTAGAGATTTTAAAGGAATAGTCTTTATAGCAGCATTTCTGAAGTTCAAAATTCATGATTGTTATGGGTTTACTTATTGATTTAGCTGCTGACCTTAAAAATATCGTTAAAAAGAGTTCTCTTGGGAGGGTTATACTCTGAAGTAATCAAGTTATCATTGGGGTTGGCTTCTTACTGCTGTTGAAGTGGTTCCTTTAAAGTCTTAAATTCACAGACAAATCTTTTTATACATGACGCTGCCATCAAGTGGCTGTTGAGTAGAACCTGTGTTACTCATCTCTAATTTAAATATTTTTCTTCTTTTTAATTAACAGCTTGGTTTGAAAGAAGGGGATATTCTATACTTGCTAATTGAAAGGAAAAAAAATATAAATTTACTGCTCTCTGGACCAGAGTTGTAGAGGTAGATGCTCAAAGATGCTTTGAAAGATTGGGATTTCAGTGACATCAAATTTTGTTGACATTGATTTTTACATCAGCTTCAACAGACATTAAGAATCCCTCTGGTCACCTTATGAACTATTCTGATTATTTTTTTAAATTTTCAGGCATCTTAATATACAGTTAAATTTTCTCTTTTGGGGTCTCATTTTAATTAATTCCATCAAAACTCCAAAATATAATTGTAATCTATAGATTTGGTCAAGGACTTTAAGGTGCTGGATCTAAAAGGCCAGAATTAACATAGACCCTGAAGGTCAAGAAACTTACCCTTGAATCAAGAAGCTGAATGAATAAAGTCATGTCTTTATAACATTCCAACAACAGCATTTCATAAAGTAGAAAAAAGCTTTAGATTTTCAGGTTTTGGGGGGATAAAGACAGCAACCCAGCCCCAAATAACCATTTGCAGTTCATCGGAACCCAAATATTGGTATTCACCAACTACCCTCAGCTCACTTCCAGTGGTATGGGGGGCTGTTAACCAGTTTCAGGCAAGTAACAATAAACATCCTCATTCTCCTGAAGATCATTTGTCTTCTTTCACACTCTAGAAATGATAATAGAAAATCATGTGCACATTTGCATTTGTATTTACTGTGTTTGAATTAAAACTGCAAACAGCTCTGATTCACTAATAACTGACGAAAGTGTCTCATTATTGAGCTACAAAACCTCCAACAAATTAATGAAAATTGCAAATCACCTTGAAAATTGCAGGGTCTTTAGTCTTATATTGAGTGCTGAGAAAACTGCATAAATATCTTTGTTGCTTAACTCTTTCTCTTGAAAAAATAGTTTTCTTATTACATTTTTAAAATGCATGGCTTAGTAAATAAGGCATGACTATGCAACATCTTTGTTGTTGTTGTTGTGTTTTGTTTTCTTTGTAGTAGTTTGACATTTAACATTTACATGACATGTACATGAACATCTAACATTATATTATTGTTAAATATTGCTATGTTTGGTTCCTCTCATATATTTAGGACCATGGATTCTCTGCCACTGATCCTAAGCAAATACTTTGGCCAATTTTGTCTCATGCCCCAAATTAAAGTACAGGATTTTGCAGGTTCTGATTATTTTCTGTACATAATGAATTTTTAAATATATACACCCATGTTGTTTTCTTACAAAATTAAAGCTTAATTAGAAGAAAGTACTTCATGAATAGGAAAAAAAGTCGTGTTGTGTATTTCTTTGTTCACTCTTTGGTAGATTTTTATTCTTTCTGTGTAACTCCAAATCTAAAACTAGTGCATGTTCCTTGTTAGGAGAAAATAATGTATGGGAGGTGATCTCCAGCTGGTATTAAATTTTGTAGCCTCATAGTCATGGAAATGCACTTCAACAGAATATCAGTTGCATTTCTCTAAAAGATAGAATGATTTCTGTAAAGTTCCAGATTCTCTTATATCCCTCCCCACTGTTCCACAGTGCATCCCTGAAATTTGATTTAAAGGAACATACTTCATTTTAACATAGATTCAGGATAAAAAATCAGCAGTTTGTAATTTTGTCCATTTTTCCAATATATGCATCATCATTATGCTTGTGATGAGTAATTTGTCATAGTTTTTTGCAAACAATTGAGATTTTAAAAAAATTTATAAGGCACAGGTGACAATATTTTTGTATGTAAAGCTTCATATAACATTTGTGATAGTGTAGTGTAACTATGGAGTTACACTACATATATAATATATAATGGACACTTAAAGACATTTTTTACTATATTTGAAGTCACTTGACATACTGGAATACTAAAAGCATTTTGTGCTGAAGCACCCTCTAGTTTTTGCTAAGAGAATTTCCAAAATTTAACAAATTCTTTGAACCTCCAGGAACACAACTGCTGCTATTAGTTGGCAGGGGCCTTTTACCAGGAAAGCTTTTCTGTGACTTTCCAAATTGGTTCATTCCTAGAGCTGAATGACCCATGAGATGTCCATCATTAGCTCTGTCCAACAATAGAGCTTGAAGTAGCAAAGAATTGAAGTTTCTGTTTTTCCTGCCTCATTGTTGTAGGCTTGATAAGTGAGGAAATAAAAGGTCCCTTTCATTTTCTCTTCCTCTTTTTCTTCCTTCTAAACCACCACCTTCTGGTTTTTTTCCATTTGTACTTTCTTGGTATTATTAGTAATGTATCCACAATTCTTGCTCATCATTTTCATTCTACTCCACCACCCCAATTTTGGTCCTTCTGCCCTTGGCAACTATCTTTATGTTTGATAGCAGCTTGCTAGACTTTTGCACCAAATGATGAAAGATGAAGTATTACTTCATTTTAGCTTCTTCATGTCCAGTCTGGGGACTCAATTACTACCCCACAAAAGCTGTGAAAACACTGATTTTCATTTCTTTGAAGCCCAGAAAAGATTTTTGCTTTGTTCTGTTTTTATGCCCTCTCTTTTGCATTCACTCCTTGGTCGGTTGAGCAGTGGATACTTGAAACTTTTGACACACCATTTAACTGAAGAAAATTAGTCAGCTTACTGTCCAAGTGTTTGCATGCACTTGTCAGTTTTGAAATAGGTTTTGTTAAATACGCTGAGCATATGTAGGAACCAAATGCACCTGGAGGAACCATCATTTCCAGCATCAATGTGAATGCAGGTGAATTCAAACTGAGCAGGCTGCTGTCTTTCTTCTCTTCTTACTCTGGTTTTTTGGAGGATTTTTGGTTTGGTTTTTTTTGAGAATGCAATGTTTGAAAAAGATTTGACATGTGTAGAAGTTTGTGAAACTCATTTCTCAAATATTGGCTCCTTAAATATTGTGATGTCGGAGGGATTGCTGCATACCAAGATTCTACACTACGAATGTACAGAGTTATAAAGAAAACCTCTACGTTTGATTGTTCATGATACTCAGGAGACTGTAATAAGCATGTGTTCCCCATCAGGACTTGCATACAGCATTCTGATACTGATGGAAGCTATATGTGTCGAGCAGATGGGACAGACCATGCTCACGGCTTGAAAAAGGTTTTGCAAGGCCTTCATCATAACTGAATTCCAGTTTTCTGGGTTTCACACTGGAGTGGTAATTTAACTTCATATAGAGTAAATGTAAACCAACTTGTGATGATGTGACTAACTGCAAATTACTTTTCATAGCTGCTACTTTTTCAGCTGGGATGCAGAAGTTGCCTTAGAGTAAACTTGAAACTTCTCCAGTGACTGTAAAGTGCTGTCTAAAATAACTAATAAAATGCAGATGGGAGTGGAATAAAGCTGTGTTTATACATAAGGAGGCACTGTATCAGGAAGGGTAGTCTCTATGCAGAGGTTAATATTTGTATAAATGTTATTGAACATGAAGTACAAATTTAATCTATGCAAGTTATTGTATTTCATGGAACTTTCACTTGACACTTAGTGGCACTCATGAAAATGTAGAACATCAAAATAGTATGACAAAACTTATTAAGTACATTTTCCACACAGTATTTTATTGCTGTTATTTTGACAAATGATCAATTACTTGCTTTCCTCTACTTCGTGTCCTTGTAAAATCTATTCTGCTGTATCACAGACCTAAGAAAAACTAGGTAATATTATGATTTTTTTACCTAGTCAAGAGGTTGGAGCTGGTGGACTTTTCTCTTGGGCTGTCACAGATGTGCAATAATAAAAGGTAATGGCAAAGGTTCATTATCCACTGATTATTTGTTTAGGTAGTTGTTGTCAAAGACTAAAGGATTCTAGAGATGTACCATTTGTCTTATGTAGGATTTGGAAGAAGATTTTAGGCAGCCAGTTTTGCATGAAGAATAAAATAATAGTATTTTATATGTTATTTCAGTTGCATGTTATGTTTAGTCTACAGGCAATTTATAGGTGGATTTATATTATGCAAATACAGTCTTTAATTTCCAAACCCTCTGATGTAATATTTTGGAAACCCGGCTATTTTGGTGTAGGATGCACATGAACACCAGCTATTTTGATGTAGGCTATCTGAAGAATTTCTCTCCTAGTGCCAGGTTTAATTTTGGTTGTGTCTAAATGTGCAGAAGAAGAAATTCCTGCCGAGCAGGATTTTAAAATCATCAATGCATGCAAATCCCAAGTGGCTTTTTCCTCTCCAAGGCTTGGAATAGAATCCAACACAGGTTTTCTCAATCTCCTGGTGTAGGCAAGGTACTGGTAGGCTCTTTTGCTTGATATTAACAGTAAGTACCATCATGATTCCTAAATGAGGTGATTCCTTCTGTAAGTGGTTAAAAGGCTGATAAACAGGCCCTTCCCCAGACAAGAGCAATGCATCCATTTGTGCTGCATCAGCTGTACTTAGACAGGTGAGACTGAAAAACCAGCAAGTGGTAACTTCTCTCCATTTGGGTTGTGTAGGGTCCTTGTTCTCTAAGAGACATTTTTGTCTGAAAAGTTTATATTAAAAAGTGAAAATATTTAAAGAGTCAACACAGCACTGACTTAAAGGCATAGGCATTGGCAGAGTGACTGGTTATTTAAGCTTTGCAGTGAAGCAAGTAGCTTAAAACTCCAGACATTAGTGCTTAGGACTATCTTTGTGAAGCATGCATTGAAAAACTAAATCTGATGCCCTGTCTCTCCAATTTACACAAAAATGGCACTTCAACCAACCACAAGTTTGTTCTGGATATTCAATTGAACCTTTATTTATTTCTACTCTAGATGAACATTACAGGCAATGAAAAATTGACAAAAAATACAGGCTCAGAAATTGAGTTCATTTACATTCATTTATGATCAAATGCTTTCTTTGATTGCTGCAAAGGTGTTATCTTAAGTCACTTAGCAAGAATTCGTATTTTTCATATTAGTACATTACTTGATTATAAATCATTAGGAACATTGTCTGTTGCAGTTTTAGAGAAACTAAGATGTAGACAACCAAAGGCTTGACTTTGCAAGTCCTTTCACATGCCTTTTGAGCCTTATGCCTTTTCATCAGCTGAAATCTGGAGCAGAGGAGGTTAAGTTATATCCCATGGGGTACCCATTGAGTCAGGAATGGGATTAGAAGCACCAATAATCCAGATCTCTAGTCACCTTGAGCTGCTGTATCACACTCCTTCTAGAACTGCTTGCATCTCAGTACTCAGTGCAATGCTGTAAATAGTAGTGTTGGAGGGATCCATTACCAAAAATCTTCTTCTTGTTTTCTGGTTTGTTTTTTTTTTATTTTTTTTTCCTTATCCTGTTTAATTGCTTTTTAGAGAAAGTAATAGAAAGTAAGTCCATGCAAGATATCTACCCACAAAGGAAAACTGGGAAATGTCTCTTTTTTCTAGAAATCATAGCTACAAAAGAAATTGTGGTGGTGGGAGAACAGAGCTAAGCTTGTGTATGTGCTCAGGGATCTTACGTGCCAACACTGAATTTGACTGACAAAAAGGATGATGTTTGAGACAAGAACTGCCTTTTTGTCTGGCAACACAATAGGATCTACTTCCTTGATGGATTCTCAGCACTACTCAGTATAACATGATAATTGGTCCCAAAGAAGGAATGAGTAAGATTGGATGGTAGTCTTTGGGGGCCCAGTTGTGTTATAGCTAATCTAATTATGTTTGATACTACTTTTTAATACATATGGTAGCTGTTTCCTTGGCTTGGAACTAAGACCTATATGCAAGCTTGATATTTGCTTGGTGTCTGTTCTAAAAGCACACAATTTTTTTTCTTAGGAGAAAACCCAGCTATATCTGTCTCGTGTCATGCTGTATTCTAATTCAAAACTAAAACTGATTTGTTCCAGAAGATGTCTTGAAGCATAAATATGTTGTGGCTTGTGGAAATGTGGGAGGTGTGATGGAAAGAGCAAATGTCTATAGATTGTACTTCAAAAAACCACTGCAACTTGCTACAGAGAAGACATAGTAAGTTATTGCTGCCTTGGAGCAACAATCCGCAGCAGGCATTCACCCTTTTGCATGAGACAATATAAACATTTTAGTGGATTTATGAGCATAAAGGAGCATCTGGAGACGATGGGATTGTGCAAGACTAATTTTAGAGTCTGAATTAAACTAATTCCATAGCTACAAAAGTCACTGCCATGTTTTCTGCTCATTTAAAAGCTGTCTATGGACCACAGCAAGCCCAGATTTCCTAATCAAATGGAGCAGAAATGTCTAGTGCACTACTGCTGGTGGTGGTGTAGTGGGCACTGGCTAACTGAGAGGATTACAAAAATCCTTCATGAAAGATAGTTATGCAATTGAATTTCTGAGGCAAGTTTCTTCTCAGCTGTTAGCATCTGGGTTCCATTTTGCCATGAATAGGTGACTGTCTCTTGGATTTATTTATGTTTCTCACTTTTTATTAGGAAGTATAGCATGAATTCCTGTTTTCTAGGAGGCAACTGTTGCTTTTTTTCCTTTTCTTTTTCCTCTCGCATTTCACCATTGTCTTCCAGCTTCAAATAAGCATATTATAAATGAAACATATTAATAAAATTAGTGTGCTAATGTAGTAGGTAAGGAAATAAATTTGTTTGAAATCAGTTTCAGTTTTGGAAATTTAACTTGCTCCACTGAAGTATCTAAAACACTGAAATGTATGTTCTGTATTGTGTTTAATTTCTTCTTTATTCTCTTTCCCCAGTGACTCTTACTAGTGAAAGGCTTCCAGCCTAGCAGTGATGGTTATTGAAAGTTCAAATAATAGAAGGCTCAGTTTGTGAAGAAATGCACAGCCTTTAAGGAGCTCAGAGACCCCAGTGCCATTGATTTACAGTGTTATGTCATAGTTTTGGCCATCATCTCTTCCAGAAGTGGCTGATGCACAAGTGGAAGCTGGAAGTTACTGATCACCTCACAGTGATTAATAAGTAGATCACAACCTTCACAGTTCTCTACATGCACCATTTTCTGGGACTCCCTGACAATTTACTTAAGGCTTGGAGATGAAAAGGATAAAATCCTGACTCCTTTTAAATCAATTAGAATTTTGTAATTAACTTGAAGTGAGGAATCATACAGTCACAAAGTACTGGGCCAAAACTGTACTTCTAAGCATAGAAGCAACAAGGTTGAAAATAACTCACTCTGATTGAGTAGTTGAAATCAAAACACAAAAAAACAAACAAAAAAAACCCCTTTGAATGATATGTTCAATATGCTTCATACCAGTTCCCCAGTAAAAGAAAGATAGTTCATGATCAGAGAAGCCTATTTTCCTGTGAATCCATTTTTTGAGGTTAACAGAACTTTTATATTTAAAACATTACATGAGTCTGGTGGAAGTTTTCTCCATGAAGTAATGAAGTATTTAGCTCTTTTTCTTCCACAGATTTTCCATATTTACTTGTGGGAATGCCAACAAAATTTCACTCCTCTCTTCATTTGACCAATATTTTTTGTGGAATAGAGATCTCAACACTACTGAGTTTCTAAAATATACACCTGAAACCTCCAATCATAAATTTAATCAGTATTGGCCAACAATTTGAAGAGGTTTAGTTGGTATAGATGCCCATGGTGTAATTGCATACACACTCAGCTCCTTAACCTCAAAATCAAGGGAGGAAAATGAATGTATTCTAACAGAGAATCCTTTTAAGAGCAACCAGAGATTTTATACAACAGGAACTGCAAATATGCTTAGCTGTACTAATGCTTCATTTATTAGATAATAAGAATTCTAAACAGCTTTCTGGAAGGAAAGAGATTTGTATTTGTCACCAGAGTTCTACTAGTTACTGGTTCCAGGGCTTCCCTGTGTTTCTTAATGTGCTACCCAAAGCTGAAAAAAGTGTTTAAAAGTGAAAGAAATGCCAGATACCACCTTCGTCTCCTGCAGCCACCCTGGAGCAATTCTGACAATAGGACCCATCCTTACAAATCAAACAGGAATAAATTTTCAATGGACTCTTCAAGAAGGAGAAGGTTATGCAAGCTTTCTGCTAGTTATACTGTGTCTGAATGAAAAGCATTTGTGTTCCACCCTTGAGTGTATAGTCTTGTCTTCTTTTAC
Organism: Pseudopodoces humilis; assembly: GCF_049639895.1. Classification (NCBI taxonomy): domain Eukaryota; kingdom Metazoa; phylum Chordata; class Aves; order Passeriformes; family Paridae; genus Pseudopodoces; species Pseudopodoces humilis. The sequence goes on along the minus strand of NC_142201.1, from coordinate 103,386,109 downwards.
GACAGTGTTTAAAGTGTCTATCCACCACAGATTATCTGCATCCTGATCTTGTCCTGTCTTGGATATGTTCCTTGCTGGCTTCACTGAGAACATCCTTCCCTTCCCATCATTTTCAAATTTAGTCTGTTGATTTGGCCATATTATCTTCTCTTCCGCCTCAAGGAGCTGGCAAAGCTTCACTCCAGCCTGTATTTTCCTTTTTATTTTGTACTTCTGTTCTTTTTCCAGCCATGCTAAGTTCAGTGTTGTTAAAGTCTTTCTAGAGATATTGCTGTGGTTTAACATTTAGTGCAGGGCAAGGTGAGATGTGAGTTCACAGGACAAACACCCTTCTTGCTAAGGAGTCACATTTTCTTTAGGGAGCCTTCAAATTCATCTTGTGACAAATATTTGGAGAGAGAGAGGAGAGGGACGGCAAAAACTGTTGTGTTTGCCTCACCTATATGCTATTTTAAGATTTCAGACTTCTCAGGTGTAGATAACTGCATTTCTTCTAGTTTTGTGTAGTCTTGCACATTCTTTCATGGCATTTCAGACATAATGCAGGTCTGCTCTTCTATTTCAATTCTCATGTTGGATAGGAACATTGACATTTTTGTGCTAGCCATTGGTCATTTCATTTGTAACCCATATCCATTTTATGACAGGTTATTTAAGATCTTTCCCAGAATCTTTTCTAAAACTGTTAATGTACTTTAGGACTAGTGGGAGGTGAGGGTAGTTAGTGAGATTTGGGCTTGTGCGATATGAATGACTTCCACTGGGTTTTGGTAGGAAGATGTTGGTGCCAACAGCCTGTGACAGAGCAACAGGCTCAGCTTTTACAGAATAGATTTTTTGGTGGGTTTTTTTTGTGATTTTTATATGTTTGTTTGGGGTTTTTTTGCTAATTTTTTTCCCATTTCTGTTGAGTAATTTTTTTCTCCATTATCTCTGTTGAGTATACCTATTAAATTGGAGATACCCAGCAGTGCTTACTGGAGGCATTCTCATGTCAGGAGCCAGACTTTCCACACATTTTTATGTTAACTATAAAGGGTTGGGTTCATTATCTGTGCCTTTTGCTTTCAGATGGGTGTATTCTTCTAAATTTTTTTATTACTGATTGAGGAAGTTATTGTGGCATGCAGTTTTTGAGCCATCAGCCCTCTGTGGCAAGGTGAGAGGAGACAAAGTTCTGCCTTAAGTACTGTGTCTAAATGTCTTTAGGTGTAAATGCTGAAAACCTCTAGGTGCCATGTTGAACTGTGCAACATGCTCAGTGCTTCAGAAGCATCCATTGATTTTAAATGTGTAAGTGCTTTGTTTCTGTTGCTGCAACTCTTCTTTGACTTTTTTTGAATTAGAAAAGACGTGCCAACCTTCATGCCATACGCCTGTTACTAATACTGCCCATGGTTTTTTCCAGTCTCATGTGCTTTCATATGTAAATTGGCTATCAAATTCCACCCTCAGTTTTAACCTGTAATAACTTCATTGCTTACAGTGCAATTTGCAGTGGTGTAATTTAGATCAGAATCTGGATGCATATGTAAATGTGTGCTGTTATGCACACAAGTAATGCCTGCTTTTTAACATATATATATATATATACATATATGAACTTTCTTTTTACAATTGAAAACGAGAGGGAGAATCTGTTGATTAATTATATACTGATCAATTTTAGAGCAACTAACAGGAGGAAAATAAATCATTTGAAGAAGTAGGTGGATTTTTGGAGTCATGCACACACACCCTTTTCAATGTATTCTGATTGTTGTCTGTCCCAAGCAGGAACTTTTCTTCTTCCCCTGACTTGCAATTCTGAATTTTTTGCGAGCTTTAAACCTCATTTTTAGTTGACTTTGGGGGAAATGGAGGCAGAGATACTGTTTAAAAAAAAAAAAAAAAAAAAAAAAAGAGAAAGGGAAGAAACCCCCCTACTAAACAACTACTCCATCCCCCAAACATGGAACATATTTTAGCAGAAGTGCCCCAGCTCCATCATATGTGCTGTGCAGAGTCATCATGGCCATGGTGCATAGCTGAGAGCCGGAAAGCAAACAGCTGCTGTAGCCTGATTTGAGTTAAAATAGTGTCAGTGTTTAGTCTGGCGCAGTGCTTCAGGAGAGATTGGCAGCTGGGTCAAACAAAGTCATTCCATTGGCTCCCTTCCCAGTAAGCTTCTGCTAGTATTTAGGTACTAGTGCAGCCTAGGCCCCTTTTCTCAGGGATAGCCTAACATCTGACCGCACCCTCTTTGCTTTTTAAAAAATGCCTTTTCACTCTTTAAGATAAATCCTCTATTATACAATCTGCCACTAATTGTGTGTTAAGACTGTTTTTCTCTCGAAAACTGACGCATCCTGCTCTCAACATGGTCTAGAAAGCAGGCTGTTACAGTACTGGATTAATAAAAGGGGCCTTTATGGTTTGTGAAAGAATATCTCTGTGCTTAGGCAGGAAACTTTTTGATCCACAGCAAAGCCAGACGACATCTAGGTAAGGCCGTGTATCAAATCTACTTTTACGGGAGAGTGGGGCAGCAGGCGCTGTTAATTGTAATCGCTTCGAGTTTGCATGCCCATTTTGATAAGCTTTTTAGAAAGTTTAGGAAATAGCTGCTCCTGTGTCTCGAGCCCTTTCTCTCCTCCCTCCTCCTCACTCCTCCTATGCCTTTACTGCTCGCAAAAGCTTGTAACGATCTGCTTGGTTTTCGCTGGAATACACACGGACGCTTCGCTTCTTTTTGGAGAGGGGTTTCTTGCAGAGGCGCAGAGCAAAAAAGTTCTGCTGTCGGACCCAAATGCTGTTAGAAGTGGGGAGAATTTACAGGGAAAGCTTTCCACTGTTACAGACTGCCTGTGCAATCATTTAAAAGTAGTTGAAAACTGCTTTGAACTAACAAGGGTTTAATTACGGAAAAGTTTAACGTGGCGATGGAAGGAATATTAAGTAAGTTGTCTTTGTCTCATACTTTTTAATTTTAGTTGTTGCTTTAGCCTGTTGGGTCACATTTTTTGTCAGCGCTGAAGGCTGCTATGAATTGGTAATGAGGGCCCCTTTTTTTTTTTTTTTTTTTTTTTTTTTTTTTACATGATTTTGGCACTTGGCCAAAATCAACTTCCCAAGGCAAGCTTTCTCTAAAAGAACCTGAAGCATTTTTTTGTGATTAAGAATCATGTCTGAAAGCTGCCACAACCAGTTGTGTAGGCATGTCAAAATGACTTTATACAGTATATCTGAAGCACTGGGGGGAGGGTCTGTTTTTTCCTCGTGTACCAAATTGTTGCTATTATCATTCTAAATTTCCGCAGCTTACTCACCTCCAAAAACCAGGCTAAAGAGAGCTAAGGCATAATGAGGATCGTTGGTATCTTTGTATTTTTCAACATGCCAAAGCAGCACTAATTGTCACATTTAAGTAAGATACAGTATTAGGGGTTGCTTAAAACACTTGTGGACGTAAAGCAGATGAATCTTAAACTTTTAATCTCAATAAATTATGCTCAGTGAACAGTAAGTAATGATATTTTTGAGAAGTTTCTTTGTTTGAATTGTATGAGGGGAGTTTTTTTGATATATCTATTTAAAAAATACATGCCTGGGTCCACTGGGGGGAAATTTGCAAGGAAAGTCCTGGATGTGCCTTTGGATTTATCCCATTTCCTTGAAATCTGGGTATGGGTCTGATCTGCGAGACAGGGAACAGGAGCTGGGTATTCCTTTGTTGTTAAAAAGGGGGAAAGGGAGTTAGTCTAAACATTCGTAAGGAGCTACAAAAGTTCACATTTCAAGAGTGCTTTGAGTTCTGGATTTTGTGGAGTGCAATAAATGGGTTATTATTTCCTTGCTGATATTCTATAAATAAGTTTGGCACTGTAAGTGAATGCATTATTATTGTACACTTGAACGTTCTGTGAATTTACTCTGTGAATTGGAAATTAAGGACCTCCTATTACACGCTGTGTATGCTCTACTCCCGGTGTCGTTTCCACGTGTGTTCAATGTAAAGACAAAATGCATCAGGCAGCCCTTTTAATTTTTATTTTACATTTCTGCACTTGTGGCTGTAGCCGAGGAGCTGCTCATTCCTCCCTATGTGTGTTGTTTGTTTATAAGCAGCACCATCTTTCTGCAGAAATATCGATACGGAACAGCCTTTTTGCACCTTCCCTCCCCCCTGCCCTGAGTCTTGATCCCTTTTGCTGCTGTTAAAATGGGATTTACAGGTATTGTCTTTCTTCTGTTAAACTGTGTTTTCTGTAAGGTGTTGGGGCTGTGCGTGTGTGTGTGTTTCCTTTATTACATAATGCAAGACGCAACTGCATTGGGGAACGCTCGAGCTTTACAGGCTCCTCAGTCGGTACTTTCATCTAACTTGGCTGGGAGAGTTTGTCCATTGTTACATTGCAGCAGACTGAGTTACAGGATTCAAAAGTCTCCCACAAGTTTAACTATAACACCTTGTATCTGCAAGAAAAATTAGCAGACAAGGTGAAAAAGTTGCAAAAGTATAGATGGAGAACTATAGTAAAATAAAACTCACATAATTGTATTTTTTGGGGGGTTTTGAAAAGTTTTACAACAGGGGAAATATACATCACTGTTGAATCCTATTTTAATGTAAAGCACTGCCAGAAAATTATCATACTTGGTGCAAATGTAAATGTGATAGCAGAGTTTTTGCAAATCATTATGGAATTTATTTGCTGGTGCGTGGAAGTGATTTCTCCTGGGTTACTGAGTTAGATACTGTTGATCTAAAATATGCACATACCCACCTTGTTATTGCAAAACTAACTTTAAAATGTTTTACTGTGATATTCCTAGTTTTGCCTAGAAGGTTTTACTGGGAAGTATGAGCACATGCTAATGTACTACTTCTAGAGGTTTTTCTGTTTTTGGTTGGTGTAGGGTTGTGTTATAAATCACAACAAGTTATTCTCCAAAAACTTTGTGAACAGTTTTTAAATCTAGAATATTTTTTTTTTCTGATAGCGTGACTGAAATGTAAAATCTAACATATGAAGTAACAAGTTTTTTCTTAAAAATTTAGAATATTATAAGTTTGGCTTTTGGTTGCATACACCAAATTAATATTTTCCTTCATGAAGAAATCTGTTGTCTATACAAACATAAAAAAGTCATGTTTTCATCAGATAAATAAGAATTCTGTATTCATAAGTTTAAAGTTTGAAGTGCATAGACACTGCATTCTATTTGTAAATCCAAAACCAGTAGGTTAATGTTTCTTTAAAAATCGGTTGGTACATAACTAGTTAGTTACTTTTCTTGACATTAAAAAAGGTGAGGAATATAAAGTATTCTCCATTGTGCCATTTTTATTTTTAACAGCCCTCAGGAATAATGTGACTCTAATCTTCCTACTTGGAGGGCTTTATGTTTTCTATTTGTTTGCAAACACATAATGAAAGAGTGCAATTATAAAGCTTAACTTTGCTGTAATTTTGTATCTTAGATTTTTCTCCATAGAAATGCTGAACTCTCAGTTACCCACATCAGTGCAGTAAATCAAAATATTTTCCATTCAGAAAAAAAAATCTTGCTTTTTAGTTGGTATTTTTACTGATCATTAGATATTAATATTTCATATTTTAGTAATGCAGTGTAAGTGGGGCATATTGCTATGCTTTTGAATAACAGTCACAAATGTATTTATAAAACACTTTCACTTATATGAAAGAAAAAGAACTCTAAACATCATGGAACACTTTCTGTTTATCAAGAAAACACTGGTCTTGTAAAAATAGCTTTATTTCATAGATTCTTCTATGTGTTGTAAAACTTTAGAAGTGAAACAGGGCTGTTTTGTTTTGTCTTATGGGTTTGTTGGGTTTGGGGGTTTTTTTTAGCAAGGATTTAATTCATATAAACTAAGCACTTTGTTCTATATGTTCTAAATTCCAGCAATGAGATAAATAAATTGCTGGATTGGAGGGAACATAATTATTGAATTTTGGCAGAACTTCAGTGAACTCTGCCATGAAAGATTAATGTGCACAGTGCACTCTTAGATTCTAAAGTAACAGAGTAAGATAAGGGGAGTGCATAACAGGCTCCAACCTTTGTGATTTAAAGAAAATAGAAAACCATATCCAAATGTTAACTTTTGGTATAAACTGCTAATGATAATGTTTTGTCATCTGGGTGATAAAAACTACAGGACTAGACAAGAAAATCCAATTTAACACAAATTCTCTCCACTTCTTCCTTTCTCTGCTTCCCATTTTTTCGGTATTAGAATAGACACAGTTGCTACATGTTAGTAGGAAAGGGAGAGCAAAGAAGGCAGGGTACTTGCAGTATCCAGTAATGTAATGTCCTGATGGAATCCCTCCACATCCTCATGTGTCATATGTGGGTTTACACTCACGATTTTGGTTTGAGATTATGGTGCATTGATTTCAGAATACAAGTAAAATTGTTCTGGCTGGATGAAGGCTACATGGATTATTCCCTCTCTCTTCTTTCTCTACCAAACCTTGACTGTTTGAAACATTTGCTTCAATTGACAATTTGTGGTTATAATCACAAAATCTTATTCCTCTTGGCTTTTAAATAATTACTGCACCCAAATAATGTTTTTAATTGAGAACAAAGATGTATTGTCCTGCCAGTCAGGCTCTCTTGGCAGGATCAGTAGGACTGCAAAACCTTTTTAGTATTTTCAGTCAGTTTTCTATAGGGGAGAACAGGCACGACATCCACCGTGCTCTGGGGAAAGCGCTGCCGCTTTGCCGACTGGCCCCTGCTCCTGGGATCAATCCCTCTGCCTGCTCAGCCTCTCCAGCAGCCTGAACCTGAGCCCACATGTTTTCTCTTCCTCAGATATGTGCAGGAGCAAGCAGCAGCCCCTGGCCCCGGAGCTGGTTTCCCGGAGGGCTCAGGGACTGGCCGCACGATGGGCAGGTTCCAGCGCGGCTGCAGACACAGGGGCTGGCCATGGGGATACGGCTCAGTGCACCCAAAATGCCTGGGATCAGAGGGAGTCAGGCAGGGAGGATCCATGGTAGGATTTTTCCTCTGTTTGCTCCTTGCTTCCTGACTGTTAACCTGCTGCTAAGGCTGAGTGTGCTCGGCTCAGCGTTTTAAAATGGCAGGTATCCAGAGTCTTGGATATATTTCATGACTTCAAAGACATTTCTTCTCTCCTTCCCAGTCACATCCTTAAGCTCATGATGACAGCATTACGAGTGGGATAGTTAAAGAGATGTAAGGGCAAGGGACTGATCCAGTGCCCATTGCAGTCAGCAGAGAGAATCCCTGGTCTACGTGTCTGGATCCCATACCTTGTGACCTGGCTGCTCTTCCCCCTCAGTTCCCGATGGCACTAGCGTGACTAGCACCACCATCCTACTCAAGCAGCTTCCTTGTCTTCACTGGCACTCCTCAAAGAGGAAGGTTTACTGAGTAAAAGGTTTGAATGTGCCTTCCTTGTGTTGTAAAGAAGCAGAGTCCAAGTGTTTATTTTGGCTGTTGACAGCCCTTGTCTTTCTCCCCTTCTGGAAATGACTCTTGTTCCTGACCTTGATTTATCAATTCATATCACCATTTCAGGTGGAGTTCAGTATGTGCAGCAGCCTGTCTTCTAGTGTATCCCCATTAAAATGCTGCAGTTGTGTATGTCCATAGTGAAATAAATTTATATTCTAGGCCTATTGTTTTGATAATCAGGCACAATTTTCTTTCGGTAAGGTTGATTCCAAGATACCTTCGTCTTCAAACAAAAAAAGGATACTTTTATCTTTTTTATAGAACCGTAGAGTGCTTCAGCCTTTGTTTGCCCTATAAATGTATTTAGTTGGAAAACCTTTAACAAGTTATATTCAGAGTGTGTCTGTATTTAAAAGTAGACAACGATTCCCTTTGCTTTTAAGTAATTCACAGAAATGATCATTGTTTTTAGCAATGCAAAAACGTTACCACAGATATCTAAAGAATAGTAGTAGGAATATCGTGCCTTCTTTGCATGGCTAATAAATGTATTTGCAGTGTGAAATCAAGTTATGCTTTCACAGCAGTGGGGTTATGGACTGTTAAAATACTCAGTCTTAGAATATTATAGATATTTTTGCAAAAATTGTATAAAAGACCCAGTGAGCACCCCCTATACAACTTTAATGCGTGATAGTTGGCTGGATGTTGAAATGCCTACCAGGTGTGGCATGTGAGGCTCTGAGACGACCAGACAAAAAGGTGCATTCCAGCAAAGCCTGCTGTTCCCTCTCTGCTGGCCTGGGGAGTCCTGCCTGCCGCAGGAGCAGCTGCTCCCAGGGGTGCTGAGCTGGGGGACCGGGCCCCGCTGCCCCGGAGCAGCTGCGGAGTAAGGCGGGAGGGAAAGCGGAGCCAGGGCAGGAGCAAAGCCAAGGCTCTTGTGACTGCACAGAGCATTTGTTCTGCCTGGTGGAGAGGGAGCACAGTGGCTGGTTTGGGACCTGAGCCTTTCTCAGAGCGGGGACAGTGTCTTTCAGCTGCAATCCCAGAGCCCTCGGCAGGCTGTGGAGAAGTTGTGTGGGCAGAGCACTGGGAGAAGGGTCAGTCCTGTGGGGGATCCTCCAGGGCTTCATGAGTTCCAGCAAAATTTAACACCTGAATTATACACAGAAAATATGAGACAGGTGAATGTGGGTTCTTAGATCTGTAACTATGTGGAAACCTTTATTTCAAGCATGGGAATGGATTATTAAGCAGTATAATTTGTACTGAAGAGATGTTTGGGTGCTTTTTAAGTTTTCTGCACATTGTGCAGGTCAGCAGAGCAAATGATCCTAGAACATAATCCGTAAAATGATATACCTTGTGTTTTACAAATTTGCACACCCTGGTGTCCATTTCTGAGGAGTCTGTCCCTGGGCATGCCACGTCTCCCAGGGGCTGAGCATTACAAAAGTTTGACCTTTCCCTTCCACTGGGACATACAAAATTTTGCATGTCAACCTTACGGTCTTCCAAAATACAGGAAGAGTGTTGTGAAGAAGAAGAGTTTTGCAGACATCTGTAACAATTTTTTTTTAATTGTGAGAAACAAGGAACAGCGATATAAAAAAAGCTGTTGTACTTGGGTGGGGCAAGAGGGAGTAGGGGAGTAAGGTTTGAATTCAGAAAACCCAAGCAAGCCGTATAACTTACAATGTTTGCAACCTATGAAAATATTGATGGCAGAATTGAAATTGCATTATGTTGGCAGATCTCAGCTGAAATAGCTTTTTGCGGTCTCAAAGCACAGCTGAAGCAGCAGAGTATTTGACTAAAATACCACTGTATTAATAACAGGAAAGAAACAAGTACTGAAAAGGAATTCTGAATACAAGGTATCTCATTTGGGGACATGCATTAGTTTGGTAAATTCTAATTCCCAGACTGGCAATAATGATTGCTACTGTATACCCTTTATGACTTTCAGAGCAAGAGAGACCAACTTGAAGAGCATGCATATTGTGATACCCTCAGTGGTAAGTACCCTAACTGCAATCAAGTTTATTACACTTTTGTAGAGTGGAGGCCTTTTCAAGACCACACTTGATGCAGCTTAGTCACACAACAGCTTCAAATGGCATTCTGGAATAATAGGGCAGTAATGTGATACCGTCTATAATGAAAATCAGTGTAAAGCACAGGTGGTTGCAAGCATTTGTGTGGTCAGATATAAAACCTTTGCTATGGGTACAAGCTACTGCTTTCCCACTTGAGGAAAGTATAATTAAAAGTGGTCTCCAGATGTGCTGGCACACATCTGCTGTTTTTAAAAGGGAATTTTGAAAGTACAAACCAAACTGTATTGCATTCATCATTATAAAGCTGTTGATGGTTTTTCAGGTAACAAAAAGATTGGAGGCATCAACAGTCCCACTGTAAAATTGACGTGTCTTTAGACAACAGCACTTTTTGTTCACATTGTGTTCTTAGGATTTTCCATGAGTAGTTCATAGATGAACTGTGACAAATATGGAAAATTTTTCTGGACAGAAGTTAACACTTATTTCATGAAAATATGAGAGTTGATTCCTTGCTAGTGATTTCATTTTTTTACCTGGTAGATGTAGAAATTTGTATGGTTTTCAGTGCAGTGAATAAAAGATATTATAAAACATTAGAATTCAGTTTCTTTAAACAAATTTTTAAGATGTAGTAATAATCAGGAAACAAGAAAAATATGATATGTTGAAAATAGACCTTTAATTTCACTTCGCACAGAAAGCAGAAAAAACTCTAAGTTATAGGCTTCCATGATGCATCCTTAGTTGAACTATCTGGAAGAAAATAAATCAGAAAATAATTAGAAAAGGTCATAGGCCTTAAAATGTTACTGAGAGAAGATTACAGATCTTTTGTTTTAGCTAAGTAAACAACCTGTTCATCCTAATATCCCACTGATTCTGGTAAAGCTAGTATTTCCCCTGGAAATGTTGTTATTAAAATAAAACCCCTATTTCAGAAGTAAGTTTTTTGCTGTTCCAAAGTTTTAGTTACTGCTGCTGCTTGGAATAAGCACAAGGGAAGACTATTGTGCCCAGCACCTTCTTACTGACTCTTCTTCTAGCATTGCAGAGGTACTTATAACTGGTTGTGAGTTGGTTTTGAAAAAAATGAAGGATGTGATCTACTAGTTTGGAGGGTCTTGGGCTATTGGCTGGGTTGCTCAATGATGAGAGAAGGTTTTTTAGGATGTCCTGTCTAATATTGCCACACCTCTACACATATTTTCTTTACTTACTTCCACATATGTGACTTGCAGCCTCCCTTTCCAAGTGAGTCTAATCCTTAGCAATTACCTTAAGGAAATACTGACACTGAGTAAATCAAATGGATTTCTGGATATTTCCTCTTAGTTGGACTCTTCCATACAGCAGTTGCTTTTTTCATTTAAATCTTTCTTTCTTGCCTAAGCAGAATCTAAAATCTCTTTTTAAGTGTATAAATGTGAGAATAATTTGCAGAAGATTTAGTCAGAATAATGGCCGGAGAGATCAAATAATTTTTAATATAAAACTTAATATATTGCCTGTACTTAAGTTTTTGGACTAGCTTTTCTGTCTGACACCTTTTAAGTTCTTAAAAAGACATTGATGGATTCAGTGAGGGATGCAAAAAACAAACTCAGTAGGAAATTGTCCTGTGTGTTTGATTTTTCTGGAATAACATAATAACTTGCTGTGGTCCTGGTGCTGCTAAACAAGAGTGCTCTGGCCTTAACAATTTCATACCCCTGAGACAAAAGGTCCAGATCAACTCATTGCATCTGGTCTGTGAATGGGGTCTTCTTGAGAATGCAATGAAACGGATGACAATCAATAAGAAGGATATTAATAATGTCATAGTGAAAATGCTGATTTCATCAATACTGCTAGTACATCTGACCTTTTTCTTTTAATGCATATACATTGTGATGGCTACGGTATATTATAAATGTTCTATTGTGGCATAAAGACTTCAAATTTGTGCTTCCAGTGATGGTTTTACAAGGGTATATTTACTAACATATACACTTACATTTAATATGAAACCACATTTAAATCACTGCTTGCCCAGGAGGTACGATTTTAGCATTGAACCATTATGTTTGGGTATTTTTCTGGCAAAATGCCATTTGACATGAGACTTAGAAAGGTCTAAAAGAATACAGATATTTAGATGTGAAAATGTGCAGAATGAACACTACCTGGCACTTAAATTACATTCTGCTGCAATTAAGACTTGTTAACAGTCACTCCTTTGAACTGTCTGCTCGCATCAGAGACAAGCCCTGGCCAGACCCTCACAGTTTTGTACATAATCATTTTGTAGAGTTAGTTTCCATAGAAGGTCAGGTGGATTAGACAAAAGAAGTAGCTGACTGAAAGAATAGATTATTTAAATGTTGGGCAGGTTGCATCCGTGGCAACTGCAGAATTTTGAGTGCTTCTTGATTATTCACATTCCTATTATTTGAAAAAGTAAAATGCTGCCCTGAGCAGGGGAAATGTGGAGAAGTGTTTTGGGGCTGTGCATCAAGGGGCATGGAAAAACCATTTCATTGGGTGGCAGAGATCCTGCCCTGACCCACAGATGCAGGAGACAACCCCCCAAAGATGTATCACCCCTCAAGGGCAGCAAACCTGTCCAGTGGAGCTCAAACAGATGAGGCACTGCTCCTCTGGGGTATAAACCTCTTCCAGACATACAGTACAATTCTGTAAGAGGACAGAGAGTTGCTGACTGTGAGTGGAGAATCTATTACATATTTATAATACCATTGCTACTATGTATTGCCAATTTGGAAAGGATTTCCTCTTCTGAACATCTATATCCTGTTTTGGGGGTAGTATTCTGGATTCAACAAGTGCAGTGCTCACTTTTTCACCCAGAAAAAAAGAATTGGGAGTCCCAGCTCCAGGTTGTATTTTATCTTTATTTAGAACACTTTTTTTTCTTTCTTGGGTTTTGAACTTTTAATGTTAATATTTTCTTGTAAATCAGGAGCATTGGCAGCACTTTTTATGCCTCCCAGATACCCATTCTTCACCTTAAATTAAAGACTTCTGGCTGTGGGTTCGCAATCAGTTCCTATAATAATATGGTTTACAAAAGTTTAGAAGTCTTGGCTAAAGCCTTGGGAATACTCAGCTACAGGGAAGAAAAAAGAATACTCTAATATTAGGACTGATTTTTTAAAAAGTATGTCCCTAGAATGAAAAAAATCAGGGAGGAGAAATACACATTCAAAATATTGCTAAATATAATATTCAAATATTTTGATGAAATGACTTTACAGAACTTGAAGACAGATCAAAAGTAATTATCACGTGTGTCAAGGGATTTTTTTAAGTTTCATAACTTTCAGATCTCTGAAATAGAAAAAAGATAAACTATAATTTATCTTATAAATAAAGGTCAAGAGGAAAGTGAAGCAGATCAAGTTACGTATTTGCTATCCGAATATATTGAAATATTTCATTTTGTCTTGTTTTTCTACATCTATATTGGTCTTTGGGAGAAAGAAAACCAAAAAGATAATTTTGAACTTTAAACCAGAACTTTTTGTCTTGAAAATATTTAAATTGAATATTCAAGCAATTTTGAAACCCTCTCTGCTTTTTTAAATGACAAGTAAATTGACACATTTCCTTGAAAATAACTTTATTTTTAAAGAAACAGTCTTTTCTTGAGGCAAAATTGTCTAAAATATTTCCTGCTTACTCTATCACGTGATAAACATATATTTTGCACTACTTCAATTGTTGCGCTTGTGATTTTGTACAATGTGAAACATTAACTAATTATCAATTTAAGCTGATGAGTTTTCAAATTCATTCTTAGAGAATGAAGTACATGATAGTAGAAATATATGGAAAATCTAGTTTCAAAGGCTTTGGCTTTGGATAAGCCTCATATGCTCATGGAAATAAGACCCCTGAAACCATCAGAAGTGGAGTGCTTAGTGATTTACTTGGTGTCAGTATGTGTTGCACCATTATAAATATCTTACACGAGACCTGCGCACAGATAGTTACGCTGCAAATAATTTGATTACAGCCATGCAGTAATTGCTGCCCTGAGCATTCCTCCTTTGGGTTTCCCCCCAGTGCCTGGGACACCTGTGCAGTGCGTGGCTGTAGCCAGAGCAGTGTGAACAGCAGCGAGACAGAGCCCTTGGAATACCAGAGGTGTTCTCCAGGGAGGCCACATGTCCTGCTGCCCAGCCGGGTGCTGCGATCACTCACCTTCTTGCAAAAACATTAAACTGGGCTGAAAGCCCTTGGTATTCTGCTGCTTCCTGACATCATCCTGCTGAAATCTTTCAGTGTTAAGGAATGCTTAAAGACACAGCTCTTAACAGGGTTGTCATCTAAGTGAGTATGCTTTTTACAGGTCTTGTGAAGGAATATCTGCTTTCAGACAGAAATGTGAGCGCTGCGCCTTCTATTCTTGTGCAGGGTCATCAGTTGTGGCAAGAGTACTGCAGATAAATATATCCCCTCCTCTCCTGTCTTGCATAACTATTTATATTGTTTGCTAATCGAGTGCTTCAGAGTTGAGGTTGTTTCTGATCAGGGCTGGTTCAACTACTAGATGTACAGAAAAGAAAATATGTTCTGAATATTATTTTCATTTTTCTGTGAGGCAACTAGGAGAGACTTTTATTTTGAACTATTCCGTCTCTTATAGAAATTATAGAAGGCATATATATATGCCTTCCAACTCCAGATAAATAAAAGGATATTGTATATCTCTCAGAAAAGAGCTTTAGCTGTTCAGAGACAAAACATGAGTTTCTCTCTCTGTCAGTATCCCAGTGAAAATGCATGTCTGTGCAGTGTGTGCAGTTGCTGTTGACAGACGCTCCCTGTTAGCTGGGACCGTGTTGGTAGTCTGGAGCATAATATCCCATTTTGGGCACTGGATAGCAAAAAGGGGGCAAGGTACAGTGACAATAACCAGAGATCCTGAAGGTCTGATTTACAAGGAATGTTTGAATCAAGTGGAGTCATTAGCAAAATGTGTTAGGAGGGACAAGAGTAACTGGTGGTGCCTTGTGGACACATAGAGGTTCCCTTCAGCCTATCTTACTGTTTCCTTCACCATTTTCCTCATACCCTATTACTTCACTTACCCTGCCTACACCAACACATACAGTTTTCTGTCTTTTCAATGGGGATTTATGCACAGTGCTTCTAGTTGTTAAGCTTGTAAAGAGTTGATCAGGAAAATTTAACCTTCGTTACAATTAACATCTCGTGTTCAGCAAACTGGTTTGTATGGCAGGAGCTACTTAGGCAAAGACAGTGTTAAAAAAAGTCTTTTCAGCCTTTATAATTTCTCCTATTTCCAGCTGTATTTCCTGGTATAGTGCCCGAATACTTCCATTGCTTTCTGAAATAACAAGGAGCAACCTTCCTGAAGCCCTTGATCCTGGAAGAAATTCTCTGTGCTTTATTTTTTTCTCCATCCATTCTTCCCATGGGCATTTGAAATGTACCACTGAAAATTCAGCGTGAAAGTCTTCCTTCAGAAAAGGTTAAATAATGGGAAGTTCTTATCTAGCAAATTCTGGATAGATGACAAAAAATACCCAAACAAAACCAAACCAAACCAAACCAAACCAAACCAAACAAAAACAAACAAACAAAAAAACCCCTGAACAACCCAAACCTCTAAAACCCTAACCAATTATAAATATTTCAGCTTCAGCATGGGAGCTTCCTAAGTGGCTAAGAAAGTGCCCATGGGAAGATCCTGTACTTACAGAATAGCTGAAGATAAATTGAGATTTGAACATTGTGGTATTTTTGTTTGGATTTTACTTTAGCCTTTTCTTACCACTAAGTGAAGCAGACATGTACAATGCTAAGAATGTGTGTCTAATGCTAAACAAATCCCTTTGTACATAAACCATGAGTACACAAAGTCTGTATTTTGCCAATGGATTCAGTAACATACTATAATTAAGCTTTGAGAACACACAAATGACAAACCCTTGATAAAAATGGTGACCTGTAAAGTCTTACTGTGTAAGTTAGAGCTGCTAACTAGGACACTGTATCTTCCTTTAAAATATGATGGATATTGCACAGACAGAAATGCATCAAATGCCATCAAAGTTATATAGATAATTTCTTGTCAGAAGTGTTCAAAGTAATGTTCAGATTTTCTCTTTTGATGTGAATGGGGGAGTTACTAGGGCAGAATATGTCCCATAACATGGTAATAATCACCTGTTCCTCCTGAGCAACCAGGTGTCTTCCTCACTAAGTGCTGACTGTTTGTCTCAGTGCTCTACAGAGCAAATTTACAGACCCTGTCTGCAGGAAGTTCTCAAACTGGAAAGCAAACATAGGAGGGAGACAAAATACACCAGGGCATCCAAACCAAGTCTGGTAGAGCAAATAGAAAACATCAACAAAAATAAATGGAGTGAGGGAGCAGAGGGTGGGTTGGAGATGTTTACTTTCTTGAAGAAAATGAAGTTCCATTTTGCAGTGTTTTGAATACAACTGAGGGGGAAAAAAAAATGAAAAAGAAAACCCAACTCTATGAAACACATGAAAGAAGGTGGTAAAGTAAAACGATGCATATAACATTCATGATGGATTGAAGACCATGTGGTGTTAAAATATAGCAAGAATGTGAGCAAGATAAGCATCTTAGAAATAAAATCTAGGTAGAAGCAGGTTTCATATTACCTACAGATCAGGAGGAAATGTGAGGCTACTGAGTAGAAGGTGTGCACTAAAATCTCTGTGTGCACTGAAAACTGGAGTTTTCAAAGGCAAATGGAACTCTTAGCTGTTAAAGACAAGCATAAAGACATATCTAGGTAACATTAAAACATGACCAACTGATCACCAGATCCTGGTTCATAGTTGGATGTAAATTTAGTAAAATTAATCTTGTTGAAACTGTATAGTAGTACCACAGAATGTCAAGAGGAATCTTGGAAAAGAGGTTTTCTAGTCAGTACCTGCTTATTTTTAAGCAGTGTAATCCACTTGAAGTGGTGTGGACTTTGAAAATTCTTTTATCTTTTCATTTTCTCAGGTAGAAAATTTTATGTTTCTTTGGCTTAAAAAAAATAAAAAGTAATAGAACAAACTATTTCATTTCATAAACTGTTTGATTCCTTATCAGCTATAGCCCTCTCAAGTTTTTCCAACTTTTCACTGCTGAATTCACCAGAGGTGGGTTTTTTTCACATGTTAGACAACACATTTGCTGTTGCCTGCACCCTGATTTTTTCTGGTGTGTTGTTGGTTTGCCAAGGTGCTGAAAACTTCAATTTGAACAACTCAAGATGACAAACAAGATCAAAATTATGATACAATCAGTGCAGGAATGAGACAGTATCTGATCTTGCTGCTGCTCTTTTGTGCTGGGTTTGTATTTAACTCAAAGCTTTTTTTTCTTGCTTTTTTTTGCTCTTTTTGGGTTTTTGGGGGTTTTTTTTTTGTTTTTTTGGTGTTTTTTTTTGTGGTGGCAAACTGTTATTTTTATATTGCTTTTAAAAATAAGGGAAATCTTGAGAAGACTTGTTATTGCCAAAAAACCTCACAGTGGATCAGTATCCAAGGCATCAGAATTTAGAAATCTGAGTTTACAGTGGGATTTGAAGGACAAGGGTGTCAGGCTTGTGATGAGATTGTAGAAACTGAGGAGCAGAGAAGGAAACAAATAGGGATCTGTTGTGACCAAAGTTATGAAGGAGAGAAGAGGAAGGGACACCACAAGGAGATGGCTAATCCTGGGTAAGATTTCAAAGTTTTCAGAGCACACCCAAATCTAACATCTGTGGTCCCTGACATTTTTCCTGTTACAAACCAATGCAACATTCCATCCGAGAAGTGTATGCTGAAAAATGTGTTTTGAACTGGAATACTTCATTAGAGTGTGTTCCTGAGTAATGAGCCAGTAAGGGGTGAGGAATTACACAGCCTAGGAAGTGATTATGGTGGCATGGGAGCCTGATGATGTACAGCTCTCAGACCAGAAAAACTGTTGGATGAAATTAGAAGTGAAATTGCTGCTTTACTCCATCTCTGAGGTGGCATTTTTGCAAAACAATAAAACCAAGATTTTTGGTACTAAGAACCTGAAATATGCTTCCCCTTGCTCACAAAAACCTCAAGTAAAATGTCAATATTGCTTTCAGATATACAATTTTTAAAATGTCCTGGAGGGAATCATGTGTCATCTTACATCAAGTCTTCCAGCCAGACCAAAGTAATTTTCATCCTCACACACAATATGGATAATGAGACATAATGGAAAACAGGAAAACAGCTTTCAATGGAAAATATAGGAAATACTTGAAAAAATATTAACAAAACAGAAGAGGAGGCATCAGGCCCATTATCCTACAATTAAAGTACTATTAATTTAACTATTTAATTACTAAAGTTCAGTGGTTTTCTATCTTTTCTATGAACATTGCTTTCTGGTTTTCTTCTTGCTATCTACATGTACCCCAAGCCTCAGTTAAAACAAGAAAACAGACTCTGATTTTTTTGTTCTGTTGACATGTGTAACAACTGTTCTCAGCAGTTTAATATGATATCACATTAGCTAGAAAAATGACCTGTATAAGATTGTGTGCACCATACCCTGGTGGAAAATACACCAGAATAAAGATGAAAGGATTTATTTCCAATGCGCTCCTTGAGAATCAGAGAGGAGGAAATAGTGGTCTTGTTATATACACGATTTTCATTTATTTGGGTCTGCTGATGATCAAACACTTCAGGCTTTACCTCTGAGAAGAAAAAAGTGGTATCAAAATGATTTTTACCATTTTGTTAGCAGCAGGCAAGCAAAAGGCCTTGGTCTTTAAGAACTCAGTTTTGAAATAAAAAATTTCTGTATATAATTCTTATGGGGTTTTTATAAGATTTCTTTTTCTAATGGTTTAGTTACTGCTCTTACTTCTGTTTTTCTTTAGAGCTCTGTCTCCAAAAGAACAGTGTATTTAAAATTCAGCATTAAAATTCAGCATTAAATGAATCTACCTGCCATAGTAGAAATCTGTAGTGGTATCACACTTGTTGTTTTTTTTTCTGTTGACCACATCATTCTGAAATCCAGTTGGGAAGTGGTTTTCCTGGATTTTGAAACTGTCCAATGCTCCCTGTAATACCACTACGGGGCATCTAATTTTTGTCCTGCTTCCATCTTGTTTTTTTCTGCTCTATCCCTTCCTATTGCTCATTCCCAGTGGTAATTCTGCCTCTTTTTCCATGTTGGAAATCTTTGGATCACACATGCACTGGGTACTTCTCTCTTGGTTTACTAACCTTTGTTGCTTTTGCAAAGGTTTTGCTAATAGTGGTTATGAGACATAGCTTTGGGGTATTTTTTAAATAAAAAAGTGCCATAAGGCTTTTCTGTTCAATTATGTTATTTGAAGTTTATGTTTATGCAGGTAATTAAATGAGATCCTTGTGTCTTTTACTTAAAATGCTTTCGTTCAGCTGGGTCTGTCTTTGTTCATGCCACAGAGCATTTTCTAACATTTTAAATTCATTCCTTACTCTTATAGTTCAGTGGTAGCTTTTAAAACATTTCCTGTGGTTTCTAGGATTAAAAGTTTACTTACTGTACCCTCAGTGGAGGCAAAGAAGTAGAAATTAATAATTATTCATTGAAATATTTTATTTTGTTATATTGTTCTTAGGTACCCATTCTTGGAGAGTTTGGTAAATATTTCTATAATCTGATGTTAAAAGACACTACAGAAAATGAGGGAATTGGAATTTACCTTTGGGAAAGCCTCTCTCTGTCCATTGATGGGTATGGAAATGTGCCTTCTTAACAACTGAATTAGGTACCAGAAGCCAAGCTATAGGAAAATCATTGCCCTTTGTTTTGAGCTCTTGTAACCTGTGCTATTAAGCTTGAGGAAAATTAGAGGAGGATTCTCATCAGTGGCTTGAAATAAATTTCAAAATTCCCACCTCACTTTATTCTCCAAGAGCTGAAGCAGTGCATAGTCTCCTTATGCTTTGAAATCTGAATTGCCTTTTATTTAGGGACAGTCCTGCAGGATTCCAAACAATACCTTCTGTATTTTAATCTGGGAAGAACAAGTTCTGTGTCTTAGAGAACATATTGTCCCATGATATTTGCTGGAAGTTTATACATAGCAAGATTTTCCTTTATGTATCTTGGCATACATTTTAGTCACTTTTATTCCTGGAGACCAACTCCTACATCATTTTAAGTTCTATTATAAATCTAAGAAAATGTCAATATTCCATCTGAAGGACAAAGCTAAATGTAGAAGTTGGGTTGTGCTTTACACCTACAGTGCTCATCCTATGCGGGATGCAAAAGCTGACGATTTTGTGTCTTTCAAAAAATAGCCCAAGCACATAAAATAAGAGTTGAAAAGTAGATTTGCACTCAAAGGCTTGTCCTTTGCCCTTCCCACATAAAGTTCATTCCCTCTTTTTTCTGCTCATTATGAATACACAAAGGGCATCCTGCAAAGCCTTCTGTAATGCATTTTTTCTGAATGCCAGTCAGATAATACAGGAAGAGCTCTGCTTCATATCAGAGATGGGACTGGAGGTGAAAACCAGACATGGTTGGAATTGCCCTTGTGTAGCTGCAGAATGGCATTTCAGAGCCATCTGGCCTCATCAGAACCTGGGAGCACATTTAAAGTATCTTTAGGCAGCATCTCTCTCCAGGAACAGTGATTCTCTGTTTTTTTTGAAAGAACCTGTTGTATTGCTTGTAAAGAATTTCTAGCATTTCATTATTGTGATATAAAAAAATAAGTATTTCTTCTTTAGGTCTGCAGGCATAAGGTGCAGCTAAAAACCTCCAACAGGCACAGGTTGTGATAAATAATGCATTATAAACTGCAATTTCTAATTGTTAAATCATCAAACAAACTATATAAACATTTGGGAGTGGCAGGAAAATTACTGAGCCTGTGAGGTGTGTATATAATTTTTATATATTGCTTCAGCAGTGTTTTCTTGATTTTTTTTTTCTCATAAAAATCACTGTTTTCAAGACAGCTTAAACTAATGGATATCCCGAACTTATTATATGGACTCTTGGAAGTCAAATTAGCACACATTTTGGGAGTTTAATTTTTAAATTATAATTTCATGCTGTGTGTGATGACTTTCAAGTTGTACAGAGCTTATATTTACAGGTACAGGTTGGGCGGCAGATAGAGCTTGTAGCTGTGCTAAGTTTTCATAAATCCTATAGCAATAATTTAAGCTGATCTGCTTTTTCATGCTAAACACGGTTCTGGGATTTCAGTATGTTTAGAAACATTGGCTTCATAAGCAGTCATGTGTTTCTAATTCAGCAATTTTAATTACAGGAAATTTAATGATAATGAATAGTAACAAAACAAAATATAAAGGGAAAAAAGACAAAAGAGAACTTAGTTTCCATCCCAAGAAAAGAAGCCTTTTGGAAATATACTGGTGGCTTTACACTGGAAAAATTCATTTGTTGTATTTTGAGCATATATGCTAACTGTCAGCAGCAGTCTTTTATTTTATTTTTGCTTTCCTTTTTGTTTTCTTTTTGGTTCCCTTTTTATGGCTACAAATATATATTTAATAATTGGGAAAACATGATGGTAAGGCCTGATCCTAAACAGGAAGGCAGCTGGTACATTAAGAGTCTGGTAATAGGATATCAGATTTTGTCACTGCCATAAAATCAGTAAAGAACTTAGGCAAGATTTTGGCCCTGTTGAACAAGAGTTTTGCCATTTATTTCAGCAGAGTCAAAATTTCATTGCTGGGGTGTGATAAGTAATAGCCTGAGTCAGAGTCTGTGGCAGGCAGAGGAAAGCTGCCTCTTTGGCTTGCCTTGGCTGAAATGTTTGTGGTCCCTGTGCCTGTATCATAGCAGGATCCATCCTCTGCCACTTGTGCCTTTCCTAGCAGAGTATCTGATGAGGGAACAGGCACCGTGGTTCTCTGCTGTTGGGTTGGTTTCCTTTTGTTTTCCAAAAGTGTTGGGAAAACTGTTTGAAGGAGTTGCTGATGCTGTGTTCTCTCTGCTTTAACTTTTAGTAAAGGCTTCGGTATCTCGGTTTTGTAGGATGTCAAAGAATGAAATAACTAAGAAAGAAATCTTCAGCAATTGGCACCAAATTGAGCATGAGGGTGGTAAAGTGTAGGATCCTAGGCCTGGAAAACTGGCCAGTTAAAATATCAAAATATCTAATTAGAAATAAAAGACAAATTCGTGCCATTGTTGGGGAACTGTGGAGGTCATTTGTTCATGGTGATTCATTTGGCCATGAGCAGGGGCAACCTCTGTTAGACAGATTTCACTCAAAATTATCTTTCATATAGATCATAATCAATTAACATATCATAAGCATGTCATAATTAACATTAGCATAATTATGTCAATTGTTATAGCTGATTAACTAGCTTTACCTAACCCCATTGGTAGATTTATTTGTGGGCTGCATATTCTGGCAACATACATAGATTTAGGATATTAAGAAAAAAGTGAACCGCTAAGTGATGTAGCAGCTTGTCTGGTAGCCACTATTTTGGAAATAGAATCATCAAATTTCAAGAATACAAACTTTCAAAATACTGCAAATTTCAAGTAGTGCCTGACAGTCACATACTTAATGTGACTTACTTTTTTAAAGGCATCTATTGAATTGATTTTCAAATTGACTGCAAATTCCTTTTAAGTTCAATGTAATTCTACTTCCAGTTTAAGAGATATTTCTTCATAGCCCTTCTTTTGGAATGTTCAGTGGCAACAATGATGTTAGAAACTTTAAATATGGTAAAATTTTGAAACCTATTTTGTAGTCCAGAGTGTTGTTTGAAGAATAAATGAAAACCTAAAGGGCTTATTTTTCACACCTGAAATGCCTTAGGTTTTAAAGAAATCTCAATGCTTTCCTTTGAATCTTACAAAAAAAATCTGATATTTTTAAACCCCAAGGATCTAAACTGAATCTCACCCAGTCATTTCTGGTTTCCCTGTGCATACTTATGAGCAAAGATCAGGAGACTAAGATAATGAGGATTTCTGCCATCTTTCTTTTTAAGTTAGAACATCTTGATTCGTTTCCTTATTTTGTTGTTCTTGATGTCATGCATGCTAAAAGTTAACTAGAAAGATGGAAAGGCATGTTTGCAAGCCTATGAACTTTAGCCATTTTAGTTTCTGATGTTTAAATACAGCACATTATGGGCATGATATGTGTAGAAAATTAATGATACAGTACAGAAGATGGAACCAAGCTCTTCTCAGTGGTATTCAGTGAAAAGTTGATTAACAATTCTATTAAAAGGCAATTTGAAAAAATCACATATTTATACCTGGGGGTGGGTCAGCACTGAAGCAGGATGCTCAGTGAGACTGTGGAGTCTTGGGCCTTGGATCCTTGGAGGTATTTAAAATCTGATGGACACAGCCCGAAACAACCTGCTCTGACTGACCCTGGTCTGAGCTGACTTGGCCCAGGCAATGTCCAGAGGAGCCTTCCTGCCTCAGTTTTCTGTGTGAATCTGTAATACTGTCTTGGCTAATGTAATAACTTTAAAAAATGAAGGAGACTGTAAGATAATAGTCTTACAGAAACACAAATCAAACAGATTCAGAAATGGTATTAGTTTTACTTACGATATAAAATATATAGATAATATGTATTTAGGGGAGCATTCAAAGCCAACCTTAAAACAGAACTTGATAGTTTTCTTCCTAATTTAAAAATCAAAGTATTTTTTCATTGTCATCTAAAACAAGAGGATTCTGAAGAGTAAAACCATAGAAGTTGAAAAAGCAGAAAAGTCACAGAAATGTTAATACTGTGTTTAAAACCATGTCCTAGAGGCAGACATTAACCATAATGCTGAAAAGCACGTAAATTAGGATCTTTTTAAAATGCTGAGCTGCACAAATCATTCATAAAATTGATGCATGTTGACTTTCCACTTTTTTTTTTTTTCCTCTTCCATTGAAAGTGTGTTTTCCCCTGGAAGCTGCCCCAGTATTTTAGGAGCTGCGTTCTGTCCCTGATTCTGGAAACTGGTGTGTGTTTTTGTGGAGAGCTAAAGATTTCACTGGGGTCCAAGTGTGATATGATGATGTTGTTAACAGACTTATTTTTGTACTGGTGTGGCACTCAGAGCCTGAGCCTGGAGCCCCTCATTGTGTCAGGTACACTCAGCACAGAGCAGGGGACTTTCCTGCCCAAGGAGCTTCTCCTCAAGCACACAGTCAGGGTGAACTCCCCAGCAGCTTCCATGCATGACATTGTTAAGCTCCACCTTCCCCTAGCTTTCTAAGGGGCACTTTGGGGTAAATCTTTCCTTGGATTAATCATAGTTTTTTCAGGGAAGCTGTTCTTGAAGGTAAAAGGTACAGAGAAGAGACGAAAATAAATTAGGGAATGGAGTTATGACACATTTGCAGCATCAGAATGAGCAGGTGGAGGAGTGTGTCTGATATCTAACACTTTATATAGATATATAAATAGTGTATTTGCATGCCAAAAACTGCTTTAAAAATGTTAAATTGTTACGTCCTAGCAGTAGTTGATAATGTAAAAATTAATCACTTTTTTCTTTTTTTTTTCTTTTTTAATTCATAGGCACTGTATGCTGATAGCCATGTGAGGCATGGCTTCTAAAATGGTGCCCTTTCATGGCATCATTAGCTAATGTCCTCACCAGTAAACAAAGAAAAAAATCCCAAATTTATAAATAGTTCTTTTGCCTTTAAATTAGCATTGCATATGTAGTACGTGTTTGTTTACCTATTTCCTTTTTTTTCTTTTTTCTTTTTTCTTTTTTTTTTAAATTATAGTTTAAAGCAATAAACCAAAGCTTTGAATAGCATGCATGGACATGTTTTAATATATTCATGAGTGATCAAAATACGGTACAGAAATCACATATGCTGCTCTGTTGCAACTTTCAAGGTTCAATCCATCATTCTGGAACCCAGGGGGCTGAGATTTGACATCCTGCCTAGAAACCATACTTCAGATTGGCTGGAACCGTGCCATCTCATGTTCAGGTTAAAAGAGCAGCTGTAATTTGTCTGGGTAGCACTTTAACTATGCACAGCAAATTGTAAAACCCATTTTCAGTAATAAACTGGAAGATAAAATAGGTCCATTTGCTTCATTTCCTGATCCATACAAGATTTCCATCATTTTGATACAATACCACTTGGAGTTTGATCTTATAATGATGCAGATTTTTATAACAATCTTTCTCAGATAAGCAGCTTTATTTAGCCTGTATACACTAGGTAGAAGATTTTTCTTTTGGCATTTAGTAGAAGCCTATTTCTATTGTTCTTTGGATCTGAAAATATGAGAAAAATTTCATAGTAGGAGTTAACTTTATATGTGATTGCTACAATAAATAAACCCCAATTGTACTCTTTTTCAATTGTAAATACCATTTCTCTTTTTTCCCCTTTTATGTCTTAGTATGGCTTGCTTGCAAGGAAGTAGCAAATGTAAGTATTCTCAGCAACACAGTGAGATGTTACATATATTTTTATTTATGGCTTCAGCTTGTAATTCTTTTATATTTCAACATTTAGGGTTTGCAAGCGTGACTTTGCCTGAGCAGCAGGCAAAGAAGGGAAGGGATTTTTATGTGTCATCTAGGACCCCAGGAGAATTCATCCCAGGATAGACTTTCCTCTAGGGATTTGCCAATTTGCCAGTTGTGGGCAGCCAGACCAGAGGCAGCCCCTCTCACCTGTATGCAGAGGCTGTGGGTTTTGTTTCAATTCCTTTTGGATGTTGCACAGTTTGAGTTCCAGCTCTTTGTTTTGATAGAAGTCTGCAAAAGCTTTGCGTGCCCAGGGACTGTAAGAGACAGCTTTAAATACCATTCTACTTCAGTAAACAAGTAATGGCTTGACCATAAAATAATTAGCCAGTCCCCTCTGAATCCTTGGTACATTTACTTCACCAACCTCCCTGTAAGTGTAAGATTGCTGGGTTTTCCTTTTCACAGAGCTATTTCTCTACCTGCATCTCTACTTGGACTGCTCTCAGCTCCACAGACCTCTCTTTTTGGGGTATGTTTTCAAGTCTTGGAGTTCGCTAAACCAAAAGGAAAACACCCTGACACTCTTCCTAACCTCTGTGCCCCACCTCTGAGCTGAGGAGTCCCATTCACAGACACATCCCTGGGTGCTGCCCATGCATCACCACAGTAGCACCAGGGAAGGCTCTTCCCCTTACCCTTCCCTCAGTACCGTGGGCCTTTTCGATGCTGTTGGCAAGACGCTTGTCTCTGTTCCTCCATTGTTGTAGCTCAGCCTACCCTACTGGAAATACATTTTTGCAAGATGTTTATTTGCTTTAGCCCTTTGAAAATGCCTCTGGATTAAGAATTTATGCAGTTACACTGTACCTGTATTAGGTAATTTCCTGGGGTAGCCAAGCCAGGGAAAATGAAATGTGTTTCTGCATATTCCTTCTTCCCCTACCACAGTGAAGTGAGAACAGGCTGCAGGGTAGCATTGTGTGTCTTGGTGGCCACACAAGCACTCAGTATTCACTGGAGACTTGGAGATACGACAGCTGCATATAAATATGCATAGTTGGAGAGATTCGTGCTTGTGCCTCGTTCTAGGCCTGATTGGCTGTGGTGCTGCCCCTGCAAATCAATGAGCGTTTCCCTTGTCTATCAGCTGCTCCCTTGCTTGGAAGCAGACAAAATGGTTAAAAAACTAACAGCCCACAGAGGGCTCCTGAGTGAGGGAGACTTGTTTGCTACAGCACTCAAAACATTTCCCTGAATCTACAGTAGCTCTCAGTAGATGAATTTAGCACTCAGCAGATTAATTTAGCTCCCAGTGTGCTGGATTTAGAAAGAAAAACTAATATAGATGAATACATTCTGTTCAGCCAGCATATTTTGTTTTGCAACAATACACATGTCTTATTTGAACTGCAATCTGGTTGGAAAGCGTTTTGCGAATGGTGCATTGGTCATAAAAATGAGTCATGCTTGCTCATTTTTTAAAAAGCTCTCATCTACTGCAGAATGAGGAAAAAGGTATTGAGCAACTCACTGGAGAAAGTATTGGAATTCCAGCCATCTCTGATGAGCTCTGGGCAGATTTTAAGGTATTCATATTGTGTTGCACAAAAAAAGTAGCAGCTTCCCCTTTGTTACCTGTGTGTCTCAGTACGTGATGTGCACCACCCTGCTCAGTGTGGCTGGGCCCTTCTGCCTTGTGGGCAGCGTTTCCCTGCAAGGATTTACAGCCTGGAAGCTGAAGGGCTGTCCAATGGCTGTTGGGAAGAGCTCATGTGGGTTAAAATCAAGATACAAAATCCATTGTTTCATGACTTCACTTTAACCTTTAGCTTTCTTCCTTAACCTAGAACGTGTCACAAGGAAAGTGGGACTAGATTGCTTATGGATAAATAACAGGGCGGCTACTTGTTTATGATAACAGTAATGTTTACTATTTCAGGACCTAAGAAATAGAATAAAAAATAAAGATATAAACTAAAAATGTAAAAAAAAAACTCAAAAAAACCCAGGAGTTGATGAGATCATTTGAACAATTTTATTTGAACATAAAATGGTCAAGAAAATGAAAAGAAAAATGCTGTGATATGATGAGCTGGCTTTCAAAAATATTATCCTCAGTAAATGAGTATCTTAAAGGAAAGACTATCTCCCAACACAGATTCCAGAGCTTTTCTTCACAAAGTATTTCCACTACCAGCAGCAGAATGATGGTTATAAAACATTCTTTCAGTCTATCAACATTTTTAAAAGGAAAAAAAACCCACATTAAAGAGTGGGTTGAAGAGCAAATAACTCCTTTCAGTTGAGTTGGTGCTGTATAGTGCAGATCTAATTTACTGGGGAGGTTCTCTGCTGCTGCCATGATGATTGCTTTATAGTAGTGATTTCCAATCCTATTTGATCAAAGGACTACTGAACCTTTTGGAGCACACAAACCAAAGACCTTCCTCTTAATGAAAGTGCAGTGGTTTCCTTTTACCAATAGATAAAAATGAAGCAAAACTTCAGAAGTCCTTATGGGGTTTGTTTTCCCCACTTGCTTGTGTACTGCCTTGCATGAGCAGAAATATGCATATGTTTTCTTCTCTGTTTTTAAATCCTACAAGATTTTTTGAGTTTATCTTGTGATATCTGACAGGCTACCAGCAGCTTTTGGTCAGAATGTCAAGGAAGACCACAGAGGGCTGCAGGCCTGGTTCCTATGTTTGCCTTGCCCACCAAACCACAAAGTGTTCTGTGCACAGTTGCTCTTCCTTCTAGAGGAAAAATTCTGCTTTCATTAAGAGACTGGAAAGTGGAAATCTCTCAGGCATCATGTGGGATTTTACCAGTTCTCCTGTGAGGAGGATGAGGCAAAGTGGTGCTTCCACAGGACATGCAGGTAGGCAGCAGTGACTCACCATGCCTTCTGGCTCCTCTCTTCCAGGAGGAGTGGGAATGTGTTAGGAGAAAATCTTACTACTGCAACAGGAATGAGCAACCACTATCCCACATGGACCACACTGGGAGCTGCAGGAAGGGGCTGGAGAGAGATTGGCACCACACTGCCCTGGCAACCCCTTGCCCCTGGCCTTTGCCCCTGCAGCCCCCACCCCCAGTGAACAAAGGATGAAGATACAGAAGACAGGAATTTTTCTAAGGGGTGAACAGCAATGTTTGGGTCACACTGGAAGCAAGGAGAAGCTTCTGCTGACTGAGGTCCAGCTTTTTCTTGGTGCTAGTTTTGAGTCACACAATCTCCTTTTCCTTGGCCCTCTTTAAGGTTGTTTTGTAAATAAATAGGAATCACGGAAAGTTAATCGTAAGTCACAAAGATGCGACTGCACTTCTACAAGGACTTTGTGAGTGCTGCAAGGCTGAGTACCCTAGAGCACTAGCCTGTGCAAATGTATTGAGGGGGGATTAGTAGTTAGCTTTACTTTCAGTAGTCTGAGTTTTTTGCAAATAGACCAAACTTCAGTGTCTCCTCTGCCATGGGACAACACCAGACAATCCTGCTGCTGCAAATCCTTACCTTCCACAATCCACTTCATTCATCTCCTCCTTTCAAGGTTTTTTGTGTTCTTGGCAACAGCTACAGAGGAAATTAAAGGCTTTATTTCCAGACTATCTTCAAACATGGAGGCCAGTTTGTGAAAATCCCATTGTAAAAGCTTTAGTTTTTATTGTTTTCTGTGCTTCCCTGCCAAGATCTCCTTGCTGTGGCAAAATACCACCACCTGTAAGATATATCAAACTAGATATATTTTAGTGCATTGGTACTTGAGAATACCATACGGTCATCCATGGCCGTGTTATGGTTTAATTGTGCCAGACTTCACAACGTGCATGCTTGTTTTAAATGTTTAAGTGGTTTTTTTTCTCTTTTGGTTTAGTGTGGCCCAGCTTAAAAGGTGCAGCTTGGGACACATCCATGATTTGGGCTAATTTCATCTAGATCTATGATACATAAATGGACAATGGGGCTCTGATGTGCACATGGAAACAAGGGATAACATATATTGGTACAACTCACTTGTCTGTACATTGTAAAAGTATAATGTGTCTCTGTACATTATAAAAGTATAATGTGTCCCCAGCAGTGCAGCAGTGGTGCTCCTATAGATTCTCATAAAGAATATTTGCTGCTATAGTATTTATAGATGTTAATGGATCTCAAAACTTCCTCTTGATCATTACAGTAATATTTTTTACTTTTGTACAAAAACAGTTTCATGATCATAGTAAATGAGTTAGGAAGACAGTTATTTCTTCCCTGGATCACAACTTGCCATTTCTTCCTCTTCCTGTGATATAATTTTAAGCTGGTATTTTCAACATTCTTGATATTGCTTAGCAGGTTATAAATGATAAAGTGAACTAAGTAAGAGATGTTTCAGCTGTACACAAACCGTGCTTTGTTATGGGAACAGGACCAAACAACCAATATAGATGCAGTTGTTTAAAAGGACTCCCCATTGTCAGGTATTATTTTCATCTTACCTTGAAAAGCTTAGAGAATAAACAATAGACTGAAGATGACTAGCTCAGTACATGGGATGTGGAAGGTATTTAGTATCAGTGAAGCAGATATCCTGTTTAATAAACTTGCTGCTATTTAGGAAAAAAATATTTGTGTTTTTTTGAAGCTCATATAAGCTTGGATATAGAAGTTTTACAGTTTTAGTCCTAGGAAACAGAAATCTTGTTTAATGAGGAACAAAAACATTTTATCTCCTGCAGTTTTACTGCTGCACTGGAAATCATTTTTATTTATGATTTTGTCTGCATTAGGCACATGATTTACAAGTAGTGTTTGCCTTCATCACCTTTTCCTCCTCATTCTCCTGTCTCTTCCCCTCACTTCAGCAGACTTACCTGTCTGATAGAGATAATAATTTGTAATAACTCTATATCTGAGGAGTTGTACTGGCAAAGTCATAGTGGCTACCTCTGGCTGCTATCTCTATGTAGGCAGTATTTCTTCATGATATAGTGGAGCTATCTCATTTAAACAGACTCAGGTGCAGAGAGAAAATCCCAGTCTTCAGTATAGCAAGTGGGTATCACTGTCCTGAATACAGAAATGTTTAGAATTTTTATTTTTTGCTCCCTATTTGATGAAAGCTTTGACCAAGGGTGTTGAAAAGTATGGTGCAACAGGACATAATTTCCCAAGGAATTAGAATAAATAAGATGGTACATAAAATAGCATGGATTTCACAGTTGCTTTGGAATTCTGTACAGAAACCACACATAGTATGTTTCTTTCTTCTCCCCTTTATTCTGGCTTTTTTTACTTTTCTTTAACTGCATATGTTAATAGGTATAGGAACATAAATTTTTGTATCAAAGACTTAAAAATGCTGCACACAGCAAAATACTACTGGCTAACCAATTTCCATCTAAAGGTATATAGGGGGAGGAAAAGACACTCCAGTTTTTGTTCTCAAGCCAGACAAGCTAGCTCATTTCTGCACAGAACATTCCAAGGGCAGCAGGAGAAAATCTGCATAAGATTTTCTGAACCCTTATCACTCAGGAAGTGGGAGGAATGGTCTTTAGATTGTCATTCTAGTCTGGGTTATCAGAGACTTAGTCGTGGTTCCTGACTTATCGCAGATATCCTGATGTTAAGTAGCATAAGTAGTTTTCCTATGCCTCAGTTCCCCATCAGGTAAAAATAGGGATCTCTTACAGGGCTGTTGTGGGCATAAATACCTAAAGCTTGTTAAGTGCTTGGCTTATATAGCAATGAAGCTTGTCTAAGTACCTCAAAGCACAGTTTAGGCTGGAATGTGTATATTATGCTGTATCCATGCACCAGGGATTCATTAATATCTTGGTAGACAGAGGTACAATGCACCTTAGAGGATGGAAATATCAGCATACTGAACTGCTCTTGTGCAAGAACCAAGAGACACTTCTTGGTGGAAGGCAGTTCTGTGAGCTGTGCCTTGACATGACCTAAACTGAAAATTATTGAATCACTTGGTCCAAGGAGATGTCAAGGAGTGAGAGAAAGCTCTTATAAAATTCTCCATTCAGAGAAGAGGAAGTAGAGGAGCAACACAAGCAAGTACTTTATAAGGGACAATATTTCTAGCATGGATGCTTCTTTTGGAAGTCAGACGTACAGGAACAAAAAATGGAAGAGACTCAGGCAACAGGATGCAACAACAGAAGGATTTTTCTTCTGTTGCTATAACTCAAGACATTAAAGGGGAATTGGAAAAGGAGAGGGAGAATATGTTGGAGAAGAGGGAGAGAGTAACAGTAGCAGCTACTGAAATACTGATGTATTTAACTAGTAAAACACTAATGTTGTGGATGAACTTGTGCAGAGGACATCTGTAGATCCATCCACAGAAGGATTAGAAATCAGAACATTTCTAGTGTGCAGCAAAAAAAAAAAAAAAATTTTGTGTGAGAAAATTTCTGTATTAGAATAGTAAGAAGAACAATTATTGAAATACTTCTCTCCAGCTGAAAAACCTCTGCAGGGATTCTGTCTGTATTAGCAGAAGGAAGAAGGGTGCTCTAGAGATAACAGAGCTCTCTCAAGGTTAAAGGCAGAGGTCACAGTGGTGCTGTAAATTCCACCAGCTCCAGTTGTCTGCTCTGGGCCCTGGGAGGAGACCTGGGGCTGGCTGTGAGAGGGAGCCAGGCTGCCCATGGGCGACAGAACCACGGCTTGTTCCTCAGTCAGGATTGCACAAACTGCATTGCAAGTAAGTCTTTGGCCATGGAGGCAACAGGCTCCTGATGTAAAAATAGTTATAGGTGGGGGATGTGACTTGTGTGAAAAAAGTCTGAGAGATGAGGCAGTCAACAAAAAGGAAAAGCAGCAGAAATACTAGAGCTGTACCGGGAAAGATGAGCTGGAATTTTTCTAAGAACAGAAATCAAAATTTTAAGGTAGAGAATAATCTTTAGGATAAAGTGTAAGTACGGAGAGTATCTGACTGGATTTGGAAGATGACATTTTCAAGAATTATCTTTGAGAATCTCAGAGATTAGAGGTTTTTTTCCTTGTTTTGTGCTTTTCTTTGCTTTGCTAAGACCATTCAGTTTCATAGGAAAAAAACAAAAGTATAGAGTGACATGTCATCCCCTCTCACCTCCTGTATTACAGTACATTCGGATTGATTTGCTAGCTGAGGTTTTTGTTTGGTTTGTTTGAGGGGATGAGCAGCAAACAGAATATAAATTTCTCCTGTTCTGTCACACTAGTGAAATAATGAACAATTTGGCATTTAGCTCTCAGGTCTATGTACTATTCCTGTACAAACCTTTAAGAAGGTTTTAAGTAAATACCTTAATAAATATTGAAAGCATAAAACATCTGGAACATTTTAAAGATGCACTGAAACATAATGTGATTATTTTCTATTGGGCTAATTATACCTATTATGAATTTTTTAAAAATCCACTTTGCAGCCATTGTTATGCAACTTGTGGCTTTTCTGTTCTTTGAAATTTAGTTTTCCATTCATGTGGTACATTAAAAAATGTTACAAGACAAACAACAAAGCTCAACTGAAATAACACCAAAAATCTTAACCAAGTTACTCTACTAGATATATAACTAATATAGTGCTTACTGTTCTTCAGTTTTTTTTGTTTGGTTAGTTTCTTTTGATTTTTTTTTTTTTTTAATCTAAAAGAAATGCTAATGTAGTAAGCCAGAACTGAGTGGGATGTGCTTTGTTTCTTCTGGTGTATGGTTTAATGGAGCTGCTCTGCACCTATAGTGAGGAAATTAAGATCAGTTTGTGAGCTACTATTCCTGTGTAGTATTTTGTACTCACCAGTGTGGAACAGGATATTTTTGCCTGCTGCCAGCACTTGGATGAGGGATTTCTTCTCCATTGGAAGACACTTCAGACCCAGGAGAAGCTGCAGGGAACAGGAGGAAAGCAGAAATTTGCTGTTTGCCTACTGAAGGCAGAGGGAGAGGAAGAGGGTGATTTCCAGGGGGGTTGCCTGGCTGTAGATCTGCTTTGGGTGCCCCTCAAAGTAGCTGCCATGGGGAGTGAACTGCAGGGAATGCTCACTCAGTGGGAGGTGTGGATGTGCCTTCCAATCCTCCTCCAAATGCAGTGGAGCTTTTACTTCTCTCTTTTTTCTGCTAAAATGAGTTTACAGTGCAATTCAACCCCTAGCAAATATATTAAAATCAATACTGGTTTAAATATTTTAGGAGGAAAAAAGACTCAAAAGACTTTGTCCTTTCTTTGTGTAGCAGTGAGTGAAACTACTAATAACAAAACAAAAACAGTTATATAAGCTGTATATTGATAAGTTGGTCATTGCTTGTGTATTGTTGTAGGAACCTGACTGCAATTAGCAAAGCCAATGTTTGAGTCTAGTTCTACCCCTAATTTATGGACTGGGGTGAACTTGAAGCCTTACAAAGTAGAATAGATCTCACTGGGAATAGAAGAGTTAAGTTTTTACCCCCAAATCAGTCATAATCTGCAAAAAACTTGAAGAACTCAAATCCGTTTAATAAAACGTTGGATTCATGTTTTTGGATTATGCTCCTGAGTATATTTTATTATTCAGAAAATTATTTTTTATTTAGAAATTTGAAAATCGGTATAATAAAAATGCCTCTAAATAGTTTGTGTTTTTTATCACACAAATGCATGAGAAAGAAAGAGATTTTGGTTCCTGTCATACCTTAGTATTTACCTGAAATATAAAAAAATACCATGAACACATTTTTTTGCCTACAGAATTATCCAGTCCAGGTTTATTAGTATCTGAGGTATTGGTAGGTGATTTCTTCATGGCTTTTTTTAATTAAATATGACTTCTCACTCTTCTCAGCTGGAACTGTTCAGTTCTGTTCAGAACTGGAACAGCTGACTCTGTTCAGCTGGAAACATCCATTAAAAAGGGGTATGTTTTTAACATTTAAATTCTATGATTGTCAGCATTTTTGATGAAATTTAGGGGATTTTATTAGCTATTTTTGCATGCACTTATTACGACCTCCAGTATTATCAGCCTTTTCCTCCTGAAATATGTAAGTTTGTTGAGTAAAGCTACCAGTGTCCGAGGAGCACCAGGGGAACACTGGGAAGGCTTGTTAGGTTTAACTGGTTGTATTCCAGGGAAGTGCTACAGATAAAATTGGGAAAATAAACATCATGACCCCAAGAGTGATGTATCATGGTATATCTGAACCCAGTTTGAGAACAGGAGCCCAATTCCAAGCTGGAAAGCTGTGGGTAGCTGACACAGGGGTTAAAACAGTTGCATGCTGAAAGGCAGGAATCTGCAGCCCTCAAAGTTCACTGGACATATTTCTTATTGTGTTTGTAACCAGCCAAGTGTGTTGCTGGTGTTAAGGTGTATGAAGTCCATTGCAATGTTATACAAAAAAAAAAAGACCATAAAAACACTGTGCAATGAATTCTGTGCTGTCCTGAAATGCCTTGATGCTACCACAAAGATATTCAACTGAGATGCTTCCTGTTTCCACAACTTCTTTAAGCAGGAATCTAAACTGATAAATTTCTTTTATCCATGGTTTGGTGGAGGATGTACAAAGCCATTTTTTATCGGAAGACTTGAGTCCAGAATAATAAAATAAGGTTGATTTTAATACTTCCCAAAGTCTTTAATTATCTAGTGTGCATTTCTGTGGGCCCTCTGTTCTTATTTCTTGTCCATTTTTGCATAAATGGGTGTGGAATGCGATGGAAGAAGTTCAGGCATTAAAATGTGCATTCCAGGATTGTTTGTGCTGAGCTGATTTTAATGTCTACAGGACTTGGGTCAGAAAAAAACAGTCTAATTATGTACAAACAAGAACTCCAGCTACTGATAAAAGTAACCTCAGCCCTGATGAGTGTTGCAAAATAAAGACCCCCAGAAACCCAGATAATGGCATCTTTGTTCCTAACCCATGACTTGTAGAAGTCCTGATACTTCAGGTTTAAAAATTAACAATGTGGACCTGAAGTGAAAATAATACTTTGAAAGTGGGGATGAAACAAACTCTTCCCTTTTCATCTTTCCCCAATGATTTGCAGGCAAACACCACCCCAGGCAACTTCCGAACTTCCATAATTGCATTGAATTCCTTGTTAATTGGGCTTTTCCCTTGCTTTTGTGTTCTTTCTTGGGTAATGCCTGCTTTATAATCATTTGTGTGCAGACAATAAAAATAGATATTTAATAGGATGAAGGCTGTGGCTCCATATAAAGATATTTAGCTCTTAACTCCCATTGAAATCAATGCATTTCCAAATCTCGTTATGACTTAAAATTAATATGCATAAAATAGGATTATTTTTAAATGTTTGAGGGATAAAAAGATAATAAAAACACTGTTCTCTTCTAAAGAGATTGTGAAAATTGAATCTTTAGAACTGCATGATAATTGTTCCTGTAACTTGATGCTTTTTACATCATATGTGATCAATCTGAAAATAAGAATTTGGTGACTGTGTCTGGAAACTAGAAGAGAAACTTGCTTCATTTCTTGCTTGGAGCTCATCACAAGTTAAAATACTGTCCTTCATTAGACTCTTTATGATGCCTGTTCCTCCAGAGCAATTGGGGATAACTTTGTGATTCACTAGAATGTAAAGAATTGAAATTGTTTTCTCTAAGCAATGCAGAGATAAGTTAACTAAGGAGGAGTGAGCAGTATTTACTCTGAAACAGGCTGTGACGCAATATATGAGGCAAGTGGAGATGCTGCTTTTTTTTTTCCCTGAGCAGAGTTCTGGGTTCAGGGATTTTGTCTGGTTCAGGAGTGATGGCAGCAGTGTCAGCATCAGCAGGGATGAGTGGCCATCACAGTTGTGAGACCTGGCCAAATCTGCAAAGTGCATCCCATCTCTCATGAGAGCATTTACTCTTGCGAGTTATCGTGCACATCACGTTGTTACTGAAAGGAACAGCAGAAGTACCCACAAGTCTAACAAGGAAAGATAGTTTCCTCTCTAATACTAAACAAATGTAATGATCAAGAGCATCCATGCTTGGTTCTGGAGTCTAACCATGAGTGATTGAGGTTGGTGGGACATAACTGGTGACCCAACAACACTGTCAGGAAAAAAGGGAGATGGACAGTCGTTGGCAAAGGTTGTTGCCTTTTAGTGCACATAGTGACAGCCCTTCTCATGCAAACATGGCTTTCTTAAACAGAACAGATTCTGGTTATGTTTTCTGTTGGTTTTAGATTTGGAGCTTTTTGGTAGGTTTTTTTCACAGTAAAACTCATTCCAATGTAGGACTTCAGAATAAAGGATTATGTACAGCAGATCTTACAAAAGCATACTCACCAGATTTTTTTATGTTATCCCATCATCAGTCATCTTTTCCCTGTTTTTTGCATTTGCTCAAATTTTCTTGCTGTTAAACTCTTTTCCTGCTCTTAGATCTGAGCAGAGAAACTGTTTTTTCTATAGTTTGCACAGTCCAGTGGTGCAGATCCAGTACCAGGGCTGTGGTTAGGACTCCCATGATAAATCTTTCTGAAATGAGATAGGTGTTCTCAAAAGTCACAAACAGGCAGATGGCTGAGGAAATGGTGAGGACATGACCTTTTCAGTTCGATGTTGTTTGACCTAAATCACGGTTTCTGAATTAAGATCAACTAGCCTGACTTCACCACGAAGATGCCAATATAACAAAGAGAAACCTTTAAGCAAGATGTACTCTAGGGTTGGCTGAATACTGGGCTGATTTGACAGGGTTTACACATTGTGCCTTTTCTTGTTGCTGTTTACTGGTTCATTCCAAAATTCTCAGCATCATAGCCAATGGTTTCCCTTTTAGTGAAAAATGTAAGGCATGTTGGCCAACACACATGCATGGAATGATGTTCCATATGCCAGAAACTGCTCTCTCAGATGACTGGTAGAGAGGTGCTTTCACTGTGTTTCTGTGTCACCATAATCCTTTTCAAGAGCCTTTTTTTTTTGACACTTCCAATTATAAGGCTCAGTTTCCAGAGTCCAGGATTGTAACTGTGTTTCTTTCTTTGGAGTCAATAAATGTCTGGTGAAACAGTCCCAAAAAACCCTTCTGTCACACCAGTATGAAGAAAGGATGGCATGTGCTGTCAGTTGTTCCCTGTCCTTGAGGAGGATCATCTGCATCTTCCAGAACTAGAGCTGGAGATAGTGGTTGGCAGATATCATTCTTCCTAACAGAATTTCTGAAGATTATTTCCAATCCAAACACGCTTCTTAGATATTTACTTATCAGGAAAATTATTTGTAATGTGCTTGGTGGTTTTTTTGCAACTGAAACCTCTGAGCAGGGCCTTGAATATATGAAGTCTGGTATAATGCTGAGTCCTCTGAAAGAAATGAGCCTGTGTGACCCAAATTAAGTATTCATTTTTCAGCCTGATCTCTTGGCACCAAGGTACTCCTCTGGCACAATGTTATTCCTGCAAAGGAATTTGCTGAACTTGAGTTGTGCAGTCTTTGCAACACAGTTAAAAGCATTCATGATTAGAATATATGGACCATAGCAAAATTATCATATTTTTCTATGAGGATCTGAATACTACTTGTTTAGTGTCTCTCCAGACCACAGGTCAATCAAGGAAATTTCACAAAATATCAGTGCTTGAACTTCTTGAATGTCTGTCTGTGCATGGGCTGAAGAGGATTTCCCATGGAAATACTGTGCGACCAAGTGATTAACAACTGTAGCATATTCTGTACTCACTGAAGAAATAAAAGTTGCTCAGGAAAGATAAAAACTTGTTATTTTTTGATGTTAATATTCATCACATAACGGTCTTAATAATGTTCTTTTGACATTATATTTATTTGAAATGCTATAGTAAGTACAGTAACTCTGTATATTTCAGTGCCCTAAAGAGCATTTAATGAGAAATACATGCCTTTTTTTTTTCACCATCTGAACATCTGAGTATCCTTTGTTATGATAGTTATACATTTGGATTTGAATAAAAATACACAAAAGTTGATACCACCTATGTAACAGATACCCTTAAACCTTCCTTTGAATAGCATGGTTTGGTATGTCTGTTGGGTTTAGTTCTGTTTATAAATGTAATCCTGCCACACAGTCAGGAATTGTCTGAACAAACAGGGACCTGCTAAATTTTAAGAGGCTTTTCATTTAGAATGATTTTGCTGCTTGTAGTTTCTAAATAAGAGTAACCACTCATTACTAAAATTTTCATCAAAAATATGAGAGAGATAAATATATAAAAATGTATTAAATATAAATTAATAATAAATATATATATTGTTATATATAATATATAATGAAGCTTTTTTTCCTCTTTGCAGGTGTCTTTTACAATATGTTCTGCTCCAGCCAGTGAATTTTGTTCAACTGGCCAGGTAAGCAAATATGCTTATTTATGCTTATTAATGTGCTTATTTATATGTCATATTTTATTTTTTTTTAAGAAAAATGTTTTCCAGACATTTGACAACTAATTCTGAGAGATTGGTGTTCTGAATTGTTGAATAAGATTTTCAAAATTTATTATAAATGTATTCAAAAAGCTTTTGTTAGTTTTTGCTTAAAAAAACTCAAAACCAAAACAGTTAAAATTTTAATAGGTCTATAATTTTCAATTAGAAAATTTACCACATTTCCCAGATGCTTGAACTTTAATTGTTTGTCTCCTTTCCTTTTCTTCTTGTTTCATCACATTTTACATTGATATTTATGGGATTTTTGTTTTTTTCAAAGTCTTACAACTGGAGCTTCTTTTTGCTATCAATTTCCCTCTACCTACCAGTATTTCAGCATTGCAAACAAAAACGACTGCTGAGAACTCCAGGGTTGGTATTTTAACACCATGGGAATGGCAAAACAATGCTCTAGTGACAGCTGGGAAGTAGAGATGGCTTTGGAAATTTAAAAACACCATTTCTGAAATTAACAAAATACAATTCAGAAATTAATGAAATCACATGTAATGACCTGGTTTGATTGGCACCAAAAAATTAAGGTAAAGCACCAAATTACACTCTTACTGTGCCTAGATTTGTAGGCTGAATTGTGGGTTTTACCTGTGAAGTTTCAGTGTGGCTGGCTGCTGTTGTAGGTAGTTTGCAGAAAACACCAAATTTGTCCAACTCTTTTATCATTATGAGGGAGTTGGGCAGCATCATTTGCATGCAGCACAGCTTTAATGTTGCCTACACAAATATGATACATTTTTTATGCTTTTTTTAATAGAATGATATGGACAAAATGAATTAAAGTTGCTATTTTGGATGGAATATTATGTTCACAGTATATATATATATGTGGTTTGCCTTAGATTAAAAGTTTTGTGCATTCTCATAGGCATATGTTAGCTGTGGCTAGAATAACCAAACACAGCCAAAATAGTAAATAATTTCATGGTGTTCCTTTGCAAGTCTTTTTCTTATTTTATGTTGAAGTAGTCCATAGCTCTACCTTGTTATCAGTACTGTTGATCTCACCTTTAATTTAGATAAACTGTTCTTTGATCATCTTCTCATCACTCTAACTTCTTGACACTGGGTTTTTCTGTGGTGCTGCCAACACTTAAAAAGTTTTCTCAGTCTCAGTTCATGAAAGAGAAATTTCATCCCTTTGGATTTTCTCATTAAATCTTTTTTAGACAAATTGCTCCCAATACCTTTTATGTCCTTTAAAAAATGGATGTCAGTTTCAGCTACTGCTGCCTTTTGGGTTTGCCTAGTGTGATATTCCTGGGTTTTGTTTGCAAGTTAGTCTGCAATCACCCTTGCAAGGAAGGACAAAATCTTGGTTTAAAAATACCTAGTGATTTCAAATGTTAGTCTTAAGAACTTTTCAAATTAATTTCATATTATAAGTTTGGACAACTGATCAAAGAAGGAAAAAAAATATTATTTTCACCCCCAAGATCTTTGCTCTCTTTTTCTGGATCTTTGGCATATCCAAATTAGTAATTTCTCCAAGATTCATTACTCTGGTATTTTATTATGGTATTTTGTTCAAAACATTGTAAGATATAAATATCAAAAATAAATTAATCCATTAATGTAACTTTAACAGCTCTAGCAAAAAGATGGCTGTTGATATTGTCTGATCTTTTTCTTCTTATATCAAAGTGTCTCCTGCAGAATTTGTCCTGGTGTTTGCCTTACAGATATAAATTGTAATGAAATTGTAACACTTTGATTGACTCTGAATTATAATCGGTTTATTCATCAATATGAGATATCCAAGAAAACAAATCATTTTGATTCAAATAGCTAATTTAATTTATTTTTTAACAGTCTCTGTTTCTTTAAATATCATTAACCATTTTTCTGAAACAAAAATCAGTGCAATTTAGAGAGATTTCTCCAAATATATCTTTGACAGGACAATTTTTTAAAATTATTTTAATTAAAAGAGTGAAATAAAATTCATCATCAAAACTTTATTTTTTGTGAATAAATTATTTTCTCCCACCCCATCCCTGCACCTTCCATACTCTCTTTCTTTGGCCACCACTCTCAAAGATTGCCTGGTCTATGTTTCTGGATAAATGTGTCTGGCAGTCAGTGCCATTTTTTTCAAGACAACAAGCCAAAAGGCAGACATTAGATCCCCAAAAAAAATTTTCTCCCACCCCATCCCTGCACCTTCTATTTCTTTGGTCACCACTCTCAAAGATTGCCTATGGTCTATGTTTCTGGATAAATGTGTCTGGCAGTCAGTGCCATTTTTTTCAAGACAACAAGCCAAAAGGCAGACATTAGATCCCCAAAAAAAGTTTCATACAAGCTGGACAAGCTCAAAAGATCTTTGAGATCCCTTTCAATCCAGACTATCCCATGATTCTGTGATTCTCTGAACTGTTTGCTCTCCTTACTGACTTCGTTTATGGCCTCCTTTGCCCTTAATGATGATGCTTGTAGGCTTTATGAAGCATAAAAAAAGAGCTAAAATAGATATTTCTGCTCCATGAGCATGATATGCAGGTATTCTGTATATTTCCACTAATTAGTTGTATCCCAGCTAACAAACATGTCTGTGATGAAGTAACAGGCTTGGCTGAGTATGGGTGATGATCAGGAGCTCGACATGGAGGGCAGCACTGGTCTTTAACACTGGTATTGAAATGCAAGCTGATCTGGCACTTCTCATATCTAATTACCAACTTAAAATGTAAATCAAAGTATTCTAAAGATTATTCATGTTTTTGATGTGTCCCCTGCTCTGTCGATATTTGTGGGGTAGGATGCTGTGAGCCTGCATGCCTGCCTGGTGACTGAGTTATTGGGTTGCTGTTGCAATTCTGCACAAGAACAGAATTTTCCATAGATTGTTGATCAGCAACAATTCTTACAAGAATTAACACTCTGACAAATAGCTGTATTTTAAAGTTTGTCAGGCTACTGGCATTCTCAGAGGCTTTGAAAGCCTTCTAAAAGTATGGTTGCATTGTTATTACAAAATTCCAATGCAGTGCACAAATTGAGAACCAGGAATTACCTATAACAGAAAATGCAACAGGAAAAGACTTAATTTTTAATGTTCTCATTTTACATCTTTTGAGCAACCGGTGGCATCTTATATTTTCATTTCAAGGACTAAATTTGGGTTCTGTATGAAACAATAAAAAATAAATAACTATTTTGAGGCAAAAAATATCTTAGAAGTATATTCCAACAAAGTTCTAGTAAATGGCATGGCAATCTTTTCAGAAGTTTTTTGTACTCCAACAGTGCCTTTTTGAAATACTCAGAGGGTTTAGTAAGTTAGGACTATTGTAGCACATGAAATTACTGGCAGATACAGCACAAACTAAGGAACAGCCATAAGTGAAAACTGGATGCACAATTTTCACAAATGGAATATGGTTGCCAGTGTTACACTTGAACAAAAGCACAGGATTCACCTAATTACTCTCCACTCAGGTCTCAGATACAAGGGGAGATCTATTCACAAACTATGAACCAAAAGACCTACAAGTTGGAATTAAATAAACCAGTGGTTCTCTATTAATTATGCCTCACTTAAACCTCGTAAATACCTGGTCCTGGCTCTCTCAGAAACCCAGTTCTGGACTTATGAGCCCCAGGATTCATCTCTTGTGGTGGTTTCTATATTGTTATCCTGAGGTCTTGTATGGCATAAAACTGTGTGTTCCTTTCTGTGCACAGGGATGAGTTTCATACAGAATCAGTACAGATGAAATCAGAAATTTCAGTTCGTCCCTGAAAAATAACAACCATAAGAAAAACAGGAGTAGTTTCTTCACTAAGTCTAGGGCTTTGTAGGCATTTGTACTCAAAATTTCATAAGTCTCTGAGTGAGGGCAAAAAGTCCAATAAAAGGCAGAGTTTTATTAAAAAAACTATTTAATTAGTGTGATAAAAATTTTGACTATTGAAAATAACTTAATGAAGAGAAATTTTTCATAGTGCCCAGCATTAAATAATTGCTCTTCTGGGCCCTTTGTTTTAATTGGTTACAAGAACATATGAATATGTGCATTTTTGAGATTGACTTTAATTTGTTAGGCTGTTTCTTTTTCAGATTAGGTATGCAATAATATGAACTTTAGTACAAGCAATTATGAAAAGGTCTCTTGTGGGTTTTGCTGTTGTGGCATTTTGGTTTGCTATGAGGGTATTTCTCTTCAGTTTATGTCAGTAATGGAAGAACCCAGAATTGATATTAACTTTGCATTTATATTTTTGTTTGCAGTATTTTTATTTAAGTAGTCCTAAATTAATTTGAATTTTCCCTTCTTAATGTATTAATATCTGCTGGTCAGCTATACTAAATCCTGGGGACGACTTGTACGGCAAATCTCTCCAAGTTTTTTCCTACTCCTGAGTGACTTTCTTCAGGGTGTTACCACATATAACCTCCCTTTTCCTAGCAGGAGGTTGTCACCAGAAATTCCCTCTCACTTTGGCCACATATTTGATGTGTGCTGAGTCAGATCCTGCACCCACACAGTTAAAACACTGTGTTAAAGTTAAAACACTTTAGTTTAGGTGGACCCAGCCACTCCTGTGCAGATCTCACCTTGGTGGGGAGAGGAACCTCCCCTGAAGAATAAAAGGAGTGTGTGCCTTACTCCTCAGG
Organism: Pseudopodoces humilis; assembly: GCF_049639895.1. NCBI lineage: Eukaryota > Metazoa > Chordata > Aves > Passeriformes > Paridae > Pseudopodoces > Pseudopodoces humilis. The sequence continues at coordinate 103,343,063 of NC_142201.1, read as the reverse complement.
AGGGAGATGGTTAGGGCAGGGAAATCCAGCCTTTATTCTTGGATCAGGAGTGTTGTCCTGGCCCACTGTGTAGACTTAAGAAGTCAGGATCCAAACCCCTGTCTCCCTTCAAGCAGCTCTGCCACTTTCCTTTCTTGAAGGAAAATAAGATTATTTTGAGGTCATCTGAAATTAAATACGAGCCTTGGAACAATAGGTACTAATGTGTGTAGAATGCATGGTGTCACTTTTTGTGCTGTGTCTGTAGACCTGGGAAAGTCTAACCATAGAGCCTTAAGCTAACTAACCAGCTAAAATGTTTTTAATATTCCTTATGCAAAGTTCAAACAAAGTTTTCAGCGTCCACATATACGGACTCTGCTCTTGGAGCTACATCCAGACAGAGCAAGCCCTTGTTTTCAGCAAAGGCAGATTTTGACAGATTTTAGTATGAGCACAGGAGGCCACTTTCAGGGTCAGGCTCTCAGCAAACTTGGCAACTCTTTCTCTCCTGCCATCAGTCTTGCAAAGTTTGATAATTTCATTAATGCTTCATCGGTTGGGTGTGAGTATGAAAGAACTCCTCCTTTCACACTCTCTTTAACTTTGTAGCCTTAGTAGCTAAAGAGGATGTTTTCAAAGACTCATTCTATCTTCAGACTTCAAATATTGTTTATAAAAGAAAGAATAGCCAAGACTCAAATATAAGTATTTTCTTTTCTTTTAATATCATCATCTATGCAATATTGTTACAATTGTTGCTACAAGGAGAAGGAAGGCTGAAAAAATAATTTCACACCTTTTGAACAATTGTAAAGCAAGTCTTTAAGTCAATTTCTTGTTATGCCTTTTTTCTTCATTCTATATTTTCTTATTTTGAAAAGGAAGTAGCAAATGAAACATAAATTATTGTTTATCTGAAGTATTAAGATTTCAGCAGAAACATCTTATTGATTTCATTCTAGAGAGCTTCCAATCTACTTTTAGAAATTAGTCAGACATGTAAAAATGCGGTAGTGTATGTGATATTTTTTTTGCCCTCCAATATCTCCAGGCAGTAGAATGTCATAAGTTACAGGAGCTGAGAGCTACAAGCCTCATCTTGGAACAGTAGAGACATAACTATTGTGGCTTTGGCATTTTCTCAAAATGAATAATTGGATGAGATAATAACTTGCTTCATTTTTACAGCATCTTAAAAACTGTCATATGTCCAAAGGCTTAGCTTTAAGTAGCTGTTCCTGGAATATTTAAGGGAAATTTCATCTAAATATACTTGCAGTATTATTTTGTAGTTTAAATTGGTATCTTCAGGATGCTATTTCTATTATAGCATCTTTTATGTCTGAAGGTTTTTTTATTCATTTTTATAATATGTAGCAAAAGTGAACAGCTGTTCTACGATTTTCTTGTGATTTCTCAACAGCTTCATTTTTCTAACCCTCTCTGGGGATAGTTTTTACACAGTATTGAAAACTTTGTTTTCTGATCTATTTAAATGAAATTAAGTAAATAATAAGGAAGAAAATTCCAGAACTGATGAGGAGGGATAGCTTGATAAGAACAAGTTAAAATATTTTCCAACCTTTTACAACTGCCCTGTTGGAAAGACTAACTATAATAAATTAAATAAGTAAGATTATAGAGTTTTTCCTGCCAATTTGCTTTTAAGATGTTAGTATGTCCTAAAGATTTTATAATGGTTTTAAAACAAAACAAAACAAAAAAAAGTTTTTTTAGCAGATGGACCTAATTCTTCTTAAATAGAAGCTACACTGTGAAGAAATTATGTTCTGAGGAAGCTGCTTATGTTACAAAGGGAAACATATTAAAGCCAGTGAATGGCAGATTTACAGGTCTAAATCTGCTCCCCATGTGTCATTCTGAAGATCTAAGGTGGCAGGGACCTGCTTGAAAATGATGGTGTTCAAATTCATACTCATATGTGTGTCTTAGTCTCCTTGAGTCCCAGTGACTGCAATGTTCTCTTCATGCTGTTAAGAGTAAACTGAGTAGAAACCTTAAATATTGCAGGGTGGTTTTGCTTATAATGGTGGGGCGTGGAGTACAAGAAAAACATCATGGCTTTGTCAGTCTGGGCTTACAGGATCTGTGGTAAAATTCCTGCTTCCCACTGCGAATGGGTATCAAACTATAGCCCAAAATGCCAACATCTAGAAGAGAAGACTTTGTTCAGATTGATAATGAGATCAGACACATACAACTCTGGGGTTTTTTGTCTATTTCTATTGAGCATTGAACTGTCTGGACACAATCCTGTGCCGTGTGCTCTGGGATGACCCTGCTTGAGCAGGGAGCTGGTACCAGATGACCTGCTGTGGTGCCTTCCAACCTGACTCATTCTGTGAATAAAAAGCATAATATTTTTAAAACTGGAGAAAAAAAGAATACAGCCACATTTCACATGCACCTAATGATGTACTTCCTAGGGAAAAGTGGAGAGAGCAGAATGGAAGAGGCAAAAATGTGCTAGGAACTACATAACACCGAGCACTAAGGGCATATATGCAGCATTGTGCTTTGCTTTATTGTTCTTCATCACTGAGGTTTTCTGTTTGGGCTTTTTTTAAGTTTCATAGTCCAATTTTTAAACTGTTCTGTACCCCTTTCTTTCTCACCTCTTCTGCAGGTTGAAACAGATTTTGGACTTTGAGCAGTTAGATAACAGGCATTATCCAGAGGAAGAAGAGTCATTTAATATACTAATTATAATAATATATATTTAATATATTTGAGGAAGGGGCAGAAGGTAGCTTGGGACAAGCCTTCACATGGCAAGTCATGGTTTCCTAGAACATGATGTGCTTGGGATCTTTCAGTTGTTCCCCAAAATCTTCATGCCTGTCTCGGTTGTCTTGATTTTGAGTCATTTATTAAATTGAGACTCCAAATGTCTGTGATAAAGAGATGCAAGTGTGCTAGACTGGGCCCATTGAATGTACAGATGCCAGACTTATTGGGAGTGACACTGTGAAATTAATATGTACACACTGCAATTTAAAGGATAATATTATGCAAATATTCCTAAGCATGACATGTTAAAAAGTAGTTACATTTTAGACACATCCATTAATATTTTCTCTTGAATATCAAGTACTTCCTCCCACCTGCCATCTCTTCCATGTTTTCACATGATATGATGGTTAAATGTCATAAAGCTGTCATAACGCTGTGACTAGGCTTTTTGGTTAGTAGAATCGAGCACAATCTGCATTTATATTGTGCTCAGCACTTTAAAAACAGATTATACATTTCAAGCAGTACAAAAAAGACACATTTTTAATAACTTTTTCTTCCTATGGAGCCGATTCTGAATTGCTTTTGCTGTTTCTAGCATACAGCACTACTATGTTTTGCCCCTAAGCAGCATATGGGGAAAAAAAAAGAGGCTTAATGGATCATTCTGTCCTTCTTGTACTCCCACTTCAGACTTACATTCATGAATATGATGGTGTCACTCCCTTTGGAAAAGAAGCAGCAATTCTAGGTGCTCAGGCTTGGGCCATGCCTTCCTACTCCCCACCCCAGCCAGTCTCACACAAACATCCTGTTCATCTAAGTTTGTGAACTGTTCTTAACACCTGGATTTAAATGCCAGAATTCCACACAACAACCAAACAAGCAAACTAATTGACAAAATTTGCAAACAATCACAGCATTTGTAGAACTTGGTAGCATCTGAAACTCAGTGTCTTATTTTTCTGCTCAGTGCTGCCCATTAATAGCAGTGCACCTGTGCCCTGAAGTGCTAGGATTCCTTCCCCCCATTTGTTATTTTTATTGTGAAGTACTGCAGAATATTGTTCACATTCTGCTCACAGGGACATTCTAGGCTTCAATTCAAGTGCATTCTTTTAGACAAATTATATAAAAGTAATTGTAGTTTAGAAACACCACAGTGATTTGAATTAAGAAATCCACTGGCAGTGGAGAAGTCTTGCTTGGAGACTTAAATTAACCAACAGTCTTGGCTATAAGCACATAATTTTAATGGCAACATTATGAAAATATCACCAGCAACATCATGGTTAGATATATTAGGATTTTCAGTCCAAGCAGGATAAATATCCTCTTACACACTTTAAGTGATTGAATTTTATCTCTGAACTGAAAGAAATATATTATGTGGATCATTACAATTTCTAGTGTTTCTCTATCAAATTTTGTTAAAAATGTACTGCTCACAAACCTGCTTATTCCTCTAGGAAAAAAAGAAAATAGGAACACTGGAAAAAGCACATGGATTCTATATAAAACCAAACAAAATTATTATCTGCAAATATCTATAAAATATTTATTTAATATTATTGAAATTATGTAAAAAATTAATAGGTATCTACATGTAGGATATAGATAAAAGATTATTACTTAAACTTTATCATCTATTATCTTAATTCAAAGACATGCAAAAAGTTTTTATTATGCATATACTGAGATTTCTTGTTTTGTACTCCAATTAAAAGGTAGGAATCTTTAAGGACAGATATCAGGTGAAGTTAAAATATGATAGAAATCTAGATCATTAAGTACATTTGTCACTCGAAAGAGAGCAGAGCAAAAAGGAGGAAGAAAATATTTAGATTAGATTATATTCCACCAAGAAAAAGTAAGCAGAAAAAGATCAAATGTACATTTCTAATCCAAATAAAACATTTTAACGAGAAATTATGAAATAGAGACCACATGGATTATTGAGCAGTGTATTTTTCCCTGCACACAACTTTTTTAGCATAACAAGCAGATAAAGTACACCTCATATTAGCATAGAGAGTAGGTATTTGTGTGGTTAAGTGTTTGAATGGAAATTAAATATTCCTAGAAGTTGTTATGAATATAATAGACCTGATTATACAGAAGAAAATAATTTCTGTTAATGATGCTGTCATTTAAGTACTACATCATAGATGTACTTCCAGGAAATAAATTCCTTCAAAGTGCAAAACTCCAAATTGGGAATGAAAATCAGAACTGATAATGATTCACTTTATTCCACATAGTTTATTATACTCCTCTTATCATCATAATATCTGATTACTTTCTGGTGGTGCATTACACTATGGGATTGTTGCTCAGCACTCTGCCATTGCAGGATGAGACCTGTAGGCTTGGGGGAAGGAGGACTAGGAAAAATGTGAAAATGTGCTTAAATATTAAAATATTCTGCATGTGTATATACTAAATGAGAGGAGGAAAGAGCAGTAATGAAAATGAAATCTAATTGGGTGGAAAAAACCCACATTGACATGTGCTGGCTACCACAGCAAAGACTTTTGGAAATTTAGGCTATCAAGAGGTTGATGTTGGATCCATGAAGGTTGGTATCTGTTTCAAGAGTAGTTCAGAAAAGTCTGACAGATTGTTCGAAGGTATTATATTATATTACAACCTAGAGAAAATGCCAGAATTTTCAACTCTTGGATTTTAATCAACTCAATATTTTATTTGGAAAGGAAAAAAAATTCCAGAATATAATATCTTTTTAGCTCTTCTGTGAGGTTATTCCCAGGGCAGATGGAGTTTTGGAGCCCCTTTCCTTTGTTAAATGCTCCTGTGCCCAGAAAGGATTGTTGTACCTGGGAAACCTGTGACCTTGTGTTCTCACTAAGTGATGCTGCAGAGGTACCCAGACAAACTGCAGTCAGAGTATACTCAAAGGAAGATTTACAGGGAGACTAAGCAAATGCAATTATTCTAAAAAAGAAAAACAAATAGTAAAATAGAAAAAACAAATAAGAAAGAAAAACCAAAACAAACCAAAACCTCAGAAAACCAAAACTATGATCAAACGAACCAAACAAAAAAAACCAATCTCTCCCTAAAAAAAACCCACAAAAATAAAACTGTATTTAGTGCCCAGAAAAAAAAATAAGTTGAAAATGTATAAGCAGTCAGGCTGAGAGGCCTCTGTAAATAAACACAAGCTAGAAAACTATGGCTTAGAAATATATTAAAGAATTGAAGGGACTCTTTCTACCAAATAAACTGAGTTTTATGATATTCAAAAAACATCTGCAATCCTGATGCATTTTTGTGAGTTTCTGCAGGAAGGTCCAAGAAAATTTTGGTTTACAGTAATTGTTTCAATGAAGAAAATCTCTGAAGAATTTCTAAATTTATATATTTAAAATACCCATGCACAGTATGTGTTAAGGAAATGCCCAGTTAATTAAATGGATAGTTCTTCGTCTGTATCAGACTTTGAAATTAATTGATTAGTTTATATTAACCCATGTCTAATTGTTTACAAACCTGTTATATGCAAAATGAGTCTGAAGCGTGTTGAGAAAAGGATGTCCTGGCATTGTTTTTATTTTGTGTTGCAGGTTATTTTGTAAAGGTTGCAACTGGCTTTCTTATGGCCATTACAGAGTTCAGAGTTATGTCAAATATCAAATGGATGTTTCATTTTGCAAATTTTCTATAACTAGAAAGGGCACAGCATCTGAAATAACAGTGTTCAGCCTGCTATAAGTTTAAATCAGAAAATAATACATGGCTGGGATTTAGTCCCAGGGATCATATACACCCTGTGCTGAATTTTTATGTAAATCAGTTTATAATCATGTTTTCACAAATCCTGTAAAGGCAAAGCCTATTTTCCTAGTTGTAATACAAATTATTTGCTGATTTGAGTGGCCTGAGATATTTAAGAGGTCAGATAAAAGTAGTGTAACTCAAGACTATAGGTGGAAAAGGCATTCACATCTGGGCGTGTTATCAACAGGTAGTTGCATCACAGTTTTCAAGCATCCTATGTGTGTAGTACCCTAGGAACTCACAGTTTAACCTTACCTGAAGCTGGACTGATTTCTGCATAAAGATTTTTACAGACTTTATGATTTACAAGGCACAATATGATATCAGTAGTAGAATCTGCTTTCTCAACTGCAGCAGCTTATCAATCACTCTTCCTCTCCACAAGTGAGTTTTTTTAGTTGCAGCTTCTTACAGTGCTGTGGGGATGCAATGGCCAATGCCAAAATTAGAAAAAATATATTACTTACCTTGTGTTACTGTTATACGTAAAGAGCTTTAATTTTTTACAGCACCCACAAATCCATCCTAGTCTCTCTTGTGTCCAGAACCTAATTCCAAAGAGGACTTCGTGAGAGAGAGATGGGGGATGTGAGAGAGGTGAAATATTTTTCTGTCATACACTGTACTCAAGAGAGTAATACATGTATCCCATTGCCAAGCAATATTTTCTCAGGGGTTCTTTGACTACACACGTGTCTGAATGCACACACACGCACACACACTGCAGTACCTGCAGAGGAGCTCAGGATGAAACAGACACTTGTAGAAGAGAACTTGCACTGCTGGCAAGTAACTCCCTAATACTTAAAAGTGACTGGTGGCTTGTCACACCACATTCAGTCAAGAGGCACTGATTTTTTGGGGACAAAGTTGCCAAAATAAAGAAAGGAAATAGTTAATATATAGAAAGTTGCAATGTATAATTTTTCTCCCACAGGAAAAAAAAGAAACCAAAAAAAGTTTTCAGAGTGAAAATCACAAAAAGAAGTTAAAATAGCGCTGTGGTAGGAAGCCTTTTTTGGTGAAAATTCTATTTCTTGTGATATTCTTGGTTTACAAACACTTCAAGATTAGGCTTTACATTGTGACTGAAAATGCATGCAAATACTATATTAATTTTCTTTCTCATTATTAGGTATTTGCAGTATGTTGCCAAATCCTTTGAGAGCAAAGCAGTCCTTAGGCTTATTTATTTAGATTGGTGGGGTATCTCAGGCTCTTCATTAGGCATCCAGATATACAGCTATGTCCTGAACAAGAAAGATTGCTGACACTTTTGAAGACAGATGGAAATGGACGAGGAAATTCAAGTAGACACTGCTCATGTCAAAAACAAATTTTTGCCATGTAGATAAGGAGGCCATTTATTAGATCCTTCACATATATAGAAGAAGCCACTTGGCTAGTTATTTGAAACTTGTACAAGTTGTCAGTAGATACCAGCATAACGTAATGATCTGAGGTAGTCAGTGACATATTATTGGATATGAACCATATCTTGGTTCATCTTAGTGTTATATGTTACTGTTTAAATCATCTCCAAAGACCTCAATGAAGTATTTTAAAGGAAATTTACTGCACTAATTCTTTGTTTATGTAATTAAACCCAATATCTGCTGTAAGTGGCTTTGATTTTAAGGCTTCCATACTCAACAAAGCTCTGCAGACTTGCTCACATTGGATGGTTCTTATAATTTCAGTGAGAAGGTTAATTGTAAATATCAGTACAAGTGTAAGAGTTTGCATGATTAAGGCCTAGAGACATCATACAGCCCCACTCCTCTCCCAGAGCATGGAAATAAAAGATTCATCATGGGACATACTGTGTGAAGACAAGGTTTCTGCATGCTCTGTGCAGCATTACAGCATTCAACCAGGTATACATCATTCAAATTGATATAGGATTTTGGCATTCCTTGTGAAAGTTTATTTCCCTTGAACTAGAAAAAAAATTCTTTACTGTGAGGGTGGTGAGGCACTGGAAGACATTGTCCAGAGAAGCTGTGGCTGCCCCATCCCTGGAAATGTCCAAGGCCAGGTTGGATTGGGCTCTGAGTAACCTGGTCTAGAGGAAGGTGTCCCTGACCATGGCAGGGGAGTTGGAATGAGATGAGCTTTCTATGATTCTATGAATTCACCATGCCATGGCTATTATTAATCCTCTGAGAACAGAACTAGATTATGCTTGCAGAACTTAGCAGCATTTTAACTAAGGGGACTGGTGCTTACATGTTGCATTCTGCTTCTTTCCTGCTAGATAAAAGCTATCCAGAAATGCATTCCAGAAATCTGGTTGCTTGGTTTCATGCTCTGTGAGCATTAGTTACCATAGTGTTTTAGAAAAATACTTTTTCAGGAAGCAGAAGCATAATCAAATATAGTCCACTGGAGCTGTGGTGAATGAACCGTCTGTTAACAAATTGAAAGCAATGCACTTATAGATTTAATGATTAGTAAATTTTAATTCCCTGCTACAATTAGAAAAATATAAAAAAGATAGCATGTCAGTAAGTCCAGAAGTATTCCTCTAGGTACCCAGCAGCTGCTAACCCTTTGAATATACCTCCTTATGATTCTCCTGTGACTGCTGTAAACTGACTCTCTTCAGCAACCAAGTCTCTCTGGAAAGCAAACCAGACAGTTCCCTCCACCCAAACTGTACACTTTTCTGTAAATACTTATCTCTGAGCTACTGGAACAAGCCCTGCCTCACAGTTTTTAAGCCAGGATATACCTGGTACTGATCAAAAGGTGTCCATTCTATTCATACTGGATTCCTTTTAACCAAATTTTACTTTACATGTTTACATGTTTACATGTTTTGTAATGAAAAATGCAAATTCTTGACTTTGATCCCAAAGACCTAGGTACTGTGCAAGTTTACGTAAAAACCCTTTAATATTCCCAGGTTCATGCAGTCTGTGTAAACTAGTGGTTCAGAACTCCAGACAGGAGCTGAAAGACAACTGAGGACTCTTGTCACAATTTGAAATAAAAATAAAGGTTTTCTACTTATTACTAGGAAAGAAAAAAACATCATTTAGGTACATGACACTTTTTGGTCCTCTGAAATCTTTGTTCTGGTCATTCATCCAGTACTGGAATTTTCAAACCAATGACTAACCTACTGTGCTGAGTGGTTTTGGTTAATGGTTCAGCATATTTCAGGTTCTTCAATTATCATTCTGTGCTTATTTATATGTCACCCTTTGTCCAAGCTGCAGCTTTGCTGTCAAGTGTGAACTAGAACAATCTCTTAAAGTCAGATGTGTTTTCAGCTACACTATGGTAATCTTGGCTGTGATGAGGCTCCTGTCTCTCCACCAAGAAAATTTGGATATAAACATGAAATTCACAGTGTGTGAATATATCTGGGGCAGAGGAAATATGTACTATAGTAAAATTCAATGAGCTGTGGAGTCGCAAGTTACATGAATTCATGTATCACTGCTGAATCTGAATTCTTTCATTAATGTACACATAATGTTTGGTATTTATTTTTATGTAGTTATTCAGAATTTTCTGAGTAAATGTTTTTACCTGATTTTCCAAATCAAAACCTGAGGGCAATAATTCCATTTTTTAGGAAAAATTCAATTAAAAATGTTTTTTGTAGTACAGAACTTAATTCTGATAGAGACAGATAATCAAGTAACTGAGGATCTGGTAACTAAGATACTCAACTGATTGCATGATAGCTGATCCTAGTGCTGATTTTAATATCCTGTATGGGAAGATGTGAAAACTCTTGTGGAAGGAAGTCTGCTTGTACACAGGAATATTACCAAAATGTGTGAGGCAAAAGCTAAAGAAATGCCCTGATATGACTGCATAATGTGAATTTTACAAAGATAGTATGGAACTGTAATTTGATAAAGAGATAAATCACTCTCCTATGAAGAAGGGCTGAGAGAACTGGGATTGTTCAGCCTGGAAGAGAGAAAGCTCTGGGGTGACTTAATTTTGGCCTTCCAGTACCTGAGGGGAACGTTCAAGAAAGATGGAGAGACTATTTACAAGGGCCTGGAGTGAGAGAACAAGGGAGAATGGCTTCAAGAGATTATGACAATGACAGAGAGTAGGTTTAGATTAGATATTAGGAAGAAATTCTTCTCTGCGAGGGTGGTGAGGCCCTGGCACAGGTTGGCCAGAGAGACTCTGGCTGCCCCATCCCTGGAAATGTTCAAGGCCAGGCTGGAGGAGGCTCTGAGCAACCTGGTCTGGTGGAATGTGGCCATAACAGGGATTTGGAATGAGATGATCTGCAAGGTCCCTTCCAACCAAAACCATTTTGTTATTCTGTGATTTTGAGTTACGTTTCACTAAATTTGCCCCAAAGTTAGTATAATTAGTTTATCTTTACTTAGAACATGAGTTTTCCATTATTCCTGTGAATTATCACCTCCAAATAGCACAATATCTTCTCAGTGATGACACCCACCAGTCATTGTGTGCCATTTGTCAGAAAGAGACAGTTCATTGAAAAGAAAGCTGCTTATATTAACAGCATTTCCTATTGGAAAAGGGAATTTTAAAAGATACTGCCTATATATTTTCAACTACTAAAGTTAATTTTTGAATTTCAAATAACTTTTCAGGCCTGTAAACTATATTTAGTATATAAATAGTTCCCTCTCTACAAGTCAATAACCTGTAAATTATACATGTATAGTGGAAGAAGGAGTTAAGATCCAGAGTCCTCTCTTCCCTGCCTTTGATCACACATAACCTGCTCAATCTTACAAGAGAGCTCTGTGTCTTTGATCTCCTCTGCCTCTATCTCTATGTTGTTCAGGTTATCTGGGGATGTTGATTATTTTGAAGTGTAGGTTTTGCTCACAGAATTAAGTCAATTTAAACTAAAAAATAGCTGCAAATGTAGCCATTTGTACTAAAAACACTGAAGAAGTCAAAATTTAGAATGAATATTTAAAACATTTCAATGTACAAAGTGTTAATTACTTCAATATAAAAGTACTTTAAAATCTAGATTTGAGGTATTCTGCTGTTTGGGGTGAGATTATTTTGGAGAATCAAGAATTCACAGTAGGGAAATTGAATAGTGCTATATTTAAAACAGTTCTAACCATTTTTACTTCAAAACAACTTGATACTTTGGTCTGCTGAATCAAAAACACACCTTGCATTGGACTATAATGCACATGTTCTTTCTTTTCAACTAAGAGTTTTTTTCAGGCTAACTCAGCCTGCTGGGAATATAACCCAGCAAAGTGCATGCACAGATCCCATATTCTTTTTTAATTAAGATAAGAAAATGTGTGGGATATTTTTGGGCATATGTGCATATGTATCTACTGGAAAGCATGTTTTGGAAAGTACTGTCCAGAACTGTAGAAATATAAGGACCTAGAGATGTATGCCATTTCCTTCCTGAAATTAATTATATTTCAAAAATTTGTATTTTCTCTTTTTTCCAATGACCTCTGCCATATTGAGGTGTAAGACTATGTCATTTATAGGAGTCAGGGGATAGGTGAAACACAGCTTGTGTTCTACTTTTGATTCAAGGCAGCTAAGCAAAATGCTCTTCTTACTTAACATTTTATAAGGTTTTGAGGTATGAGCAGCCAGGATTCATACATGTTCATATGGGAAAATTATGAAGTTAAAAAAAAAATAACAACTCTTTATCAGTGACAGACAAATCAATGGTACAAAGAATACCCCTCTGACATCCTTTATATTACCAGCCTGCATTCAGGTCAAGAATGAGTCCTAAGAAAAATAAGTGGCCTTGTGGGACCCTTGCTACATAACCTGCCAGGCAGTAGGGAGCAAGAAGTCATCTGAGCCTTCTGCAGAGTTCTTTCTATCTGTGCAATCCCAGGCCCCTGAGGATTTTTCCTTCTGAAGCTTGGGAGAGGATTGTTGTTGTGATGGCGTTTTTTACACTCAATGAAGCATTACTAACATTTTTCAAGGGGACCATTGGGACGGGAGTTATACTGGGACAGGTTTAGGCACTGGGCATGCTGCTGAATCAGGAAGCAGTAAAAGTTTCTGGCTTCCATTCTGGTTATTCTTGTCCTTGTTTTGAAGAGATATTAGGAAAAGAAGCACGCATTTCTTTCTTTATCTCAAGTAGAGGGCATATAAGGGGTTATTTGTTGTTTGCCCTCTTTGCTAGCTGATTCTCTGTGTGCACTGTCTTCCTACTCTTATGAACAGGAACTATACCAAGGTACCTTCAGATTTCAATTTTCAAAGGTAGTGGTCAAGTTGGTGCAAACTGTGTGGGTGGTATTTAGAAATTATCTAATTCAAGGTAGTATTTATGATTTAGTGCAGTGTACTTAACACTGAGCAATGTCAGTATTCTGCACTCAGTAAAGTAATGTTGTCTCTGAAAACAAGTTAATCTTTGGTTCCTTTGCCTCTAGAACTGGTAAAAGCATTTAACTGCCATGGTACCAAGGAATTTTGAGGAGTGATATGCTAAAAGCTTTTATATTTAAGGAAAAAAAAATATAAGTTTCAGATTTTTCCATCCACTGAATGGTTATGATAATGCTCAGTCATATTTGCACTTAGAGAGAAAAACAAGGTAAAGAGAATGTAAGTGTTTTTCTACATCTACGACTGGGTGTATGTGAGGAGGTTGGATGTTTTATCTCTTGCTGTGAACTTACTTAACATTTCTGGAGTGACAGTAGTGAAATAAATTGGAGCTGAAACAAGTATGTTGAAGGAAATGTCTGTGGCAAAGAGCTTCCTAGCATCTGCTTGGTCTGATAGAACACCATGGCACTTCTACCCGAGTCACTGTTGTTGCTTGTGAAGAAAGGAAGTGCCTCTTTGTGCCTGAATTATCACATGTAAAAGGCTAATTTTCCCTAAGGGGCAGTGAGTATCCAGAGAGCCTGGCTTTTTCTTGGGCCTTGCTATGAACTCATCTCCAAACCATCTCTCCTGTAGCCATGCTGTTTATTCTACCACAACTCTGCTTCCCTGTGGAGAAGAGAATGGTGTCTCCTGTTTGCTCCTGGTACTTTCTTTATACCATGCAAGAGTTACTGGAAAAGGCTCATCTGAATTTTCAGTAGCGGTTTCATTTCATTTTATTTGTACCCTTTGTTGTTTATGAATATCTGCACACTTAAGGGAAGAGCTAATCTCCAAAAAATCTATGAACAAGGCTTTTCTTGCATGAACAAGAGTATTGGAAGTGCATTATTCAGTTTTCTATTGCAATGTATTTCTAAAGACTTTCATAATCCCGTAGCAAAGCAGAAAGAAGGTTGTAAAGATCTGGTACCCAGCCATACAGCCAAAGGCCAAAACTTATTTAAGTTTCAAATAACATAATGAAAAGTTTAGAAGAGAAGGAGTTTAAAACAAACTGGTTCTTGGAAATTTCAGAAAGGGGAAAATTAGACTTAAATTTAAGAGGAATGACATCTCTGGCTCTTACCACAGAGCATCTTGCTTAAGTCTCTTAATTCGGTGCTGTTAACCTTAAGGCAGAAAAAAACAGAAGGCATAGTGCCATTTGGGGATAAAATTAAAGTAGCTAGCAGATGATAACTTTTAATTTGCATGCATTTTACAAATAATTTTTGTCACCTCTATACACTAGGGCCTTTGAGAATGTGATCTGCAGAGCAAGACCATTTAGTTATAAAGTGTTATGCCGTGCAATATAGTGTGTTAAAGTTATCCAGAAATGTGCAATATATCCAGCACTTGCATGTCCTCTTCACTTTGTGTGTTTTCAGCTTTTAACTTGTAGTTTTAAAGTTTTAAACTTGCTAGTTTGTTTTTTTTTTTCATGTTCAAGAACTGCTATGTAAAGAGCAGAGATTCCCTTCATACTTCTCCCTTCACACCGGCATGGATGCTGTTTCCTTCCCAATCTCTTTCAGATTTCCCATCATATCTTGTGTGGGTTGCCATGCCCAGGGAATACTCTGATTTTTCCTTTCCCATTGTTTATCCTTTTAACCTAAGAATTTTGGGGTGATGGTTGTTCTGTGGGAACTGAGTACTGTACAACTATATTTGTCTGTGACCAGATACCCTCGGCACGGTCCAGGTTTCCTGTCCTCCTTGCCTCCCGAGTAGAGGAAGGATCAGTGTCCTCTTCTCCCACTGAGAGGTTGTTTCTGTGCAGCTCCCTTCCACCCGGCCTCCCTGCCTCCTCCAGCTGCACATGAACAGGGCCAGGCACTCCCACAGACACAAGTTCTTGGTTCCCTTTGTGTTGCCCATGAATTAGTTCATAGGCAAAGCACTCTGAGGTTCATCTACATCTCTAATTGTTGTCAGGCACATATGCAAGTGATATTTTAACAGCTTTTTAACATCCTTCTTGAATATTGGTGAAGTCAGTATTCATTATTGAGGGCTTGCCACATATTGAAGTGTTTTTCCACACATGGAAAAACAAAAAAAGCCTGTCACCCCTCAAAAGCTGCTGCTCAGATTTGCCCAGTTCAGACTGTCTATTATTTGTAATTATTGGAAAATATCCTTCTGAGATCTGAAGGTTCTCTTGTTCTTTGTTCTCTTGTCCTTTTCACATCTCACCACTGAATAATAGCAGAAAATTTGAACAGTTCAGTGTTCAACAATTCACTGTTGTTTAGTAGAAGGTTTTTACTCAGTTCTAATGAAACTCTTATTTTTCACCATGGTGCAAAATGCACCTGGGCATATGGGTGGTTCTGTTGGAGATGTATTATGGCCTAAACATTTTTATGGTTAATAGTAAAATGTAAGGTGGGATGAACTGAACTTGAGTCCCAGGTGTCCTGTTAGGAAAAAAAAAAAAAAAAAAAAGAAAAAAAAGTAAAATTGGTTTGATTTTTGCTCAAATCAGTAAGAAAACTACTAAAGTGACATAAATTGAATCTCAAGTTTCAGTTTCTACGTAACTGTTATTAAAGACATTTGGCTGAATTTTTTGAGTCTGGAAAAATTAACTTAGTTCTAAATAATCTCAAAGATATGTTACTAAATCTCCAAGACCTTTACAGAAGAATCCCCTCTTGCATTGCTTTTATGGCTGAGAGGCAATGACACACAGAGCTTCTTTGTGGTCCTTGGAGGTCAATGTGATGTTTCTGATCCAAGCCATGGGTCTTAGGGCAAGCAGCTGGAGTGATACGCAGCATTTCCACTTACTGGTGGCACTTGTTCAGCCATCCTTAGTTCATAGTGAAAGGAAAAGGATGTCTGGATTCAAGACCATGCACATGGCACTGCAGTCTGGAAGACCGTGTCACTGCACCAGAGGGCTTTCCTCCAGCTGCTGGTCCTTGAAAACTTCCAAAGCTGAAAAAGAGGCAAACTAAGCCAGGAACTGATTTTCTGGGGCCATAACAAGTTTCTCTTCTGATGGACAGCTCCCACCAGTTGACCAGAGCAGGGCTGACCCCATACTCAGCAGATGGAGCAGGGTCACTTCCATCCCCTGATGTTGTACCCAGCACTTCCCCCCAGCCCCTTGTCCCTGCTGGGCTGCAGTGGGAGTAACATCTTCCCATCCTCTAGATCCCACCAGCATCACCACCACCATCTGTAGAGTGGTTCCCCCAGTGTTTTCTGCCTCCCAGTCACACCTGCCTGCCCAGAAACCTGGGTGCCAGCCTCCAGGATGTGCCAGGAGCCAGGCAGGGTGGGACTCGTGCTGCCAGGCTGCCACGTGCACTGTCCCAGTCCCAGCTAGATGACAGCCCCAAGACCTCACTCTGAGGGCTGCACCACCATCATAGCCATCTTCCTCTACTTCAAAGCCCTCTTTCTCACACTTCCTTCCTTTGGTAATGAGCCTTCAATTTCCTCCAGGTAAATAAAGTGAAACTGGAAAGAACTGTAAAACAAAACATAAAAGTAGCTGAGCTGGAGAGTTATAGCCTGCAGTGTCCCTGGGAATGCGTTTTCCTGTCCTCACACTGCAGTTTCTAGCCCATTGTTTGTTTGCCTTTTCTTCACAGATTTTAGCTGTAAAATCTCTAGCATGCAACCTCCACAGGAGCATTTGGAGGCATGCTAATTAGGTAGAGAGACTCCTCCCACAGCTCCATATTTTTAATGGGAGGATCAGAGAAATTGCCACTTTTTTAACATTGCTTTTTGCAGTAGCTATTAAAGTTCATGGTGTAGAAACAGTAAAGTTAGTTTTTGACAGCACAGTGCTCTGAATTCTTCTATATGAGATTTTCAGGTGTGGGGAGAGTATATGTTTGTTGCTCAGTAAGTTACGTGGTATTTTCATTTAGAAGTGACATTTTATGTGACATTTTACTTTAGAACAATAGCTGGGCAAAATCAAAATTTCAGGTCTGTAGCAGAAGAGTAGTGTCTATTACTTTGTCTATTTAGTAACTTGAATCATTTATAAATTCTGCCTGACTGCATCTCTTTTCACAAAATCCAGTTTAAATGCATTTTGAAGAAGGGAGGGTACTGGCTGGTTTCAAATGTGCTGGTTTGCAAACTTGCAGACTAGCTGTCCTACTCACTGGTGAAGATAAGAGGGCTCAGATGAAGAGTTTTGTGCTGCTGGAAACACAAGCAGTTTTCTCGGGAGACTGCACTGAGGGAGATTGCAGCAATGTTGCAGCCCCACCGTTATTGGTGGGTATTGCCGCATTCACGTATAATTTGATAAAATCAGGAAGTAATAAAGAAAGGTAGAAAGAAGGGATGAGAGATCTGCTGTGTAGAGTCTTTTCCTTTCCTTTTCTAATTTTTTTTAGGGAGAAAAAATGTCCAGGGGATGCCACATTAATTTGGGGAGGAGCGAGTGCTGCTTTAAGTCAGAAAACTTGTTTTATAGCAAGTGCTTTATTTTGGGAACCATTTCGGTATGTTATGAAGGAAAGTTGCAGACTAGGCATGTTTACTAGACCTTTAATTGCTACATTTAGGAGAAAGGCGCTTTTTTTTTCCCTTCTACCCTCCCCCCTCCCCTTTTTAACGACAAGAAGCCAGAGTTTGCTGTGCAAATGAGGCAGGCTTTGCAAGAATCAGATTCACTTTGGACGACTCTTCACATTCCTCGTCATCGTTACATTAGGCAGCACAATTCCATCTCTGGTTGTTGGGCAGAAAAAGTGGGCAGCCTGCCAGGTAGACGTTTCCATGGCTCCCAACCCCCAAAGGTGATGCGTTTTTCAGCTAATTCAATGAAGAGTGGGCTGAACTTTGGGTATAAACTAGACAATAGCTGCCTTCGCAGTATCAGCAGAATGGTTTATGGGAATGCACTCCACATTTGGCACAGCATCATGTGACCTTACGGCTGAGATTTTGTGATGGTGCCAACGGAGACTTGGAAAGCAGTGCCCGTTCTGACTTTTTTCCTCTTTTCTTACATGGCTCAGAAAATGGTGGATCTTAATACTTGACTTTAGCCAGACTCAGCAAGCGATTGAGCTTTGAAGCACAACTTTGCCTTTATTCTGGCTTTTTTGGCACACCACCAGGAGGCTGTCCCTTTCACGCCTGATAAATTCTGCTTCTTATCTCCAGATAGAAAAAAGAAAGAAAGAAAATATAAGCAGAATAATTATACTTCATAACAGCATTTTAGAACTACACGTTTTATTTTTTTTTTATTGGTGACGTGTAGCTTAGAACAGCCCTCCTGAGTGTCGGAAGGATAAAAGTTATTTTTTTATTATTTTTCTGGGGTTTTTGGGGAGGATTTTTTTGTTTTGGTTTGGTTTGGTTTTTTGTGGTTTTTTTTTTTTTTCCTTCCTCCTGTTTAATGAACAGGCATTTGAACTGGGCAAACGGGGCTACAGCACTGAACGTGAGATCATTGCAGCCTAGTGTAGCAAACTGGCACCCTGCCTTTTCACCCCTTTGCTCCGGCACATTTGTGCAATCCCCGTTTATAAAACCGGCGCCGGGGCGAGGTGAATTTTCTGGTCTCTCCCCACCTCTTGTCCTGGGCAGGCATTTGTGGCAAGGATTGGTGCAGCTTTTGCGCAGTGCTTTGTGCCTGGAATTCCGAGAAGAGCAAGAGAGAGAGAAGACAGGCATCCTGGTCTTCTTCTGAGAAAGAACAGGAGCCCTAAGAAGAAGAAACAAATCTGAGTTTGTCCTACATACAAGCGTACAGAAAAAAAAAGTGACTCTCCTGCTTCCAAAAAAAATCTGGCATGTTTCACTACAGAGGCATCAGGACGTGTTAGAGCTTCTTAAAACAGTGTAACAAAATGAGCATAGGAGATTGTTTCTTTAAGTAAAAAAGAAAAAAAAAAAAAAAAAGGAAAAAGAAAGATGGAATTAATTTTTTGTTTGTTTGCTTGGTTTTTTCACTATTGCTCACATAGCAGTATTTGGCACTGGGTGAACACGTACCTTTCATATCAGGTATAGCTTCTGTTTCTTTTTTTCCTCTTTTTCTTTTTTTAAGGCTTTTTAAACATGTTTTGCAACTGAGTTCTTGTGTATTAATTTTAATGTAGTCTTCTCTTCACACATTTTAAAACTAACTTTTGGGGGTGTGTTTGATCTAATGCTGCTAAAAATAGAAAGTAAACAAAAAATCGAGGGTCTATAGAAATAAGTGGTTAGGCACATTTTGTCTTAGCTAAGCACTGGAGTTATGCAAAGACCTTAATGTTATATTTATTCTGTCTAAGCTTTGGTTATCTCTAAGAAAGTTGTGGGTATTTAGATCTGGTTGCTAAGGAAATTAAATTCTTTTTTTACAGTGTGACTCATGCTTTCAGTTTCTAAAGAGGAGAAGTGAAAAAAAAAAAACATGTTAAGCTGCAGGAAAGGATCGCTCTTGTAGCAATATTAAAGTTGCTACTGAGCTAATTCATATATGAGTTTCTTACAGTTTGCATCTAAATCTGTTGCAAAGAAATCAGTGTGATAAGCACTGGAATAAAAGGCACATTATTGGGACATTCATGAAGCACGCCTGGTTTGCAGCCAGTAACAGTAACTATTTTAAGATATTTGGAAAAGCCGCACTTGTCCAGGAATAGCTGAAAACAGTATTTAAGATACCCATTCAGGATGTCTGTGATAAGCGCGTGTACAGTTAAAGTAAGTTTTGAGCATATGACACTTTAGTAGGGCCTTTTACTTAAGGCATTTGTCTTGTCTGTTGTAACATATTCCTAAACAATTAGAAGAGTGTGTAACAAAATTCATTCTGAGTGACAGATTTTTAAAAGCTTGGCCAAATTGATGTTTTATGTAGTTTGGATATTTTTAATTTTTTTTTATACTTTCTTAGTCTTTTTAATTTATGTTAAAAATACAGATGTTCTCGTCTGGAAATTACTTTGAAATTGCAGTGTCTCTTTCATCAGTGTCTCTTACATTTGTTGGTTTTTTCAAAATGTTCATGATACGTGTATCCCTAATAAAAGGCTTTATAAATATGCCTTTATGAAATAGAACTCTTTTAACATGTTCTTCACTTTTTATACATTACTGAATAGAGAGTAATTTCTAAGATTATATGCTAATTTTGCCACTTCATATTTTTGTTGTTCTGCAATGAATTCTGGGAAATTTGCTGAATGGAGACCTTATATATATATATGACACATACACCTCCATATACCCATTTTGGACCAGAAAGTGTTTCTTAGATTTATGGTGATACTGCCCTCCCCAACAGTTAGCTGGAATAGTTTTGTTTGTCATTCATACCTAAGCTAAGAAAAACCAAGGCTTGCATTAGCTTAAAATAACTTTTCAAATTTCTCTATCTGGTCAGACAAATCACTTCCCCCACCCCCCCATAAGTTTTTGCTTGATTTAAGCCACTTAGTTTATGCCTGTATATTCCTGAAGTTCCCTACCAAATTACCTCATTGTGTTTACGGCTTGATAAAAAGTATTACTTTTTGTTAAGTTTGCTCCTTCTCTTCTGAAATTCCTAATTGATATTAAGTATTTGTAGGTTTAAAAAAAGGCTAGAAAATAGAAAAAGAGTCCCTTTCCCAAAGCGTGCATGTTCACAGCATGTCTTCCCATGTCCCTGAGGAGGGGCATCAGCAGTGCCGGGTTTATATCTTAAAAGCATAATTACTAATTTTGTGTATGTTTCATGTTCAGAAAACACTTCACATAAAACAGATATTTCAAAATCTTTGTCTCACTGTTTTTGTTGTTTTGTTGGTTTCTTTTATTTTAGTGAAAGAAAAATTAAAATGAAAAAGGAAAATGAAGAAATTAATTATACCAGATTTCAGCGAAGGTAATACAGTGATCTTAAATACCTTTTTTCTTTTTTTTTTCTTTTTTTTTTTTTTTTTTTTGTTATACAATAAAGCTATTGGCAAGAACCTGAAGCAGTTCAAATTTAAAAACATATTTCATTAAGAAGGCCTACAAATATAATTTTAGAGATGTGTATTAAACTTTTGCTCTCATTATTTGTTGGGAATGTTGCAGTTTGTGTAGCTGTAACTGCATAAAGATGTAGCTTTATACTGTGTGTTTACATGAAGCTTAAGAATTAACTGAAAAATCAAAACATAATTTGTTCTTTGACTACACCTAGCAAATATACAAGATACATATATATGACATATATTTAATAATATACTCATATTACTAATATATTTGTAGTACATTTATCTACTTGTTACTATGTAACTATAATACAGTGACCAATTATTTTTCAAATGTGGAATATATCTTTTATTCACGAAGACAAAAAAGAGAGAAGAAAGTTGGAAAAGCAATTTTATAGCACTTATTACAATCATTCAGTAAATTGTACATGCAGTCTGCAAACTTATTTCTGATACTAGGATAACTATTCTAGTTTGAGGGCTTGTCTCTACATATTCTCTTCAGTGTCAGCAGAAAGCAGTTATAAAAATATCATTCCTTCTGAATGCTGAAGTGTTGCATAGAATGTGAAAGCAGGTTTTAAAAAGACTTTTCTAGAAAATAAATAAAGTTTTTTTAAAATGCAAGAGGGTATGAACATGCAAGATTTAATCCACTAAATTAAAAAAGAGAAGGGAAGGAAAGGATATTTCAATAATGCTCAGCTGTCATTATTGAACATCATTGAATATGAGAAATACATATTGAAGTCTGCAAGGAAATGAAGCATTGGCCTGGTGAAAAAACTTTGCTATTGATAAACATTTATTCTCTTGAAAGGTGTTTTGCCTAACTAACAAAGAATTAGGACTATGGTGAGAACTAGTGGAAGGCATTAAAATTTTATTCAGATACAGATTTCAGTTACCTGCTTAAATCAAAAGAAACCTTTATATGGCGCCTGGTTTTAAATTTATACCTTCATGTCACGGCTGTGTTTTGCAAATGCCTTTGCATTTATGTTGTTGCAAGTTATTCCAATGTGTCAGGTGTTGTGCTTAAAGGTGCAGAGTTTATCAATGCATTTGATTAGAGTATGAAAGTTATAAAACTGTCTGTGTGTCATCTTTCTGAATTACTGGATTTTGCCCCAGAGGAGCTGTTTTCAGTCTGTTGTTTAAGGTACCGTACATTCAGTGTGGGATAATTTTTATTGGATTCCTTGCTGGTCACAAGAAGGATGGATTTGTTGTAGGTGTTAACCCTGAAGTTTTGCAAAATTGCATTTCCACTTGCATTCTTATTACTAGGGAATTGCATTGATGGGAGGGTTAGTGAATAAAATACACAAATTAACTTAGCTTTGATTAGTGGCTTTGTTTGCTTTGACTGTCAAGCAGTACTTTAGTTGTGGTGTAATGTGAAGAAATAGCTACGCAGTTTTCACAATGTTGTGAACTCCACCGTGCCTTGTTGCATCTCAGACTGGTGGGGTGAATTTTATTTTGAGTTGTAGTACATGATATGAGCTCAGACACAAAGAAAACCTGTACTTTTCACTTCTATGTCCAGTTATTGATTCCAATCGAGCACACCATAGTCATATGCAAGTTGGGAGTTGAGAGTTCATCAGTAAGGCAACGAGCGCACAAAAGGACATTACTTCCTGACAAAGACAAAACAATCTCTTGCTGTTAATCTGCTAAAGGAAAAAAAGGAAATTTCTTCCATTTTCAAATAGAAGCTAGTCACAAATCTTTGGCTTGTTTGTTGCCTCCACCATTTATGCAGTTAAGCTTGGAGGAGCCTTCTTTGCAATAGATGGTAATGTCTTCACTCTTGAATACTCGTTCTCACATCGCATCCTATGTTTGTTTAAAGTCTTCTGCACTCTCTGTAAGAGGAAAACCCTGACCAGTGATGCCAATTGGCATAAACCCGTAGATCCGATCTTGTGTTGAAACGCACTGCACAAGCTCGCTTCTATGGGTCTGTGTCAGTGTGGTGATCTGGCAAAACTTCATGCAGCACCCACTGCAGCCGTGTTTGACAACAAGCCCAAATGAGTGTACAAAACCATGGACTGATTTTGGGATTCTTCTCTTGTCCATTGCCTTCCAACTTGACTAAGGGTTTTGTTCTTTTATAGGTTGCTTTAAGCATCTTTGGCTTAATATCTTATTAAAATTTAGAATGAGGAGTTAGGGAATCATAGGGTTTCCAGTGAGGGAGTGTAGGATATACAATTTCCTGGCCTTATTAAATATGCCATTCCACAGTATTACACTCAAAAAGAAAGGTAATTATATTTTATTCTTATTTTAAAGACAAAATACTCATTTCTGTCCAGATATGCTCTGGGCTTGCATCATCCCTATCAAATATGTATTTATATATATATACACACACCACACACATATATATCTTTATACATATGTAAACAGGATAGAAAAGAACTTCTACCGCTGCAGTTGAAACACCTATCTCAGAATACGCCTTATTGTCTTAAAAGTGGGGAATAACTGCAGTTGAAAGCCTCCCCCCAAGGGAAAAATGTAGGCCAGTGGCTGCTGTCACATTTCAAAGAAAGGCTGAAGAAATGAAGAAGACTTTATGGTCACCGTCGGAAGCTGTGTGCATCCGGGTTGAGGTAGTAGGTTGTATGGTTTAGAGTTACACCCTGGGAGTTAACTGTACAACCTTCTAGCTTTCCTTGGAGCACACTTGAGCCATCGAGGAATTCATCACCACTTTAATCTGATCAGGGAAAGTATGCAAAAAGGTATTGTTTCATGGCTGTACATAATGATCACTCTGAGGCTTTACTGATGTTGAAATAGTCTTGATTACTTGATTATTTCATTTAAATCCTGTTATGAACAATGCTGACACATTGCCTTGATGGACCGTGACTATGTACTGCAGACACTTAAGGAGAGAATGATGATTATTTTAATTCATTAACAGGAAAGCTTTAAAAGTTATTTTGGTTTATTAACTCAGGAAAATACCAAGTATTTAATGCTTTTTTCTTCCTTCAGGGAATAGCTTACCTTATACATTTGTTTTTTGTTGCTGGCATTATATAGGTTTCTATTTTTTTGAAAAGGAAAAGAGCATTTTCTTTTGTCCTTAAAATATTTTCCAGAGCATCTTGCATGCTGCTGCTTGGGTAGCAGTGGCAATGTCACAAGTTGATACTGATGTTCCCTGAATTTATGATATTATTCCTTTGTGCCTGAAGAATTCAGTGTTATGAGCACAGATCCAAATGACCAGCAGGCCCACCTGTGTTCCCACCTTCCTGTGACTCACTGACTCAGCCCAGCCTCACTCTGGGGTCTCAGCACCCATGACCAGCATGTCAGGCCAAATGTCAGGCCAGGGTCAGACCTGACCCAAAATGCCCCTGTCTGTTTTGGTTCTTGGTTCATCTTTGTAGCTCAGCAGGACTAGGAGAAATCACACTCCCTGTGCAGATGGTTTCCAAAATACTGGAATCTGCCTTCAGTGCCTCCACCCATGTAGGGTGCGTGCCACAGACAAAATCATCCCTCCTCAGTCCTGGTGTTTTTGGGTTTGTTTTGTTTAGTTTTGTTTTTTGTTTGGTGGTTGTTTTTTGCACCAAGGCGGGGCTGGGGAGGGGGAGGGGGGGGGAAATCCCAATCTGACTCTAGAGACAAAATTTGGCTTGTGGAGGTTTATACCCCAATTTGTATGACCCCCATTTCATTCTGGTTTGCACTCCTCCTCATCCTGTCTGGAAAAAAAATGTACATCCCATGAGCAGGTATCCTATCAAAAAGAGACAAAAAGAGTGAGTGTTTCCACTCCTAGAAACAGCTGTGAAGCAAGAGAGATAAGAGCTGTGCCTGTATATTCACCATGATTTTTTTAAGTGAGGGTTACTTCTGGAACTGACCTCAAAGATGAGGCCTCCCCAGTGAGATGGAACACACATTATTGCCAAAGTCAGAACATCTGGACCAGACAGTAATTCTCATTCCAAAATAGTTGGGAAAAAGTGATACTGTCTTTTTCCACATATTTTTCCATAAAAAGTGAAAAGGAGTATTATTTTCAAGAATAATTTATCATTAAAGACAGCAATAGTGACAATTTTGCTGGAAAGTGATTTAAGTTTGTTTATGTAAAGAAAAAGAGTGGAGCAACACGCCTGTGGTGTGGTCAGGAGCAGATCAGACTCCTATGGGAAGAGAGGGTGAAATGTGGCTGTTCTACACAGAGGTGAGGGCTCTGTTCCTGGAGCTCCCATGTTACCAGCAAACTGTTCTGTTTTCTGGGTATTTTGAGCCCTGAATTTCTGACTTTACTTTTACTGGAGGCGAACATAACAAGATGTTTGATATTTCCAATATTTAGTTATTTGTGTTTTGCATCAGCAAGGACAGTTAACAATGTTTATTTTAAGTGGATTTGAAAGTTGATTGTATTTTGGTTGTGTTTTCTTTCCATGTTTCCATATTAAAAAATCATTTGCTCACAGGTCCCTATGTTTGTCTCCTATCAGCTTAAGGTTTACCTGAGCCCTTTTCTAGATAAGGAATAACAGAAGGAGATGAAAATGGATTTAGTTTATCTTTTTAACAGCACTTATTTTCAGTGATTAATGTTTGTGATAGGAAATTGATAAAGAGGATCTGCATGACAGGAGGATCCAGACTGAATTTTAAGTCTGTCTTAAAGTTTAGGGACAGAGCAGAGATGAGGTTGAGTGAATCAGAATTGCTCCAAGCTGATGGAAAATGCTTAAGGGAGCAGTGGCTAAATGGGAGGACAGAGGGGAGACCTGCATCAACCAGTGAAGCCTAACAGGGACCACTCACAATCTGAGTAAAAACTGCAATATCGTCTGTGGGTTCAAAAAGACTCTGGCTACCAGTACATTTTCTTTTGTTATTTTAATTTTTTTTTCTTTTGTAGTTTAAGTTCACTGGAAAGAAACATTGTAATTGCTGGTTTCTGCCAACAGAGCAACAGGTGTTCAATCCTTTTATATTAATTCTTCAATTAGTTGCAAAATAAGGGGAATTGTTTATACTAAGCTGAACTGAATAGAAATGACTGATGCAGAAAATGTGGGAATGTTTCATCTGTCCTTCAAAGGCATGATAAATTTGTAATTCTATTAGGCCTAGTTGCAGGTTGCTATGCAAATTTTTATTGCAGCATCACCAGATTTAATGAATATACATTTTCTCTATTTCTTTCTCTGTTCTTTAATTTAGGTTTTTTACCCTGTAATGTGCAATACATTGTTTTGGCAAGAGTTATCAAGTTACAAGCAAAAATGAATGAGACTGTGAGGTAATTTTGAAGTGGATTAAGGTAGAGAATGAAAAACAAAAGGGAAAAAAAGCTCTATTAGGAACAGCTGGATAGAGTTAGGTCTTCTGTGATTTCATTTTAAAGTCATAAAACATATTGTCTGTTTTAAGTGAAGTCTGACATATTTTACCTTTGCAGTGCAGTTGGAATAAAAGTGTGCCTTGTAGAGTCAGCATTGCACTGATGTGATGCTTCTGTAGGAAAAAAATGCACTTTGGACGTGGATAAACTGGGATGGGTTCAAACCTAGGGCCCATCTGAGTGTTTGTTCCTGTAAGTAAGACAGAACATTGTCATTCTTGTGCCTTTACTTTGCTTCTTGCACTTGGAAAAAATCTCCATTAAGATATTCAGGGAAAATCTGGAGATCCAATGGATCTGCAACTCCCAGTTGTTCCTTCGGTAGACATGTCCCCAGTGTTTCACAAAGAAAAGCTCCAGAGGCCCTGACCCACCCAGCACCCTTTGGCTCACCACAATTTCCTTGGTAAAAGTTAAGTGTGATCCATGGTGAGCCCTGATTCCCAACAAAGGAATTACAGCATGGCAAAAACCCACTGCAATGCCAGGTCCTACCTGTCTTAAGAGCTAAGTCACTTCAGAGAGCTGGAGAGAATTTGTATTTTCTTCTGCAACCACAGTGTCTTTGTCCAGAGGCACATCCAAAGAAAACAGAGTTAGAGGGACATTTCTGATTTAACAACCATTATTTGGAATCACTGACAGAACTTGGGTGTTTAGGGCTCAGCCATTTTGAGACCTTCCCCTGTACCAAAGCTGCTGTTAATCCAGTTCATCAGAAAAGGTAAAGTAAGTTATCACTAGTTTTGTGCTGCTGAAATAGCACAGAGTAGTCAAAAATATATGAGCAAATTTCTGGTTTTGTTATTCTACTCAGCAAAAGAAAATGCTGAGTTTCACTTGGTCTCATCCTTTGTTTAACTTCCTTGTCTTCAAAACATTTGAAGTTCTTTAGAGATTTTTAGGTAAATAATGTGTTAAAATATTTAAAAGCAAACCCAGAAAAGGTTTTCCTCACAAATCTATCGCTTAAACATGACAAACAGCCTTTAGTGATCTCCAAAACTTGTTTATTGAAACTCTTCAGCAAGAGACCTGGGATAAGGTTGCTTAGCTGATAATGCTGGAATAGAAGTGCACTCAAAATTTTTCAAAGTTTTTCACATCTTTTAGATGTGGTTTCATATGACATTCATTTATCTCTTCAGAGCTGCTTCTAATATTTTTAACAAAACAAACATTAAATATATATGATGGGCTCTGTTTAAATATGGGTATTGTTTTTATAGCACAGTTAAATACAAGTTTGAAAAGCTAATGCTTTTGTATTACACAGTACAGAAGAATGAAATGGTTTCAGCTTTGTCCTTCACATAGTAAAAATATTTACATCAAAGTGATCCTTTCAGTAGAGTTTAATTTTGCATAATCCTTCTGGATATTTCAGTCATAATCCATTGTAAAATGTATCATGTATATGAAAATTTCAGGCTAATTTTGTTTGAGATGTTTTCTACTTCACCTTTTCTTTCATGCCACTTCTAGAAACAGTCAGGGCAAGCTTCACAATGATGAAGTCTTTTCAAGAATGCTTGCAAAATCTGAGTAAAAACTCAAAGATCAGGCCTCTTTTTTTTTGCTTGTTTTCTAGAGCGACATCCTCATGTTCAGGAATTCCTGTCTCCTTATCCCTTCTTTTACAAATATGTTTGGCACAGCACGAGGCTTGATCTTAGAGCAAAACAGGCATGGATCCCTTTGCTCTGTATGGACTTCACTGTACCTCCTTTTGAATGATCTCTCCCATAAACACCTGTACTTGGAGGTTTTCTGGATAGGGTAGTTGTCTGGTTTGAGTGAGACTGGCACCGATATGCACCAACCATTGCTCCAAGAGCCTCACTGAAAGGACACAAATACAGAACAACAGACTAATCATTTTTCTAAGAGTCCTAACAGCCTTGTCTACTGCTTTGCTTTCATGGTTGGGGAAAAAGGCAGTGGCGCACACTTTTCTTGCATGAGGTTAACATGTATATATTATGCTTGCATTGCCTTTATCTGAATGTTATGAGTCACCTCAGCTAAACTTTATGTCCATGGTTGAGAGTGATTTATCTGAGTTAATCTGTGGTTTATCTGGGAAATGCAATTCCCTTCCGTTTATTTTTGGTCTCCACACATATTTCCACTGGTAGTTTTTTGATTCTTCAGTTACTGACACCGTGATGATCCTGGCAATGCATGTAGAACATTGCAGATACACTAGCAACAGGAATGGATTGGGAATGCCCTGATGGCTGGAGAGAAGAATGGGATTTCTGTCATGTTTATAAGGTTAGCAGAAACCAAAGTTTACTCAAAACATATTTTCCATGAGTCCTTTGTGTCACAGCTCTTCAGCTTGGGAAGGAGAATAAAGCTATTTATTACTATCACCTTTGTAGGTCTGCCTTGAGACCATGGGGTTGAATTTGCTCAAACTCTATGTGACTCATTTTTCAAAGTCCCTGGACAATAAAAGCAAGGCTCACTTTTCCCTTACAAAAACTCAGCCTTGTGGTTACTGCAATATCAAAGCAGATTTGAATGTCTGAGAAAAGATGACTGTCAGTCACATGTATCTTTATGTGTATTTGCTGTTGGGGATTTTTGCTTGGCACTACACTGAAATGAACAAAAGAACACAGTCACAAAATTCTGCATTTCAGCCACTTCAGTTAGTTTGCTGAGACAAATTTGTTCATTTCCCATGTTAGGAAGAAACTATCAGATGGGATCTTGACCATGACAAATTCACTGTTGCTTGAAAGGTCTTTGCTTTAGACTATGGATAGCAGCTGGAGCATGCTAAATCCATGTAAATGGCTGGTTCCTTGGAAAGTTACCCAAGAAATTTGTTCTGTCTGGACCAGGAAGTAGATTACATGGTAGCCTGTGATCAGGAGAGATGGAGACATGGCTTGAAAGTGCCTCTGGTATTCAAGTGTCCTGGGCTGAGGATCATTGGCTGCTATCCTATATCACAACTTGTCCAGCAAATCTCACACTTTCAGAGAGTATTTCCATCTCCACCTTTTCAAAAAGTCTGAGTGAACTTAGTTTGTACAAGTGAAGGGGATTTATTGCATAAGTTCCTTGAACCCATAGGTTTGCCTGTGTCAGCTGAGCCTTTTAAAGAATTTTTTGGGGTAGAATTTTTAGTAAAGTAGGATTGATTCTATGTTGATCTAAGCTGTTTGAGAGCTGCTGCTGAGGCTGACAGCCCTGTGGGAGGACATCTTTCTGAGCTGTGGGACAGGGAACAGTGGACCAGTGTAATTGTTCAGCTGTTCAGCTCTATGCTAAGTTCTTTTGTCCAAATGCTAACTTTTGATCTTCAGGCTACTTCTTTACAACAGTATGTATTTTTCCATATTCACTTCTAATTTCTTCAGCTCTACTGCCCAAATATATATTTCCATGTTGTATATTGTAAAGAACTAAACTCAGACCATCTAAATCATGTATTGCACTTGTGTCTCATCACTGCCTGGATATGAAGGCAGTGTCTGAAAATTCCCAGCTTCTGCTGTTTATGGCCCACACACACTTAGAGATGAGACTGAAGGCTCAAGTCCATCTGAGGTACCACAGCTGGAAGTTTGGCCTACAGCCCTAGGGAGGTTTCTGCTTGAGAAAGTATTTTTGTCTTTAGACAGCATTTACTCAGGATGTGACTTGTGAAGTACGTGACTCCTGTGGTGATAAAGGCATTTTTGTGAGTGATTATTATTAAAGATTGCAAAGTTTATTGCTCCTCTAAAATGTTTATCTTCTGATGCAGGAAGATTTTAGAGGTATTTTCATCATTTTTTTTGGTTTTGAATTATAGCTGTAACAGAATGGACAAAAAGTAAATTTTAGTGATGAGTCTAAGAACCTAACTCATACTTAGTGTAACATTTTGAAGCAATCCTGCTTTTTTTCCCAAAATATACTGGGCATTTAGGAGCCAGCATCCTATTGATTTACAATATCTGGGCAAGTTTTAAAAGAGAAAGCTCGGGTGCAAAGGCATTTATACAGCTTTTTGACCCAATGACAGGATGTTAAATATATAAAGTGGTTGGAGCTGCCTCTAGGTTGTGCTTCTCTATGTGACACACTCAAATATGGAGTGCCAATACTTTCTTAGCCACTTTTATGAGATAATAGCACCTTAATTTCTCTCCTCTGGCTGTTGTAAAGAAAGGTAATATAAACAATGAAGCCAGAGAAAACAGGCACAGCTTGCACACCTGATACTATTATTGATGCTGCTGCCAGCCATGCAGGTGCTCCAGGGGGACATTTTCTCCCCTTGCCCTGAACTGTGGGAGGAGTTGTCTGCCCTGGGAGACAGTGCTGTCCCTAACCTCCTGTTTTTAGGGCAATGCTGGCAGGGAATGCTGCCAGCACTCCTGGCTCCATCCTGTCCATCGGCACCGTCCTACCAGGGGCACCAGGGAGGCCTCATGCACTGCTGAGCAGGGGTGGCTCTCACTGGAAGGGGCTGCAGTCACCACCCCACCAAGGACGTGCTGTGTCATGCCCAAAAGGAAGGAACTGAGTGTAGCATTGAGTCAGTTTGGGGTTTTCTTGGCTAAAAAAGTCCAAGTGTTGGTCTTTGGAAGTAAACACTCAGTCTGCCTAATGAATGTACTATTTATTAGCTGTGTGTGAGCTGCTGGAAATACCAAAGCGGATAAGGGCTGTGATTCAAGGCCACGGAGCTGGGCCCACACAGCTCCCTAAGCCAGCAGCCAAGGACGTGGGAATCCTCACCAAGGGGCGACCCTGGCAGTCCGGAGCGAGCTGTGCTCATCTCCAGGCAAGAGGTTTGTGTTGAGGACCCTTCTCATATGTGAGGAGTGGCTGTTGTTTGTTATTGTGTAATTTGATTTGACTCTAATTTAATGACAGTTCTTAGCAGGCAACGTGATTTGCAAGGCTGATTTCAATCTTTTATTGATTGGGCCTTTAATTTACTTGGACTTGCACTCAGAAGCTTCATCGGGGATTTAATGAAAGTCAGCAAAACCACTTGGTAAGGAATTTTTTGATGGAATTTGAACTCAAATGCTTCAATAACAAGTCATTCAGGTGCAGTGTGTAAATATTTTAAGAAATAAAATTCTTAGTTAAACTTCACTTTTTAAATAACAGGTTGGAAAATCCATTAATTAAAACCCACCTTTCTTGTGGATTCCCCCCCCCCCAAATTCTCACATTCAATATCTATTCAGAGGTAAATTAAAGATTTCCTTTTTAGATTTTTGCATAATGGGCTTTTAAAGGGGACATCTTGGAGATTGCAAAACTTTCACTGAAAATAAGTAACTTATAACTTCTGGAAACATATTATTTTATTCATTAGTAAGAAATTTACCAAATGCAGAATAAATTCTGTAAAACCAGCTGCAACAATCTCCTACTTATTTTCATGCTGCAGGTATTTTTCAAAGCAAAGACTGAAAAGCATAAAAAATAGATTCTATTATTTTGAAATGTATGTCTCTATTTTAATACATTTCCCTATTCTATAAAGACAAGCTTTCTTTTTAATATTTATAAATTAATATTCCTAAATTTTAGAAATGAATGTTCCAAACAGAGAGGAGCTAGGGAGAGGTTAATTCATGACAATTTTTGTTACCTTTTCCGAAACCAAACCTTTGCACTTGAACTAATGAATGAAAAAAGGAGCAAGAGACACAGAGTGTATCTGTATGGTAGGAAGGAAGTAATAGGGAGGATGAATTATTATGTGGTAAGAAGTGTAATAGGATTTAAGGGAAGGAAATTGAAGCTGCACATGGAATGAGAGGCTACAAGGAATGGAATTGCAGTCACTGCTCATTGGCACTTAGAGGGGCTCTGGGCATGTAGGCACAGGAGTTCAGGAAGGTGAAAGAAAAAAAGGAACTTGAAAGATATGAAAGGAAAATGAGGAAAGGACATGAGGATGTTGTAGCTTCACATTGTTGTGCTTCATTCACATTGGTGCATCTTGGTAACTGTGAAATATTAAAAGAAAGAAAGATTTAGAGGCAAAGCTTCATGTTTGTAAATAAACAGACTATTCCCTTATTCCTTAACTCCTAATTCCACTTATTCACTCCTGGGAATAAGTTTTTGTATTTCCTGGTCAACTTCTATTTCTTTTATAACCAGAAAACCCCATCATAAATTTGGAGGGAAGTACCTATGAAAATCTGAGGGTAGTACACATTTCAGACATATTGAAACCATCTCAAAATTATCCCCCACTACTGAGAATGAGGAACTCAAAAATATAAATATAAAGAGAAACTGAAAATCCAGAGTGAAGGCACACAGCCATAAGTCTGACTAATACTGACACAGGCAATATATTAATGATGCTGATTAGTTCAGTTTAGTCTAAGACAACAAATACTAAATGTGATTATATTATGGCCATATTATATCTGCACAATGTCATCATAAGGGAGAATTAACTCATGTGTGTGCCCTTCCCTTGGCGTCTGCTCAGTTTATTTGCGTAAATGAGAAATAATATAAAATTCCCAAAAGCCTGAACCAAAAAGAATAAGATAACACCAGGTTTTATATGAACTGTAATTAATTTGTAGCCTGTTACCACAAAACTTAATTTAAGGAAATTCCTAGTTAGAATCAAGAAAGTTAAACATTTGTGTGAATAAGAACAGTATGTGCAGTGGCGCTAGAAGTAGCAATATTTCTGATTCAAACCATGCACTGAAAAGTTGTTGAGGTTCCAGAACTTCTTTCCCTTTAAAATTATGAGAGAATGGAGTTTATTGACTGCTGATCACTTCCAGACACAGAACGGTGGTCTATTGGTCCTCTTCAGAGTGTAATAGCAGTTCCACATGACACAAATTAATGGAATATCTCATTAATTCCCTAAACATCACTAAACTGGTCAAGTCATTATAAGTTTCCATCTCCTTGAAGTAAATTTAGCTGCTTCCAATTTTTCAGTTCTGTGAAAACATCTGAAGACTATGGAATCTGTTAAAACAGCAGGGTCTGCATTGGGAGACACCATGATCTTCATCTGAGCTATTTCCATGAAGGAGATCAGCTTATTCAGCATCCAAAAAGAGCTTGAAGATTTACATTCAAGCTTGTTTTGAGGAGAATTTGTGCCTCTCTATTATATACATGAACACTAATTTCTCTATCCAATAAAAGGAGGAAATGTGAATATTTATGGTATGAGATAAAAATAATATTATTAGGTATTTTCAAATTTGAGTTTGTGTTACAAGGTTAAGGTTTATTGTTAAGTCAAATGGCTAACCAGTAAAACAGGCTTTTGCTATGGTTATGAAATGGTGATTTGTTCTTTGCCTTAATCTTCATGTAAGGTATCATCAAAGCTTTTGCTTTAAACAAAAAGTAGCATCACTTCACAAAGTGAAGTGAATTGTATTCATAAGCACTTTAGTGAGGGGAAGCAAAGACAATGTTGTCTTCTAGAAGACAATCCTGATTTACCAGATAGTAATTTCTCATTGGAGAGAATTACAGTAATTTTTCAATGATTTTAACATTGCATTAGAGGATTCTAATGACTTGTCTGATCAGTTGTTTCTCTTCTCTCCATTTGATAGAACTACAATATATCAGTCAGGACTCAATTTACTGCTGCTTTCTGTCAGTGCAATTTATATACTGCATCTCCAATGCAGCTTCCCATAGGGGATGCTACATTTTTAAGACCTGATAGTAAATTTCTCCCTGAGTGAAGTCTTGAGTGAAGATTTATTTCAGAACTAGTGATCATGAAAGCAGGATCCCTACATAAAGAGAAGTGTTTACTAATGTAAGTCTATAGTTCAATTAACATATATTAAATTAGGAAACAATGAGAAAGTAAAATTCTCAAAATGTGTTAAGTACATTGCTTTCATTTATATAATTTTTTGCTCACAGGTTTTCTCTTTGAATGTGAGTTGATCCTCAATAATACCTTAAAATACCTTAAGAACCAGAAAACCTCACTACAAGAAGAAATGGATAAAATCCTTGCTGATGTTAAAATATTCAAATAAAATCAGTCCCAGTCACTTTTATCAGTAGAGTCCATAGCACAGTTTTGGAAATACTGAAAATGTAACTTTCTTTGTTAAGTGCAATAACATTTGAAAATACTTGTTCTAAAAATTTCTGTATGGCTG
Source organism: Pseudopodoces humilis (assembly GCF_049639895.1). Lineage (NCBI taxonomy): Eukaryota > Metazoa > Chordata > Aves > Passeriformes > Paridae > Pseudopodoces > Pseudopodoces humilis. The sequence goes on along the minus strand of NC_142201.1, from coordinate 103,308,669 downwards.
CAGAGCTACAGATGACTTCAAAAGCTTTAGAGATGCTTTAAACTTTAAATCTGTGTATTGAAGCAAATGTGTATAAATATATTTGACAAATACTTATGAGTGTTCATTCATGAGAGCATGCACCACACTGAGTTAGAACTTAATATGTGCAATGTAAGGGAGCAAGAACATTTCCTAACATAGATGATGTGGGGGATTTTGTTTGGTTTTTTGATTGTTTTGGGTTTTTTGTTGTTGTTGTTGTTTTGTTTGTTGGGGTTTTTTTGTTTGGTTTGGGGCTTTTGTTTATCTTTCAGAACCTTGATCTTGAAGATTTGTAAAAGAATCTAAAGTTTTTTTAAAAAAATGGTGGGAAGTGATGTAACCAAGAGGTTACAAGGATGCAAATTCATGTAATTTATACTAAATTTTAGAATCTTCATGTTTCTTATGCATTTACAGCTATTTAATAAAAAAACACTGTGTTTGTTCCAGGATGAAATTTTCATGAATATAGTTTCACCAGTTCATTACTTTGTTCACATAAAAGTTTCTTCATTTATTCTTAAATAAGAACAAGGTAAATGATGAAAGATTGAGGGAACAGAGTGAATTCTTGTCCTTTCTTTAGCTCCAAGAGCTGTTCTATAAAACTGAAGGCAGGAGTTCCCTCAGATATCAAGAAACAGTTGCATGCAGACAGAAATTATTTCTGTGTTTTATGGAAATAGTTAAGTGAAGACTAAATAAAGAGCATTACTAAGGAAAAAATTGAAGTATAGAAAGTGTACAAATGAAGTCTTAACAATGTCAAGTTCTTTCAGGGACAAAATAATTGTTCAATTTAGACCTTGTTGCTATCAGTAGAAATACTCAAAGGAAAAAGAGAAATGAATCATTAATGATCATCTATTAGACAATTATCCCATGATACTCAACTCAGTAGTCCTAAAAGTCCTTGTACTTACGTGTCTTAGCATCTTCAGAATAACATAGTCCAAAAAGTGTAAATATTAGTGTTCATTTGAAACTGCACAAAACCAAAGTAAATGAACAGAAAAACATGAAGGAAAAGGGAATAAGTATAAAATGGAAAGCATAATGTAAATCATCTTTATAATTGTTCACCAGATAATATTTGCCAGCTAGTTGTCTGAACTGTTGCTTTTCTGCTAATCTATATGTTTTGTGGGATACAATCTATTATCTAAAGGTAAGCCAACTTTACATACAGCAGTTCAATGGTATCAATAATTAAAAATATTACTAGCATCAGTATATGGAAAAAAGTAAATCTATTTACTGCCATGGCTACAAGCCACAGGATTTTGAGAAATTCAACATATTCACAATTTTCAGTAGAATAAATATGATGCACCTTTAAGTGATAAACATCCACAAATAAGTCATTGCAATTACATTAATCAAGTGTTAGGGAATGGTTAGAAACACAGGCTAATACACAGTCTTTCACAAGTCCCTCCTCTTCCATGATAACATCATTGAAGTCTTTAAGGGCATTTGAATTCAGGAAAGCATTCAGATTTGCTTTGAAAGCAAAGGTCCTTGTGTCTTTCTCCATTCATATACCTCTATTTAATTATTTTCCACAGACAGCTTCTAACAAACAGGATGTACCTAGGTGTGTGGCATCCTTTGTGACATGATACCCATGGTGAAAAGCTGGAGCTCAGAAAAATTTAATAGTTTGTCCAAGTTCATGCTAGATGTCATTGTCAGCATTGGGATCAAGGGATGAGCATTCTGGTTTGCCAAAATGATGGCTGGTCCAAAATATATATTTATGAAAGTGCTTTCTGGGCAGTACATTAAAGACTTAGTGCCTGTGTTCTGAGTTTCTCACGGTTTGAAGGATGTGGAACACGTTGGAATGTGTTTTCTCTATCAGTGTGATGTTTTCACATTGTGTTTTATAATGTAGTAATTACACAGCTTGCCCCACAATTCTTCTTGAAATTAATGCATCTCTTGTATTTAATAATAACACACATTTAATAAGACTATTTCATTGTCATAAATATTAAAAGCTACATAATATATGCACATATAAAGACTGCAGTAATGAAGGTGTTTAAAATAAACAACACCAACTGAAATTCAAGTGCTGAAGCTCAGTGGATCCTGAAAGTAAAAGTAGCTGTACAAATAAAACTAAAATTGTCTTTGTTGATCTTCATTGTCTGAGAGGAATATGGCATAAGAACAAGGAGAGTGAACAGTGATGGCAAGTTCAAACTTTTTTCTTTAAATAATCTGCAGCATTGACTTTCCATTAAAGAAGCTGAAGAAACACCCTTGCCAACAGCATTTAACTTCACCTGGTCTGTATCGTGTGTGCCCAGGCCCTTTTTCTATGTAAAGGACCACTAGACCTGCCAGACATGGCCCTAAGAGCTCCAAGTCCACCTAGGGAAGAACTCTGCTGTGGAGGGAAGCAAGAAAATGGCCATTAGGTGCCGTTTTCTAGGCAAACCCTGAGGCTGCAGGAACTCTGAGTGTGCTGGACAAACTCCAGCCATCACTGGTGGAGCTCATGGGCAGCTGAGTGTTCCCTGCTCAGACCTAGGTGGACTCAATGAGACAACTGAATTATGTGAGGAGATGCAGAGGAGCCCAGGATAAAGGAGCCTCAGAACTGGATTATATCCATTTTACTACAAGGTGTGAACAGTATGTTCTGCACCTTAGGAATGAGAAGTTTAAAGTATTTATGTGAGCATTGTTCTCTTAACTCTTTAAAGGATGTGGTAAAAAGCCCTACGTAATCTCAAATTGCAATATTCAGATACGAATTTTAAGGATCCCACAGCTGTGGGTAATGTTTGACACTTAAATGGGAAAGGGTTCAGCTGTAAAATTCTCAGTTCAAGACTATAAAAGCAGAAAATCAGATAGGTTAGGATCAATAAGTGTCTAGGAGTGTGGATTCTTATTCTGATTTGAGTGACTTTGATTGTTACATTTGGATGCTAACGTAATTAAAAGGTCTCAATCTCTCTGGTCTGTACTTCTCCCTCCTTTCATTAAAGAAATGTACTTTTTGGAATAATGTGATAAAATATATAAACATTTCTTATTTATATGTGGCCAAATTTTAGTTTCGCTATTGTCAAATCAAAGAGTAAAAACTCTTCAGTACTGAAGAACTGAATAGCCCTATGACAAGTTTTCAGAAAACTTACAGATTAATCTAGTGAAGTATATTTCTGCACAATAGGAAGAAATAGAGATTGGGAAATAGAGAGGCTCTGTTTAGAGTAAGATGCTGAAATACTAGTATCATAGCTACCAGGTCTTTTTTTTTTTAAAATATATTAATTCCTCACTATTCTATTAGCTTTTTTTATTTGTGCCTTTTCTTTGTTAAACCAATTATTAGAAAAGACGGGAAAAATGAATCAGCCAACATAATATTTGGACTTCAAAAATTTTCCCCACAGGAGCAGCTGTTAAGGAAGCTAATCAGTCACTGGGGGAGAGGAAAATCCTCATCATGGGGTGAAAATGGCTGGATGACAGTCTAGAGTAAAAATGTATAGTCGTCCTCCTCTGTGACTGAAAGATTAGAGTGGGCTGCTCCACTTCTTCATGTTATGATGTTTGTTATTTAATACATGGAAATTAATAAGTTAGGCAATGAGATGGCAGCACCTGCAAACGTCACAATTAACTGGGTTACTCAAACCCAAAACACACTATGTGGGGAACTTCAAAAGGGAACCCTGAGATCTACAGCAGTGGATGACACGATGTCAAACAAAATTCAACAGTATGAAAGCTAGCAGGCATCGAAAGAAGTAATTAGAGCTATTTATGACCTCTCTTGGGTTCTAAATTAATTTAGAAATAACAGAAAAAGAGATCAAGTCATTATGGACAACTCAATAAAACCTGCGATCTCTGTTAAAGTTTCATCAGCATTTACCCTCCCCTTATAAATTCTCCAAATAAAAGGATCCCTTCACCACCAAACAAGAATCAATGGCAACATGATCCTGTCTGTGTAATAAACTACATCCAGTACAGCTGACAACATATAATGCAGCATCATGTCTTATTATGACTGCTGTGATAGAGAAGAAATAAGCAACAAGAGGAAGAAAACAACCTATTTCTTAATAAATATGTTGTGCCTCTTTCTAAAGTAGAATGAGTGAAAATTTGGCAAAAGTGAGGGGACACAAATTTTACTATATAGAAATAACACATTTTTTTCATTAGATAAGTAACTGAATGCTAGCCAATGCAAGAAGGTTCCAAACTTGTAGGTGCTTACATTTGAGAAGTCAATTTAGATATGTAAAGTCAAACTGATATAAAAGTGCTTCTAATACCAACCATTACAGAGTGTTGAGCATCCCATAGAAACTCTTCTTTCTTAGAAATCCAGAGAAGGGAGGTGTCAGTGAAGGTCTTAATTGAGCCCTTCTCTCTTCCTATTCCCTCTATGGGGCAAGATTTACCCTGCCTGCTACTGTTGAAAAAGCTGAGGGATTTCTCTGGACAGTCCTTGCTCCTTGTTTACATTTTAGTTATTATTTAGCACAGCTAAGGTTTACAGAGTTATCCCTGTAATTAGCCCGACTGCATCCTCTGCATCTGCTGGTGTCTCTCTCCAGTCCAAAGGTAAGGTTAATAGTAAATCTCATATGCTATAAAAAATTAACTACACAGTTGTAAAAGAAGCATGCCAGTGTTACCATGGACAGTCACACACTCACCGTAGGCATCTTTACACAGTGTACCTCCAAGCACAGCACATGGGAGGAGAGGAAAGAAAAAGTAAAATGAGTAGCCTCCTTTTTTTTAGTATTATGTACAGAGCTGATTAAAATAGATTTCAAGGAGAAAAGTTTGTCGTGCAGCTGCTCAAACAACTGTGCTTTTAAAAATATTTAGAAAACAGAGGATTTGCAGGAATCCATTCAAAGGTGCTCATTAAGGTGGCCATGATTCATTCCACTGATGGAACTTCTGGTGCCAAAGATTGCACAGGGGCAGAGGCAGGAGGTCAGATGCTGCCCATGGAAGTGGTTGAGTCACCGTTCCTGGAGGTATTTACACTAATGTGGAGATGTGGCACTGGGGGAAACAGCTTAGCAGTGGACTTGGCAGTGCTGGATTAACAGTTGGACCTGATAATCTTAAAGTTGTTTTACAACCTAAATGATTCTCTGATGCTATGATTCTATCGTCCTTTACTAAATTGGTTTGAACTTTGTATGAGTTGAGCATGCTGGCATATATCTACTGTTCAGCATAAAGAAAAGGTACAGATTTTACCTATGGTCACAATGCTGTCTAACATTTTTCCAGATCGTTCCATATCACAATTGCAGCAAAGAATCTCAGAAAAACCCCAAAACCAAAGAAATTAATTTAAGTCTTTTAATAGTTACCCTTAACTACAAGGCAAATTCATGTATCACTCTATTCTTTGTCTTCTTACTGGTAGTTTTGTCCTATGTTCTTTTATATACTTGAAAATTCCTCTAAATTACTAAATACTTTTCAATATCAAAATGTTTCATCATTCTTTTTTCATAGTCCCCTTAATCTGTAATTACTTCCTGTTCTCTTCAACAGTTTACAGTATTTTCATATTGTCATAAAAACCTCAATTCTCTGGAAGGGCAGGTTCCAGAATTCTCGCTGTGATGTTGCTGTTGTGATCTTCTTTTCAGTCCCTCTCAAGGCAGGTGAAACCTTGAACTGCTGCCATGCTCTGAGGTGCCTGCTTTCTATTGATTCTCACCACTGACATCACTTTTTGACTTCCTTATTTTCATATGAAAGCCCAGAAAAACTAAAGCTAAAAGTGATCCATGTTGCTTTCTAAGCCAGTGAAGGATTAGTCCCTGCTCATGTTTGGTGTAAGCTAGTTTTGTACATTAGCCATTATCTTGAAGGAGTGTTTCATTGTGAAAAAGAATTCGTTCTTGCACAAATGGAAATTTTTATTTCTGTTCTTACTCTATTCTCAGTTCTACATAGGACTCTTTAGGGAAAAACTCTGCACTTTTTCTGTGGAGGTATTTCCCGAAAAATACTTGTAGGCTGCTGTGCAAGTGCTTAAAATATTTACTTTCTTGACAGTACTTCTCCAGACTATGTTGGCCTAATCAAAATTTTTCTTTTTTTTCTTTTTTTTTCTGAAATCCCTTCACATTATCAAAGTGTTTCTGGTAACAGGATCACAAGAATGGGAGGAGCTAATAAAAATTCATTTGACTGGTACATCTCATTTTAGGCTAATTTTGGCTGTACCCCAGTTGCAATGGTAAATGAAAAAATATTCTCCTACGCTTTGTTTACATACAGGTTACATCAGTGGAGAAAATTCATATAGGAAAAATGTGCAGTGCAAGCTTGTGGTTCAATGCCAGTTTGGGAAAATTCTGACCATAGTCCTGAAGCAGAGGAGTCAGAGGACCTTAATGAATTACATGACTGGGTTTATACGGAAAAACCCTTTACTTGAGATCCCTTTGTTTGAGATCCCTTCGCTGTATTTATTTTGAAGTGAAATGTGCTCTGTGAAAGAAACATAATAGTTCCATCAACTTTATTTATAGTATACCCTTTGGATAGTAAGCTGAAGTGTTACATAGATTCTGTGGATTTCACTCCCACACCAACTCTGAAATTCTTACAAATCAAAAGAAAATTTCCATATTCATTTTAGACAATGAGTCAAATAAATTTTGTCTCTTAAGAGCAGAATACAACCTGGAGGAACTTAAGAGTGAGAGGAGTCATGGGTTCACAATCATCAGCACCAATAATCATAACAAGAGTCCAAATGAATGAAAGGGGAGTGTCATTTGATACTGTTTCATTTGGGTGTCTTTGTCTGAACAGACAGGTGTCTGCTTAAGGAAAGCAGAAACCTCTCTTGAAATGGAAAATAAAAAAGAATTGTAAACCACCTCCTCTTCATTACAGATTATTATAATCTTGAAATCAAGGTGCTTCCAGGCAAAGATATAGGAACAGGAATAACAATTCTTTAGTTAGGACTTTTAAAAAAAAATGCTTAAATTAAAAAAATGTACAAAAATGCTAAGAAAAAAACCAACAACCTGACGGCCTGTTGGTCAGGATGTTGGTAGCAGTCCAATTAAATGGTGGCTGCAGTCCTCCTGGAGTGACAGATGTGGTTCTGTTGAAGCAGTGATCCTGTAGAAAGGTGAAGCTTTCCTCTGAAGGTCCAGGGGTGGTGTAGATGGGTCTGGTCTCTCCTCTGGGAATCCAGTGGAGGAAGGCTGCCTGTGGTGTTCTGAGTCTCAGATTATATCCAGGTAGGAATGCTTGGCTCCTCCCCTGGGTGGAGCATCTCACAGTGGGATGATGTAATTTTATCAGTCCTGCAGTGAGACTCAATGGCCCATTAACAGAAGAGATCCCCCTGGAGGGAGGATGGGTTGTAGAAGAGATAAAGAACACTGCCACACCTGGTTTTAACAGATGGTAATAGAATATATACTTTTGGTTACATCTTGCATTGCAACCCAAGACATTGAGCTGGGTTTTTTCCTTTAAATATATGTTAGTTTCAAAGGAATGCAAGATAATTTCTTTTTCCAAAAATTATAAAAAAGTATTAATAAATTAGATTAACAATGAACAGAATATTTTTGGTGTATCTTTACCCAAAAAAATCTGGGAATACAAGAGCATAAGTCCTAAGACAGTTTGAGAAGCTGTTTTCCCTGTGAATAAAGGGAAACTGTGTGCTGATGTTGCGTAATGTACTGCACATTTATTGAGGTGTGGATGCCTGGTGTTTAAAATTAAAGCTGCTGCTATAAGTTCACTAGCTAAAGTAGTGACAGGAGTGAAGAAGAAAACTTTAAACAACTGAAATCTGTAAGAATTCATGGAGAGGTAGAAATTATACATCTGTCCTTGTATTGTTTGGCTCATGCTTTCTGATGCTCCTCACTGAATAATGAAAATGCCTGTTGAGTTATTTACTGAATTCTAAGAATGAAGCAAGTATAAAGGCAGGCTGAAAAAATACTGTGCTTCAACTTGCTTTTAAAGAACTCTGATATCAGCAAGACTTTAGAGGGCCACTTTTCTGTGGAAAAATATCACGTGGCACTCTCTTGCAGGTGGATTTAGGAAAGCAGCCTGCCACTTCTGCATTGCATTGAACCACTTCATAAATCTGGGGACTTAGACATTTGGCTAGATTACAAGTTTTTGTTTTCAGCCCAGGAAGTCTGCAGTTACCTAACTAAAATCCACAGAAAATTTTGGTAATTAATTTTTCAAGTAACTATGCTTATCATGTCTGTACCCTGTCCAGAGGTATAATGTTTCTGTCTAATAAAGGAAACATATAAGAACTCAGACTATAGGACTCTCACTTGTTGGCTCAAGGCTTTATAAAGAATTTCCATGCCTCAGAAATGTAGCATATATTTACTTAGCATCCATTTTATTAGTGGAGTATCTCTCCTTAAACTTGTCAGTTGTGTATTTGGCGACATGTAGGCACAATAGCTTTTAACTGTGTTTATCAGACTCATCTAGAGACAGTATCTTCAAAGTGGCTTTCTGAACTTTCCAGATGTAGTTGAAATATGTGATCTTGTCATTAGGAGTTGATTTATTACTTTTCTTTCTTTGCAAAGCTCCCAAAATGGATTCCAATGTATATACTGGATAGAGAGAAAAAAACCCAAATTATTAAACATAATTTCTCTTGGTTAGCTGTAGTTGCTGGGTTTTGTTGACTTTGCTTCTCTGTCAGCTGGTAGCTGCACTCAGCAGACTCCAGGGTCTGACTGTATGAAGCAGTTCCCGTTTTGGTAACAACAGATTCCTTGCACAAGAGAGCTGATGTTCAAAGCCAGTGCAGTTACCGCTGCTCATGTTGAACAGAGTGTGGAATTTGACCTTTATGAAAGGATTGCAAAGAGGCTTTGAAATCCCTGTAATGATATCCACAGAAAACAGAGAGGAGCTGGGAACAGGGAAGTTTTAGTGAGTTTCAGAGAACAGCATATTATGCCCCTCCCTGTCCTATGTACCCTCTGCAACCCTTCAGTTCCTGAAGAAATGTGACTACAAAATTCTGTGATATTTATTTTTTCCCACTTCAAGTCTCTCTTAATAATACACAAACGTGTTCCTTTTCCTTATAGTCACCTCACAGTCTTTTGTTAGAAGGATCATCTGTGCTTGTCTGATTCAAAGGAGGACCTTTGGCATCTATTTATATGCAGTGTTGAAGACAGGATGCTGAGCAAGAAGGCTCTTGGATTTAACCCATTATGGCCATTTTTATGTTACATAAGGCATTGAGAGTTACATTCCATGCAGGTTATCCTACAGGCATCTCTCCTGCTAGCATGGAAGCTTGTGTTTTCAAAATGTAGCACAGCTTTCCACTCTTCGTGGAGAAAACTCGTATATTAAGAAGGATTTGCTCAATGTCCTCGTATTGCTGTCTGAAACTGCAGTTTTGGATCCTGGGAAGGCAAGACTTTGTACAGATGGATTTCACAAAGAGAGCTGTGCCTTTCAAGGTGCCACTGCAACCTAATAATCAAAAATGAGGAAAAGATAGAAAAGATAGCTGTATTCTCTGATGCCTACATCTCCCTAGGATTATACTCAAGGACATATTCTTCTGAGGATATGCAAATGAAGTGCTTTGAGCCAACATTATGGGTCAGATTGACTTTATTACAAAAGCAGTTATGTTTTGGGGGCTATTTTAAAGGTAAATGAGCGTGGACATGGGAAGTTTATTTTCTCTCTGTGTAATAATTCTTTAAGCTGCCTGGTAGCAGATGTTGCTGATCTCTTCCAGCCAGCTGGTGGGCTCCCAGGCAGAGTCTGTCACACGCTGGCATCACATGGAGCCCCCATGCACTTGCAAATGCTCTGATCCCTGGAGAGGCATGGGCCTCTGGGGGCTGAAATGCTCAGTCATTGTGCTGAGATGTTCTGCTTAGGAATTCAGGGCACAACATAAACCTAGCTGTGGATTGTGCCATTCCACCTCTTTTTTTTTTCTTTTTTTTTTTTTTTCCCTCCTTTTCATAAGTCCTGGATGTGATATGTTTCACAATGATATGTTTCGTCTTATGTTGTTACTCTCAGATTGCACGTGTGAGAACACAGCATCTCGAAAAAGATTTACAAACACGGGTGCGGTGACTGATGGCACTTTATTTGTGAAGGAAAAGGCATATGTTTGCCTTGTGGTGTGTGGACCAAAATCCAATGAAAAGTGAACTGACTACATCAGTAATAGGCATGTTATTTACCCCTTCCCCTCCCCCGCCCCCAAAATAAAAGGCAGGAAAATGCTGAATGCTATGTGGAGATAACATACAATTTATTGATTCTCTCTGTATGCTTTATGGCTATAATGGACTTTATGAAAATGCTAAGCCTGTCCATTTTATCTTTGTAAATAATTGACTGAGAACACTGCTCTAAATTGGATAAGTGTAATGAGATACATGCAAGAAGAAGAGTGTACAAGTAATTATATGTATATGGTACATTTCAGCCTGTTTTGGCAAAGTTCAAATACATTTCTTCATAGTGTCTGAAAATTAGAGATCTAATTTTTGGCTCAAGTCTGTTGTCACAACTACCCTTAGCTCTACTGTAATTTGCATTTCAAGTGTACTAGAATCTCTGAGCACCGCCTCTGCATGTTGTATGATTACTGTTAATACTTGATTTCACAGTTATTTACAGCTTTGATGTATTGCTTGACTGTTGCTAATATCTCATTTACTATTCTGACCACCCTGAACAGCCCTTCTACATGATACTTCCTGGAGTGTCTAGTCTTTATCCCCTGGCTGTAACTTCTAATTTCTCTCTGGCTGTAAAACAGTCTCATACCTTTGCATCAGAAAGTATTTTTAATCTTGTGTTGCAGGGCTCAACAAGGATACCAGGGAGCACAGCAACACTTCATAGTCAGAATATGGGGACCTTTAGTGTCTTAAGGAGTTGACTTGGAGAAGCCCAGGTTCACATAGCTCCAGGTTCCAACTAGGTGTAAGGCCACATATATTCTGCCTAAGTTCAGGTTCCCACTGAAAGAAGAACTCCATCCTCTTGCTAGTGGTGTTTATTTCCCCCTGGCTTTTTGTACTGGCACTTAGTTTATGTGACTGTTAAACGATCCAGACGAAAGATTGATCCTGCTGCAGACTAATCTTGTATTTCTTCTGGTTTGCTTTTTGGGACAGTTTCCTATCCTGCTTTGGGATGCAGCTGTGAGAGGCAAGTGTCAGCACAAACAAAGTGGAGGAAAAATTGACCCAGCTCAGGAGGGAGCACAGAGAGGACCATCACTTAGATGTCCTGATATATGCTACAGGTCTTGGTTTACACACTCACTGGGAATTGGCAAATGGGAATTGCTACCTCATATGACAGCAGGAGTCTGCCAAAAAAGTGATTGTCAACATTGCTCATCTTTAAATGGCAGCAGGTTCTGTCCCCCTGTTCTGTTCCTATTGACAAGCTCTGTCTTTAATACCGGAGATTATGTGAAGTCTGGCACTCTAGGCTTTGTAAAATGTTCATCCCTGCTACAAGCACCCAGTGGTACAGGTTTCATAAAGTACTCTTTGCAATGTAAACTGGCATAGGTAAATGCCTTACAGAAGATAAGCATAATTATTGAAGCCCTTAGGCAGAAGAACCCATAACATTCGCCAAACAAAAATGCAGATAATTGGAATATCTGGTTTAGCACACTCTGAAATTGGCCTTTGGGATCTTAAAATCAGAGATTCAGTCTTCCTAGTTTGGTGAGTTGGATTTCCAGTTGGGAGATTCTTTTAGCAGAGCTTAGGTTTTAAACCAGATATATACTGAAACCTCTAAAGGCTTTGCCTTGGGATCCGCCATGGGAATTATATTCCTAGATAAATCAGAGTACCATCTGTACAGCCAACTGCAATTTGAGAGAGTTAAGAGAGGTCTTTAGTAACCAAAGGCAGCTAACAAAAATAGGTAACACCTCCCTCCAGGCTACTTTACTTTTCCTAGACTGTCACAGGCCTCCAAAGAGGCGTTCAGATTGAGACTTAAAGTTATCCAAATCTAACTTACTTGAAACTCTAGGCAGGCAGGCAGGAAACAGGCAATGTCACATCATGGACCATAGATGATGTCTCAGTAGTAATGTCTGGATAATAAATCCTGATAGAGATTTATTATCCATTTGCCTATTGAGTCAAATAGTTTTCACAAGACAGAATCTGAACTACAGAGGGCTGCTGCTGGTGAAACAAAAGAAATGGGTGGTAAATGAAGTTTATGCTGTTAACTCATGCTGATGATTTTGGCAAAGTTGATCATGGTGAGCCCTGCAGAGCCTCACTCACTGGGCACTGATGGCTTCTGTTCCCACAAAATTCACTTCCTTTTGTGACACATTGGTTATCAAGAAAAAACTCAGCCACAGTTGCAGGTAAATACACATTAGGAACTGAAGGCAGAAAGCTTTCCAGAAACACAGCAATTAACTGAAAGCTAGATACTTTTAATTTTAGAATGTTTATGTGAATCTATACATGTTGGTGGACAGAAATGCCTGTCTAAATACTCTGAAGTTTGCCCTGGAGTGATGTGGTAATTACCTGGTTATGAGTTGTGCATGTTAATTTCTGCAGGTGATTTATCTGGTTTATCTGGCTTTTAAAGACATTACATTTTCCTTCTTTATATTTTTTTAATGCTCCTATTTTCACAACAGAACACAGATAGCATTCCTATAATTATGAGTGAAGGGGGAAGTGCAGGCAATAGCTGACAAAGAGAAGCAAGAGCTAAAGGTGAGGTAGCTTCTCAGGTAATCTGTGAGGAGAGATAACAAGAAAGGCAATAACATGAAGCAGTGCAGAGATGTGGCCAGAGAGGCAAGCAGAAAGGATACTTTTATCAGCATTGTTTCAAAGCAGCTATTACAGTAAGTACTAAAAGAGGAGAAGAAGCAATTAAAGTAGTGAAGCGTAACTGAATTTTGAAATGCCTTTCAATAATTTGCAGGACAGGAACTACATCTTTACCTGAGCAACTGGGGCATGTTCTGGATGTGTCTTGCTTACCTGCTTTCAGAGAGAAACACAAATACAGAGACAAATTTTAGTTTAATTTATAATTGAGAGTACATGCTTACAAATTTGTAAATAAGACCTACATCAGAACTTTCAATGTTACAAATGTTTTTGGTAGTGGGGCCTGAGCTAGGACAAACCCCTTCTGTTGTCAATGTGTTTGAGTGCTTGTTTTGTCTGAAAAGTAACCAAAGATACAGATTATATGAGATTTTAATATCCATTATTATTTACCTCTGAAAGATTCAGCTGGTTTGCTTTGTGATTGCTTTTGTAAAAGAAATGCTGCATTGTAATCAATTTGCTGTGTGCGGTTTAAAATGTCAGGGACATTTCTGTTATTTAACCTGCAGACTCCAGCAGTATGGGATGAGGCAGAGTTTTTGAAGCAAGGCTATTTTAAGGACTGATTTCTAAGAGATTTCAAGTTCAGCATATCTAAGTACAGTATATGCTTTCTTATTGTTTGTTTTCTTTTTAATTTAAAGTCAAGATGCTTTTCAGGCAGCATCTAAGATACATTAATTGAGGTGGTTTTTTTCACTACACTGTTTATCCAGTCATTCTTTTAAATGGGATAAATACACACACTATTGACTGTGATCACTTTGAGTATTGACACTGTTTGAAAATTCATGGGAAATACTAAATATTTCTTTGTTATCAAAACACATATTTGAGCATAGAATTCAATTTAAATGTCATAATCAAAAATAGTTAAAGAAGCAAACTGCTCTATGCACTAATTTGAAGAATAAACTTTTAAAATTAAACTCCGTGGAGCTTTTTTAGATATGTAGGCCTCTCTTCACTGTTGGTTGAGTTTATTTAAAGAGCTTTTCTAGTCACCTTTGAACCTAAATGATTTCTCCAGATGTACAGAAGTGAACAATGTAAAAATCTTGCTGCTTCAGCAGAACAGGATCCAGCTGGCAGGGAACTGGATCTGCAAGTCATTGGTTACAGCTGTGTTTCGATTTATGTGATGGTTGAAAAAATAAATTACTGGATTAAATGGTTAGAAAGAGGACTCTTTGTTTAGCCCTTTTGTGGGGACTGAAAGTGTTTATGGTGCTGTTTTCTTCAGAGCCTTTGCAAAGTAAGCTGGACAAATAGACTTATTCAAAACTTGTCTGAAATGTTGTGCATTCAGCTTTATTTCTTTACAGAAGAAACTGTATGTTTTCGTATAATGCTGTCAGCCAGTAACAATTTTTAAGGTCTCTTGGCCTTTGAGAGTGGCAGTGGCATTTTAGCAATGTCTTGTAGGCATTGCAGTTTATCACTGGAAGGCAGTTTCCTTTCGTTAAAGGTTCTCAAATGCATGTCTTGGCGTGAACACAAGTACATGTAGGGACCCTGTCAAACTCATAACTTTTTAATGGGTTTAATATTTCAGCTTTGTATACCACTTACCTTTTGCTCTACATAATAGTGCTGATGTAATTGTAAATTGGGTGCACAATAATTTACAGAGCAGCCACAATGAAATCAGAAACTAATGCCAAGTACTGGGATTATCGCATATCTTATTTTAATGTTCTAACTATGGTGGTTATGTCTTATTACCTGATATCCTGATTCTGCAAAGATTTACATGCTTAATTTTACTGAACAGTTCCACTTTGTTTGATAGGACTGAGTGGTGCATAGAGCCCATCACTGCTTTGTTAGCTATTTCAATAGGAAATGTGTTGGGGTTTTTAAATCTTTATGCAATTAGATTTTTTTAAAATCTCACAAACTGCCTTTTCTTACTGCAGGTATCTTGTGTTGAAGGAGTTGAGATATAATATCTTCCAGTGAAGTCCCAGCTCCATTGAAGTCACTGGGCATTTTTCCACTGGCTTCTTTCGGGCTACATTTTCACTTTTAAAAGTAGATTTTAATGCTTTTACTTGTAACCAGTATCCCAAGACCCACAAGTGATTTTTCTTAAGTAGTGAAACTGCTAGTGAAGTGTTAGTGAAGTGATAGGCTACCAAATGTGAACAAAAGATCATATATTAGACCAACAGGAGTTTTGAATGCTCCTTGCAGGAGCTATGCAGAGCAAAATAATAGCATAGAACTTTCAGTCATAGCAGACAGTGAGCATATAGTGCATTTTTTAAAGATTTAGCTGGCTTTCAGTATAATAGTTTGCAAAGCCAGGAGCTTTTTAGCACTTATATCTGTTTATTCAGCAATATTTCCTAGTAATTATTTTAGGCTGACCATTAGTTTCCTTTTACAGTCATAAAGCAGTCTGTAACTGACGCCAAGTATCAGTTACATCAAATTTATTAAAATATTTCTAAAATGGTGCATAAACATGGAAAATTATGGTCGTGATTAGATCATAATTGTTGTCCTATCAAGATCTAATTACTTTTTTTAAAAACAATTTGCACAAATTCTTTTCAAAAGCTTGCCTTTTTAAAATCCTACAAAGCACTGATCAAGGAGAGCTAAATACCTGAACAGGAGTTCCAAGGCAAAAATGAAATCAAACAAGTTGGCCAAGTTCCATCATAAGCCACCCTCAGAAATACCAGAGATAGGCTTAAAATATTTTAAATATAATATTTTCCCTCCCCCTTTTCTTTTATTGTTGTCCCTGAGCAGCATTATTACATTAAGAGCCATGCGACAGAAAGTCGTGGTGATGCAGAATAAATAACCATAATGTATCAAAAGCAGACAAAGGTGTGATTGATCTGTCTGGAATTGGCAGACTCTTTCGCTGTGTCAGGCTGTTTCTTTGATCAATGAAGGTATAGCCTCTGACCTTTAAAAAAAATCAATGAGATTGATTGAAAGGAGAGAGAGAACTATGAGAATGCAGGATAGCTTTAACCTTCACTGTCTAGAAAATTTAAAATATTCTGGTTTTTCAGTCATTGAACCTATTTTGTATTTTCTTCTTAAAATGCTTTGCTTTTCCCCAGACTGCTTTTGAAACATCTAAAAACAAGGTTGTAGAAATGTTGTGTCTGAATGTTTCTCACAAATGTTTATCTTTAGATTGCATTGTTAAGAAAATAGGAGTGTTTTGTCCTACAGCAGAATTCTCTACATTCTCTTAGTGTTTGTAGCATATACCAAATACCCTTTATTTCCTTTTACAAGCTCAGATTTTTATGTGGCAAATACATACCCCAGAATCAGTGCCCAGAGAAATGGTTCAGGTCATTTCAGAGACATTATCTACCCAAATAAAGGGACTTGTACTGCCCTATTTCAGGATCGGGCCCACTGGTGATTGCAACAATAGTGTGTAACCAGCATGGAGGGGTGACTTCTGCAAATAGACAGAGGTGATCTAGTTCTATGTAATCTTGTGTTTTTATCAATTATATGTGTGTGTGTGTATGTATGCAGGTGTAATTACAGGTCAGGAAACAGTAAAAATGTCATACTGGAAAATTTACTACGAGGAATTTTTAAAATAGTGCTCAGCACTTTACATCTTTCTTAGTGAACAGACTACAAATGCAGACCCGGCTGTTTAGGCAGAAACAGGTTTTTGAACAGTTGGAATTTCATTTTTGTACCGGGCCTTTCCTTTCTTCACATTGTGCTGATGCTGTATCAAGTAGTAACACAAAGCAATTAGTGGAGTATAAAAAGTATTCATAAATAGAAAAGTTCATTCATTCATTACTTCATACTCTCACAGCTCAAGGAAACAGAGGTCAAAAAAAGGTGTACCTATCACAGTGGTTTGTTTTCACAAATAATTACCTTTTTAATTGAAAGTGTCAGTAAAATCAAGGTCTATTGAATAGAATTCACACAAAAAGTAATTCAAACTGCAATAATTTCTGCTGTCATATGTCTGTGTTTTAATAAAGGGCAGGTAAATTGACAAGTCAGCAAGGAGATCGTATAATAGCATTCCTTGAGTAAGATGGAGCTTGCGTAGGAAGAGAAGGATATTGCTGATTCTCTGTAATTTTATTTCTGTGATTTCCTTTCTGTAATAGATTGTGTAGGCTATATATATTTTCAATACTTCATGATCAGGTGGGAATTTCAGCTAAGTTAAAAAAGGCACTCTTACTAAATTACAAGATGAATTCTGGATGTAGCATTTCTAAACAAGAAAATAGGAGGGTAGATTTTTTTTATAGCAAATCTGGAACTAGATAGGTGTGGGAATTTTCTGAAGTATTTATCCCCTTGCTGTTTATCAACGAGGTGAGAAGGTGCTAGGGACAATCATACAGAACTATGGCGTAGGTAATTCCAACTAGGTACAGGTCATTCTAACAGTGTTATTCTTCTAAGTCATTTAAATGCTACATAAAGAGAATCTTTATTTTATTAATATCCTTTCCATGTGCACTGTGATGAAGAAACTTTTGCTTCTAGAAAAAGGAAAGGGATGAGTGTGTTATCTCCCAGTTCGAGCACACTGAGGATATGAAGATGATAACTGTAAAATCAGAATAACATTTGATATTAGTGCATTTCTCTCTTCTCATTAGATATGTTCTGATTTTGCTCCAATGGTATCTAATTCTCCTCATTGCATTCTCTTAACATTACTATCTGTTATTCCAGAGAGTCCTTATCTGTCACACAAAGTTTGCATTAATATTGCAAATCATCTCACTCTTGCTGCTTAAGAAACAAAAGGCTCATCCTGTATTTGAGTAGATTTTGATATCTGACATGCATGTCCAGCCTCACCTCTCCTCTCTCTCCGTCCAGAAGCAATAATCCAGGAAATATCTTCTTTTTTCTTCTCTCTTTCTTGGGTTTTTGTTTTTTTGTTGGTGGTGGTGTTTTTTTAAATTTTTGGGTGCTTTCAGCAATGGCTGCTCCCCTTTCTGTTCCTCACCGACACTAACTGCATCTTTCCAGTGTGGATGTGGATGCTGTCCCCTTGTGGATGATGCTCACAGTCTGAGCTGCTGCCTGCAAAACTGAGCAGTGCCCTTCAGCCAGTTTAAGGTGGTGTCTGGTGCAGTGCATTCATTTAGCATTACTAAGGGACAAAATTAAGGTTCTTTTTGTTTCTTATCCCCCTGCCAGCTAAAGCTTTCCCAGAAAAGAGGCAAAGATGAGGTCATTTTTTTTCCATCTGTGAGGGGTCAGTGACTGCAACCAAGCTGTTCCTGGCTGAGGTATAAGCCTGTTAAAAGGCACCTATGCTAGCAGCTGAATAATTTTTGAGACCAAATTTTTTATATTTTTACTAATGAAAACAGCAGGTCATTCAATCCAGCAGTCGATCTCCAATTATAACGTGTTTTAGACAGCATGGAGCCCTGCCCAGACCCCTGGCCTTGGCCTTTGCTGCTGCTGTGAGACCCCTGTTTGCTGCCCCTGTCCCATACCCACTGCTAGCGTCTCTAGGAGCACAAATTCCTCCCAAAATACCATTGCCACAGCTAATTCTGCTATGTGGTATTCTCAGTGCTGTCTGGACTGGGGCTGTGCATTCGGTCTATCCAGATGAGGAGCAGATCTATGGGTAAAAAAGGTGTGGTTCTGCTTGGAAACAGAGGCAGTGTGTACAGGCAGTGATGTAAGTGTAAATGTAGCAGTGTTTTCTTTTGCTATTATTATTGAAGTCTGACAGAATAAATCAGACTTAAGAGACCCGAATTCTGGATACCTGCTGCCTGGATTCTTTCTTTCCTCCTGAGAGAATGAGAGACGGATATGTGAGAATTGCTGGAGCATTTTTATGAAAAGCTCTTAGATCTTTTTCTGCACAGGAATAATAATAAAATAAAATGTTTAATGGTTGACATTTAATCTTCATACAGCAAATAATAATTACAGGCATGAATTTAAAGTGGTTCTGCTCATAGTCAAGCCTGATGGTTCTTTTCTCCTTGCATTGCATGAGGATTTACTGTACTGGTGATGGAAAATGTAAATGATGGGCAATTCTGTGAAATTCGGACATGCACACAGAACTGTCTTTCCAACTTTTTCACACTTACCTTCAAACTGAAAATGGATTTTCCTGGTGGCTGATTAACCAGAAATGAGTTGTTTCTAACTAGGTTGTGGGGAGGAGGGTTCTGTAATATTGGATTAGTGAAATGAGTGAACTGCTTCAGTTTAATTCAACTAGTCTTCTATTTTTAATCTCCAAGGAAACAGCTGAGTTGAATGTTAATTAAACAGCAGTCTTTGATCCACCCAGACACTCCCAGAGGCATAATAATAATATATAAGTGCACAGCAGCACATATATAATAGGTACACTTAAAGGAGTGCATCTAATCTCACCATATTCACATTTAAAACATTTCTTGCTGACCCACTCTTATATTGTTTAAATAGGGAAAGGATAAAAGAGGAGAAAATGCTAAGCTAAACTTTGATGGTCTGAAGGTAGGGCAGCAGAGCAAGTGTGCATTCCTGTTATGAGGATGTATAAGGGTTAATGACTAGAAGAGTGGAATCAGGAAAGACCTTAAGCCCAGATCTATGACAGTGGTAATTGAGCTGATTGATTACGACATCTTGTTTCAGACGACTATTGATTTAATCTAGTCTGCAATCCCATTGGCCCCAGAGGTGCTCCCGAGTGAGGCTCAGCACTTGAACCTGGGTACTCTTCCCTACTCACCGTCTGGATATAAATTTCCAGAATCTGAAACCATTTATAATTTTCACTCATCTTCATCCTTTTATTCAGAAGCTTCTAATTTCATCAGGCTAATGTTTTTAACCATTGAGGGGGGAGGCACAGGGGAAATGAAATGGCACAGACTGAAAAGGGTGGGTTTTTAAAAAAAAAAAAAAAAAAAGACAAGGCAGAGAGCCGGGGCTCTGTGGCCAGTATTTGCATCTGTTGTCTCTGATTCGCAGAGCTAGCAAAGGCTGCTTTTGGAGGCAGTCCACAAAGCTGGGCTATCAGTAGGCAGTTTGCTGTACGCACACGTTCAATTATTAAAATAGTAGACTTTTTTTCTTTCTGATAGCCATAGCGAGGTCATGACATTAATTTATCCAGGGTATTGTGGGTAACTATACAGGAAAAAAGCATAAAGGGCACAGATGCTGGAGCAGCAAAAAATGGATGGGTCTGAGCAAAAGGAGATTAAGAGGCGATGACCAATCTAATGTACGTATAGCAGTAAGAAGCCGGCATCCGTCACAGACTGTTGATGGCAATAAGTATTTTAAGCCATGCTGTGCATGTGGTAATTTTTATTTTTTTTTTTTTATACCTCAGTGACTGCTAAGCTGAATGCTGTAATCCTGTATTTTTTCAGTTTCCCAAATCTGATTTTGGTCTTGTTTTTGTTGTCTCATGCTTGGCGTTCTTCACTCGCTCTCTGTCTGTGGGTGTATGTCTGTCTCCGTCTCTCCCTTTCTCTGAGATTACAAGCTTAACTGTTTCCTAATTGTCTACTTTCCTTCATCCTTTTCGTAAGAAATTAATCACCATCACCACGACTGGTCCCAAGCGCGCACTAACTGGGCTTAGGGCGTGTACCCGGCGTTTTGGCTTCCTTCCTTTATTTGGGGCTGTGTAGCATTTTCTTTTGGACCTTTCCTGCAAGTGGATACCCTTCCCGTTCGCTGCTGCTGCCACAAGGTTGCCAAAAAAGGCTACCTGAGCCGGGACTGCAGCGCTGCACACTGGGACCTGCCCGCCCGGCTACGCCGAGGGCTTCCACGGCAGCAGGCAGCTCTGAGAATAGGCTGGTGAATTGCGTATCACCTGTCCCCCCTCTCTGGTAAATAATTTCTATACTGCGAATCACAGTGGTGTGGTATTGTCTGGAAAAGTAATTCCCAAATACTGTTGGCGTAAAAAAGGGAAAAGCTGAAAGACTGTCAACACCATAAGCCATTAAAGTCCCTTGCCTTAAGAACAAAGGAACAAGGTAAAAATGCACACAATGATTATGCTCTGTGGATTTTCATAGCCTGTCAGACAACTTGTGCCTGTGTTTCAGTTATCAGCCTTTGTGCTTTGTTTTGTGTTGTGTATTTTCTATATGCATCTTGAGTTTCTCCGTGTGTGTATTCGGTGTACGTGTATGTGTTCAGACTCCTCTACCAAAATGGAGCAAATACCATACACAAAAATACACAAGTGGGGCTCAAACATTCATTTTCAGTACTCAGTGTGGTGGTGCGGGTGTATTGCCATTGTTCTCTTGCAGTGTTCCCTCTGACGCAAGCAGCTTCTATTTTTTATTTTATTTTAACTAAGAAGTCTAAAATAAAAGAAAAGAAAAAGAGGAAAAAATGTGCATAGTCCAGTTAAATGCCAATTGAAGCCCAGAAACTCACGATTTCAGCACAGTGAATGGTGATTCAGACCCTGGCAGGGTTTTGGCTATGAGACAATTCCTACTTATAAAGAGTACAATGAAGCGGGGGGGAAGATAGCATTAATTTTGAGGAAGATTAATATTAGTCTTTTAATGTTCATTATTTTCTGAAGAAGTGAATTCTTGTAGCTTTTGAGAGCTAGTGTGTCCTTCCCACTGGTATTTATTCGAGCAAAGGAAAAAATGAAGAAGGCGTAGAATAAACTCCTAAGACTGTTCAAGAATTACTGGCATTATTTCTCTCTACATCACGTGTGAGCCTGGGTTGCCTGCTATTCCTGAGGCAGAGGATCGAGGATGAAAGTCTGTGTGTCAGAGCCTGTTTTCACAACTGCATTTGGAGATCTGTCTTATTGATTAGGAAAAAAAGGGGGTGGGAATAGGAGTGTGAGGTGAGGGGAGGACCGACTGACTACTGGCTTATTGCAGCTCAAGACATTTTCTTCCGGAAAGATGTCAAACAACTGAGACACAGCAACAGAGGAAGTAGAAAGGTGGAAAAATAAGAAGAGGGACCCTTTGGAAGAAATGAAGGCATTCCTTATGAGAGCCTTGAGGTTTTTTTGTTTGTTTTTTTTTCTTCTAACATCTGACCCACAAGGGCTAGAGTGACAGCGTCATGCAAATGCTGCAGTCCAGCAGGTCTGAGAGAGGGTGGATTCTAGAGAGTGAGTTAATGTTAATGATGAGTGCAGTGAAAATACCAGCCGATACCACCCCCTCCACACACAACTGCTCTGAGTCAGCATCCGCTGCTTTGCCGTGCCTTTCTGTGTGTGTGTGTGTGTGTGTGTGTGTGTGTGCGTGTGTGTGCGCATGTGTGTGTGTGTGTGTGTGTGTGAGAGAGTGTGTGAGTGCTGTGACCGTGTGTGTGTGCATGGAAGGTAAAGCCAGTCAGTCAGTGAGAAGCAAAGGTACGTTTGAGAGCAACTAAAATCTGACTGATTTCCATCTTCAGAGCATCAGATGTATTCCCTAAAGAGGATGGGTCTATGCGATGGGGGTGGTATAATTATGTTAATGTCATATTTATAGAGGGGAGAGATTTTTCATTCTAATTATTGATTTGAAAGCTGTGGTCAAAATTGTTTGTTAAATCATGATCAGCTTTAAAAAAAGAAATTGAATGAAATCTAGGGACTGCTATACATATATCTCTCTCATATATATATATAGTTTGTTTCATTTAATTATTTTGTGTCTGAGGCATAACTGATTGAATGGTGCACAGTGACAAAGAAACGGCTCTTATATAATGTTGCATTATATCATCAGCTGAAATAATATTGTAAATAATCCAAAATGTTCTGAAATCTGAAGTATCAGTCTGGAGGGGAGGGTGAAGGGCAGGGGTGGGGGTGGGGGGCATTGGCAAATCTTTTCTTCGGCAGAGCACTCTGTACAGCTTTCTTGTAAATGGATGGTTCACCTGTTCGACCAGCAGAGATTCTAATTCTTCCCCCCTCTTCTCTTTTTTTTTCCTTTTTAAAGCTGAACGGCTTCCCGAGGAGCTCTGAGTTTTCTATGCCAGATTCTGCTCCAGTGGCTAGGACCTTTATGGCTGCTGTTTCTTTTGCTCTGGGATCTGATGGAGGAAAAAAAAAAAAAAGCCACGCTGGATCCTGTCCCTAAAGTAGAAATTTTATTTTTCATTCTGCAAACAAGGCTAAAGATCGGAGGAGAATGAATGCAAAAGTATTTCAGGATTGTGGTCATGCCATTAAAAGTGTTCGGCTTCAGAACAGAATTATTTGGGAAATCTGAGCATTTCTTCTTACTGTACCGACAGTATTTGAAAGTTATGTGTGCTTTGAGTAAGCTGGTTCAAGTGACAACAATCTCTGCATGTCAATGTTTTCTGCAGCTTATGGAGTGAAGGCTAGTTTTGTTATTGGAAAGGAAGAAGCTTTTTCTAGCAGTCTGTAGAAGGATTAAATCTTGAACATGGGGAAGAGGCAAAAAGTGAATACACGCCCAAAGGTTATCCCTGCACCGTGAATGGGTTTAAAGTACTTTGTAACCCAGGGCCCACCTGAACACCAGGACTAAAAGTATAATGGGGAAATATTTCAATTAGAACCCCCTTAACAAGCATTTAATCCTTCTTTCAGGCATTAAGAAAATAGAATAAAATTGTTACTGTACAAATCTGCTGGAAGCAGATTTTAACCCATTTGTAGACGCTTCCCTCTGATGCATTTTAGTAACATGGCTACTTGCGAGACAAGGCAGTGAAGATTTTTATCCTGTGCTCTTTGTTTTTTCTTTTCAAAAGTTCAGGACTATACTCTCAGCAAAGTCTGTTCGGTCAGCTGATACATTGTTTGAATGTATGTATGCGTCTTGCCTGCTTATTTGATCTTTTCTGCCCCCTACTTGAAAGTGTGGTTTGTTTATCTGGGGGGAAAAAGGTGGTGTTGATTGGGGTGGGGGGGGGGGGACACTGGTTTTAGGGTTTCTTTTGGTTTTGGGTTTGGGGTTTCTTTCTTTTTAACAATAGCAGTGAAAGTTTTGGTGACAGCGATTATGACTACTAAACAATTCAGTTTATTGGAAGACGAATTCTACTGGATCATATCGGACTTTTCCTAGTCCCTGAGACCCTAACTTGTGAGGTTTTTTAGCAACAATCACAAGTCAGGCTCTTGGGACCTAGGCGGAGGGGAACCAGCAGCTTTGGACTGTGATTGTTTCTCTGCAGAATTTAGAGAACCAAAGGAGCTTTCCTTGCCTGGAAGGGTAAAAAGGAAAATATTCTTATTTCAAATGTTAAACATCAGACCTGTTCCAAAAGAAAAAAAAAAAAAAAAAAGAAAAAGAAAAAAGAAAAAAAATAGGAAAAAATCTAAACAACTGTTACCAATTGTGCAACATTAGGATGTTAGATATTTATATGTTTAGAAAACTGGACTAGATGTCATGTAACATTTAGAATTAAAATTTAACCTGAATGTTAGTTTGTACCTAAAAACTCCCCCCAAACAACAAAAACAACAAAACGCCCACTCAAAAAACATACTAAAATATACAAAAGACTTTCAACCATAATATTAACACTCATATTATTATTATTTTTATTGTAGACAATTCTGATATATAATTACCACAAAGTATACATTCATCCTTACTGTTATAGCATTAATTGACTTTTAAAAAATAAAGCATAAACATTGATGTTTGAGGCCTAGAAAACATTCATTCTATTGTTTGAATAATGATTTCAGTCTACAGGAAAACTGTTGCTTAGCTTTTCCTGTAACATGGAACAAAGAGTATTTTGTCGTTAGTTGCCATCCTTTTTTTGTGTCCAAGTGAGAACACAGTATGTAATTTAAAATATTCTCTCATTTAAATTTACATTTTAATCTGAAAGAGAATATTGGTTTAAAAATCATACTACAGCATTAACATCCCTTTGCACGCAGAAACGTATTTATTGTACCTGTTCAGTTTAAAGTGAACCACAATACTCTAAGCACCAGACTCAACTTCTAACTTCTCCATCACTTCTTATATTTTTTATCCCTCTGAAAAAAAAAACCAGTGTGAGCTGTACCTTGCCCCTCATGTGTTAAGTTCTTCCCTGACTTTGCATAAGCAGATTCACAAGCACATGAGTTATTCTGCACTGTTTATTTGTCTCAAAAATCTGATCTAAAACACATATTCTGATTTGTATTTCTTAATATTTTATAGGTGAGTTAGTTCTTAGTAATTTTTCTCTGTTTCCTGTGTCTAAACAAGATGCTGCAGGACTTTGTTGATACATCAGACTTCACTGAAACAAAGGCTTCACACAGATCAGGCATCTAAACTATTTGTTCATTTCAAAAGTGGTATTTTGGCTGCAGTATATTTTTTCCACTTGTGTGGGAGGAATTGTGTTTTATTGTAAGCATCAACACTATTGTTAAAATAAATTGTTCTTATCTGTTAGTATAATACTTTTTCCTCTTGTCTTGTTTTCTTAAGAGACAGAAATTATGCTCAGTACATAGTTTTCAAGTTGCTCAAGATATAATTAGTCTTTAAATAGTCATAAAAAATATTGCCTTAGCAATTACAATGATGATACAGTTCCTGTAAATATGTAATTCTTTTCTTCATAAACTGTCAATCCCACATGCTAAGAACACCCAAAAGAGCTACTTGCTCTTTAGATAGAGAGGTAACTTTTTTAACACAGATGTAATATTCAATGTTGACTTCTGTTTAGGCAATATTGGAAAAGTAGATCTGAATGTGTAGAGGAAAGACAAATGTACCCAGATGGGTGCTACACTCATGAAGCATATTGTTAGGAATTTACACATATTCTGTAGCAGTTTTCAATACTGAAAACAGGTTATTTAAGATACTGATCAGGTGAACACATATTCTGTTCATTCCAGATATATAATGTGATAAAACTATATTGTGTGTTGGTATATATATGTTAATATACAATTTAAATTACACATAGTATTTATTGAAATAAAAATACTTATAGATTTAATCAGCTGTATGATGCACCCATCTGTGCATATTAAAGGTTGTCATTGCATTTATTTTTTGATCAACAAAATTTATTTGAATGAGGATAGTTCACATTCAGCACTCTGAATTAATTTTTCATTTAACACTTTACGTACAATGAAGGTAAAACTGGTGTGAAACGTTTTGTCTCTGTCAGTCTGAAGATTTCAGCTATGCTCTGCCCTGCACTGGGAGTGAGAAGAATATGAATCTTTAGAAACCCCAGCCTGGCGTATTTGGTGCTCCAGTTAAGTCGTGAATGTGCAGTCCTGCCTCTGCATAACTGCTTGAACTGTGGTGACTTCAGTGGCTCTGCTCTGCCCATCAGACTCACTGCTGCCCCTTGCCATAGTGATGGGAAAGTTGGTGCACTGCCTGCCTTTTTTCCTGCTCCCTCTTCTTCTCCAGTCTCAGGACAGCCAGCCCGACCTCAGGTACACAGGAAGGCCAGAGGTGAATGGAGGGGAGAGAGAAGCAGGGCTTCACTCAGGCAGAATTTCCACCAAGATCAACAATGTGTTTCCATGTCCTGGGACTGCCTGACAATGCCTACAGAGACCATGCAGGAAGCAGTCCCATTTACCCAGTGACAGTATATGAAAGCTGTCTTTATTAGCACAAATAAATAGAAAGCATCATCTTCAATATGCTATGCTTAGATATATGTACAGCATTATGATACATTTATAGAAATATAGGAATCATATATTCCTAAAAAACTTGGTGTTGTTTCAGTGCAAAATGCATTTAAATGCTCTTTAATAAGTGATTTCAGAGTAATCAGCTTGTGCTACAACAAAAACAAAAACCAAAAACACAAGCTCTCGCAAAGGGGGAGGAAGAGAGAGAGAGAGAGTGAAAAAGATGTGTGGTGCATACAAAAAAGGACTGATATTAACAATTCGATGGGTTCCTAGTTGGTAGAGCAGACTGAGCCAGACGCATATATTAGCGGCTGTCTGCTGCTGATGGGAGCCTGCTCAATGCGGTGGAAATGAAGGATCACCTAGGCTCTGACACCAGCTTATTTGTACATTTTAATTTTAAAAAGGAAAATAACTGTTTTACATAAACATCTTAACCTCTACATGATTTTTTTTTCTTTTTTTCCTCCCTCATACTGTTTGCTAATTTACTGTCAACTTAAAGTTGTAGCTGTTTAGCTATAGCTCAACAAAACATCAGTCAAAAAACAGAGGGAAGTATTAGCTTCTCTTTTGTCTGCCCTGTACAATTGAGTTATTATTATGATAATTGTCTACTTTAATTTTTAGTCTTCATGGGAGATGCAACAATTTTCTGGAGCTTCATTTTTGTGACATTTTAAGTTTCAGCAATATACCTTTTCATATTTCAACCAAACAAAGCAAAAAAAAAAAAAAAAGCTCATAGCTCAAGCTGGGGTGATTTGATCAATTCTTTTCATTAACCTGAAAGTCTTTAGTACCTTTGTATAGTATTACATATATGTGACAGGATTTCTTTTACAACCATATAATGTCTAAGATCCATTAATACAGTGCTGAAGACTGCTACATGAGTCAAGGGAATTCCAATCCAAGTTAATTACTGTTGGAATTAGAGGGAAGAATTTTTTACTCAAAGTTGTATAACAAGAATCTACAATTATCACATTTCAGGGCATTGCTCTATTCATTTGATAAAAAATTTCAGTGAGGTTTAACAGAAGATGTTCTGCATTTCTGTGGGTAATGAAAATCAGCATATCCACAATAAGCTAACACAACATTTTCAGGGTGTTAATATGCAGTGCAGCAGAAATTTCTGTAGGCAGTAAATGTAGCCATCATTTCGATTTGCCCATGTGATGATTATGTTCAATTCCTGACTAGATACATAATTTCACACTGAAAAGCAGTCATCTCATCTTAGGGACCAACTGTAGCCTACAAAAAAAATTTAAAAAAAAAAAGAATGACTGCTGTCTAAGGTCTATAAGTAGCTAGGTAGTCACACACTACAAAAAACATACCTGAAATACCATAAAAATGTCAGCTGAAACTGTATCACTCAATTAAAAGTAGATTTATTTTATTATGTTCATTTAAAGTGGTTTTGTCAAAATAATGTGTCTGAGGCATTCATCACCTTGTTAAGTTTTTTCATTGTTTGATGATTACAATAGGCATCTTCAGAGTTTGTTGGATGCTGTGTTGTTGCACTCCTTGGCAACATTAGTGTGATTCTTATGCCAAGTTATATTCTGACTAAAATCCAGCTCGATTGATAAGGTTCACTTGCAGTGCCTGAGCAGCAACAAGTGGATGGAAGCCTTAGAGAGTAAATGAATGTCAGATTAATAAAATCAACACTGATAAAATTATTTCATCTTTAAAAACATCTTTAACCTATTAAGTAGGATTTAAAATTAATCACAGAATCTTCCAGTTGATTATAGACTAAAGTTTATCTGGTAGGCTTTCAGATGTGCAATCTTTATGCCTGTTTCTACTTATTTAGGAGTTAAGGATTAGTCGTAATTGTGGGATAAACTAGATATGGTAATGATAGCTTGAGCAATATGAGTATCCTATAGGGAAAAGGCAGACAATATATTGTACTTTTCTTTTGTTAGCTGTTGCACTGGGGCCGTGATTCTCTACAAGGAGCATGTTCATTTATTTAAATGGCCAAGCAAATCAACAAGGTTATGCTGAGTAGTTTAGGGCTGGTAATTTTGGTTTTGGTTTTGGGTGGTTTTCTTCCACCACCACCACCCCCAACTTCTTTTCTTGGATGTGTACGTGTCATGCATGGGAAGGTATGAAGGAAAAACAGCTATTCAGCAGAGACACGTCCCACCCCTTTAATTAAGCTTTTCCTGGACTATGTAAAAACACTGGCAATGTGTAAATCCCATTTGTGTGTTTGTTATTATTATTTTAAGAGATTCCTAAGTATTATATTAAGATACCTCAGTGATGAAATACACATGAAAATAGTTGCATTAGTAAGTCAGTGGATACCAAAAGGGTTGGATGGCATCGGCACAGAGCCAACTGGAAGATTCTATTTTTCATTTAATTCCTTTCACCTAGTAGGCTCCCTAAGCATTAGGCAGAACCCAGTATGTGGCTAAGTTATTGCTCTAGTGTTCATCACACAAAAAGCACAGTCTTAGCATTTGTAAATTTTCTTCAGGGAGGTTTCTAATCTAGACAGCATTTGCGTTTGGGGATTACACCACAGTCTGTTCCCCACCACCTCCCCCTCCAACATGTAGCCCTTTCAACTTCTTCAAAGAAGTGCGGAAAAGTAGGTTCTTTTATTAATAGCAGAAAACAAACCGACTGCTGGACTTCCGTGGCAGAGCTCACATAATGCGGCAGGGTGGGAACTGTAACAAAGAATGCTTGAATGCACTAAACGTATAGTGAAACCCCATTTACATTCACTGATGGGGCTTAAAGTACAATAAATGAGAAGTTTAAAGTAGAAATAAGCAGGGCTATGAAAAGACTTCAGTGAAGGTAGATACTTCTTGAAAAGTTGAGCACAGGATTTAATTTCAAGCTCAAGCCTTTCCTAGTAGAATGCATTTCTTCATAGTGCATCCCTTTGCTTAAAGCATTTCCATCAAATAACAATAAATGACATGAAGTAAATGCCTCCAAAGCATAAGGAAGTAGATTCTGTTTATCCAGTTTATATTTTCATATAAGTGAGACAGTTAGCAGCAGAAAAGTCTTCATGGTTCGTTGTCTGTTCCTCTACACTCTCTCCCCTCTGCAAACTGCCGTTGAAGCAAATTGTGTCCAGAAAAATTTGATTGTGGGATCCTCACTCTCTCTCTACTACTAAAATGTTTTTGTCCATGTGGGTGTAGGTACACCAGAGAATGGGACAAGATGGCTGCTATTCTTCTAGCGGTGGTTGCTAAAGTTATTCTGTGAAATAGAATCCAAATATTACTAGTGAGTAACAAACACCTCTCCCCTTCTTCTCTTCATCTCTTTGTTTCAGCCCCTTCCACAGCCCCACTCTAAGGCCCTACAAGATGCTGGCTTTGTTCTCCTAGGAGTTTAAATCAGCCTTGCTCCCATTGTTTGCATTTCTCTCCACAGTAGTTCTTCATCCTGAACATGAAGGATGTATAAATTGCCCCTTGTAAATTTTTGCAGACTCTGCATCTTCTCCCTTAACTCCGTGCAGAAACAACCAGCAGTCAGACGTTTTATATTAGGTTGTTGGTTGTAGTTTTCCAGGTAAAGCTCTTCTTTCTCCTTTTCTTTTGAAGATGGTCATGATGGTCTTGATCTCTGCTCAATCTGAATGGAGGTTCATTTATGGAACATCTGATTTAATAACTGTGATTTAGGAAAAGCAGGCTATGGGATAATTTGCTCTGCTCTGTTCAGAGGTAGTTTCTGCTGGTGATGTGCATGAAATTTTGCTACCAGCATTTAGCCAGATTGATATTTCCAGGAGTTTTGACAGTCTCAGGGAGCCTAGTTCTGCTTTGGGCCTACAGGAGGCAGGTCCATAGACTCTCACACTGCTGCCATCCTGCAGCAGCTGGCATGAGCCTAATCCACACACAGCACCTCTCCATCCCTACAGCACAGTGTCCCAAAAGCACAGGAATCAGTGCTCAGGAAGCCCGGCACATGAAATGGCTGGCACAGCCATTTTGTGGTGGGATTTATAGCTTTCCACTGCAAGCACAGGGTTCACCCCTCTGTTGGGAAGATTTGTCACAAGTCTGAGGATACACAGTGCTTATAGCTCTTGCTGGTGTTATTTATGTACACATACTAGAGTATTCAGGGAGTTAGATTTGTGAGATTTTAAATAAACATAGGAGACTGTGCTTTTCTGTTATTATGTTGGCATATTATTTTGGATCTTAATTCTCAAACTTATGTCTCCTTCCGAAATAGAGGAATATGGTCAAAATATTGATGTTTTAGGAGCCATTGGGGCACCCAGTTTTTAAACAATGGCTGGATGTTTAGAGGTGAAGCAGGTTACCAGTGCAGCATTGGGAACATCTCCTGGCTGACTCAGAAGGTTAGATTTCTGGTGGGTGTTGCCAGTATCTGAGTTTTGAGGTTTGGTTGGCTTTTATGAGTTAATAAATTCCAAGGGCTACAGCTTGGCTTTCTGAAATTTGGTAATCATTCCCGAAATGCTAGTGGGAAATCAAAATTACTACATGCAATAACTAACACTTTTAAAACCCTTTGAAATGTTTCCAAACTGCTGCCTACGTGCTCTTCTTTGCTGCATCGATGGCTAAAGATTTAGGGTCACTTCCTGTCACCCATCATGAATGCAGACAAGTTCCTTTGAGCCTTAACTTTCCTCCCCTGCCATTTTCCCAGTGCTGTCCAGGCAGACTGTGGACTCTTTCATGTGGGGAGCACCACACACTAATGGGAGCACAGCGACTGTCACAGGGGAACATTGACTTTTATTAGAGCTCTGAGACCTCAGTATAAAGCAAATATTAGCAAAGCAGGAGGTCAGGATTTAGTGTGGCAGTGTGAGGCAACATTTTATACACTTCTTTTACCATCTTCTTTCTGCTCTTTGTCCTTCAGTTGTTCACAGTAACTTCATGCAGTGTTTGGAAAGAGAGGATTGCATTTGAAGCTATGGGATGTCAGATCCCATTATTCAATTTATCTCCACTGAAACTGTTCAGATTAATTTTGATATGCACATTTACTTTTTTCAGATTGATATTTTTAATGGTCCAAATGATCTTCTGCAAAAGCAAGATGGAAAAGGAAGAATGGAAGGGAGGAGCCCCACAGCTCCTGGCTCATAATTTTTGTATAAATCAGTCTAATGTGTGTGTCTCAATTCTGTGTGATTTTACCATGGTGAAAATAAATCCTTCAGGTTGGATCATGGAACAACCTGAACTTAATACCTGCAGAAGTCTTCTGAGAGGGCTTGTGGGCTCTTCTGCCTGTGGTAAAACCTGTGGCTGAATGCTTGATGGCATGAAAGCCATGGATGCTTTCCTATATCCTCTCTGCTTCCAGATACCATGTGCCATTCACTAGACCAGGAAACTTGGTACCACACAGGACTTGCACCTTACGTGGGCTAGGCAAGAAATACAGCCAGGCATCTCTTTTCTTTCTTTCTTTCTTTCTTTCTTACCCTCCTTTTCACTCCCCCTTGCTCTCCTCCCTTGTGTCTCCCACACACAGCAGAAATATCCTGTCTGCTGCCAAGGCAAACTCAATCATCCAGTCTGACTTCCTCTATAAAACATGCCAAAGCATTCACCAAGCAGCTCCCACATCAACACCAACAATTTCTGTTTGGTTAGCATGTATATTTAGGATTTGGGATGGCAGCGAATCCATAACAACCTCCTGGAACAGCATCCCAGTAGTTTAATAACATGAATATTAAAAACATAGGCTTTATTTCTAATTAGAACTTGTTTAGCATTAGTTTCCAGCTACTTTTTTAGTTTTCCTGACAATTTAAATGGTCATTTGCTTCCTTCCCCCTCCTAGTATCTTCAGTGAAAAACTAATGAGATTGTCTTCATTGTCTTATTCTAAGTTTTTTGGGAAGATCAGATCATGTTGCTTGTTCTTGTTTGAGTCTTTCCCATTTTGTCAATATCTTCCGCAAATACTAACAGCAGAATGAACAAGCTGATGTCAGGAATGGTATTATTAGCTTGCTAATAATTCTTCTTTTTTTTTACTTACTTATTATCTTGTTTATTCTCTTCTTTGCTTCACTATACTGAGATCTCAAGTATAGCTAAAGGAATAAAGAGAGAAAATTATTTGGAAAAGTATTTTTGAGGTATTCAAAAGGGCCCAATTCCAGCTAAAATTAATAGGAGTTTATCACCTAAGCTGTTTAGTACTTCTGTTGCCTTTATTTAAGCAAAACCTTATGTCAGTGGGAAAAATAAAAGAATTAGCTTATCAGTCTTTGAGTAATTAGCCAGGTAGTTTTTGACCTCAATTAATCTATTTATTGAATAAATTGTGTTTAATTTCAGAAGGAAATGACAGCAGCTGTATTATTCTTACTATTTGAAAGCTTGCTTGGTTTCAGCATTTTCAGTGTTTCTTGTATGCTCGAGTTACAGAAATAGATCCTGCAGATGGATTAAAACATACCCATGTGTTGAACCCAGGCAATCAGTCTCCCATTTTACAGGTAGCCATCCAAACAGCTAGGATATAGCTAGCTGAAGGATTATTTTTAATGTGTTTCTCCAAAGTTCTGTGACCTAGTCCCTTCACAAGGCTTATTTGTCTGATCTCAGTAAATCTTCAAGCCTATACGTTTTATCATTTTCCTATCATGTGTTTGGGGAGGAGGGACTGGGGGAAGACTGATCTTAGATAAGCAATGCAAGTTGGTTAAGAAAGGAGGAGGCTGTCATCTGTATCCTTTCCAGAGACAGCTGTACAGTTCCAGACAGTCACCTGAGTATTATTGCTCTGCCTCAACTATAAATCACAGTCTGGTAATGGCCAAGTCTGACACCCTGACATTTTCAAGAAGAGTAAAAGTCCTGATTTGACTGGAAATCAATTTCATTTCACAGATCTTGGGACATTCCAAAAATGGTCTTGTTTATTTTGTTTTTTGTGTCTTATTCAGAATTTCCTTGATTTTGTTGAAGGATTAGCTGTTCTGTACAATGACTCTGGTTTCCTACACAAAGTTTAAAATTACAGAAATATGTGTGTGTGCAGTGCATCACTGGACCTGGTACCATGGAGAAAGTAACTGCCTTTTCTGACAGCCTCCTGAAGGTGATGGGCACGATGAACCTATGTTACTTTTTCCCCACCCCAAAGGCAGTAGCTGCACTGGAAGGATGTTAAGGCAGGCTCAGAGCATATGATGCCACAGACCTGCTTTCCTGCATGTGAATTCCCATGGGGTGCTTCAAAGCAGTGGCAGTGTTGGCACACCAGGACTTCCCATTGTACAATAAATTGTCATGCTTGTAATAGCTTTTCTGTAGCAAAAATGGCCCAGAAGTTCTAAAAATTTCAGCTGCACTTTTTATTATTTGAAAAGACAAAAATAAACCTCAAGCAAATGGAGTTGAAGTGGATTTTCTCATTTTTAATTTTTTTTTTCCTTTTGCCTTGGCTGTAAGAATGAATTGTAAACACAAGATATCCCCCATCCAAGGAGGGAAGGGAAGGAGCTTAGTGAGTGCAATACCCATGGAACTGTTGCACTAACAAGTGTAAGTAAATACAATCCCAAACGTCCTTGACTCAAACTGCTCTGATACATAGCACAACACCCCCTTTGGAAAAAGGCCACTGCCCAAGGTGAAGGCTTTGAGGTGGCTTCAGACTTCCAGTGACTGAAGGTCTAAAACTGACCTGAAATGTTCTTTCCAACAGTTTCACAAGGAGCTACCACTCTCTGCAAAGTTTTGGTTTTCCTACTTGGCAAAACAAAACCATCTAGAGGACACTGGTTAAAAAAAGGAAGGTGGCATAAGGTAATGCATGTATGAGAATCTACGCCAGTGAGTAAGCTGTACCTAAATTTGCCAACAGATACATTCCTGTGTGAAACTGAGAAGGGAGAAGCATCCCTAGCATACAGAGGATTAAAAATATCTGATGGCCATTCCATGTTTAAGCCCCTTAAACAGGATAGTGCGAAACACATTGTGGTGTGCATAGCAATAGGTGTGAAATCAAAGGTAAGGATTTTTCTCTTTTTGTGTGTCTATTGCCTGCTGCACAGTACTCTTGGAAATCTTGTAAGAAGCTCATTAAAACTATGTATGTATAATAGACCCAGTGCATCAAACGACTTTCAAAGGCCTTAGTATGTCTAGACACTGTCCATGGGCTTTATCACAGCACATCTTAAGGAGCAGTAAAACACATCTGGTGTGGAAAGAAATGCTAACAATCTAGCAAATTGCTAGCATCTAGCCCAGAATCCTTTTTCTCTGACAATAGCCACTAGGACATACCCAGGAAAAGGATAAGATCAGGACAAGTAAAGTGATACTTCTCTGTTGTGGTTTGGTGGGGTTTTTTTTCTGTCTCCTGTGGAATTCAATGTGGTGACTAATAGCTGGTACCAACCTATTTAAGCATCCTTGGCAGAATTTTTCTTTTGTGAATGTGTTTCATTACTTATGCTTTAATTTTCTGAATCCTTTTGGTGTGATAACAATGGTATCTTTCCTTGATTACCTATGTCTCCATGTTCTGCAGATTCATTTGCATCCAAGGAAGACTGAGAATATGTTGCAGCTGTGCGTAAGTAGTTTGCACGGATTTCCAAGGTGCAATGCCTCTGTGTAACCTGCATTATTATGCTCATTTAATATGTTTTCTCTAAGTGTTTCCCTGGTAGGGAAAATTTCTAATGTTCAGTCATATGACAGATTTTACCTGGGGCTAATGCTTTTCTCTGATACCTGTAGCTTATTGGCAAACTTTTCCAGCCACACACTGTTCTGAACAATGGAGACTTAAAGGTGGATTAGATCAGAACCATGACATTTGGCACTGTGATGTTCTCATGACTGTTTTTATCCATGCAAAGCATGTCCTGGAAGACAGAGGCATCTTGCAGCTTTGTAGTTTCCATAAAGGAATGCTTTGGCCTTGTTAAAGTCAAGGGGAACCTTTGGCTTCTGCTGCTTAGATGTCACCATCAAATTCAAACATTTTGAAGAGTGGCCACCATCCTTACATGACACTTACTTAATCTATTTCCACTCTCAAAAAGCTCCACACTATGAGCTGGATTCTTTTGTGCTTAACATATCCCAAATTACATGGGGGACAGTGCAATGAACCCTGGAAAACATTTCCCTTGTCAGAACATCGCGCCTACCTAGTCACGGGTTTCATGAACAACATGAGAAGTTTACATTGAAGATTGCACCAAAGTAGAATGCTAGCTCTGGAAAAAAGAGTCAAAACTCTGTATCCCAAGACTGAAGCATTCTGTTTAGATTCAGCCAAAGAAATGTAATATTTAGCTGGTTTGCTCAGGATCTAAAAACTGCAACAAAAATAGAAAAAAATCAAGTGGGCTCACTGTGTATCATTTAACATGATGCAAAACTACCCTAGCATATTTTTAATGAAACATGAGTTTAAATAGTACCTGCTTAGTTTAAACACAGATTTGAGCTTTTAATACAGAAACTTTTTTGGATGATTCATGTCGACTATACATGATTTTTTAAAGTAACTAAAGCATCATGATTTGTAAATTGTATGATATTACCAAAGACTCTACCTGAAGCAATTCACAGTCCTCATTTTTTAACAGAGTGATTGAGTTCTCATTTCTAGAACAAAATATAGCATCTGATATTAAGTGCTGATTTTAGGGGGATTAGATCAAGTAAAGCCACTCTGCAGTATAATGCCAATATATTAGGGCATATTTCAACCCAGCTGATGAGACAGATCAAAATGGATTCATGTGGTTACTTGGCATTTAATTCAAACCTGACTGAAATTTAGTGCTTGGGGACTTTGGAGGAGCCATAAGTGATTAGAAATGTTTAGAAAATGTAAAGTTACAGTTGCCATTTGCCTTAGGGCATCCTATTGGTGCTACTCCAGATATGGAGTAAGATGGCAAGTTCACTGGAACTGTGTGACATATCTGCCAACCTCATATTGATGTCTCAGATGCTTCAAGTCATCACAAAAGGCAACAGACATATGATACACAGGAAATCAAGTCCTGCGTTACCTGTCCTGTTCTATTGTACTCTTGAGAACTTTACAAACCACGTATTTTGTTCAGAAAAATTAAAATAGTGCCTCAAAATACTCAATTGTGACTATTACAATCAGCTTTGATTTTTTGAGTCTGTATTTTCAGGAGATTGCATAAAAGCACAGATTAATAAAATATGTTAGTGAATATTTGGTTAAGCTCAGATTTTTGAAAGCCACAGTTTTATATGGGGACACGAGACAACATTTGACCACAGTTACTGCTATAACAGTCAGGTCATGACCTGATCTTTCTCTTTCTTTAATTTCTTCTTTATTCTTTTTTTTTTTTATAATGTTGATGTTAAAAGGTAGACTTTTTAACCAATAGCTGTCTGTAATGTTTCTGTCATTACAAAACTGTGCTCTCGATTTTCATTAATTGGTGTCTTTTTCGTCTGTTTTCAACAAATGTCAGAACACCAACTGAGGCGCACATTTGGATTTCAGCTGTGTAAACATATCAGTACTCTAGCTTACCCCTTTCATAGCTACAATGAGCAGTTTAAAGTGTACAGTCCAGGGATTTGTAAGTGATAAATGTGCTGACAGCATCACAGGTGAGGGTGGGTGCTTCTTTCCCGAGAAAGCTCCAGGTGTAATAGTGGTCCTGTTAGACTCACAGCGAGCAGAGGCAGCTCTGGTGTGCAGAGGTTCTGCAAACCCACACTGGGACTCCCCTTGGCTTCACCCCCAGGATGAGCCTGTCTCTCCTCAGCAGACCCATGTAAGTTAGAGGGAAAGGACATTCCACTCTTTTTAGAAGTGCTGTCTCAGAATGTCTGCAGGCTCAGGTGGAAAACAAAACACATTTCACTAGCAAAATCAAGACTTTTTTCCTTTTACCATGTGTGAAGACCAGGTCTTTTTCAGTTTAGTTTTTTAAACAGAAGCAGAATTTCTGTTCCCATGCTGAAGTTGTTAACCTTTTCCCAATAATTTTTCTATTCTTTTGCATTACTTACTTTCCTCTGAATTTCCTGTGAGGATGATCCTTGTAAAAAAGATTCAGAGGCCTTTTTGGGAAATTTCTCTCAAAAACAAGTTATCAGTTTATATAGATTACTTGAGGTCTGGAAACCACTGGATTAAATCTAATTTCCAACAGTTACAAAAGATATTTTCCTGAAAACCCTTGACACAATTTAAAAAGACTAAGCACAATTCTCAGACCAGTAGAAAAGCAAGTTGCTCATATTTCAGAAACACAGAGATCAATGAAAGAAAAGCACAGGGTCATTCATATTTTCCATTATGAAAATCAGGCCAAATTAATGACCACCATAATCAGGTTTAGACCCATAGACCTTAGGAGACATGTGCCAAAGCGTCAGGCTGGCTCACTGAAAATTGTTCTATGGGCATCCTTTGATCTGCATTAGGGCTGACAAAAATTGTACAGGTGTAGAAAGGTCATGCTCCACTTCTCTGTAGATACCATTCACCTTTACTACTTCAACAGAACTGCTCATTGGAGTGGGTACTAATGGTAAGTATTTACGAGATCAGGATGCTGGTCTCAATCTATACAGAGATATGAAGATCTGCATAGTGTGTCACCTGTGTAGTTTTGTGTAGTTTGGGTGGGTTTCTCGGTGATTTATTTTACATTTTTTTTAATTTAAAAAGCTAGAATGCCAATAACATGCTGCTGAATGAATTTTCCTTTTTTTCATTACACATACACAGCACTATGAAATAGTGATTGATACGTAACCTTCTCCAGAAGGCACCATACTTAAATGAATAATTTTTATTCAGACAACATTATCACTAGAATAAGAGCTTTTTTTCTGGAAAAAAACTGCCAAATCTGGTCTTCAGTTGCCCATTCAGAAGAAAGAAAACCTGTGCAGGGTACAAATATGACGAAAATAATATTTCCTGATCACTTTCTCAGGTTGGAAATGATTTTGCTATCTTAACCATCTGAAATACTGCAATTTTTTCAGAAGTCTCTTATGCAGTTAGTAATGGCAAGAAAATTTTGAGTCTGAATAGCTTGCCTATGTGAGAGTCTGAAACCATGCATTTTCCAGCACCTGGGAGTGAAGTCTCACTGTTCAGCAAGCTGCTCTGAAAAGCACAGATAGCTCTTCCAGCAAGCTGAAAACACTGATACAGTAGTTCCAAATAAATAGCTTATTTGCTTTAATTGCACTGCTCTAACCATGATGTTTCACTTATCACAATCTCTGTCTTTAATAGACATAAACAGATACATGTTCTTTCACATAATCACTGGTGATCTTCCTGACATCAAATCTGCATCTCTGACCAAAATGAACAGATACAGGTTTTATGGTCCTCACAGCAGTAAACATTATGTGCACATATATATATGTATAGATATATTACTTTTTGAATATATATTTCAAAGCACAATTCCATTTTGTGTTTGGTGTGTACTTGTGTCTGATCTGTCATAAACTTTTTCCGGCTGTGCTGAGGGGCACAGCTGTGCAGGGTGCTGGTGGTCCACAGCCAAGGTGCTGCTCTGTGTCCATGTGCCTGGCAAGCTCGGAGAGCAATCCAAGGATGATGTCCTTTGTTTTGCTACCTAGGGGGATTCAGCTGGAAAAAGCCCCATATCCAGCACCAGCTCCGCTTGAGGATGGTGTGCTCAACTCCCAATACTAGCATGCTAGGGGGACAGGATCCCTCGCCCCCTGGCTCCCAGGAGCACGGGTCCATCATGGACTGCTGTGATTTACTGTGTGTCTCATGTAAGGGGCCTTGCTCAGGAGGTTTTTTTTTGTGAGCTGTAAACTCATGTCACCCTTAACTTCACGTAGTTCAGACTTTGCAGTCCACAAAGCAAGATCTTTAGTGCTTTGCTCAACTGAACTTTTCCTTTGTCTGTAATGGATTGTGGATGGAAGAGGGAGGAGGGGAAGGTGATATGGAAAAGCAAGGGTTTGATTGGCATGCAGTGATTTTGGACTAGGAGGAAGCAGGCAGCTCTGCTCTCCAGCCCCCACATACTTCTCAGTCCATGTGTGTTGAGAGGGGAAAGAAACTGATATTGTTCCCTCTAAAATTAATTCCCAGTTAGCCAGTTATTCCTGGTTTTTAGCTCAGAGCACACTGTAATTGCATTTTTCATTTCAGTAATTATAGAGGATATTAAAGTGGATAGACAGTTGTAGCAATCTGGCTCTTTAGACATACCCACTTGTCCGAGATCAAATGGTTACAGCATATTCAGGGTTACAGTCTCCTTCTTTTCCTTCTTGTTCTCTACTGCAGTGGATTTTTTTTTGGCGTTACCATGACAACACTATATCTGGCTGCCAGCTCTGTCGTAAGTTATTGAACTGAGACTGGCTTTTGGTTTAGCAGATAATTAGGTTCTGTCTCACAGGTTCATTTTCCTGTGACTGGGACATGAATATGACCTACAGCTGGCCTCAATTTCAGTGTCACAGACAAAACTTTAACCCTTCCTAGTCCCGCCACTACTGTACCCACTGCAGCAGTTGGCGATAATTCCAAACCCTTTCCTGGGGGTGCTGTCCAGCGCACCCTCCCAAGTCCTCAGGGCTCGTTGCCCAGGCTCTGTTAATCCCCAGGGAGGAGGACAGTCCGGCTTGCAGCCCCATGCTGGGCGGGCGGGGAAAGCGTATCGCTAGCACCAGATGAATATTGATTGTCTGGTATGGAGATTTGTCGGAAAGGTAAGTTCACTGCTTGATTAGTGACCCTTTAAATAATAGAAATGCACAGGGTTGTGACAGGCCTTTTTTGCTTGTCTCAGGAATATGAAATATTTACGAGAGGTCCATTTGAGCACACGGTGCCCTGTCTTAGCCTGGTACCTGCAGCGAGGGAGCAAAGCTATAAAGTACTGACATATTATTTCTTTAGGTGCTTCCCTGATTTTCCTTTTCTTCTCAGGAAGAAGGGGCGTCCAGCCTGGAGGCTCTGGGCGTCTGCCGCTGGAGTACATCAGGGCCCAGCACCCAGGCCCTGGGGTGGGTGAAGGCAGAGCTGCACCATACCAGATGGACCTTTGAGTTCACAAAATCGGGATGGAGAAGGAGGATGATCCACCATTTTCTTCAGCCCAGTTTTCAAATGTGCTCTTTCCCAACATTAATATGCAGTGTAACGTGGTCTTGCAGTTTAAGTGATTTCAAGCCAGGACATAAACCCTTCCCCTGTCCATGAAAAACTTGGAATTAAAACTACTAATGGAAGGGACATGACATTTCACTAACAAATTAATTTGTCCATGGGATAAGGCAGGTATTTCATACCCTTAAAAGAGCAAGCAGGTTTCTCTCCCAAAGCTGTCAGATCCCAGAGGGTGTTCCAGAGAAGCACAAGACTATTGGTATAGGAGTTGTGAATCTACTTCTCAGAGGCTGCAGATTCTTGGCATCTGGCAGTGCACACCATAGTGCTGCTGGGACTCGTCCCACCTGTGGTTCCTATTGGCACTGTTCTTTCTGGGGAATCTCACATCTAAAAAACAAAAATAAGAGGCTGGATGAAAAAATTGGTGGACTTGCAACCACTATCCATCACAGGGCTTACAATGGCAGGATGGACACTTTTCAGCTTCCCTCTCCTTTCCCCACCAAATTATTTGTGCTGAGGTCTCTTGATTAGAAGGTCAAAGTGTAGAAGGACCATGCATCTTGCCTCTATGGAATGTGTCCTTCTGAGCTATCTAATCTCCCAGCCTGTGTTTGTTGATAATGTTTGAAAACTGTCTATTATACAGGACAAAGAAAATGGCATTTCGTGAACCAGAGATGGTGACTTTTTACCAAAGAGAATGCCAAAAGATGCAGATTTAGCATATATGTATAACCAAAACCATCCAAAAAAGCCCTTGAAGTATTTCTTGATTAGCATAGTTAGTGTGGATTAGACATCCTTGCACAGTGTAGAGGTTTTGCTGTGGGGTTAAACTCAGAGTGGGAATGGGCTGGAGGGGAAGGTCCAGAAAGGGGTGTGAAACTCCATGTGCTGGTTGGTGGATGAATTATCCAGCTGCTGGGTGTTAGTGAAATGAACATTGCCCCATCTGGGACCCCACAGCTGTGGTTGATACCACATCAGCAGCATGTTACAATATAGCACTGGTATATTGTTATATATAATACATTTATTTCTTTATATAAGCAATTTTTATGGGGGTTTTATTCCCCCCCCCCTTTTTTCTTTTTTTATTTCATAATGAAAATACAGACTACATAGTTTCAGTTTTTGTTTAGAGTTGAGTTTGGTGCCTGGCCCTCATATTCTGGCATAGTCCTATAATGTTTCATCTGTGATCACACTTTTAAAGCCAAATGAAACACTATTTTCATTATAACCATTAGAGAAATCAAGCCAACATTGCCAGGGGGATTAAATTTTATAAAAATAGA
The DNA here is from genome assembly GCF_049639895.1 of Pseudopodoces humilis. Classification (NCBI taxonomy): domain Eukaryota; kingdom Metazoa; phylum Chordata; class Aves; order Passeriformes; family Paridae; genus Pseudopodoces; species Pseudopodoces humilis. The sequence continues at coordinate 103,266,625 of NC_142201.1, read as the reverse complement.
TAAGAAATCTCATTGTTTGGCCTAAAGCAACCTGACATTGTCCCAAAAATATTTGCAAATGAGGGCATGTTAACCAGATCACAAGGAAGTCAGGGGGGTGGGGGGAGATGATGACTAAGAGAAAATTATTTCATTATTACCAGTGTGAGTACTTAAACTGAGAAATTTTATTGTAGGTAATTAAGCCCACTACCCACCCCAGTATATGTTGTTTACAGCTGGCAGCAACTTAGTCCCTTCCTGAGGATACAAAGTTGTCAAGTCCTTCTGAGTCCTCAAAATCCTTCCATAGCTGATCCTTTCTAATATGAAAGACAAACACTTGCAGGACCTCTCCTTCTCTCAGGTGCTGAGACCAACACACTCGCTTCTCTTTATTCCCAGAACAATTGCTAAAAGTGGAACAACTGCAGAAATTCAGGCTAGAAACAGGAAATTACAGCATTTCATGCATTCTAACAATCAGCAAATGCCTTGTAAATTTATCTTGAGTGTAAGACTTTCTTTGCTGTTTAGAACTAAATAACCTTCTTTAGTACCCTCTGACAGAACCTGCCTTTACGCATTATTGCCTCTGTGGAGGATGTTGGCTGCTAAACTTAGTTACATGGAATCATGTCTGAGTTATGTACCTTGAGTAGGCTGTGAGAATACTTCCTCAGCTCTGCCTCATCTTTTTAATTTCTTATCACTTTTTACCCTTATGTGGTACTTGACCAGGGGAGCAAAAATAAGTCGCTTAATATAAATATTTCATTGTGACAGCAACGTCAAAAGTGCTTCAGACACTCTGATCAGTTCCTCAGAGCCATAACAGACTAACAGGAGTAAAAAATACTCTGGTTTAAAATATGGAATGACTTTTCTTTTCCCCTTGCTCTTTAAATTTTAATTTTTTTTTTTTTTTTACTTATGTTATCTGGCAAATAAAAAAAAAACTAGTATCATGCAATTAAAGAAACCTAAAGTGACATAAATAAGAAAGAAAATATTTTGCAGTATCTAGTATGGTCAAATTACATACACCAAGAATGAGAGTAGGAGTGAGATCTTTAAAAATGAAATTTTAGATTAATGATATAACTTTAAAAATTAGCTACAGCTCAATTATTTTCAAAATAAAAAATATACTTTTTTTTCCAAAACCAGTGTTGTTTCATTCAATACTTGATAATGCCTAGTAGAACCCATGGGATGATGCCTCAGCAAAAAGAACTGTAGACTGTTATCTGTGTAATGAAGGATGATTGTTTTAATTTTTCATTTCACAGGTTTTCTGAAATCTCTTTTTTATTAAAAATGAAATCTGCATAAAGAAGACACAATTTTTTTCAACCCTGAAGAATAGAAGTGATTTTTCTCTATAAAAGAAACAAAATGGCGATAAAATCTCCAACAAAACTAATAATAAGATTTGAGATACCTGCTCCTAACCCAAGTAGATGCGTGACCCAGGGAGCACTGATGTCTCTTGCCTATTCAGTGGTACAGAACATATATTTACTTCTTTGACACTCCTAAACCCAGGAAGACTGTGGCAGGGAAATCACTCAGAGGAAGGGGAAATGGACACTTCCCAATTGTGATGCTTGCTTTGGGTTTGGATAAACATTACCATGAAAATCCCTTCATGTAGGCAGAGTGGCCCAAACACTGTTTTCCCACCTGCTGTAGCAGACTCTGCCCAGGGTAGAAGTTCACCTGAGCAAGAAGGTACTTTTTAATTTTTAAAATGTACACTTTATTTTTTAAAGTGTGATGAGAGAATTTACTTCTGTATTAAAAAGTTAATTACAAGCTGTATGGTTGGCACCTTAATCACTCAAATCTAATAATTTGTTTAATTATTAAATTTAAATGATTTTTAATTATTTTAATGCAATTTTTAAAATTATTCCCATTCAATAATAGCAATAAGATACTTTAGGCAGCACATTTCTGAGAATCATTGCACTTCTCAGGTGACTGAAGTCACTTATTCTTCATCCTCGTGCTTCACGACACATGTGAGGCATGAAATTATTCCCTTCCAGTGTGATGCCTTCTCCTACTCTTATTGCTTAAATGATCTTAAGGATTAGAGTGCTAAAAGCATTGTGAGAAATTCAGGGTGGGGGGAGGGGAAGGAGAAGATAATATTTTACATTCGAGTTATCAACCTGATCCACATTCTGGTGATTTTTATTCCCATCAGAAGAGTCTGGATCTAATACACATCCATGGTATGGACTAGCAAAAATATGGAAGACACAATAACTTCCTTGACAGTGTGCTGTGAACAAAAATGGTCACATAAAGCAGAAACTACCAGAATTTAAAAGGTTTTGTGTTCGCAAGAATAAAGATAATTGCATTCTCTGTCCACTGATGGGTATTGCCAGCTGTCTCCTGTATGCAGGTACCATTCTTTGTTCCCAGGATTTTATGCATTCAGCTGTGATTTCTCTCTAAATCCTTTTACCATATCTTGATTGGTTTGCAGACAGAATACAAATTCTCTTGAGACAAATGTACCATTACCATTTTAAATTGTAATCTTTTTCAGAAAATGTTGGATTTTTGTCATTAACATTTGAGAACAAAAGACTGGAGTTTCAACATTTGTTGCCTCCTATGGGGCTTTTCCTCATATAAGGTTCTAGCTGCAATATGAGAAAACAACCTTAATTTCATGTCCTTTGCAAAACAATGTGTAGACAATGACAGAAACTTACCTTCTATGCATTTATTTTGCTGTAAGGACTGTAAAACACTAGCATGCATTTTTAGCTGGAGGACTACAGAAGTAATCTCTGAAGCCAATGTTGGGGAAATAGTGTATTTACTAAGTCATTACTTAGTAAAGTCCTTATTTACAAAGCCCTGGTGAGCACTAATCTCATGCTTAAAGTTATAAATGTAGCTGCATGCTCTGATGAATCAAAATTTTAGCTATTTCCATTTCTGCCTCAGTGACAAACTTCACATATTGCAAGAAAATGCTAGTGCTATTAATAAAAATAAAAGATCTCTTTGATATCCAAGGCTGCATCACCAAGCTGACTGTCCCTCAGTTTGAAATCTTGTATATATGTAATCAAATATTTATCAGTAAAACCTTACAGCACTAAACACAGCAAAAATTATTTTATACTTTCATACAATCCATCATTCATATATAAATAGCAAATGCCATGTGATAGATAATATGCAGTATATAATGTATATAGAATGTGTTTTAAAAAAATTATTTCCTAAAAATATCTTATTCCTATTTTTTCTCTTCTTCCTGCTGTACCTGCTCTGAAAACACTTTCATACCAGTAAAGTGGCAAAAAGCAGTGAGAAAACATGTCTGCTTTTATGTTTCACTAATTAAAGGCCTTTGATAAAATTATTTTTCTCCAATTTTTATTTGGTGAAATGTATATATCTTTATAACTTGTATTCTATATATGTTGTATCTGTAGGGCATGATCACTGCTTATGGCATTTTTCTTCACAAGAGAGATGAAAATGTAATTCTCACTGTCAGCAAAAACCAGTCTCTTGCTTTTTCACAGGTGAGAGGCAGCATCCCAGGAAAGGCAGGTTAATCCCAGTTACATGTGCTGTAAGTTTTATGCATATGCCATGTCTTATGTAGATGATAACGATGTCTTGTAGAATAAAATCTTTAGTTAAAGACAGAAGAATTTTCAAAGTTCTTTCAAGCTTGTTCTCCAAGTCATTCCATTGCATTCCTTTCTGGAAGCCTCATGGAAAAGTTTGTGATGGTTTGTTTGAGACAGCTACTGTGTCAGTTCTGATCCCAGTGGGCACATACATTGCCTTTTACAAATACTGAAGGGACTGGGAAATAAAAAAGAAGCAGGAAAGAATACTAGGATAGACTCAGGAAGGGCCACTGTGGTATTTGCAACATAATTTTCACATTTTCTGATTAATTTTTTAAGTAATACATAAGTTATAGGCATATAAGGCAGTCTGTCAGTGAATAGCAGACTCACTGGATTTCAAGCAAATTTTTCTGTTGTGTCTTTCAGAAATTTTCATCCCTTTTTACCCTGTAGTGTTCAACAGTAATTTATCCTGCTTATGGTTCAGAAAGGGAAAGGAGCTGTTAGCAGAAAATATTCATCTGATGTGCTCAGCCTGAATATTGGTAATAATAGTGAGAAAACTTCAGGTCTCTTCTCCCACTTTGCTGAGCTTAACAGTTTAGACAGCTTGGAAAGGACTTTCATCCTCTATGTCCAAGCTGAGTTGCAATTCTAAACACTATGAATCCAAATTCTTTGCCTCCCACTGCTCTGAATGACCGTAGTATTTAACATGCTGTGGGTTGCAGTGTTATGAAATGAATGCAATCCCATATAACTCAATGGTTCAATTCTGTGTACACCTGGGAGAGGTTTAGGAGAGATATTACATGTGCTTCACATCTGTTAGTTTCTGGGATTTTGATTCAGTGGTCTTTGGCTTGTTCTTTGCCCATTCATATTGTACCTATTTAAACTGCAGATGTGAACAAAAAAAATTAATTTCTTCCTATCCCACCTTTTAATACTGTCAGATGAATATGAATCTTAGCTCTCTGGAATATATTACACAGAATTTTCGTTTTGTTTAGCAATTATTAATACTTCTATAGCTGTGAACTCAGGCATATTTCTTTTTTAGGCTTTATACAGCATATTACATCTCCTGAGATGTGAATTTTCTGTATGTCATTTTATAATCAATAGCAGTTGTTATTTACATTTTCTTTCTGACCGTTTTTGCATAATATGCTTATCCTTTTATTATTCCTAGCTAGAAAATGCCAACATAATTTTATTTGCAACAACTGACATTTTGATAGAAAAAAAGTACTTACTTAAGTATTTTTAAATTATTCTTGGTTTGTTTTTCTTTTCTTCACAATACCAGATATCACCTTTGATTAATAACAATCATATATAGGCTTTGTTCCTGTTATCTGGGTGTCAGCAGTAATTGGAATCCATATCCATATCCTACCTTGCAATCATGCTGCAAAAGGCCAATAAATTCCCGCTGAGTGTGTTACTTGTTAAATTTAGTGCATTACATTCAGGGTAATGAATAAAAGCACTGGGCCGTTACTGTCTGGTTGGCAGAGGAGGAGTAAGAGCAGCCAGACTCCCCTGAGGCCCCAAGCAGGCTTAAAACTGTGACAGGCAGAATCAAGGGACTCCCTAAGCATCACAGTTCAGTTTGTCTCCCTTAATTTCCTCTTCTACCAGGATTTTTAGGGGAAATGGAGGTGAGATAATCTTGCACCCAAGCACAAAATGCACTGTGATGGTATACCAGTACTCCCTCGTGCAGATTCTCTTCCAGGCAAGTAATGCATCTGCATTAGACATTCAGCTGATGACAGGTTTTGACTTTGCTTTAAGAGATGCATGTATCATAAATATATATATAATTGGATAGATAGATGATAGATAGATAGATAGATAGATAGATAGATAGATAGATAGATAGATAGATAGATAGATAGATAGATAAACACATAAATGTAGGATTCTAAGCAATTCATGTAAACCTTCTGTTGAACTGCTGACTGATAAAAATAAACTCTCAGACTTTTGGATGTCTGAGCACTGCTTTAGCTGACACAGGAGCAGCTGTGTGTCTCTAACTGCAGGAAGAAACAACATGTACTTTAGTTCTGAACCTGGGCCTGGAAAGTTCATGAATTTCAGTTCCTCCTGGTTGGCACACAAATTTACTATGCTGAAATGATGAAAATCTGATAAATAAGGTTATGGAAGTAACAACACAGAATCTCAGTGAAAGGATGGACAAATCTATTTTGGGGAGGCTGGGAAGGAGTTTCACACTTTGTCAGTGACCCTCTTTTTTGTTTCTCTGTGCCTTTGAACAGTGGGATCCTCTGAGTGAACTCCCTGTCCTGAAAGAGGGGTCAGGCTCCTCTAGTGCCTCTGCAGGTTCCAAAGTTAGGAGTGTGGAGAGCTGTGTGCCCACACATGACCCTGCAGGAGGGAAGGGCCATGTCCACCTACAGCTGGAAATTTGCCCTGGAGCCTTTCCCTCTCATTCCCATGCCTATTCCCTCTTCCTTTGGGAGACCGTAAAAGGGAGACTAGGATTATCTCATTCAGACTCAGGATTTTCTACAGCTATGAAACTATGCATTCTGGCAATATTTGGATGTTTATGGTAGTTGCACTCCTTTTAGGGACAACTGTCGTGGCCAAAAATCTCCTGAACTGGAAATATTGGTACTATGTCAACATGTATGATGTAGATCCCAACTACATGTTATATTTTCAAGTGAATTAAAATCCACCAAACAAAGTGATCCTGATCTGATCTGATCTCTGCTGGACTCAGAGGATGTTAGCAGTTTGGAGCTGCTTTATTGAGTCCTTCTGAAGTAGTACTGGTTTTCGTTGTATTCTGTCACTACAGCAAAAAATCTTCCTCTTATCCTTCAAGAGAAAATTTTCAAAATTACCAAGGAAGTATATGTTCTTTGAGTTAAACCCACCACAGGATTCAGGTTGTCCAGCTTTCCTTCTAACTATCCCCAGTGGCTTAATATTTTTTTTTTCATTTTTGTGTTTTTCATATTAGTGTAGTTTAATATTGGCTGAAATAATTTGCTTGACGGTGAGCAAAACATTTTATAAGTAATGGAAGAAAGAGGATAAACCATGCAGCCTCCATATTTGCATGTAAGATTTTTGTTTTTCTTTCTTTTAGGGTTTTGAAGAATCTAGGTTTAAAACAAGATTATTTTTTTTTTGTATAAAATTATAGATATGGGATATCTGTACTCCAGGATTGGACTGTATATTCAATTCCAGAAGTAACTGTGCCTGGAAGTTCAAAACTAAGGAAGGCCTCTCTCACCAGAGAGAAAAACAAGATCCTTGCAGTACAAGGTACTGCATCAACTGTATTAAATAATTCCTCCAGGTTGTTAAGAGTTTAACATAAACCTTCACCAACATGAAAAGCAGTATATTGTTTTAGAAAAGGGTAGTCTTTTGATATGGGTGATCTCACACAAAATGAAATATTTGATGTTCCACTGTTTTAAATAAAAACGTGGCTCATGATGAAGGTAGGAAAAGCTCTTTCCTGAAATTGAATGATAATGAACTGAATTCATTATCTTAACCTTACAGTATATCACGGTTCTGTCTGGAAATTGCATTAAAACTTAAAATGACAAATCAACATTTCTAAAACACAAACACACATGCCTATGGAGCATACCCATGGAGAGAGGTTTTAAGATCACTTCGTTGGGAAGACAGTTCTGACTTCTGAGTGGTCTTGTGGGAAGCCTCCTAAGTAGGTTGCATTTCGTTAGGGAATGCAAACAGGTCCTCAATTCTCTCATTGTTAAACAGGAAAATACTACAGATGAGCCCAGATCCTCCAAAGAAATCCTTCTGAATCATCACAGAAGGGAGGTTGGGAATATTTGCTACATTCTGAAAAGCTCCACATATCTAAGAGCTCCAATCCCCTGTCTCAGGTCAGGCAGTAGTTTTGCTCCATGCCAGCCATTGACATTTGTTGTTGATGGATTTTTATTTCATATTCTCATGTTCAGCATTCCTTTCAGCTGGAACACTTAGTTTAAGGCTATCTGGATGCCATGGATAGAATCATCTTTAATCTTACCATCAGAAATTGTGCAGGAGCAGATCCAGGTGCAATGGCTGTTGACTAGCTAGATTTTTTTATATCTACCCATTAATTTTTGCAGATGGTCTGTGGGTTTTGTTTTTCTTTTAATATGTTCTAGTTCATGCTCTTCTCCTCTCTACCTTTTTTTTTCCAGTTGCTCTGGGGGCAAAATAAACTATGACAACGATCTTGAATGTAACAGCCCTATGAAAACTTTGATTATTTTAAAAGTCCATTATCTGACATTAGAACTTCATGTTTTTCAAGTATTTACTTACTTTCTGGACAATGTGTGCCACTTAGGTCTATATAAATGGAGCCAAACCAATATATCTGGAGAAGTAATCAGCCACAGTACTGTATTTGTGTCCTTTCCAAAAAAGCTAGTCTGTTGCCTCTACTGCCAAGATCTGTCAGGTAGTTTTGTGGAGATTAATGGCCCTGGTGGTTGTTACTATTTGTGCCTTTTTTTCCTTTCCTACACTTAAATTATTGCATTCCAAATGCTTATTTACTGGATAGCATGAATGTGCTGGGAAAAAAAAAAAGCCCAAACAATCTAGCATAAGGCACGTTGTGATCTGACCTTGTATTTTTCAATAAATTTATGTTTTTCAAGGTACTGGACTAACATAGCCCTCTGAAGTGCTCGAGGGATCAAAATCAACTGTCCCTTCAGAAGCAGTACATCAGTCACGTAAAGGTTATTCCAGTCCTGCCAGTATGGAAACGGATTTGCTGGACATTGACTCACTTGCCACTGATGAAGGCGGAGTTGAAATTACTGGCAAATCTCATGTGTTAGCTTTCCATCTCTAATTTGCTTTGATCAACCAACATTGCCACCAGGATGAAGTCAGATTGTACCGCTCATTATCATTTTTTCTTAGTTTCTATTTCTATTTTCAATCAGCTGGAGTGTTTTCTCCCCTGAAAACTTATGTGTGATAAGTTCATCATGTGGAAAAATAATTAGACAAAGTCATATTATTTGGATCATAGTTGAAAAAATATCCACTGACCTGTGTGCTGTTTCTTGTCAAAAGCTGCCATGAGCAAATATCATTGAACCAGTAAAGAAGCCTGTGAAAGTGGTAGGAGTTTATTTTCTATTTCAGCACACTATTTTTGCATGGCTTTTTGATGTGGTGGAAAAAGACTTTGGTCTTCTAGAAGTCTTTGTGCAAGCATATTTCCTAGCTCACATGAAGATATGTTTGTGGCTACTGGCTGAATAATTTAAACAACATACCAAAACAGCTAGAGATACATAGTCTGTGTTGTTGGGGGTTTATTTTATAGTGACTGCTTTTTTTTGGGTGCTTTTATTTTCCTAAAAACTTTAGATATTCAAATCATTAAAGGACAGCCTTCAGAACTTTACTTAATAGTTCCCAAATCATGGTATCTAACCAAGGAATCTTCTTCAAGCAGTTTTCCTGAAATTCATGCAAAGTGAGTAATGTTGGGTCATTTGTTTTTATTACTATTATTCCTGAATCTGGCTGTATCCTCAATTTTCTATTTCCTCTATAATAGAGTCTTGAGTAGGCCTTAATGGCTCTGACCAGCCCCACCTGAGGCTTTCACCCACATCCCCCATCTCGGGACCCACCAGCTCTATATGAGCTCATGTTCCTGCTCTGGAGGACTCTCTTGCAGTCTGAAAAGCTTACTTTTGGTGCTAAATTTTGGCCCAAAAAGGGATGTTAAGGGAAGCATTGTCTTCCTCAGGGAATGGTGGGCACAACTGCATGTGGGAGTTCTTTATCAAGAGGCACTTGCCAAGCGCCTGTTCAAAGGCCTTGTCTGAAGAGCACTCTTGTCTCTAAAAGATTCTCTGCAGAAAGTAGTTGTTTTCACTGTATATGTTTCTGTTAAGATGTGTAGAAGTGTCACATGTTCTGTTGCATGCTGTATTAATCATTGAGTCTTCTATTGGAGGAAAAAGCAGAAGGAAAATATTCTCCTATTTTATTCAGATTTTTCCCCCATTCTTCCTTTAAGTGAAAGTTCAAGAGCATAGGAAATTGATAGTGGCACCCCCTGTTTTAAATAGCTTGCTCTTCTGTTCAAGATTTATTTATTCCATTAAATAAAGACTTTGAGGTATTTTAGAAGACTAGTAAAATAATAATATTATTTATGGGACTATCTGATGGAAGTACTACAGAAGGAATCAAAAAGGGAAAATATTATGCGAGACATCTTAATAACTGGATGAACTGCTTTTAACTTGGGATAAGTTGAACTCTCCCTTGACAAGTTTAGATACACTCTAATGTTGTTATGGGCTTGTTGGCCCTTAGTAAAAAGGCCCTGAGTTCTGCAGATGAAAATAATAGGGGAAGGGTTGGAAAATATCTCTCATATCTATCTCAATAGATATTTTGGTGGTCATAGCCTATGATGTTAGATGGTATGGAAACCTTCTCCCTAAAGAAGTAATTGGAAGAACCAAAGCATCCTGCATGAGTGCACAGGCAAAGAAAAATGAGAGTCTTGTGGAAACTTGTACCTGGAAGAGCATTGAAACATACCTCTTCACATTAATTCAATCTTTAGCTATAGAGGCTGAGCTGGACAGATCTGATACAGGTTTTACTGGACTGGATAACTTGAGGTGCTGAATGATTTCTGGCCTAGCTGAGAAATCACAAATATGGTCATTGGTTACCTGTAAAATTATTATATAGTGATTCCTCTTTGAGCTTGTGAGGAAGAGCAAAAACACAGCACGATAAGAGTTTGTTAGGGGTTTTTTATGCCTATCTCAGAAGGAAGCAGGATGCTTTAGTAAGACAACGAAAAGAAGTGAATCAGCTTTTCTGAAAAAATATTAGTATAGAATAACAAAATATAATTACTATGGAAATACTTTGCATGACAGGGTCTTACTAAAAGGTGGATTCATCTAAGCTCAGATCTCATACTTGGCTTCTTTTCAAAAGAGAGATGCAAGTTCAAAAGGAGGAGGAAGTGTGACAGACTCTTCACTTCCCTTGGGTGTGGCAAGCATCATCCCTCTGTGCAGAGGAGTGGCGTTTCATTTAGTTGGTAAGTTTTGTCAGCAATATCCCTAACAGAATGCTACAAGCAAATGGACATCACTACAAGCCTAGATGAAATGTGTGCTTACAGCTTATTTATATTATCAATCACTGCATTGATGGTTTGTATCTATAAAGGAAACTACCCCTCAAAGATAATTTTATAAAGTGAGTTTGGAGGAGAAGAACAAGGTTGACTTGGAAAGATAAAAAACAATATAGATACCAAGTTTTGATTTGTGATTCCAAAGGTTTGTTTATAATAGAAAATACCATGAGAGAGTTGACTTGACCCCAATCTCTGGGACAGTTTATTGGCCTCTTTATTTTTTATACTTTTGGCTGTAGAGCTTGCTCAAAGAGGGAAACAGCATTGAACTGGAAAACTGTCTTGGAACAGTAAGCTTAGAGTTCCTGCAAGAGCTCTACAAACTTTCTTAATAACAGATGAGAGGCTGAGTTGTTTGATTACTCAGTTCTTAGTCTGGTTGATTTATATGTGCTTCTTAAGCTGTGATTGGCCTTGGAAATCCTTGAGTGAGGCTACCTACCAACTCGAAATGTGGAGATTATGCCTTCAGAAATATCAAACATATATCAAAAACACCTGGAAGAAATAATCTGCCAAAAGTTATCTTTTTATCCTGAAATTTTAAATTATCATAGAATTATTTAGTTTGGAAAAGTTCTTTAAGGCCATTGAGTCCAACCATTCCCCCAGCACTGCCAAGCCCACCACTAAACCATGTCCCCAAGTGCTACATCTACATGGCTTTTAAATGCCTGCAGGGGTGGTGGCTCCCTGGGCAGCCTGCCCCAAAGTTCAACAACCATTTCCATTAAGAATTTCTTTTAACATTCAATCTAAATCTCTCCTGGTGCAAACTGAAGCTGGTTTTTATTATCCTATCAGTTACTGCTTAGGAAGAGAAACCACCCCCCACCTGGCTACAACCTCATTTCATGCAGTTGTACAGGGTGATATAAAGTCTCCCCAAGCCTCCTTATCTCCAGGCTAAAAACCCCCAGCTGCTCCTCATCAGGCTTGTTCTCCAGACCCTTCCCCAGCTCTGTTGCCCTCCTCTGGACTCACTCCAGCACCTCAATGTCCTCCTAAGGAGGGGCCCAAAACTGAGCATAGAATTTGAGGTCCAGCAAATTCTGTGCCAAGTACAGGGGAATGAACAAAAAATATGCTTATTGCATATCTCTATGCATAAAATGGCAAGTTCAAATGTCTTCCAATATTTTGTCGTGTGTCTTCCAATATTTTATCATGATGAAAATATCTAAAGCTGCAAGAGAGAGTACTGCAGGACTAGATGACATCCCAGACTGCCACTGTTTGAGGATCCTGCCCCTTTAGAAGCAGTGGACAATTATGAAGACTATACATATTCAAATGAAAAATTCTTCTTCAAGTAACATCTGATGAAAGGCAGGAAGAACATGTCTAAAACTCTTAGAATCCACACTGAAATGAGAAACAACATTTCAACTGGGATGTATTCAGCTGGCAATGAATTTATAAGGTAGTTTGGCTGATATAGTCCAGACTCTACAACAAGATTGTGAGAAATATCTAGAGAATGGTCCTGAACCCAAAGTTTACTGCCAATATTTTGCATTATCAGCAAAACACAGAGTCATAAGGCAAATCTTGAGACAAATATTTGAGTTAAATAAGAAATGTAGAAGGGTGTAACCAGCCATTACAGTGTCCTATTTTCAAAATTGGTGGATATGTTGATGAAAACACCACATGTGGGTGTGGTGAGTAAAAGGGAGAGCAAAAGTGAGCACGTTTTAAAGGCGATATAATCAGGTAGTCATCATTGAAGGAGAGTAATGGAGAGCTTAAGAAAATAAAAGAAGAGGTAAGAATAAAAGAACAAAACATAAGAAATGGACTTGCATTTGCAGACTATTACAGCAAAGCTAAAAGCAGATCTGAAATGTGCAACTAACAGTATATGAAATTCACAATTAAGAAAATAAAGAAAAAGTAAATGCTAAGGCTCTGATGAGGATACAATTCTAGTTTTTTGCATTTTCAGATGGAAACCACCTCTCCTGTATAGAGCTGCTTCCCATCCCACAAGTTAGCACTCCAGAATTCTAAATGCCTTCTACAGGCCATATGTGAGCAGGAGACACTCGTTTGAAGTACTTCAGAAATGCAAGCATATGGAAATGTGTGTGAAGACCACTTCCATTGCTGGTTTGAACTTGGCGACGCTCTAGCAAATGGGATTTACAAATGTTACCACATAATTATACAGCTTTGACAAGTTCTTTAGAGGAATACCACCCCCCAGCATGTGTTGGGTACTTCTAAAGTTCACTTCCACTTCAGATTTCAAACTTCACTTTCCTCTTTCAGTAACTACTTCACATTTTCAATGAATATGACGGAATGTGGCAGGACAAAATGTTCTGATGGTGTTTAAGTCAAGGGCATGACACAGGTGTAAACAAAATCTAACCAAATATTTCAAGTTAAATTGAACAGATCTGGTCAAGGCTCCCAGTCACCATTTCTTGTTTCTTCTTTTTTCTCTTTTTTTTTTTTTTTTTAAATACATTTTTTCATAGATGTCATAAAATACATGTAATTGACTTTGTATTATATGTAGAGATATTTATTTATTTATTTTTGTGATTTACTGAGAAAAGTTTAATTGCTGGAGCTTAAACTGCTTTATCTGCTCTGCTGTTCTCCATAGAATCTCAAACAGCTGTTTGCACTGATAGCTGTTTTTCTGAGATGACATCTTACCTTGTATCATCAAGGTCTAGACAAAAGTGACACTTAAGTTTATGGAAAAAAAATATAATCTTACAATAAAGTGGCACTGAACTCCATAAATCCTCATTTCATATTAGTGTTTGTGGAGTGAGTATGGTAGAGCAAAATTTGACAGGATATTTTTTTCCAACCAATAATGCACTTTTTATGTGCTTATTACTTCTTAAGGAGTTAAAGGTTTATGTGCTTATTTCTTCTTTAAGGAGTTAAAGCTTGTATGGGACAGCTGGTGAAATGAAGGAGGAGTTAAAAATATATGTTACATCTTCATTTACTTCTAAGAGCAGAACAATGAAACTTCTGAGGCTTTTTCATACATATTATCTTTATTATGCTGGATGCTACCTGCTTGGGGTTTTTTAACCACACCATTTTCTAAATTTCACTTTCCTTTGCCCAGGGAAAGTGATTCATAAATAACACCTTAGCACTTATAGAATTTTTTTTTTTTTGTCTTTAATGCTGTTAAAACACTTTTTAGAAAGGATAGTGAGCATCATTATGTCCATTATATAGGCAGAAAATCTGCAGCAGAAAAAGGTTAAATGGCTTTACAGAAGGCACACAGAAAAGCAGAAGTAGCAGACAACCACCCACAAGTCCAAGGATAATTCTGTTCCTTAGTATTATAGTTCTGGAAGGTAGGAATAAGAAGTACTACACAGCCTCTTCTCTGCAAGATGTCTTTTCACAACATGGCTAAGTTTGGCTCTCACTGCTCTTTCTTGCTTAGCTGATACAGTTTCAGTTTTTACAACCATATGTGATAAGAGCTAACCTTAACATCTATAGAAATTGGTACTTAAAGGACCTTGTACTGATGTTATTAATAGAAGAAGAATTTGGAAGATCCCACTGCCGAGTGTCATCTTTGCTGGATAAAGCTTCTTCCTAAGTTTAACTGCCATGGAAGCAAATAAAAGCTCTGGAAAACTATTTTACTTAATACTTAGCAATTTAAATGAAGTTTTGCAGGCACCTAGAAGACCGCAGCAAAACAAGACAGTAAACAGTTTTTCATTCTAAATAAATTTAACAAATTTCTGTAACAATAACAGAGTAACAGTAGATGTTAAGTATGCTGACTTTCAAGAAGATTTCAGCACTACTAAACCGTAATAGATAACAAATTAAAGAAGAAGGACTTAGATGAAACAAAAGGCAAACAAATTACCTGGGAAGCCACAATTCATAACAATATCAAGATGGAAAGATCTTTCAAAGTTTCTGCAGTTGCCTGCTCAGCTCCAGGTAGGGAGGGATTGACAGAGTGGTGAAATGCAGTTTTGGTGCTTAAAAATATTTTAAAAATGGGAGAAATTATCTTGGAGCTGAGTGGGGATGGGATGAATGTCATGGGACAACTTCAGTATGCAAAGTTCAGGTAGGAATAATCAGCCATACTAAGGCAGGTACTAAGGAGCAACCAGGTAAATTGTGTATGGACAGGGACTTGCAATTGTTGAGAATAAAACCAGAAGTAAATATAATTATACTGGTGAAACCCAGCAAAATATATACCAGGGTGTAGCAACAGGTTTGGTTTTTAAGATACACTCATCTTACAGAACGGGAAGGAGCACAGCTGAATCACTGTGTTCAGTCCTGGCCACTGCTCTTACAGATTTGTTGAAGAGAATATGGAAGGACATTAAGAAGTCCATATACCTTAATTTGCAGGGTAAAATTATTTTGTTTCAATACTAGAAGTCTGATGAGAAACAAGACATTAATCCTTAAGAATGCACAGAGGAGAGGAATGATCTGTTCCCTGTCTTCATGACAGATATGCCAAGAAGGAATGACTTCATTTTCAGTAAGGAAGCTAAAAGTTAAATGTTAGATAATCTTTTTATCAGGAAGGAAAGAAAAACACTTCAGCAGCTGGTTTAAGAATGCTCCATTGCTAAATATGTCTTTGGAAATGTGAATCATGGACCCTTTCTGAGGCTGAGGGGGTCCTGGGTAAATCCTAAGATTCTGCTGTCCCTAGCCACTGTTTTGACTTGAGACATTCCAAACACAAGCTTTACAGCCCAAATAGTGCAATCCCCCACAGAGCATAAAATCTGGGGTTTCAAGATTTCTATAATCTTATTAAAGTACAAAATGTTTATAGCTGTCACAAACTTACCAAAAAGCATAAACTTCCAGATGCTTTTATTAGTATTTTGCTGGGTCTGCAGACATCATGAAACATCAATACAGAGATGTGACCAGCACATTTCATCCTGAGGATGGAAATCTGTGTTCACTCAGAGTAAAAGTCACGGGAGTATCACCTGAAGCATGCTTAGGCCTTGCCTTTGCAAATAACATAAGCAGGTGAACAGGTCCTTTCTGCAGCTGTTTATGGTTAGTTTTGCCACACTGTTTATTTGTATACATTTTTTCTTAATTAAACTTTAGCAAGAGTACGTTAGAATCAAGAGTAGGTAAATTAAAGCACTGCAGGTCAGAAGCCTATTGAAGCAAGCAGACATTTCCTGTTCTCTCTGTGTTGCCATGTGTCTATATGGGTAGACACTGAAGCAGGTATGTGGGTAACTTTTGGAAGCTTCTGTGAGCTGGATTTGGTATGCTGGGTTATCCCCTGCTTTCTTTGGTGTAATCAGGCTGATTTATGTCAGCTGGAAAATCTGGTGCTTTATTTTTAGCATTCAAACACACAGAAAGAATTCATGTTCTTGGTTTAATCCACTGCAACACTGGGATTTAGTGAAAAGCTTGTGTAGAGATGACAGGACTACTGACTGCATAAGCAGAGGAAGGTGAGGGGGAGGAAGGTGCAAAGAATGTTTTTGAGAAGTAGATTAACTTTGGAATTTTAACATGCAGTTATTATTGAACAAATAAACTAGGAGAATATTTCTCTTCAGAAGGGAAGATTGTGTTCATTTTCACAGATAATCAGTCTGTTTCTTTAATGTTAATAAGATGCTGTCAGGACTTTCTTGCATGGTTTGTTGTATGCTTTTATTTCTTCAGTGAAACAGGGGAATTATCTAAGAGAGGATGGAAAGGAAACTGGTTCTGAGTAAAATTTCTCAAATGAGCTTAGTGAGCTAAGCTTCAGTGCCAAAATACAATTTATAGTATATATACACCAAACAGAATATTGTTTGTTCCATTCTTTTGTTTCAAAGTGTAGTAAATTAGGCAGCATGGAGTTAATAATGAGCAAAAGTGGCCTATTCTACATAGTCTTTTTGCATCCGTGCTGTTACTTCCCACTGGTCTGTCTCCTCACTGGGACAGTCCATTTCTTTCTTCTTTCTCATCTTTGTGTTTAAGTTCAACTAGGACCAACCTATTTTCAGCTAGTCTTGGATGCAAGGGCAGATAAATCAGGTTGTTGAAAGCTTTGAATTTCCTTAGGCTTTCCTATTTCCAGTGGGATAGGTGCTCAGGAATCTCTACAGCAGAAACATTTGTTACGTGAATGTGGGCAGGTCCCTATACATATTTGTGGCCCCCTCACTGGCCATTGCACTCAGATTGACCTCAGTGGCCTCAGAAGAACAGCAAGAATCTGAGAATTCAGCTTGTAAGGATTGCCAAGAAGCAGCCCTCCCCTGTATATTTACAGAGAACCCATTTCAGGAAAACAGCATGGTTTGTGTTTGTTTCCAGCAGTTAGAACAGCTTCCTTTGAGAGGTATTTAGTCCTGTGACACCAGTCCTGGACTACAGTTCATGGAAGGGCAGCAAGTTGGCTGCAGATAGCCTGGGTTATCTCTCAGGGCAGGAAAAGCAATTCTTGCAACAAAAGCTGAGCTGAGGCGGTAGGAGTCTGAGAGGGCTGAAAATAAACAGGTTTCTAAAAGTCCTTTTTTGGTTTCACAAATATCATAGCAGGTTATGAAGTGCATTTCAGAGCACCAGAGAAGCAACCTGCAAGGTATTCCCTGGAGCTTTTAGTCACACATATATTAGATCATTACAGCTGTACAAAGGCATTTCAGTTTTTGCCCTTAAACAGAACCTAGTGCTGCTCTTAGGCAATGAACTCTAAGGAAGAAAAAAATATTTTGTGGAATAATTCCATGAAAATACGTATCGGTATGAAGACATTGTCAGCAATCATTTCAAAACTCCATTTATTTCACAGTGAACTTTGTGCATGACTTCAGGGGGTATGAAATGGAAAGATAGGGAAAGCAATTTACTAAATCCAAACTGTGCCAAGCCTTGTCACCCATCCCTCAGTGGGAGCTTTGCCCTTCCACTTACGCCAAATGTCACCGTCCTGGTGAATGACACAATATATACAGTGCTGAGCTCACTCTAGTCTGCCTAGAGAAACTTTCTCTTCTCCCAGTTCTCATTTCTTCTGCTAAAAGTGATGCTTGCACCAGTGCAGATATAAGTGCCAAGTGGCCTGATAATTGCTCCTGCTTCTCCCACAGCCCAAAGCGAATACACCCCATTACTTGTAAGAGTAATTTGCTTTTTTCTCAGACCTGCAAGGTGCCTATAGACAGTCGGGGCAGTGGATCCTCAGGAATGCTGCAATGAGACAGCACAGGTGGGATCCATCTCACCTAGTTTAGTTTAGATCATACTACTTTCATAGTGGGCTTTCTGTCCAGTAGTTGCTAATCCTGTATGTTAACTCATATTTAATTTTCCTCCTTTTTCAGTAGAAAAAGCTTTAAATAAGGAGTAATAAGAATATTTTCATGCTCAAATAGAAGAGAACTTTCCCAAGCATTCTGGGAAAAAAAAAGCCTTGAAATATTCATGTCGTGTTACGTAGACTGTCCATGAAATATGCATGGAAAATTATACAAGGTACTAGAAAAAAACCCCACACCACTGGAAATGGGATTCTTTAATTTAAAAGACAAGTCTTTATCTAGCAAGGAGAGCAAGAATATAGTAAGAGCTAGACATGTCCCTTGTCAGTGTCATCCTAGAGAAGGCTGACTGCTGGCTCTGTAAAGCTGAGCGAACCTGTGCCTTCCAGCCACCAGACTTTCTCGTGCTTCCACAGGTGTTATGTAACACATGACATGCTCTGAAAATACCAGGTGGAGACACTGCTTAGCAAACACTAACCTAGTTGTAAAAGACCATCAGCAAAGCTTCCTTCAGCCAAATGTAATTGCTCTGATGGTGGTTAAACAATTTTGTTGAATATCTAGTTGTCCAATAAAGGCCATTATCAGTCAGGATAGCATCTGAGCATCTGGCAGGTGACTTCCCCCAGAATTATGAGTATAGTATCTGTACTTTTGCCATGCTTTTAAAACAAACCTCATAGAAAACATTATCCTGCACATTTAGGACAGGTTCCTCCCAGAGCTGCAGGAACAACAGCAGATAGAGAGCATGACTGGAAATCATGTTGCTGCTTTTACTCCAAAATTCCACTCTAGTTATTAGTCATTAGGAAACAAACATAATGGGGGAAAATCCATTGATAAGAGAGATGTGTTTTCGTTAATAAAGTCATATCATCCAGATGATAAAACCTGCCAATCCCTAAGACACTATTGAGGTGTCTGCACAGAAAGTGGCTCCCAAATTGCACTGAGGCAATGAATGGTATCTACAATCATAATCTTTGTGCAATTACCGTCCGTCCTCTGAGCTCAAACATTTTCTAACATACTGGTTGATCTGGAAAGGCCCACATTGACAGGGTGGTTTCAAACCTCTTTTGTTTCATTAAGAAAATTCAAATTTTCTCACCTGTGTACTACCATCGACAACAGTGATAACCTCATTACAGATGTCCCATGCTGGCATGTCCCAATCTTTCCTCACTTCTACTACTTGGGCTAATACATGAGCCTGTGTGTTTTGTTAAATGTTGCCAAGCAGAGCAGCTTAGCTGACCATCTGCATCTGGCCCTGAATTTTGGGCAGTGGCTTGGGGACACATTATTCCAAGGAACTTCCTTCCAGTTATGCTTGTGCCATGTCCCCTTGCTGTGGCTGTAGATGGGCCAGTCACTACTCTGTGACCAGGCTCTAGCTTGGCTTTGGCAGGCTGGCACTCTGCAGCTGCCCTGGGCCCTGGAAAAGCCCCAAATATACCTCCAGATGCCCTTGTGCTGGTAAACCACAAATGCTGCACCAGTTCCACTTGGGAGGCTGGTCTGGGTGTAGGTACTGCCAGAATGGAAGGTGGAGATGGATTATTGCCAGGCAGGAGAGGGATCAGGGGACTGGTAAATGTGCTTTGTTTGTTGGTTGCTGTAGTTTGAAGCGTACAGCAGGTGAAATTCTGCAATGCTGATGGGCTGGTAGGGGGGAAAGGAACATGGAGCATGATCATGTAATGCTTAATATCAAGAAAATGCCAGCAAATATGAAAGCAGTTGTTTGCACAGTAGATGTGAGCCAGCTGGCTGCGTGGCCATGGCTGCAGTGTAACATTAAATATGCAGCAGTTACTGAACTGCAGCTCACTGGGAGTGATACACCTCCACATTATCCTTCCTTGTGTCGACAAGCCCAGAAAGAGAGAAAAAAATAAAAATAAAAAGAAAGATAAAGATAAAAAAAAGCTGAGCTGAGTCTACTCTACTTAAATGCTTTCAAAAGAGTGTATTCCAGTCTGGTTTGGGCTTCAAAAATTTTCAATTTAAAGATTAGGTTTTTTTCCCCCCCTCTTATTTTTCAATCAAGGAAAATGATATTAGGCTGCATCAGATGCAGGCAATTACAAGCTCCCTCCTAGATATCTTGAGATACATACATTCATGCAATAGAATACAAAAGTTTACCATGTTTAGGTGTAAGTTACAATCTTTTGTACATTATAAAAGTATTTTCCTTATGATAAAGAAAACTGAGTGCTGAATATGCATTCTAATTGCATATTCACTCTCATTCTACTTGCTTTCTTTGCAGACCAAGATATCACTTCAATTAAGAAAATTATGTATAAACTTATCTTACAATCTGTTTATGGGAGAAAATAATTTTAAAAAGATTTTAGAGTGCAATGATATGGTTTTATATAGTGCTATTACAGTTATACTCTCTCTGAATATTGAGTCATTGTCATGGGAGAAAAAAGACAAAGGGAGGAGAAGATTATATAGTTTGCTGCAAATTTTGTGCATTTCATGTTTTTTTCACTATTTGTAATAATTTTTAGTGTTACAATGCATCATGGTGATGGTACTTAATGAAATTTCTAAAATTTAAATAATTTTTTCAGATCACAATAGACTTCGTATCACACCTGTTTGAAATGCTTTACTTCTCTGTTGATAAAGGTAATGGTTAAATTTAAGAAGGGGAGAAACTCTATTTTTCTTCTTTTTCCTAACATTTTCTATATAACCAATTCTAATGTCTTCCTATCTGTGTTTTGCACTGAAGTTTTTGAGTTTCTGTTGGTTTTTGTTTTGAGAATTTTTTTATTACTACTGCTATTACTTTTTTGGCTCTAATAGGGAATATATACACCTATACCAGTGTCTTTATTAACAAAAAAAATTCACAGAACTCAAAAGCCTACATCATCATTGAAACTACAGGGAAAGTTTCAGTTTGAAATAAGTAAATGTCTGTAGAGGGACTTCCATATCAGCTGATAGTCATTTTCCTCTTGTACTGTAATTTTAAAAATGTATTTAAACGTATTTAAATTGCACAAGGGCAGGGATATTTATAACCTGTTTAACCCATGCTGCTCCATGCTGACCCAGGGCAGTGCCTTTCCTATAGACAAACTGGGTGACTTCTTCTGGGACATGGGATGAGTTGTTTCCAGTCAGAGATTAAACACTACTTAATTAAACAGTTTCTAAAATGCAATATGTACTCATACAGTATATGCTGCTCCTAAAATGTCACAATGAATTTACTCAGTGTTTGGTAGCTTCTTGCTATTCTTGCTATGTAATATCTGAGTTATGGCAGGGCAAGTGCTGGCAACAGAATTTTGTTTCCACTTGCACAATTGTAAAATTGGTGAAAAGATCTTTTTTTTTTTCTCTCAAGGGAGGTTCTTTCCTAATGTCCCTTCTAAAAAAATCTATGGCAAGGATCTTAATGATCTCAGAGCAAACTAGATTGAGTCCTTATGAGCCTCTCGAAAAATTACTTTAAAATATTTTTAATGTGATTCCGTTTCAGTAATGCCTCCTCTGTTAGCTTTTGTATTGACTGGAAATAAATATTTTAAATTACTCTACATGAGCTTAAGGTTAGACAATAGAAATTGTATCATCCTTCTTTTGTCACTAAGTATGTCCTTTTCATAGGTGTGTAATTTTTTTAAAAAAATCTATCCCTCTGTCCCTCCCAGCTCCCTCTTTTTTTTCTTCTGCTGCATTGACACTTACTGGCTCACAATTTTTTAATGCTTGTGCCCTATGAAAACTCAGGGCTTTCCAAAATTGCAAGAAGAACAACTGAACCTGTGACTTTTATGTGGGGTTAATAGACAGAGATATGTAATCTGGAGGCTGAAATTGTCCCTTCATTCTGCAGTTCAACATTGAGGCAACAATTTGGCCAGGAGCTGGCTGTGGTCTGGGATATTGTGAGGCATGGCTGTATATTCCATGTACCTGAACCATTGAAAGGCCTAATGGAACTCCTGGTGACTCTCCCATCTCTCATTTCACACTCAAGGCAGCAGTTTTAAAAGACTACAGTTTTAAAAGACTGAGAAAGGTAAGTCTGGAAATTAACAACAATGTAGGTAAGTAAGGAAAAGAGGCTAATTCTAGGCAGTTTAACATGGGTTTTGTGGTCTGCTGAGAAAAATGGGCCTTGTTCTCTTATCTTTCCTTGTATGAAGTAGTTACAATAAGAGCGGAAAATGTCATTTCTTCCAGCCAGGGATTTACAAAGCCATATATATTTATTTTTTTATTATTATTATTTTCTTTGTTTGTTTGTTTTTCTGGGCTTTGGGTATGAGTATAGAACTCTCTTGTTAACCTCAGACAGGTAAACTCACTAACTCCATAGAAAGGAGAAAATCATAGACAGTGAAAGATGAAATGCGAAAAACTGACTTGCAGGTTGTACTAAAAGGCAGCTGGATGCTCTTTGACACACATCTACCTGGTGCTATGTTTAAGGCATTAAACTGATGAACTGATGAACTGGATGAACTGATCACTTTCTGTGTGTTAAAATCAGTCAGAAGAGAGCATTTCCTCTGTTGCAACCTTGGGTGACTTTCCAGATGAGCGTCTTATGCTGATTGTATGGCACTGTGGGAGCCTTTACTAAGTTCAAAGTAGCAAGTGCTTCATCTGATGGTGCCTGTGCTGTGAGCAAAGGTCACATGTAGAATGCTGGATTGTTGAATTTTGGGATCTAGTTCTATCAAAGAGGTTTGAAGGAACCTAGCCAGGCTTGGTGTTTCATATCTAGGAGGTTGAGGGTCAAGCCCTGGTTTTGATTACAATGAAGCAAATTAGGTCCAAAACCACTTCAATGTAAACACTAATTGTATTCTTGCTCTTTGATACTTCCTGAAAATTATTTGGGTCTTTATCTCCTTCTTTTGTTGCTTTCTGACTGAATTTTTTTTGTCTTTGTTTCATGTGGATGTGTAATACTCTAGGACAGGGAAATTATTTATAGAATTAGGTACTGGATGTGCATGGTTGTAATTCTTTCTAATTTGTTTGTTTAGTTTTCCAGTACTAAAGTGTATACATACATGAATTCAGTGTTCTGCACACAAAGTGTTGAACTTCAAACACATTTCCAAAGTTCAAGACAAAAGAATGTTATGTTTGCATGACTATTAAAACAAATTATAAGTGTGATATTTAATGGTTATAGATCTGCTGATTGTATGCCTCCACAGGAAATCTCTATTAGACTTTAGTAAGCAACACTTCTAATTTTGTTTTAATATATTGAAAATAAAAATTGTATCAGCTTGTATCTCAATTCATGGTTTCCCATTGTATTCCATAGTGCCATGGATAAAGGACCAGCTTAGAGGAAATGTGAAGTTGGTTGAAGGTGGGAATAAAAACCCAGTTATAAATTATTTTAAAAATAAATTAAAAAAAAAAACAAAATAAAGACAGAAGAGAAGGCCAAATTCTGTACTGAGGTGGTTAAGTAGATGTCCTTGTGTTGTTTAGAGGGTTTGAGGGAGGGTGATTGACCTGAACAGCCCAACAGGACTTCATGCAAGTACAACTGTGCCCCCAGGTGGAGATAACTGAGCTCAGGGCTCACACTGCCCCACCCAGAGGCACAGTGTTTGCCCACACCCCAAAAGTCACACTGGTTTCACACTGGGACTAAGTCTGCAAATTTTTGCTTTGAGGGCATGGTCTTTGCTGTGCAGTGTGGTTGCAGCTAAAAAACTGAAAACTGCTATACAATGAGACATAGGGGTTTGCAGGTTTTTTGGGTTTTTTTGTTGTTGTTTTTGTTTTGTTTTTGTGTTTTTTGGGTACTTTTTTATTGATCTTGCTTTCCAGTATAGATGCAGATGCTGGTACTCTTTTTATTTAACCAAATTGCTTTTTTCTTCTAGCTTGCACCCTATATTTTCAACTACTTCTGCTTCATTTCTTAATAATAGCCCAGCTGTCTCTTGTTCTTCTGTGTCTTTGTTGATGCATTACCTAGTTATGCCTCCTGAGAGTTTGCTTGCTGAGCCTTTATAATATCCAATGGAAACAGTTTTAGGGAATATATCATTTTACAGAGAAACACCTATTTAGTTTCCATTCCATATCATTGAAAGTGCCTTTTCAACAACCTCAGCTTAAGAATAAATTTAGAAGCAGAGGGTGTGACATTAAGTTAAAGAGTGAAGTAAGATCCTGGCCTTGAATTTAAAAATATGCATAAAGAGAAATTCAGTGGGTGATGTGATAGTCTCTGTTAACAACAAAGTGAGGATGAGGTGACCCCTCTTACATCCTTGTGGTGTGCATGACTCCAGTATTGAGTACCAAAGTGTGCTCTGCTTATCTTGACATCTATGGCTGGATGAAAATAGCAGACGAGGTTTTGACCAAAAACCTCTCCAAACTGGAGCAGTGCAGAAAAATCTCAAATTGATGACAAACCATCCTACACTGTTGTATTTCGAAGGCCTTTTATATAAGTAAAGAGCAAAGTTGTGGGCATTTGGAAAAATCTGCCTGGAGAGCAATTCCTATTCATACTGCAAAGAAGGGGAATGAAAAATCCCCTTCCCTTCAGCCTTTTGAGCCTAAAGGGAGCTTATTTAAAGTAAATCAAGAGGAGAAATATGAAAAAATGGTAAGAGAATGTCGCCCTGAAAACTCAGCTTCTGAGCTTGCTGACATGGTTTTCTAAGGACTTTCCCAGGACAGTAACTGTAAACATAGATATGTGTACATTCTTTCTGTTACACGTCTTGTGATGGGCATCTCTCATGGCCAGTGCAGTGGGAAAGTGTTATCCTGACCATCCAATCCCTGGCCGTGGTCAGAGGCCTATAAATCCTGGGAGGAAAAATAAACTCTGCTCTTCCTTTCACCACACCTCAACCTGTGTCCGCGTGATCTATTCATCTTCAGCGGTAACAAGAGAAATTAAATCTTTCTCTACTCCTAAGAGAACAAGCATCTCCATTTCTGGTATGCAAGCTTTCCCCCTGAATAGACCTGTGTTCATATAAAACTATTGAATTTCCAAATATAAATAGCTATTGGCAGCATACTGGTATGATCTTTTTTTTAACCTGGGCCAAGCAAGTGAGTGGCACTGAATATATGAGTTTTCTCAGCCAGCCCAGAGAGACTCCTTTGCCAAGGTTTCAAACTCAGCAGCTTTGTTGACATTACTCCAAAGAGAGCCATCTAAAGTAGAAAAGGACCCATGGATTCAGCTTAGGACAGAATTGATAATATCTTATATTTCCACCTTCCAGTTTCAAACAGAGTATTTTTGAGGTACTGAACACTAAACCCAGTAACTATTTAAAATTCAAAGACAGAAGCCTATTTACCCTGTGAAGACTAGGAACAGCGTGCCAGGTGATATGATGTAAAACAATGTTTGTGCTCTGGCTTGAAGGGAAATTGATTTTTTATTTTTTTTTCAGCCCAGAAAAACAGTACAAGTGGAATTGTGAACATACCAGACAGATGACTACATATAAGTGTGAAGGCTTATTTCTACTTAGATCTCCCTTGGTGGTCAATAGTTACACAACTATTTTTTTCTGGTCCAGAGCAGCACAGAGGACTCTACCTGTCCTTCTCAAAACAGTAGGGGAAACTGAAAACAATTGTTAGAAATCAATGTATACATCCCATCTTATTTTTTCCGTTTCCTTCAGTTGTTGCCAACTACCCCAGAAGACAACTTTTCATGACCTGAAGTAGCATGTGGAAAGCAATGAGAATTTCTTTGCTGCTAAACTTTTGGTCAGATTTGTGTAAAGACTGGTTGAAATTATTTAGACTGGAAGGGTAAATGACTTCTGCAGTAGGGGCTGCTTCATGAAAGTAAGCCTGAGAAAAGAAGTGAGCCCTGAAGAGTCATGATGATGACACTGTTCTCTTAAAATTATTTTATTTTAATTTCCTGTGTCATAGACTTTGAAATATAAAGATTTTAGCTTGAGTTTTGAGTTTATTTTACAATAGAAAATGCAAGCGTCCACTTGTGGTTGTCCCATGATCCCATCATGAAAATTATCAATTTCTTCCTACTACTTTCTATTATAATGGAGAATTTTAACTGGAAGTCTCATTCTCAAAGGTCATACTGCAGTCCAATTGTTACTCAGCAGATATGTATATTGCATGAGATTTTTGAGCCTTTGGTAGCTTCAGTCTGGGTATCCTCAGTTCTGGGACTCACCTGTTTCTTTGCCATACTTGGATCTTCTCTGAGAGGCATAACTTGCCACATTCTCCCCTTTTACCTAGGTGAAGGTATCACCTATTTATTCACAGAGAACTTCTGGTTGTCCAAGGAAATTTTCTCTTTCTGACAGCATGTTTTCTTTTGTGATATCTCTGGATTTTTGTTTCTTGTTGCAGGTGTAAGCAAAATTTAGGAGCAATAAAGTAAATCCTAAGACATTGAATCATTCAATATCTTCTTGTTTTCTTCAAAAAGGAAAAGTCAGCAAAATCTTCAATGGTGCCACTCTGAAATTCAACAGAGTGTAGCAAAATCTGTAACTCTTTTAAATCTATATTTTTTATTATCTTAAAAACATTTTCTGATTGTCTTAAGGGTTAAAGATGATGAGGTCTAGCTGTGACGTCTGATCTTTATTTTACTGTTATGTGCCCAATAAAATGCTCATCAAATGAGAGTCACTGAAAAAATGCATTTTCATGAGATACATTCAGTGAAGGAAGGCTTTGTCTAAGTGCAGTAACTCCAGCCATGGAAAATGGGGAACACTAATCTAGGATAGTCATAGCTATATTTTTTCCAGGCATAGTAATCCAACTGCAATCCATACTTTGTGTCAGGGCAGCCTTTCCTTCACTATTTTCACAGGAAGTTCTTTCTCCGTTTGGTTCATACTTCAACAAATACACCAATTTGACAGTAGCACTGTTCCCTTTTCTCACCTCTTGTCTTTAATTTTCTTTCAATTCCTCTGTGGCTTGTGCTGTTCTTTTACATAAAGGGGCAGAATTACCCAGTCTTCATGTGGTTATGAAAAAATGCTTATAACAATGAAAGCTTCTCTTTCAAGTTGCTAACAAAAGCACGAAATATGCTGATCCAACCACCTTATTTGAATAACCATGTTCACTTCCTGGAAGTGATTTGGCAGAAGCTGTGATTGTCTGTCTTTGACTAGACATGCCCTCACATATTTTGTTTCACCCTTTTTTTGGTCCATACCATCAGAAGCTGTAGCTGCATGCGCCTCCTGTGTAACACAGAGCAAGTATTATTTGGACAAAATGCCATATCTCAGTTCAGGGGTTTGCTAAGTTAGCAAACCTCTTTGAGTTTGAGGGCGTTCTGGGTTTTTAGTACAGCCAACCATTCCAAACTCTTTAACTTGTTATCTTTTTAACTTGTAGATACCAAAACACCATCTTTGCTAAATATTCCTTTACTACTTATGAATATGCACATCTTTGCTTAAGTATATAATATTTCCTATGTGCTGGAATTTTGTATTGTGTAAATTTGCATAAAGAATGTGTCAGCATCATATGAATCACAGTATTTCTGCATTTATACAGCCTTTCTATTCTGTCTTGTGAGTTTCTGTTTTCCCAGGATTACATCTCTAAACTCCTTAGTTCTAGTCTGCTACCTCTTTTTGAATGCAATCTTGTTGCAGTTGAGAATATTGTTATTGATTTGTAATTATTAACTAAATGGTTTATCAGTGTAATTGATTAATTGTTCTCTTCTGATAAAATTATCTTTCTCTCTGGTTGTCTGTGCACTGAATTTCAGACTTAAATCCAGAGGAGAAAAATGGCTAAGCACTGTATGTCCTGAATTTTTATCTATTTATTTGACTGAACCACAATATTAACAACAGCAGATTTATTTGGGAACTTGTGTTCAGCCTAAAATCCATAAACAATTTCTGTTCTTTTTTTTGGCTAGTGATCAGTCCACCTTAGCTGGTGTGCCTATACCCTCATGTGCGTTTACCATGCACATGATAGCCCTTTCAGCTCTCATCCACTGCATCTTGGGTTGTGGTATTACCTTGGTGTGCTGCTCCATGCTGTGCTCTTTGGGGTTTGAAATGTAGAACCTTGTGCGCTTTTTGCTTTTGATTTTTTTACACTGAAACTATGGGGGAGTCAAAATTCAGAAAGCAATATTTCTAAAACACAGTTTATTTTCCATGAATACTGGTCTAAAGGCATGAGTTACTTTGAGAAATGGTTAAATATAGAGTAGTTTCCAGTAGACTTTTCCCATCTTCTAGGCCTAACATCATATATTGTTGACAGTATCACACTTTGCCAGGACATGCTCTAATGAGTCGAATTCTTGATTCTGTTGGATTTCATAACTCTGTAAGAATAATCTAGATAGATCATTTCACTAACTGTAACTGTTGCTTATCCTATTTTTTACTGTATTATCTCTGCAGGGATCACCTAGTGTCTAAAATACATGGCAAAATCATCTTAAAATGTAAGGCCAAAATTATACAGCTTTTGGTGATTTAACTATTTTTGTGCTATATGTTGTGCAGACTGACACACCATCACTGGCAGTGACATAAAGGGACCCTGTTGATTTGTTAACAAGGGACTTAAGCAGAAGAATAGCTTTCTGACTTTTGGTTGAAAACTGGATCTTTATCCACATATTTTTATGTTTGGGGTTTACTGGAGGTCTTTGTGGATTTTTCCATTTGTTTGGGGTTTTTGGTTTTGGTGGTTTTGTTTGTTTGTTTGGGGGTTTTGGGGGGGTGGGTTTTTGTTGGGGTTTGGTTTGGTTTTGGGTTTGGTTTGGTGTTTTTTGATCTTGGGTTTTGGATTTTGTTTTGTTTTGTTTTGCTTTTTGTCAGGGTGTGACATTGGTGGCTTGATTCTTTTCCCCAGGACCAAGATCAACAGAGAGAGACTTGTTTTCTTGTATTTGGGGTCAGTTGTTTATTCTTTCTTATCTATATTGCATATTTACAGAGTACAAGGAGATACATACACTAGGGTAGCAAGGTGCAAAATGGAGAAACAAAGAATCTCTCCAAGGCCTTTTATGTGTCCATTTACCTAATAATCAAATGCCAATTATTATTTTCTTCAGTGACCCAATGACCCTATGCCTGTGTGCTGCAATGCAGATTCTTTCATCCAATCATTCATTATTACCCAAAAACCCTTAGAAGATGAAGAAGGAAAAATAACAAGAAAGAGAGACTATGCCCCAAATTCTCCATCTTGTAGCTCATATATCAATATAACTAGAACTCCAAACTCTAACTTTCTCACCCAGTGATTTAATACAATTCTGTCTAACTTACACACATTCTCAGTTTCTCTGCTTAGTTCTAGCAGTTTTCTCCATGGCTTTAAGTTAAACTCAGTGTTCTCTTGGGTGTGAGAGCCTGTCAGCACAGGTAAGGGAATATTTCATATGCCTCTGACTCCATCATCTCCCCATCCTGTTTGAACCAAGAACATTTCCTTAGCAGCCTTGTCTACCATTTGTCAGATACTTTGAAGTAGACAGGGCACAAAAACCAAAAGGATTACGATGATAACTAACACAAATATACTTATCCACAGTGGTGCAAGGTTCAACCAAATAAACAAACCATCCAACCACGATCCCTTTTCAACTCCAAGTTTGGCAGTGCCCTCCTTCTATTGTTGTATGCTCTTGTAGATAGACTCCAAATGATGAGACAGATTCATACAACACATTTCTTCAAATTCTTCCATCCTTGTCCGTGTGCTAGCAAAAGAAAATCAACGGCTGCTCTGTTTTGCAGAGTGAAGTCTCACACTTTGAACATTGGTTAACAAATTGCTGGAAGCAAGAGAGATGTAATGGGATTGCTTGCTTAGCCAGCAGCCTAGTCAATCCAGTTGCTTCAAGGCTGCTATTGAAGCTGCCTGAGGTAAAAGGAGAACTATTACAAATCTCTGCCCAAAATTCCATGAATTAAAATCATCATTGCAATCCAGTGTGTATCAATCTACAAACCTCTTCCTTCTGTGTCTCTTTTCTTTTATCATTTTTACATTAGGTGTCAGGAGAGAGAGTTTTCCAACACTGCATGGACCACCTGTAATGTTTGATAGAATAGCAGGGAAAATTCTGTCTCCACAAATGAGAAAAGTCCCTTGTGGCAATTGCAATGGAACATGGTTGGGTGGTGTGACTATGACTGATGTGAAATTGCACAAAGATGTCACATTTTTGTACAAAGTGTGATTTGGAGTGACATCTGTAACTTTGCTTTGTTTTGACACAGGAGAACCAAATACTATACAAAAATTCATTCTCACTGAGCCAAGGATTTCCAGTTCTTGGGGTTTATAGGGTGCCCCAGGGAGGAATTTGGTCCAGATGTCCCATCCTTCAGTAGGATTTAGAATAGATCATGAGAGCTTTGGAGTGATGGGTTGTTTTTTTTTAAATGGTCAATCGTCTAATGGCAAACTGACCAAGCAAGTCAAGAATGGTTTCCCTGGACTTGAGTGAGTCAAGCAAATGGCAGCCAGGCCTGATGCATTGGCCAGAGTCACCCAAACATTTTCTTTTGCTTGACTCACAGGCAGGATCACATTACTTAAAGTGATCAACAAAGTGATAAGGCACAAGGGTGATAACTGATTTGGTTTCATGTTCCATGGCCTTATCTCTTGTGTGAGATTATGAATCGTGATACAATCCACACCACGCTTTTACGAAAGAGGTTTTACAACATTAACAATTTCTCTAGCTTTTTTCCATGAAAACCAAAGTTCACTGCTTCTGCATGTGGGATAAAAGATGTTCATCGTCAGCTGCAGTCTCAGTGCAGTCCACATCTGTGTGCTCGATTCTCTGGCCCTGGGGTCATCTGCTTGTTTCTGCAGTCAACAAGGCTTCATGTTCTTTGCTGGAACCTACTTCTTCCCTGAACCTGTGGAGACACAAGCATACCTTTTGCCTCAGATTATTAATTGAAATGGACCTTCAATCTGTCCTGTTTTCTGGATTTTGATCAGAATCAAAGTATTTTTCTTTAATTTTGCCTGAGTACTGTTGGAAAAATGTCTGATGATTGGCAGAGCTGGTTCTGCAAAAGAACTGTCCAGAATCTTTAAAATATATAAGGTTTTGCTTAATCACATTTGAGGTGTAGCCTCTGCCTTCCCCCCTTCTTTGTTTTTAAAGATGAGATACCTGGTTTTTGTTACAAACATGAAAAAACATCAAAGCAAAACAATGCATGTAGTTAAACAACAAATTTACAGGAATTAGGAATCCGTTAGATAATACACACAATTGGTAACACATGTGAAATTAGAAGATCATTAATTACTAAATGTACTAGATGTACTATCGTCTTAGAGTCTGCATCAGCTGATAAACCTCAAATCAGTGACGGATTGGAAAAATTATGTCTGGATAACAATTTTCCAAGCTCACTTTAAAAGCAGATTCAGCTGTTATATTAATAAGTTCAGATTGTTAAGCCAAAACGACTTGAATATTGTTTTGATGCAGAAAACATCTGGGTCTGTTGGTAAATTTCCCATCCAGGTAAAGTCAAGGCCTAGCCAGGGCCTAGGCTTTAATTGGAAGGATGTCCCTGATTTTTTTTTTTAAAACTAAACTCTTAACAATTAGAATCTAATCAAATATCCAATATTTGGTTCCCTTTGAAGTTTACCTTTGGAAATACTGAAATACCATAAAACTGCACTGGATTAAATCCATGCAAATCTGTTCAAACAAAGGAAAAGGCTAAAGAATGAAACAAATCTGTGCAGGGTTAGTTAAACAACCTGTTCAAAGAAATGCATTTTGCAGTTAGAGAACAAAAATAAGGGAACATATGAGAAGCTGGCTATAATTACAGTAATAATACCTTATAATTAATGCCTATCATAAAAAATTCCACAAATTTATATCATACAATGAATACATCAGCAGCAAATGTTTAAAGAAGCCAAGATAATATTTCCAATTCATGCATTGCATTAACAAAAAAACTGAAACAAAGTAAAAAACTTTTGAACTTCTTAATAACAATTAGTATTTTTTCATGCTAATTATAAAAGGCAAAACCAGCAGATATTATCAAAAATGCAATATCCATAAGCTTTCTAATTTATTTTTGAAGGCACTTCACTCAACATGGGCTTCTCTCTGAAGCTCAATTTTGACTGCAAAAACTTGTGGCTTAGAAAGTGAATTGAACAGGCATCTGAATAATCCAGCGATGCAACTTGCAATGCCTCTGATTTTTGTATTGCCCAATCAAAATGTTCCCTTTTCAAAGGCAGATAAATTGTTACAAAATCTTTGCCTGCCATTGTCAACAATCTCGTTCTTGCCTTTATCATGATCTTTTGTTGTGAACATTGTTTTTGTAGACCTGTATGGCAGAAAAATCCATTTGATTATTAACAATGAATCTTTCTTTGAATTGTCACATTGAAACATGAGACCATACAATTGCATGTTTTCTCCTAACACTGCAAGGAAAAATGGTTGTGACATTGCACAATGATATGCTTGTCTTTGTTGAAGGGGTACAGTGATCCTCTCAAAGGCTTTTTGAGTCTCAGGTGTGAGGTTTCTGGGGGATTTAATGCTGCTTTCTCCTCTCAGTAGGTTGAAAAGTGGTGCAAGTTCATCATTGGTGATTGTTTTTCAGTCTTTGAGGAAGGACCACACAATGGTATCTTCGTAAAGCTTCTTGTTTGTTGATGCTTGGGATGGAAAATGCAAATAGTGGAGCATCTTTTGGACAAAGTGGAAGTTGAAGAAGCAATCTTTCAGATCAATGATCACAAGTGGCCATTCTCTCAGGACCATCTAGTGAGAGGGCAGACCTAGTTGAAGTAGTCTCATCTCTTCAAAGACCTCATAGATTTTTCTGAGGTCATGAAACAATCTCCATGAATTGGAGGTTTTCTTGTGGATGACCAACACTGGAGAATTCCAGGGGTTTTTTTTTAAGAAAGCAGAATTATTATCTTTTCGTAAGACAGCTTGCACAGCATGTTAGAAGCTCTGAGGTTGGTCTGTCTGATTTTGCTGGTAGCAATTATTGATGAAGCTTCTCTGGCAGCATCTCTGACCTCTGGTAGAGCACAGACACCTTCAGTGTATTTGAAAATACACTGCCTGCTTGGGGTCTCCTGCAGTGGTTTGATGTGGATCTGTCAGAAGTATACAATCCAAAATTTAAGACAGTGGTAGAAAAGTGAGTTGGGAATGTGAAGAAATGAGGTGTACCTGGGGCATTTCTCTGTCCCCTGGTAAATCTTGTTCATCTTTCAATTTTTCTTTTCTTTGCTGACATAATGATTTTGAATGTAGAGGAAGAAAATGGAGAATAGGGCCAAATAAGCCTTAGTAATTATTTAGGGCCGGCCTTGCTCTGCACCTAATCCTGATGGTAGTGGTAAACAGTAAAACTGGTTTTGCCTAATTATTTTTTCTTCGCTTTGGGGTGGACTAGAATTATTATTCCAGTCACCAAATTCCTGCTTATTTTTTGTAACATGCATTTTGTTTTGTTTTAAAGTAAGCAGTCTTTGCACTTGACATGAAGGTTTAGTCAAAGCATAAAACTCTTCTGTCTGGGAGAATCTTTAGTTCTGCTTTGAGAGTTCCTCCTTGGGTTTGGCTGATCAGGTTCATGGCTTATCAGCATCTTGTATACAAATGCAGTTCTGGGGCATTGGCTGCTTACAGAAGTACTTGAGAGATCCACTTCATTAAGAAAGACAATTTCTCACACTTTATATTATCAGTGGGTTTTTTTGTTTTCTTATTTTTTCTCTATCCCAAAGTATATTTTCCTGGTTTCCTATGCCACAAAGATTTCTCTTATATTGACCTTATTTATGTCTATATTTCATATTTTCCAGCCTACATTTTCTCTGCTGCTTCATTGGGAACTGCAGCCATTTCAGTGCTTTAATTATGCAATGTTTTTTCTACTGTTTTTAACAGCCACAGAAGTGAAGTGGTAAAGTCGAGATAAAGATGGGAGAGAAAGGAAACAGACAAAAAAATTGTGATCCATATGGTTTACCAGAATCCCAATTGTGCTTCAGAGTGTTTTCCATGTGCTAAGAGGAGATTTATCTAGTTTTAGCTTAATTTGCATCTTGCATGTTAGTTTACAACTTTGATCCCATTTTCAGTCTTGCATAACAAATAGATGGAACTTTCATCAGTAGAACCTAATCATATGGGGGATCCATAAATCAAAAACTTTCCAGCGGAGAAACAGATTTCCTTCAGTAATTTTAAGTTTGCTGAATATAGGCTTGCTCTCTTAGCTCTTGCAAGCAATCTGCTGGCTTCTGGGAGCTCATAGTTGGGAGCTAACTACTTGTCATTCACCATCTAATGCTGTGGAGTAGTAAACAGTAAATTTGTGCACATCTTCAATTTCAGGTGCCTATATTTATAGGTAATCTAGGCATATTTTGCCCGTATTTTCATACATCCAGCATTTGGAGTGCACTATGTGCTCATCTTCTCCTTGAGAGGTTCTGTTGCTCCTGTGGAAATCAATACCGAGGCAGTAAATAGCATCAGGTCTGCTATTTCCAACATCAGTATGCCTGTGAATATTATGTCTAAAGTACTCATTAGCTGTGTGGTCAGAGCTACAATATCTTCAAGTACTATAGTCTGAAAACATTGAATTTTATCTCTGTCCTCTGATAGCAGACATGTTTGGAGATAGATGTTATAATTTCTCTTGTTTCTTGGAAGCCTTTCTATTGTTTTGTACAGTGCATGAAGGAAATCCAGGTAGGTGCTTCATGACTTTGGCCTGTGAATTACCCCTTGATGTTAAGGAAATAATTCTTTCTGAAATATTGATTGCGTTTTACTTTCTTGAATGAAACCTAAGGTAAAGAGAGATTTTTCTTTACAAAAGAGATAATTCTTGTCCTGCTATTATGTTCCATGAGATATCCCAATCTGAGTTCAGAAACACAACTATTTGAAAATTATCTGCTAGCTGGTTTTTTAGCATATAATAACTTATAACACTGTAGGAATGAATATGTATATTCTACTTTTTCATAAAGCAAAATCTATCTGAAGTCCAGCTTTCAACAACACACTGAGAAATCTACATTTGGAGTTTCTTTGTTCTGTGGATTCTCTAACAAAATAAATAGCATAGAGATTTGGCCAGTCTTGATCTGTGTGGTAAACATGGTCCATGCCTCTTATTAAGTTGATTATCTGTGCTGTGCTTTCATTTTACTTCCAGCTAGGAAAGAGTCTGTGGAAGAGTGGTGGGTGTGGAGAGCCCTGTAGGGTGTCAGGGGTTCCTGCCAGACCTGTGCAGGATGCAGCCAGGGTGAGGTGATAGGGTGGCTGTCTTTGCAGTCAGTTGTCAAAACAACCTTGCTCTTGGTCCCAGTAAATACCATTATTTTGTGCTTTGTGTGGCCAGTTTATTTGGATAACAATTTGTCTGTGTAGTGGCTTTATATGGAGCAGTTTGGGCAGGGAGATTGTTCAATTTATGGTGCTAAGATACCTGCTTAGACTTGGCATCTGTTATTAGCCTTTAGCTCCTAAATTAACCAAAATACTGAATCTGGGATACCCTGTTTTTACCAAACCCAAATTTGTTTCTCTGACTTCACCAGTTAAATGCAGCAGATATGAGAATGCAGCTTCAATGGACGTAAGGTTCTTCAGTCCATAGAACACCTCAGGTTCTTTCCAGAGCCTAATACTTTGAACAGATTCAGTGATAGGGGTTTTGTCTTTAACAGCTGCAGTGTGCAGGTGGTGAACAGAGGCTTTCCTGAACTGTTGTTTTGAGAAGTGTTAAAAAATTGGCTTGAATTTTTCCATCTTTTTTTTCTTTTACTGGGGGTAGCTTATACAGTTTTTTATACCTGTGGAACCATCTCTTCCTTTTTTTTTATTACTAGATGCCTGGAACAATAATAGAACAATTCCTCTTTTTCATATTTGTTTGTGAGTAAAAAATTCTAGTATTAAAAAAGACATTTTTGTTGTTTTTTAAAGATGACATTTCTGTAATTTGTCCTTGACATTTTCTTTAATTTTTTATAAAGTAAAACTTGCTGGTGCTGAGTAATACATTCCCCAAGCTTGTGAATCAGGTCTATGAACCTTTCATTTTATTTACACTCAAGAATATCATCCAAAGGTAGATAATATTATTTATCAAATTTCCACTTAGAAACTTTATCCTAAACTAAAATAGAAAAAACAGTACATAAACCCCACGTAACAGCGTGATAAGCTTTCTTGCATATCAAGTATATATTGAATTGAGATGATCATCAAGATGTTTTGAATCAAGTGATAAATGTTGATTGAGTCAAGACTGAGATTAATATTTAACTCAAGAGTCAAAACATTTTGATGTTGACTGAAATAAGTCAAAAAATATACATAATATTTATAAATATTATATTTATATAAATATATAAAATATAAATTTTTATAAAATGTATTTATATATTTATTTTTCTATTTATATATTTATATAGAGTTAATACATTCTGAATGCATTCAGCAGAAATATCTCAAAATCTGTTCTGCAGCCTTGGAGATCCCCAGGGACATCTTCTTTCCAGCTAGTACTACAAAGGAGAAATAAGTAATGGAAGAAAATTACTTTATTAGGTAGTAAGTCAAAGACATATGTGCACTCACACACCTTCCATATCTAGTGATCACATGGGAGGAGCAAGAACTTTCTAAAGAATAGGTGCAAACATTCAGCATCTCTGCAAACCCCTAGGAAATTACCAAACCCGCCCTCTTTGCTTTGGTTTCATGGATAAAGTATGTTTATTTGGCTCTGCTTTATGTATCATAAACATAAATGAATACAAGTTTTAAAAATCCAGGGATCCCCTGCCCTTCCTCCTGAATACTGTGGTATATATTGGTGTCTCTGGAGAGAGAAGAATGGGACAGGTTTGTATTCAGAAGATCTGCTTTTGAGCAGGGCCAGAAGAGGGCCACAAAGATGCTTGTAGTTCTGGAACTCCTTTTCTGCAAGGACAGGTTGAGAGAACAGGGGTCATTCAGAGGAAGAAAGGCAAAGCTCTGGAGAGACCTCATTGTGGCCTTCCAGATCCTAGAGGGGACTCCTAAAAGATAGGGAGAATGACTTTTCACACAGGCAGATAAGGATAGCAGAAGAGGTGGAATGGTATTAAACTAAAAGAGGAGAGTTTTAGTTTAATACCAACTAAATATTGGTATTTAGTTTAAATACCATTTAATTAGATTAGTTGTTAGGAAGGAGTTTTTTGCTCAGCAAGTAGTGAGGCACTGGAACAGGTCACCCAGGGAAGCCTCACCCTTGGAAATGTTCAAGGCTGGGTTGGGTGGGACCTTGAGCAATCTGGGTTAGTAGAAGATGTGTCCTGGAACTCATTGAGCTTTGATGTCCTTTCCAACTCAAGTAGTTTCTATGTTTTTTGTGTTGCACAGTATATTATTGGCAGTTGAAAAAGCAAAACTGTCGTGGATGTTATTCTTGCCAAACTGATTCAGCCAATCAAGACAGTTTTAGCCTTTGTTTCACATAAATAACTAGGGAAAGGCCTCCATGAGGCTGATTTGAATGACACTGAGACATATTCATGTGGAAAGAGAAATGAGCTATACCTTCTCTCCCCATCTGTAAAATGAGATGTCAAGTCTGAGTTTCTCTGACTCTATTTGTGTGTGAGATCCTTTGTGTGCCATTTTTTTCTCCTTACATCTGCTCAGCTGTTACTAAACCAGAAAAAAATCATCTTTCATAAAACATGTGCAATCTTCTTTTGGAAATGGGCATTTGTCTTAGGTATGACTTTGGAAAACTCCCAATCTGTTATAAAGAGTGGCTGGACTTTTTCCCTGGTCTCATGGTTTCTATCAAGTCATGGTACTAAGACAATTTTTAAAATTATATAGAACAACACTTCTTATTGAGGTTTAAAATAGTGATGGAAAGAAATTGAGGTTAAGTCTTTGCTGACCTATCTGTCCAGTTCTTGCAAATCATTTGCTCTGTCTGTTTACCAATGGGGTGTGACAGTTGCAGTGTGCAGGCACAAATGAAAGAAAAAACTCAGCTTTGGCTTTGAATTGCCCTCTTTCTAAGGTTAACTCTCACACAAATGGTATTTTAATGAACAGTTTTTATCTAATACAGTTTCATTTGAATGAGCAGTGTAGCAATGTTATTGCAAGATTGCTGAACATTCCTGCTATTTTCATCTCTCATTAAAATAATAAAATACAGTAATGAACTGTTGCTAAGGATAAAAGTTGGCTCAGAATGGGATACTCATTCACCATCTCTTGAGTTATGCTGTACCAGGATGGCATCACATTCCTTGCAAAACCAGAAGAATAGGCAAAGGAAACCTTTGAATCTTGCTTGTGTGGTATGGAAGGAGTAACATGAGAAATAATTGCAGTTCAAAGACAATGGGAGACAAAGCCCAGCCTGCTTTAGCACAGTGATGAGCTAGAAAAGTTTCAATGACAGTAGTCTTGCTTATTTTTTACTTTGTGTCTGTAAGTCTTCTTGAAATAGATTTAGAGGAGATGGAGCTCCAAATTCTTATTTTGATCTTTTTTAAGGTATTTTTGTTTAATTTTCATTTTTTGTCATGTTTTTTCCTCTTAATGTACACATTCACGTTAACTCTTAGAAGATACTTCAGGCTCTTTGAAGACTATATCCTGAGCTATGCAGCCAATCCTTCTTCTGTTAAAGCACCCAAGGATTTCTTTACAGACTTAGCTGAAGATATCAGAATTTAAGAAGCTGTTTCTTCCACTTACTGTTTTATGCTTATTCAGCTACTTTACTGGAGGTTCAAGTGTAGCATCGATGAGAATTTTTCCAAAGAGTTTGACC
Source organism: Pseudopodoces humilis (assembly GCF_049639895.1). Lineage (NCBI taxonomy): Eukaryota > Metazoa > Chordata > Aves > Passeriformes > Paridae > Pseudopodoces > Pseudopodoces humilis. Next base: position 103,227,600 of record NC_142201.1, on the reverse strand, counting down.
TGTAGGAACAAAGTCAAACCCATTTGAGTTATATATGTTAATCTTTTTCTCCTATGGTGAAGTTGTTTGATTAAGAGTTATCATTCCTAAGATAGTAAGATTTCCAACCCAAGAACTTCATGGAACAGCAGTGAATAACTGAACTTGTCAGCACATTTTCAGGACTTTTGGGTGTTCCTCCTACTTTGTCATCTTGCTGTGTCATTTTCCTTCTCCAAACCATTCCTTTGTTTTATGGAAGAGATGGTATTATGGCTACTTCCTACATCCAGAAAGCCCTTTTTTTTTTTTTATTTCCTGCTTTCACTCCTTAATTTTTAGTTGTTTGTTTTTAAGTTTATGAAAGTATTGTAGGTCAGCATCAACTTGTCATTTGGTACATAATTTTTAAAGGAATCTTGCTAAGATATCACTGCTCTAAGTCAGAAATATTTTTGGTTATGGTCGAAAATAACTGGTAACTAGAGAGACTGAATTTCACCTGTTATGCAGAGAGCACTCAGTTGTTTGAACCCTAATTCTGTGCTGCTGAGAAATCTGTTTAAGGTTGTTCTGGTTATGATGAGTTGTTAGACATAGATCACACTGTCAGGTTGTCATGGTTTACTTGGAGTCAGAACTCACAGAAATGTAAGACAAAGCAATCTATGAACAGAAAGAGCAGTGTTTTTCCCTTGTTCTTGCTGAGTAAAATCCTGCAAGATTTACTTTAAGAGTTCATTATTCGAAGGGGGGAAGTGGACCTGCTCTGTTTACATATTGTCTGTTCAAATATATGACTCCCAGGACCAATAACCCCTTTCTTTTCATGCAGTTTTTAAGTACTTCCATCTTTTAATTCTTGCTATTTGCTATTTATTTGACGGCAATATAACTCAGTCAGCAGCTTCTGGACTCACTTTGGCAACCTGTGAGGTTCAGATGACTTTGAGGATGCATGTTAATGCAAATTTGCTTTCAACAAATGCATCTTTAGTTAGATCAGAATCTGATTTTTTTTTTAATTCTATTTCTTAAGCCAGATTGAAAATTCCAAGAGATTATGGTACTGTGTTTTTAGCTCAGATGTAAAGGGAAGATGAGAAGTTTGAATCTTTAAAGCAATTTTCTTCCTAATTCCCAGGAGGTGAATCTGTTGATATAACTAGTCCAGCAGCTAACTTATCCAGCCATGCTGCTAGATCTATGGGACAATTATCCAAACTGACTTTTTCCAAAAAATATCGGGGTTGGGGGAATACTAAGTCATCCTTATGATGGTTAGAAGTCTTCCAAAGGCTTATCAATGTAGTACAGATACCATTTTCTATAGGTGAAATTCACTGGTTATTTTCTGCTTTCAGTTGGTCCTCTGTTTTAAATCTAAACAATGATTTTGTGAAAAATTGAATCTACAGAGAAACACCCAGACCATCTGTCAAACACTGTTTATAATGCACTTTTCTTACTGTAGTGACAAAGTTCAGGAAAAAATTATATATGAAAAACCCAAAGCTTTTATTGAATATCTTGAGATGTTATCCCTGGCATCAGTTTGAAGAAAATAATAAAATCAGGTCCTATAATAAAATAATAGAGGTAGCATTCAATTTTCAAGACTAAGTTTTAGCAATTTGAGTGCAAATTGGTTTTTATTCTTTGCCCTCAAATAATGAAGAATTAAACTGAATTTCTATTACTTACTTTAGACTGGCTGGGCTAGTTGCAGCCTTCTGCAGATGGATTGTTGCTGTGGAGTAGGTCTTTGTGTGTGACAAAATGTATTTTTATTGATTGAGGAGAAGGAGGAGAGAATGGCATGTTTTCATGTATACAAAAGTCTTCTGCATTTGCACCTGACAGTGTGGATATGATCTACTGGTGCTCAGTCATTCATAACCTAATTTTTTCTTTCTAGTGAAACAAAAACTCGTAAGAAATTGCTTGTGCAGAACTTCCAAAGGTGAGTATGAATCGCAATACAGTTTCCTAGAAAACCATTGCTGCTGCTAGTTTCCAAAGCCATCACTCCAGAGGTATTATCAATATTGTTGGGCCCAGAAGCACCAGACAGAATTAAATGCCTTTGGGATCCATAGTGAGTTTACAGAACATCAACAGTGTTTACATAACAAGAGTAACTGTATTAACTACTAATGCAATGTATACCCTAAGGCAATATAGCCAGATTTGGAATGACTTGTAGAACAGCTTTTCATACCATTCAGAGGACAGGGGCAGCCAAAAATAATCTCCATGACAGTGTGAGTCTGTCACTGATCTTCAAATGTATCAAGTTGTCTCTACTGTTCAAGCCTGTCTCAAAAATAAGGTCACTGAAGACTTTTGAATGTGTCATTCTGGTTATTGCTTTCCAAGATATGCAGAATCTGCAGTCATGAGAAATACTGTGGGTTGTGCAATATGTCCATATGTAGATAGAGTTTGGTCTCCAGCAGGAAGAAGGGAGCATGAAACAGCTACAGAAACAAGGACAATTTGAAAACTAAATTATCATATTGGTGTTGAAATGCGAAATAAGGTGATCAATGAAACCACTGTGTTGTCTGAGTGTAAAAAAAGGTCCTGGGCTCTGCCTCTCTTGAGATGAGACAGAAAGCACAATTTAGAGCATGAGGCCCCTTCTGCAAATCTTTAGGGGTGCTTCTTTAGAATATAGGTAATCAAGTGCTGTTTTGATTCTATATTTTCAAATGTGATGATTCAGGATGGATAAACATTTTTTCCAAGCCAAGCTTAAGGGTAAAATCTGAAATATTTTATGAACTACATCTCTGATAATAAATCATGTAGAGGTGTTTTTCTTCCTAACTTATTCTGATATGGGGAATTTTGTAGGGTTAGCATGCAATGAACATTCAGAGAGATACATGTATAGCACTGTGTCTATTGTATTATTAAGATTTTCTTCTGTATTACTTTCTCTGACTCGGGACTATGAAAGGGAAGAACTGGTGTAGAACCAAGGAGTTATTTTTTCTTATTTTTAAAAACTTAGCCTTTAAAGTGCAGGTATGGAGATTAATTAAACAGTCCTAAAATCCCTTGTGTTATTCCAACCTTTTCAATTGTACTGTAGTCACCAGAGCCCAGTACTCTTCCAGATGGTATTTTAGAACCCAAACCCCATCTGGGTTTAAGGATGGGTAAAAAGTGTTCCCAATGCATCATTACAGTCATGTCTTGGGAAAAATCACGTTGCACCTTTTAAAAACTGCTGCTGCAATAAGATAATTTTGATTTTACAAAGGAGGAAATAGTGGTAAAACAAACTTACCTGTAAGGATTTTTTCCATTCTGAAATCAGTCCAATGTTCAAAATTGTGAGCAGTAGGAGATATCCAACTGCAGGTGTATGCTATCAGATTTAATTTAGTTTTTCCTTTCATCTGCATTCACTGTTCTATTCAAGGTAACAATATTATTATAGTCAGGTATATAGGTAACAATAATATTGTCATTTTTATATTTCCAAAAGATAAATCTTAGGTCATAACTTAAAAGGATCAAATTAACCTCAAAGGGCCAAAGTTGTTTCCCATACAACTGACTTCAAGAATTGCAAAGTATGAACCCCACATGTTTAGTACCTTTCTGGTTTTGCCCAGATCTCAATTTATAGCAGTGAAGATCCAAGTTAAGCAATTTTTTATGGAATTTTTTTTCATGTAAAAAGTAGTGTGCAGCTCCCATTGGTGTGATTATTTTTTTTTTGCTTCATCCTAGTACTGGAAACTCTGAAATTTTTCAGGCATTTCATTTTTTCTTTTAATACATTCCATATATAAATTTCAGCTAGGCTTGAGCTGCAGAACCAATGTTTTTAATGAGACAGAAGAAGATGAGATTAATCAATTTATTTCATTATGGGGTTTTTTTTGGCATTGATACTCACACCTCAGTTAGTGGAAATGAGTATACAAATCTATTTATTTCTAGTTTCTGTATGATCTGCCTAAAGACCCTGGAAAGGAATTCATAATATATATTTTTTTTAAGTTCCCAACACCTAAAGCAAGCCACCCCAAAAATTACTATTGCACTGTTATTGCAATATTTTGAGCTTTATAGTTCAAAATAAACAGTAAACATGTTACTTGTCAAATGTGTAAAAACGTTAAAAATGGTCTTCTTTAATTTTGTTATCTCACACTGCTAAATGTTTGCAATGTGCCATAATAAGGGCACATAAAAATATATATATTTGCTGTCCTAATTCAATGATACAAAATTCAAGATCCCCAAGGTAAGGCTAAGCAGGAGCTCGTGTAGTCAGGGTTGAAATTCAGATACTGCAGATATAATCCATCTCCCTGACACATGCAGTGCCTCATTGTGAGACTGCCAGACACAGTCTGCTGAGATGGGAATGTCACAGAATACCAAAACAGGGGGAGACGCAGTTTTGTTCATCATTGCTTTTATCTGCGAATATCTATCTAGCAGTCTACATGCACAGCTACTGCCAGACAGAGAAATATGAATGCAGCATGGAGATGCAGCAGCTAACATTCACAGAAGTATATGAAGCATATGCTAGGAGCTCAGAGTTACCTGATGATAATTTGGGCAGTTAATCAGGTTAATTGCCTTTTGCTAAGGCAGTATTTCGGTACAGACGCTGAGTCACCACCTCAGTTGTCTAGCAGAGATCAATGAAAGGCCTGGTTGTCTTCATCTTCTAGCAAATTCTGAACCTAAATGACAAAAGGGACCCTGAAGGCAAAGAAACTGCGCTGTCATCACTGGGGATGTAGGCAGGCAGAAAGAGCTGCAGTGGCAAAAAGAAAAGAAAGCTTTTTCAAAAATATCAAGTGCTACTGGTTTTACAAATATTTCGTGGTTATTCCCACTTCATTATACATTTAAAATTTCCATTCTGGGGACAAAAGAGGGGAGCCTCTGAACCAGTATAGAGAAATTAAGGTTCCATAATGAGAGATAAAGGTGTATGTCTATCATATGTGTGAGTTGGTCTTATGCAAAAAGCAAAAACTTGTATTTTTCAGACAAACAGATTTCATTGGATTTTCAAATTCCCATGTCAGGCAGCAAAATACTAAGTGTTTGAGTGCATGGCCTTTAGTGTTTTCTACCTGGCATGAGCATAGGCAGTTCTTCTGTAAACTGTTGGGATCCCTGAATAGCTATGGCTCTAATCCAAAACAAGGAAAGCTTCCAGGGCCCTGAAAAAATACATCCTTGCCACAGACTTGGCAGAAAACAGGTTGACCATATGACCAAGAGGGCTGGAGGGACATGACTGTCTGGATTTATGTCTGGACATATGGCAAGATTTGCATAGTGATTAAATACTGTTGACTCTAGCTTTAAAAATGTGTTTTTATTTGAAATAGTGCATCCTGTTCTAGGTGTACTGAGCAACGTCTCTGTACCGGCATTTTTCTGCCCAGTTGAAAAAGGCAGCCTTTAGCTAAAAGCACCATCTGTGACATGAATCAGCAGTTCAGTGATGCAGCTGAGGAGCTTGGAGCAGTGGGATGGGTGGAAGTAAAGGGCACGTTTCAAAGTTAGAATATAGCTATTGTAGGGATGCTAATAGTTCCCAGATTTGCGGTAGAAGTTTCATGAGGAACCTGCAAGCAATTAAAGGTTTTGGAGAAGTTGCAGCAGGTGGGCTATCCGTAGGGGAAAAGGGAGCTAAAAGTTAGGTTAGAGATGTTGGCATTGGTTTAATGACACACACACACACCCTTCCAGCTCAGTTCCTGTAATCAGTCATTTGACTCTGTTTGCATCGTGATGGTTTTCAGTGCCCCCATGGAATTCCCTCCCTCGAGCCCAATCCACAGCCCTGGCCTTTGCAGAATGCTACACACCACCATGAAGAAAACCCAGAACAGAAAAACTTGTTATTTCCAATTTTTATGGTCATTTCTACTTTTACTTGGGTATGATTTATCTTTACACTATCCTCCTCTGAACCCCTTGTTTACCTATTATAACTGCAAGTTTCAGGGCTGGAGGAAAACACCATCACCCCACCTCAGTTTTCCTTATCACTTCCAAGGGGAATAGTGACAATCACATCAACAGTGTAAAATTGTGCAATTGTTTGTCTTGATTTTTCCACCCACACTAATCTTACATGGGCCTGGGATCTTCAGTGATAACAAGTTCCCAGGAGCCTCATTTTGTATCTCTTCAATTTCCTACTGCTGCACATTTTTCCCCAAAACATAGTGGTACATTGAATTACTGGGCATAAAATCAGAGGCTAAGCTGCTACTGTCACTTAGAAATGGATTAGACTTATCTATGGTCTTATAAAACAAAGCTGAATATGTCATTTGGTTTTCACCTCCAATCTGTATATTTTTGGGAAGTCTGAATTTTTTAAGTGTGGAAAAAAATATATCTTTCTGCATATCTTGGTTTTGTATTTCCACATCTAGTAAAAAATGTAGAAAAGGTCTGCATGATATTTCTGAGAAGCTGACAATTAGAAATACAGGTATCATAAGAGTTTTGTCTTTTTTCTTTTTTTAATCTATTTCAGAAAATCAGAGAAAAATGTTTTAATCCAAATTCTATAAATAGGAGCATTATTATCAGTTCAACATCAGTAACATTATCATCAGTTTTTACTTATTTGATCCATGGAAGGTTCTTTTTGTAGTTTTTTCTTTTGGAAGAGAGAGAATATGTGGCAAAGATGTATTTTTTACATTTTACATAGGAAAAAAAATTCTTCATTTTGAAAACTTTCAGTAAAAGATGGAATATATTTTTTCACAAATAAATGGGTAAGAAGTCCTGTTCTACCAGTTCTGTTAAGTGATTGCTTTTTAACCACTAAAACTCAAATAAGATCTTGCCACAGTTTTCAAACTTAACCCCAAATTCAGCTTTTCTTTTTTTTTCTTTTTTTTTCTTTTTTTTTTCTTTTTTTTCATTTTATTTTAAAACTGGACCAAAAGCCTCTGGGTTTATATTTATAAATAAGAATTAAATTTATATTAAACTTGCCCTCTGGGGATTTAATTTTTATATTTCATCTGCTTCAATAATAAAGGATATGATTCATAGGATATTTTGAGCTTTCATTCTTTACCTGTCCTGTCTACTTGTAACATTTCTGACAGTAAGAACTTGTTTGTTCTTACTGTCAGTACTGCCTTGTTTTGCTTCAACATCTTTAAAGAATAATCTTACTGTAGTAGCAATGTCTTTTCCCATGTTGCTTGTCTGGCAGAAGGGAACCAGCATTACCTACATATTTACACACATTAAATCACATATATGAACCCATAACGAGGTCCAGTTAACATAGATTTCAGTGTGATTTCTTCATATATTTGAACATGCGCTCCAGAAACCTACAGAAATTAGGAATTCTTAAGGAGTAATCAGGCAACAAAGATATTGCTCAAATGATATCTTACACAAGGGCAGAATCAACAGATCCAGTGCCCATTCAATAATTCATATGACCACTCTGTCAAAGATCTATACCAATTCTTGGTTCACACTGTCTAAAATGTTTTGAAAGTTTAATCTCAAAACTTTGTTGTTTCTGCTCTGTGATCCACATCTCCTGGAAGTGGCCTTTAGGAGATACAGAGATTTCAAGCGGCTTTTAACTTGAGGGAGCTAAATGCATTTGTGCTATTATACTTCACTCAGGTCATTTCTGATTCACACTATTGCTGCTGAAACCAAATGGGCAGCAAAAATTTCAAAAGGCTCCATTTTGTTATTAAGTTCTCTGATGGGAATATGTATTAAGAAAAAATCAAACTTATCAAAAAAAGCATATTTGAAGCACCATCTTACTGCTTCTCTAAGGCTCCTGTTTAGTTGCCATAAAGCTGCGGAAAAGCCAAGAATTTGAAACTTGTGGAGTGTGTTTTGCTTTATCACAGTTCATGAAATGTTGGCTGTTTCTAATATATCTTTATTTTGCACTTAAATTAAAGATAATTTTTATCTACACATTTTTGTCTTCTCTGTCATGTGCAGATTGTTTGTCAAAGGAGCTTTTACTTAAAGAGGGAGGGAGACCAAAAATAGCACCAGTAAAACAATTAACAGTGCTCTAAAAATGCTCTTTAAAGTAGTCTTGTCTGCAAGTTATACCTGACAGGATTGGGAAGGCACACTAGAAACACATTTGTATTTGTGCTGACTAGCAGTTGATACTGTTATTTTCAGTATGAATATTGACATGGTTCGTTGGTAGGGTTATGTCTAGGTTTTGTCAGCTGCTGTGTTGCTGTCTTGCAGGTAACATGAATATGTACCTGTCTTTTGGGGTGACCCCAAGAACTCATATGTAAATAAAAATGCTCACAGGCTTGACTTTTTTCTGCTGATTGTTTTTCTTCTGATTTGTTCTTGACAATTAATAGCTCCATGAAACTACACTGGGCAGCATATTTAAAACTAATAATAAAAAAGGGAAAACTACATGGGGAGACTCTTTAATAGAAATAAAGTTTGGAAAACAGTTGAAAGTCAAAGAAAAAGCATCAGTCCACTTGTTCTGAAGGAGCTGCTGTGTCACATAAGCCAGCAGCCGCCAAGGCCTTCAACTTGGAGGAATTCTTCTGTGATTATCCCGACTCACTACAAACTTCACCTGACTTTAATTCACTAACATAACCTACTGAATATTTTTCCATTGAGATGTCTTGAGCATGTAAGCACAGCAGGGATTCATCTGGGGGCATCTGATTTTTTTTTCCTCCTTTCCTACACTTTTCCCTCTTTTCTTACACTGAATAACAACGAAGTTCCTGCTGCATGCAAGTGCAACCATCACACGAATGCCAAAAGAATACAGCACGTTGTTTTAAAAGCAAATGCTGAGCAAAGCAATAATGATTTGATGCTTATTGTAAAGCTTTGCCAATGTAGCTATTTGTTATGTTCTGAAGATTTACATGGGCTCCTTACCAAGACTTCAGCAATGTGGCATGCTGATCCCTTCCTCTCTCTGATTTCTCTATGTATCCCTGACTGTTGTACATGGTTTCCATATGCAGTTGCCTAAAGTACACTATTTGTGAGGATTTCAGAGCAACTGTAGCTAGATTCTAATGCTGGGTTTGGAACATGATATAAAACTGTGAGGTGTTTTATGCTGCAACATCACTGTTATATTAATTTTTTTTTAAGATGCGAACCATTTCTTAGTCAAACATCTTTATTTCTTATTTCTCTTTTCCACCACTTCTGGCAGCTTATTTTGATTTCAGACCCTCATTTTCTGGGTGATGCAAAGGGTTGTTTTGTTTTTCTTGAATTATATCTCCACACAAAGTTTTATTTATTTCATAGTCCCAGTGCAAACAAAATTGAAGTTTTAGATTTAAATTCTCCTGCAGAGGACTTGGGGTGTAGGTGTTTGGCACAACAATTTATGAGAGAGATTTTAAGGGAAGCATTACTTATATTAGTGGATGTTGTTGTTTTAAGAGATCTGAGGGGTTTTAGTTGTGGAATTTAGTGGGGGTTTTTTTGTTTGGTTTTGGGCCATGCTTTTTGTTCGTTTAGATGTTCTGGCTTTTTGTTTGGTTTTTTTGTTTGTTTTCTTAAACCAGCTGTGGATAAATGTATATGGGTGCCAAAGGAAACAAGTAAAAGCAACATAAAAAATATATTATTTACCACTGACTATTATCTTGAAACATGCTGCAACTCTCAAATTAGAAATATCTACATTGATCCTTCCAGCTAACATTAAGAGCCAATGGTAGCTCACAGAATGGTGGTGCAGAGAGAATAACTGTCTTTGTACTTATATTTCTACTATTTCTACTTGTGGCTCTTCATTATGTGTATTAGAGCAATTACATTTTGCACAATAAAGGTTCTTTAAATTAGTTATTTTGTAGTTTTGAAAGTTTAAATGTTGGGCCTATTTCTTTCATGCATTTGTGGACCTGATTTATAGAATCACAGAATCTTTTAAGATTGAAAAATATCTCTAAGACAATTGAGCTTTGACCAAACACCACCTGGTCAACCAGGCATCAATTCCCACATTCGGGCATTTCTTGGAGTCACCATCCCAAGAGATGTTCACTATCTTCCTGGGCAGTCCATTCCAAAGTTTAATAGACCTTTCCATGAAGAAGTTTCCTCCTGATGTCCAACCTGACCCTCCCCTGGTGCAGCTTGAGGCAATTTCCTCTTGTCCTCTCAGCGGTTTCCTGGGAGAAGAGGCCAGCCCCCAAAGCTCACTGATGTCAGAAGAAAGACTTCACAGATCTTTCTTTCCTTCATTGTTTTGGTGTCTGGTTTTGTTTCTTCTCCACACTGCATGGATTGTGAAGACAACAAGGTTTTGCTGACAAGCAATGGGATGATTCATGCAAAATTGACAGAAGAGAGACAGGGCCTTGTACTTTGTACCTGATATTTGAGGCTCTAAAAGCACACAAGTATCGAGGCATAAGCAGAAATTTGCAAGCAAAATCTGATGACAAGCTGTAGAACAAGCCAGAAGAGCTGTAGAGGAGTTGCAGGTCCTTAGCTCCTCTCCAGCCAGGTTCCAAAGATGGGCATCCTTTAGTTGGGCTGGCACACTTGGCTGCTTAGGAAGGGTTTGTTAATTTGCTGAGTACCAAACCAAAAGTGCCCAAAAGAGAGAATGCCAGAGGTGACCAGCTTGCCAAAAGGTTTTGATTTCAGACGTGTCTCTAGAAGGGTGTGGACTTTATGGGGAGGTTTGTACAGCTGAAACACCAGCACCATGTCTGTATCTGCTTCTTGCTCTTGCTCTCTGTTCCCCTTGTTTTATGTTTTATGCTTACCAGTTACCATTAAAATCTTTTCTGTTGCTGTCAACCTTGTATTAATTCAGTGTGACATTAAAGCTGGAGAATACTGAAATACAACTAATTAGGCCAAAGAAAGAATAGTGAATATTTTCATAGTTGCTATTGCAAATGACTGCTGCAGATAGAAGCAATCTTTAAGTTGCAAAAATTGTTAGGGCACATTCTGACCTCTTTCTACTCCCTCTCCTAATGTGAAAATTGCCATTTTTATAGTCACACTTTACATGGAGCAGTTTGGTTTAAATACAGTTATATTTTTCTGATAAATATATCTATAAATGTATGTATAAAATGTTCAAAATTATTTTGGGTTGTCCTCTGATAGGAATCCAGGATTACCTGGAAAATTATGAACACTATTATTTTGAGTGCTTTTCTTTAAATGTTTTTTATAATAATCTGCTAAGAGAAGAGAGAGATTGAAGAAATTTAAGAAAAATATAAAAACATTTTAACACTGTTTTATTTCTAAATTTCTATTTTGAAAGCCAGATAATAGTTTATATAGACATCAGAAGATGGTAGTCTCTTGTCAGGAGGGTAGCTGTGGGACACAATGGATTTGCATACAGGTTAACACTTATACAGAAAGGAATTTTGAAAGGTATTTCTATGTATATTTTGGTGCCTTGTTCCTAAAATATGCTAGATGCTAAAATGAATGTTAGCATGTAGGATATATGTTGTACATATTCCTGTAATTTTCCCATTAAAATAAGTATCAGTTTTAAAAATCATGTTGTCTTTGTTTCTATGAGTGACTGTATTTGAGAAAATAATATTTCTTTGTTCATCATGATGCAGCACAAGTTCCTCAGAGGTGATGTTCAGTTTCTACTGAAGAACAGCTAAAGGCAAATGCTGCTCTTATCTTCAAATTTAACAGACCTTTGCTTGGTCCCTTCTGTTCTGTGGGACAGAGTCATCTTGGAAAAATTGAAGAGGAATCTTGGGGGTGAGCAGTATGAACTAATAAATATTTTCTGATTCCTCTTCATTCAGAGTTAGTTATTTGTTAGAAGCAGGAGCATGAATGATTTTTCAGGGCTGTTTGCACGAGATGCTGAGAATTAAGTAGAGACTGACACTGCAGAAAATGTAGAAAAGGTGGGGAGAAGATAATATGAAAAGGCAACCTACAAAAGTAAGCATGTGACTTGAATACATTTCAATCCATGTCCTGGTTATTGCTGGATTGTCTTGGAAAATCAGAAAATCATCAGGTCACAGAAATAAGTCAATGGTGAGTTACAATTTACTCCAAGCTGCATCATCAAGAACAAATACATAAAAATAGATAGATAGATGATAGATAGATAGATAGATAGATAGATAGATAGATAGATAGATAGATAGATAGATAGATAGATAGATAGATAGATTTTTTTTTAAAAAAAAAAAAAAGGAAGTTCTGTTTCTTTAGGCATTTTAGTTTGTTTTGCTTCAGGCAACCAGGAACAAAGGCACTGTAGGTTATTGCCATAAGCTTATTTTTGTGGAAGTGTACAGCTATAAAGTGACAATTGGGAAAGCCACTTGAAGAGGGAGAGAAACTGAAACTGCTCAGGAAATAAATATAATTACAGCAGGTAGAGACTGTGACACAGCAGCTGTTAGTTACATCCAGAAGCAGAAATAAAAGCACATTTTATGGATTAATTAAAAGGTTTAATTAAAAGTTTTAGTAAACAGCACTGGTGTTTTATTTATTGTATTTAATCTTATGTCCACCAGCTAGATCCAGTTCCCAAATAGTCTTAAGAGAATACAAACCATCTTGCAAATTCTCTTCTGATACTTGTGGATTTCAGGAGACTTAAGCAGAGGACACATATCCTGGGGTCTGTCAAGATCCTCTGAGAGTATTTTTGTGCTTTTTCCTGTGTGTGATGACATAAGCTCTGAGACATTTCTTTTCCTATAATCAATGTTTCTTTCAGAACAGTGTTTGAATAAGGATACAAGTAATGGCTTTTCCTTTTTTATTTTCTAGATGTTTTTTTCTTCTCATCAGTGATTCTTTTCTTCCTTTATTATTTATATCATTAGTAAGCGAGCAGCACAATAGACCAAAATGTCTTTTAAGATCATGAATTGAGAAAATCACCAACAGTTTAAATAGTTTCTGCTCATTCTGTTGGCTATTTCTTTTATTTCTGAATTACTTTTCAGTTTTTAGGACTAACAACATGGACAAATACTTGTAATTATGCAGGAACATCCCAAATTTTTTTCCATAAGGATTATTTTTTCCCCTGTCACAATTCATACTTTCCTTGAAGTTAATGAAAGTTACATGCAGAGTATATCCCCAAAGGATTTACTGGAAAATTTGACAATGCTAAAATAAACAGAGGGTTGTGGCAACATGCTCTGGTGAAAATAAATGCTGTCTCTGTTAGTTCAGCTGCTCGGGTGCAGGAAAGCCCTCCTCTTCCAGAGGCTCCTGTCAGATGCCTGTAGGACTCTGGCTCATTTACCATTTAACCTTTCCACTGTTCTTGGCAGAAAATCCACACAACTGCCAGAATGTGATCAGATATTGAGGAAGTCCAGGTCCCCTCCAGTTTCTTGCCTTGGCTTGAGGAGTCTGAATGAGGGCAACTCCAGCGTGGATTTAAGGCACATGCAGAGAAGAGAAGTGTGAGTAGGGACTGTGGCTATGTATAGCACACCCATTTATCTTATTTTTTCTGATAGTTTATAGTGATTTTGCTTTCCCTCAGAGACCAGCAATTGTAAATAAACAGTAGTCTATAAGATCATGGGGAGGGGACCAGAGATTGAATCTTCCTGGTTTTCAGTCAGATGCGCTTGGGTTCCTCAGTGTTCCCAAGGAGTAGCTGAATGATGTAGTGGAACTGGGCGTTTGCTCTGAGCGTGCAGTGACTTTTTGTACAGATGGCATGTACATGCTACCTCACAAAGGTTACCTCTTGATCCCAATCCAGTCATTCCAGAGTTAAAGTCTGGGATTGTTTTATTTTATATATTTCTGTTATATAAAAGAGGTGGGTGTTGGGGGCTGAAATGTTGAAAAGAGAAGAAAAATAAAATAATGAAGATAAGTACAGTTACGTAATTTTCAAAGATATTATTCTCATTCTTTATTTCCTTTATACCTGCTACATTAATGTATAATTAATATATTATTTAGGTGAAATAGATTTTCTACTCAAATATACTGAAGAAATCTGAGTTGAAGTTGATATAGTCAGGCTGGGTTGTTTTGGGTTTTTTTTGTGGTGGTTTTTCTTGTGGGTTTTTTTGGGGGGAGGTTTTGGGGGTTTTGTTTTAGTTTTGTTTGTTTGGTTTTTTAATCTGAGGTACACAGCAAAACTGTCCTTGGAATCTTCTCAGCAAATTTTTAGGATTTACAGAAAAAATGGATCCATGGATCCTTTTCTGTTTCAGCCTTGTGGCTGAGCCTTTGCTGTAGCACTGCTGCCACAGTGCTGCATGCTGATACCCAGCTCAGTAGATAGCAGGAGAAAAGCCAATGTGTTCATGGAAATATTGCTTCCTCAGACAAGTGATAATCAGCCTAATGTCGATGTCATGCTGCAATCAGACTCTGACAAGGTTTGCAAATATCTTGAAAGGAACTGCTCATCTTCAAATGCTGTAGCTCAAAGCCCAGGTGGAACAAACCCCAGGCTTGCTGCACTCAGCTGCAGAATTTTGTCGATGAGCACAGCATGTACAAACAGAGGCCACCACTATCATGACCACCAGGAACAGCCAGATGCACTAGGCTGGTTGACTACTTAAAATCTTGCTGCATAACCACAGAAGCTAAAAATGGAGCTTAAAAACCCATTACATATCTCCAGAGCCATGGAGTGCCTTTTTAAAGCTTTAAGGCCATTTTAATCAGTTCCAAAGACTTTTTTTAGACATGTCTGCTCTCAGGAACTTCTGTCTGGTTTTTACCATTCATGAGAACAGGATGAGTCCTGCGAAGGGATAAGGCGTAGGATGGTGGTTCAAGCAGAGAGATAGTCCATGAACCCTCCCAGCTCTGCCACAGATATGTATGCTCTGCAACTGGGAAAGTCATTTGCTCTCTTTGTGTGCTAATTTTTCCGACTGTGAAACGGGGGCAATATCTCATCTGTAACTGTAACAAAAGGACTTGTTCATTAACGGGTTCCCAGTTCTTTTCAAGCTCTCTGGGTTGAATAACAAGCACCCTGCAGGGAAAAAAAAAAAAACAGACAGAAGGATAAAATATAGTTTGTTATGCACCAGGCTACCTCTCTGGATACTGTGGTTTTGAGGCAAAGCAATTTGCTTTTTTCTGCTATAGTGTCTCCTGTCTTTGAGGATTAAGGGTTTGGGCAAGTCTAAAGTAGGATTCTCCATGTGTTGGCAGCTCTGCCACTATTGTGGCTTGGTTAAGCCAGCCTGCAGTGCAAGGGCCATGTCATGTGCATTACACCTGCTTTCTGTGGGTCCAAAACGACTTTCATAATGGGCCATACTGGAATTAAAACATGACATAGCCAGAAAGGACCTCATCTGGTGTTGTCAGCACCTAGAGCTACAGAGTTCTTTAGAACTCTTTTTTTACAGAGGGCTTTACTTCCATGGTGTGGAAGGTTGCAGTGGCAACCTGGCTAGCATGTAGGGCAGGGAAGCCTTTGTCTTCATCTGTGAAACCCAATCAGTATTGCAGTTTGAGATGACAGACTGTAATGCCACTATTTGACAATTCCAGTCAATTTGTTTATTCAAGTCAAATATAAAAGACAAAGAAAGAGCCCAGAAA
Organism: Pseudopodoces humilis; assembly: GCF_049639895.1. NCBI lineage: Eukaryota > Metazoa > Chordata > Aves > Passeriformes > Paridae > Pseudopodoces > Pseudopodoces humilis. The sequence continues at coordinate 103,212,021 of NC_142201.1, read as the reverse complement.
CTAAAATTTGACATGAAGTTAGATGTTCTGCTTTTTTTTTTCCTTAAGACATTTTTCCTTTGCTCTATACTTCCCTTGCAATGTTAAATATGGAAGTTACATAGCGAAAACATTTCTTTCTCAGAAAAACATAAACCCCCCAAGAAATTCCCTAAGAATTTAGAGAAGCTTCTAAACCAACGCCGTTTTTGTTCTGCAAGATAATTCATAGCTTTTTATCTTATAATGAGCTCTGTGGGGCTGCAGTTGGTGGGTATTTCCATTTGGGTACCTTCACCGGTAGAAGACCTCTCAGGAGCTTGCCAGGTTCCCAGCTGAATCCCCTAAATCCTTGCTCTTGTAGAACGATATGATGAGAGTGTGAGTGCATTTATTACCTCAGTTATAGCTGTGTCCTCACACTCCATCAGTCCTCAGAGTCTGAAAGGACCAAAGATTCCACGAAGACTTCCAAGCCACGCAGAGAAGGGAAGCACCCTCCAAGAGCAGCAGGGATGTTCCAAGCCCCATGGTCACCCACAGAGACTGCAACAGGTGCAGAATTCACCCTCCTGTTCTGCTTTGCAAGTTAAAAAAACCCTGTAGTTAAAGTTTTGCCTGGTACTTTCTGTTACTTGCAGAGCTGATAGGATTCAGTGTCAGGTGGCCTTGGAAAGAGGTTAACAGACCATATCCTTCATTGCCAGATCCTGGGAGGTCTGAATTTCCACCACCTTGAAGGGACACACTCATTTTTGAATAATTGTGAGGATTTTAGCATTGTTATGAAATTTTCAACTATAGGAATAGAAAGTAAAAACTGACATATGGAGTCTGGTTCAAATGAATTTGAAATTTGCTCCTGGAGACCTCTCTCTGAAATAATTGCATGACATAATATTTCACTTTACAATTTTTCAGCTTTTGTTTATATTCATGAATTATGGTGAGACTGCAGCTCCAGGTCTTTATGGTGAAACAGATCAAATTTTGTTTTAAATAAGGAATGACATAAAGATCTGGAATAAAATTCATTTAAAGGAAAGAAGTGGTACCCTAGAAGAATTAAAAGGCGTAGGTAAGACAACGTAAATTCAAACAAGCTTTGCCATTGTTTTTCTGTGATTTCTGGTATATTTAGCTTTTATATATTTATTCTGAAAAATACAGGCATTTATATATTTATGCTGAAAAATACAAGCATTATTCACGTTGTCCATGACTAAATTAATCCTTTTGATTTATCCCTGTTAGGACAGTACCATAACAGGAGATCTCTGCTTTTGTTCATGCTGTGAATCTCGTCTGGCTCAGGAGAGCAGGTTACATATCTTTGTTTTACCCATGTTATCTTCCTGAAGGACTACTTAGTTATAAATATGCAGGGAAAATCTGTTCCAGTACATATATACCTTCTCTGCATTATATCTCTAATAGAAAATGATTGGGAACTGACATACACTGACCTCCAGCAGATAATTATCTGATAAAATTGATACTTCACTTCAAAATGCCTAAAAAATTATACTGCCAAATTGATGTTTATTCCTAAAAGCATTCTGGAGAACTTCCCCTTGATCTTAGATCGGTCCATTGTCAAATTCCTTAAAGGCCACATCATTTATAAATAATATGAACTGCAGATGTATAATTCATGTGGAGCATAAAATAAGGTTTCAAATATTTGTATTAAAAAGGTAAGGTGATCCTATATTAAATCATATTTATGGCCTAATTTTAAAGTATGGAATCCTTCTGACTGAAGTTTAGAGCTTCTTACTTTTTATTTTTTAGAATTTATTAAAAGAAGAGGCAACTGTGACAATGATGTTGGCAGACAAGTGGTCGCTCTCTAAAGTCCTTGTGTGGATCTGACATATTATTTTCCATTAGCTCCCCCTACAATTTCTGCAGATTGCTTTCAGCCATATTTTACTAAATGTTTTTGGAAGTGCAAACTGCAGATTTCACCATCATTGTTTTGACATTGCAAGCCCAAGGTTAATGGAATTTTTTATAGAATGAAAAGAAAAATAACTATATTTTAAGCTAAATCATCTTGTAGGTATAGCCAAATTGCAAGAATCCTAGAAACCATTGCCATTAAAAAGTATATTTTAAAAAACCTTATTCTGGATGTATTTTGGTATTTTTTTGTTCTTTCTGATTAAGGTCTAAAAAATTCCTAAAACTTCTGTTTCTTTTCCTACTGTATAAACCAAACTTTGTTGCTATCATCAATTCTCAAACATCTTTTAATAAATTCTGAGAAGTATATATTATAATATTCTTGTTTTTAAAACCTTAGCCTTGATCTCATTATTACACTTTTACCAATAGAAATAGAAAATAAAAATTGACATGTAGAGTCTGGTTCAGCTGAATTTGAAGTTTGCTCCTGGAGACCTCTCTCTAGCAAAACATAAAGATTCGCCATTGTCTAAGTTCGTAAATGACCTTAATTGTTTAAAGGCTTTGTCTTTACACCTTTGAAGACCTGCAAGCATTTACTAATGTGATAGTGAACAGTATTTTGGCAGCATTCTCTCTGAGATTTGTTTTCTTTCAAGTGTTACCTTGAGTTACACTTGTGTTCCTTTAATAGTGGAGAAAAATAGCAACAGTAATTGTTTTCTTGTAATACATGATGGACTTCTCTTTCTACTTTGCCTCTCTCCTGACATTTCCTTTATAGCTCATGGGTGCTAGAAGTTAATGATCTTAAGTGAAAACAAAGCAAATTTTTGGGTGCTTCAGAAGAGTCTTACCTGATAAACCTTTGAAGAAATTATTTCATCCCTCTTTAGGCACTTGTTCTCCCCACACACAAGCGGGCACAGAACAGCCACATCACTGGCACAGTTCTCAAAGCAAGGGAAAAGCCAGGCTGCTGCTACAACTCCCAAACTGACAGTACAATTCTGTAGTGGGGGAGGAATTTTGCCCCTAAACAAAATTTACTTTCCTTCTTTTTCCCCTTACTGTGCTGCAAAGGTTGCTTTTCCTTGTCCCCAGAACAAGCAAGCACCTTCCTGTCGTATCTTGCTTTTCCACACCGCACCCACTGTGCTCTCTCTTCTCCTCCTTTACTCCTTTGCCACCTGTTGCCTTTCCTCATACATAAGCACTGGCTATGGAGTGCTGTTTTGTCATCAGGTTGCTTCACAGAAGTGCTTCCCAGGTGGCAATATCAATAATAACAACACTCATTTTAAGGCTGAATATTTTGTATTTTAACAATCTATCTTATCTAAGTGTCACTACTGCAGTTGTAATTTGGCTGTGCTCCCCAGTAATAATACTTGGGTTAGAAAAATATGCAATATGTAGAAGAAACAACAATACACTTGCCATGACCAAGCTTTTAAAGGTGTGGGGTTTCTACCACCCCTCTTTAGAAAACTCTTCCTTTGTCATCCATTGTCCCTAGTTTAGGCTAGGAAGACAAAAGATTTGAAGTTACTTTGTTCAAGTTCACCCATAAAATTCTTAATCTGCCTCAGTAATTTCCCTAAATATGATTATTTCTTGAAACAGTAACTGAAATACAATAGCAAATAAAGAGGATATAGGACTGCATGTGTTTATTAAAGTACAATCACATCAGATAATCCGATATTTTCATTAAATTAGGATTTTAAGTAACTGGTTTCATAGGCAAGGAAAATATTAGATTTTAGTCTGTGGGGACTTTTGTAATGAATTTGAAAAGTTACTACACAGAAAATTACCTTTGTTTAAGTAGATGGAGATAATAAAATTACCTGAAATTTGAGATCAATAACAAATTTTCAAAAGTTTTGGTCTTGGAGCTGAAGTTTACAAATTATGTTCCCTTAGGATCACTCCTGAGGTTTTTCTTTCATGATTTCATTAATATTTTTCACATAGGGACCATGACAGTGATAACTGTTCATGATGTTAAGTGCTGTTGGCAGTACACAAGAGAGCAAAGATTTCATACTGGAACATCTGGATAATCCCAAGGAATTACATGGGAAGAGTGGACTTTTTTATTGCAATGTGAAGGATATCTTTTTGAGGCCAATATAAAAAGAATCCCCATTTCACGTAGAAGGGAACCATTTGGAAGTGATGAAAAGTATGTGTGCAATTTTGGGGACAATTATGTGCTGCCCTTGTAGTACAACTACAAAAAAGGGAAATGGAACTCCAAGGGTTACCAAGTGAAGGGCTTTCTCATGTGCCTGGAAAAATTTAACTCAATTACTCAAAGACCTGCGAGATTTAACTTGAAGTATCATTGAATAATCTAAAATAGTTAGAATTTTATCTCTGTAATTAACAGAGGACACAAGCACTAGCAGACTTTTTATTTTGTCTATTTTTGGAAAAGAGTGGGGAAAAAAAAATATTAAAAAATGTGGCTTAGTAGTTTTCTGTAATGCTTGTGAAAAGCACCAGATGAGCTGAGCAGGTTTCTCATGGAGACATTGGAATGTCTGTCAGGACAGACATGAAGTGGTACACACCGCTTTGGTGTTGCTCACCGCAGAGGCTTCACTCACCTCTGCAGTGCTCTGTTACCGTGCCCTGAGCATTCCTGCTCTCAGAGAAAATGCTCTGCTTCAGTCTGCTGAGCCCAGGTCTTGCCACAGGGCTTTAGGAACCTCTTTCTAAACTGTTAGCTCATGCCCCTTTAACCCCCCTAACAAGGGGTTTAATTACAGAGATGTGATAATGCTATCTTTCCATGTAAAACAAGTAAATACAGACTTATGTTTTGGTGCTTATACAAAGGTTTTTATTTCTCCCTTTATATAGGTGACTACACAGACTGTAGGAATGTGAAAATAATTACATTTTCAAGGCCATTCTTCTTCTGATCTCTACTGCAAGAATCATGATCAGTGCTGCTTTTCGTAGTAATTTTCTACTGGGAGAAACAAACAGGTGACCCAGGAGATAGCTTTGTACTAGAGCCCAATTCAACATTACAAGTTCATTTATTTTTAGGCTGCCAGTCACTATGATCTTACAACTTTCATGTGGTTTGAACATAAATATTGCTCTCCACAGCCACAAGTCTGTCATAAACACCTCCATGCCATCTAGTGTGTTTCAAGAAAAAAAATGTGCATATAGAGAGAATAAATACAAGAGTTTTCCATGTTAAAATGGAGTTAACATAGGTTATATTACATACTTCAAGCCATTTTAATTTGTACTTTCTTGAATGCTACTTTTTATATTGTGGGAGGTGTTGCATCACGAGCAGCCTTAGGTGTCATACCCCTCACTGATGGAGCTGAGCAAAATGCAAACCATGAGGGGAAAATGAACAGCTGGTGTTTGAGCACCTCTTGCAGGCATCTTTGTGAAACAATTTCAGTCAGTTCACAAGGTGGTCACTGGCTCTTTTGCTCTTTGGAATGTGCAAGTGTGATGTAAAGGGGGAAATTGAAGAAAAATGGTGTACTCTCTTCCCCCCTGCCCCTGATCTCTTTCAAATGCTAAGAGAGGAATCATCAGTTTCTCTGGACCTAGCCTTATTTCAGTATTAAATCAGAAAGAAATTTTGGCTGTTTACCCTGGAGTGGGCAGGGAGGCCTTCTGGTTCTGCCAAGAATAAATCATAGATGGTGATAATAACATTAATATTAAAGTCTGCACTCTAAAGAGCAGCAGCATTTGGGTTTGCATCACCACCAAGAGACAACATGTCAAGCTGGCTCTAATGGAATGTTCCTCCAAAGGAAACTATACCAGGAAATAGTCCATGGGTGTGGGAGAGACCACACTGGATGAAGTGAAGTAAATAAAGCTATTTTGCTCAAGTATTCATGACTTGAATAAGCATGTGTTTGGAAGAGACAAACAGATGGGCAAAGGAACAATTGCTTTCAATGCAGGTTCAAATTTGCTTATGGTTTACACTCCTTGGATTAGATTTAAATGAGCAAAGATTCTATCTTTATCATCATAATTATTATCTTCTGTCATCATTCTGGACTTCCTCCTCTGTATCCAACAAGACCTAAATATAGTTTAAGAGGGAAAGGGGCCTTTTCCCTCTCTATATGAAGAAGGAAATCTGCCAAATTCTCCTAAGAGTAGCTTAAAGAAAAGGAATTTTGATGGTGAGGGAACAGGTAAGAACATTATAACTTTCTTTGCAGCAACCCCTGTAATAATGAAAAGAGAAAATGTACAGATAAAATGCTTTGATAGTGCGGGACCTAGGCTAACACCAAACTGACATTATCATCATCATCAAGAGGATTTCATCCTGCTGTTGCTGTACAGTACAAAGAAGGTTAGGAATGATAAACATACTCTATGTTTTCAAATCAATTACTTAAATTAAATTTCTTTGTGTCTCTTCACTTTTGTTCTCATCTCTTTTTATTCATCAACCTTTCTTCCATATATGTGTTAGCAGAGGCATATCTATCTTTTTTTTTCTCCCAATGAGGCTTGATTTCAGTGGAGAAGTTATCCCCTGGATGGATTCAGCATTTGTAAGCTTAATATTCCCATAACTGATAACAGATTATTTGGACCTAAAATGCTCTCTTCCCCATTCTCTCAAACACACACATAACGGGACATTTTTTTAAAATTATTTTAAATATCACTTTCATAAGTTAAGGTCTGATTCTTCCTAATTTTATCTGTGCCCAGAAAAAGCCACTTCTGGGAACCTCTGGATAAATCAACAGTGACACTTCCATGCTTGTCCCTCTCCTTTTCTTTCTCCTCCTTCTACTTGTTCTGGGATCTAGAGGCCAGTCAAGGAGGAAGGGGAAGACCAGGAGAAGAGAGGCTTTGAGGAAAAGCTGGTTTGTATCAGGATGTACTTGGACTGTTCCTTAATTTAATTAATGAAATGGGAGCTGAATTCATTAGGACATTTAGCCTCTACTATATGTGGAATAAAAATCCTTTTCCCCATCCTTTGTATGTCTGAGCTCTTAAAATTATAATCTTCTACTTCATATACGCATGCAGTGTGTACTGCTATAAGGATAGACTCTTTTATTATTTTTCACCCTGTTAGATTGGGTTTATATCTTCTCTGCTCAAACATGCCTTTGAAGCTTCTGCAATCAATATGAAATTGCTTTCTATTAACTGAAACAATATATATGAAGTGCGTATAATTGGAGCACAATACATTGTTCTAAGCAGCAGCAGCAGTGAAAAAGCAAAGTATTGTTTACTGCAGCACAATAGAAGTGGTTAGTGCCTGTGGAATCCATTCAGCTTGTATTTACTCAAATGGTATTGGCAATATTTTAGGCAAAAGCAAAATTTGAAGGGCCAAACAGGAGAGTAAGGGTGAATAAAAGATGGAGAGATGGAAGGAGGGAGGGAGGGAGGGAGGGAGGGAGGGAGGGAGGGAGGGAGGGAGGGAGGGAGGGAGGGAGGGAGGGAGGGAGGGAGGGAGGGAGGGAGGGAGGGAGGGAGGGAGGGAGGGAGGGAGGGAGGGAGGGAGGGAAGGAGGGAGGGAGGGAGGGAGGGAAAAGGCTGACAAAAGCTAGGGAAGTGAGATGGATAGACTTGTGAAAAGGGGAGGGAGAGGAAAAAAGATGGCTGGCAAGGAAAAGGAAGGTGAAGGGGAAGAAAGAGAGTTTTCATATGGATGTTTGAAATAATATTTGATGCCATGTTTATTTCTGATACTACTCTCTGTACATGCACGTAGCTTATACTACACAGAATTGAAAATGGTGGAGTGAATACCTAAAAATATCAGCTAACATAACTTTTGCTATAAATTTACAGAATGCTAAATTCTTACATAGAAAAAATGAGGTGGCCCAGAGCCTGTGAGAATTAATTGGAAGGAATTAATGTGGAGTCTGTATTTTCTGAGATATTTTTATTTCAAGATACCAAATCATTCTCATAATGCCCTTCATCACTTCACTCACCCAACCCTGGCATTTCCCTACTCTTTCACTGCCATCTCACAGGCTGCTGTTTCCTCTTTGCTTCTGATTGCTGGACCCAGTGGTGGGATCCCAAGATCTCCCTTAGAATGCTGGAATGAGAGAATCCACATTCTCTGCTCTCATAATTATGGAAGCTTTCACTTTATCTAAAGATTTAAAGAGCCCTTTATACATGCCAGTCATTAATTCAATCCATCAGAAAATAAACATGCATGTGAAGTCTATCCTATTACATTCTGTGGGCGCTTAGGTCTGGAATATGTTGGTAAAATCAATTTATATCTTTGAAATTACATTGAAAATCCTCTCTCCTGCATAATTGGTAGTACCAGTTACCAATTATTTAAGGAAACAGGTACTTAAATCATAACAGCTAACTAATTTTGTGACTTTTGTATGGTCTGTCCTAGTTATGTCCTTTTTGAAGGTAGTAAGTAGGGCTTATACCAGCCCCCAAATCCTGGAAATTAATGAAATATCTTCCATAGATGAATTGCATTTTTTTGAACAGCAAATTTAGAAACTGCCATCATTCTAGGACTTACATCATATTCTGGACATCAATAAAACTTCCACTTATTATTTTACAAGGCATAAATAGTAATAAATAATGGCTGCAGCCTAGGCAAGCCTCTGAAAAGACAAACCTGTCTGTGTGAACTGGGAGCTTTGTGCAAAATTGTCTCATAATACATTGTGCCACCTATTTTTATCCTCAAGTCCATGAGCAACATTGAGCCAAGATCCACCTAGGTGGTTTTTGTTAGGTGGTATGTCTTGCTTTTTATGGGGGGTTGTGGGTAGTTTTTAACTCTCTTGCAAAGTGATGATCCCATGGTGATGGGTCATGGGAATCTTGTTTGTGCAGGGAGAAACCACCAGCTGATCTGTGAAACACTCACAGAAGCCCTTGATAAGTTGCTAAGACTGTGGAGAGAAAAAACTTGGTTTGGTTCTCCTGGAAAGCTTGACTTAGTTTTATTTTAGTTTGTTTTTGTGGACATCAGGTGAAATAATGAAAGAAAAGGAGAGAGTATCTGAAATTTACCCCTCAGAAGTAATTTAGTTGAAATAATTGTTAATCTAGTGCCAGAACTTAGGTTCAGAGAGCAAAGCAATTGGCCTCCATGTATACATGTAAAATTTGGTGGTTTGGGGGTGTAATTTTCCTTCTTAATGGATTCACATTCTGTAAAATGCCAGTTTAAGGAAGGGTGAAACGTAAATATTTATATTAGAGCTTCTCAAAGTGTTTTTTTTGGTTGAGTCTTTGGGTCAGAACTAATTATGATGACTAGGAACAGGTTAGAGCTCCTTTTTAACCTCATCAGTGTTTCTTCTTGGCCTTACCTAAATATTCCCAGGCTTCCTCTTATCCTGTTCTCAAGTGAACAAAAATTGCTTTTAAACCAAATATGTCAAGTACATCAGATTTTCATTCTCTATCTGGATCTATGCTTAATACTCAAGGGAGAAAAAATGTATTGTCCCTGAAGCAGGATTTCATTTCTTTGTAAAAATTGGTATTTGAAGCTGCTCTGTATTTGTGGAATTTGGGAATCAGTTAGTGGCCAGAGTGAGGTTAAATAGAGCAATAAATTTGAAGTTATGATATTGGCATTAAGCATGCAGACTGAGGTTCTTCAGAGTAACTTATGCAACACAAATATACAGCCTCTATAAAATGGAATGGGAGCTGCATATTTGCAACTCCAGCGCAGTTTTAAAGGTTTATGGCACTATTTTAAATCAATTTTGCAATCCTTTTGTTTATTTTTGCTACAGTTGATCACTGGCTTTTTTCCTTTGCAAGTTGTGATAGGCTTCAACCCTTCCAGAGCCTTCTAAATTCTGGATCAAATTTAAGATGTAAAAATACATAATATTTGTAATGCTGTGGCTTTAAGAACAGTAAAGGACAGGGTGGGAATGAAAACAAGGTTGTGACCTGGATTAACTGTGCTTCTGATAGATTAACTTTATTTTAGCGGTTTGGGCCTCTCTGGAAAGGAGACTAGAGAATTGCACTGGGTTTTTTTTCAAAAGGTCCTATTTCCTGTAACTTCATTTGGGTCTGCTTTCTTCCTGTCATCATGTCCTTGGTCTCAAGAAAGACTACCTGACTTGTTTATGTAAACCTGATGACAGAATTTGGACAAACAGGAAAGTAAGGAAATCACTATGTTGGCAATTCTAGGAGAAAGGCAAATATATTCCATATTTTAAGCAACATTTGGCTTTAATAATCATTCTACAAAGAGAAGTGATATTGCCCAGACAGAGAGCAGCATTCATGGGGAAAGAATGAGAAAAGTGAAGAAGGTATATTCAACTCTTTGAGATTTACTTTTGCAAAAGTTAGCTTAAATGGAAAACAGAAGCTACATATTGCTGTATAATTTTTTAATAATCATAGCTTAGCCAAATCCTTAAGGTTAAAATGTTTCAAGAAAATAAGCAACAAAAGAAATAAAATTAAAACAAAGTAGTCTCAAGTGCTCTGTAAAACAATCTTGAAGACTATCCAGAAAGCACATCTGTTGTTGGATGATGGAAAAGTACATGATAAACAACATGATAAACAGAAAGAGCAATGCCACTGGCATGGAAGGATGCATTTTCAAATAGTCAAGATAAAGTTGTGAAACATAGTAATACCTTCCTCTCATGTCTGTAGAATTTAGTGCTTTACAGGATAAAACCAAGGAAAAATAAAATCCCTTTCAAGGTGGAGAAAACAAATGCAGACACAATTCACTTAAGATTGTGTGTTAGAGCCCTATCACAGCTGGAAATTGAACCAGGGTCCCCCTGTGCCCAGACTGGTGCCTCATTTGATGGGTTATAACTCTCCACAGAATAGTGGGACAAAAGCTCTGTCAATTTTTTTGTAAGTGCCTTTACTTTCCTTGAGGATTAAAGAACTCCTGGAGAGAGAATGCATAAGTGTTTTTCTTTCTGCCATCATGTGCAAAATTATTAGGGTTATAGTTGTACTCAGCTGGTATTATCAGTTTAGTAGTGTCTAGGTATTTATAAAGAATCCAATATCTCTTTCAGTTATTTTTGCATAGTGGCAACAAGATTAGCCCAATGTGTGTGTAGGATGTTTAAATTCAGCTGCTGGAAGCAGATCATGGGAAGCAAAAAGCTAAAATGTCTGACCAGTGTGGGTCCCTGAGCCAGCCCATCATTGCAGAGGATGGTGATGAGGTGGATGGACACATGGAGGTGATGTTAACAGCATTGGAATGGGCTGTATCCCTCAGGGTGATTCCAATCTGCCCAAGTGGCCAAACCCCTACAGAAGCTCAGATAAAATAAGCCCACATCAGCTCTTGTACTCCTTAGGACTTTCCTTTTTAAACCACTCATGCAAACCCTCGAGTATTCTGAGTCTTCACTTGGGACTAGGGGTGTGGGACATGGATCAATCACCCTCATCTAATTTATTATTATTTATATAGGTCAGGGTGTTAGCATAAATATGTGAAAAGCAGGCACCTGAATAAAGAGTGTACAAATATCTAACTAAAACTTTTTTATCTTTTAGTAATGCTTACATACTTTGTTTCTTTCAAAGGACGAGGGGGAGATATTTTTTAATATTCATACAGGCATATTTAACTGGCAAGGCCATGTCAAGGTTTAATTCTTTGCTGTACAATAAAATTTCTAGACAGCTTACCAAAAATCACAGAGGAACAGAGCCATAAATCTCCTCTAGTCAACAGTTTAGATTTGGAGTGACAATGCCAGGACCCTGCTAAGTGTTAAGGTTTCTTGTGAGATACATGGATTCGGCTACCATTGTCTTCAGTTCCCTACTTCAGCCAGGCTTTTGTAACCGTGGGTGAAGAAACAAGTAGTCTATTCCTGACCAAAATTTGGATTCAATTTAGACTATGCAACAAATAGAGAAGGAAGAATCCAGATTTAGGCACTTTCTTCCTTGGATCCATTTTTATCCCCTGTGAGAGGACAGTGGCGTCTTCCAGCCATAACTATTTGATCTTCCACTTTGAAGCTGTTCCTTTGCATGCTCTCACTAAAACATGACTAGATGCTGGTCTCCTGGGAGAATGCCTTCAGCAGTGGTCAGGTAGAGACTCCTTTTCTCTTTTGCTTCTTCCTGGATATTTCTATGCTTTAGACACAGCTGAACAGGAAATGTGAAAGTCGTTGAGGTACGTGCACTGAGCATCAGGAGCAAGGTACCTCTGTGTGCACTTTACAAAGGAAATTTGAACACAATCAGCCGTGTTGATTGAAGCTTAACTCTGTAGGGACTTTACATGCCTGTGAATAAGGAAATGTCTGAACCAGAATATAAAGGTTTGTGTACATAAATATGCAGACCTCAAATTGAGACTCTTTTGTTGTTTTTTTTCTCTTCCACAGGTGAAATTATTGGATAAATATATCTCTAAAAGTTGAATTATTTTACTTTGACAAGTCACAGTTATATTGTAACTATCTTCTGCCTGTAATCCTACTTGACTGTGTCTTTAGTAGTACTTTATAATATTTTGCACACTGGGTAGTACATCCTTCTGATTCAAAGGAGGGAGGTTATGAGGCTGTGAATTTTTGCAGCTTGTGCCTGCAGAGATCTATGTTTCCAGAATTCCTTGGAAAGTATTTACCTTCTGCCAGTAATGATGCACTAATATTCAATGGTGATGTACCCTCACATATTAGTTGATTCAATGCTGAAAAAAAAAACTGCTACAGAAAAAAAAAAATACAAAAAACTGCCTGTTGTTATTGAAGTCAGTCAATGATCAGGTTGTGTTGCTATGAGTAGTGAAAGCTGTGTGACCTGGCTCACTGACAACCTGGTCATCCAGAATTTTTGCATGTTGGTAAGAAGTAGTGACTTTTACTATTTCTCTGTACTTAAAATGAGAAGAATAATACCTCCATATTCAATAAAGTTACTCATTCAGGGGATTATGCTGGAGTAAATGGAGATAGCAAGGAAAATGCTCATAGTCAAATTCTGCTGCTTCATCAGAGACTTGAGATCAATAAAACAGGTAAATGAGAGCCAGTTAAGAGGAAATCCAGTGTTAACTTGCAAATATACATCTTGGAATGAATTATTTTTGTTGTTTTTAAGATGTCGGTGAATACCTTATTTCCTGTTATTCAGCTGGGTTTTTGGTTTATGAAAGAAAACCAATTCCTTCTTCAAGGGGATGGGGGAAAGGACAAGGACCCTGTCATCTCATGAACAATCAAGGCTATGACCCAGAAAACTGCATGTGCAGATTTACAGTTTCACTTAAAGATAGTAAATTTGTGGTACAAAAAGGGATTTGTAAATTATTTGATAGAGGAGATGATGGTATTCAAATAATTGCCTAGTACTTGGAGACAAAAAAGGAAGATATAAAAAGTATTTAGCAGAAAGAGCAGGCAATAAAGTAAATGTAATGGTCTTGGGGTTATGACCCTGGTTTCTGAAGGTCTGAGTTGAATGGGTGATCTATCAGAAATGTTTAAATCTGAAAAAGGGAAAAGTTAGTGTGTCTTCAATTTTATTGTGGTCTTTAGTTACCATGATAGGCTCTCTGTTTTGTTAGCATGAAGACCTCTCAGTTTTGTTAGGATATTGCTGTTACTGAGACATAAGTCTGATGGATAACAGCAAAGCAGAAAGGAGCTATATTTGGAACAGTTTTTCATGGTTTCCAGAGCTCTTGCACTTCCCCACCATTGTCCTGTGTCTCTCTGGAGGCTTCAAAAAGTGAAGGGAAAAGCTGAAGAGCTGCTTATGAGCTACTTCCAAAAGAGCAGCAGTAGAAATCAACACCCTCAAGCTTCCTACAGTTAAACAAACTGTTTATAGGTTAAATAATAATGAGATTTTTTTTTCCTTTGATACTTACAAATACCATCGGACACCCTACCCCTTCCAAAAAAAAGCCCAAATAAAACAGCATCAGGTTATTGTACTCTTGACACCACTTGCATTCACGTGTTCTGTCATTTGTTTACAAGAAGTTTATATATAAACATGGAAATCGCCATGATTTTTTTCTGAACTGACACTACTCCCTGCTTTTACAGAGTTGCTGCAAATATTCCAGAACAAGAATTTTGGGAAGGGTGAATGTCTTGGGTTACAATGCAAGATGTAACCAAAAGTATGTGTTCTATTACTATCTGGGGCAGTGTTCTTTATCTCTTCTACAACCCATCCTCCCTCCAGGGGGATCTCTTCTGTTAATGGGCCATTGAGTCTCACTGCAGGACTGATAAAATTACATCACCCCATTGTGAGATGCTCCACCCAGGGGAGGAGCCAAGCATTCCTACCTGGATATAATCTGAGACTCAGAACACCACAAGCAGCCTTCCTCCACTGGATTCCCAGAAGAGAGACCAGACCCATCTACACCTCCACTGGACCTTCAGAGGAAAACCACACCTTTCTACAGGATCACTTCTTCAACAGAACCACATCTGTCACTCCAGGAGGACTGCAGCCACCATTTAATTGGACTGCTACCAACATCCTGACCAACAGGGTGTCAGGTTGTATTCTGACTCTGGGGTTGTTTTGTTGGTTTTTGTTGGTTTTTTTTTGTACTACTGCATTTTTTTATTATTTCATTACTAAAGAATTGTTATTCCTATTCCCATATCTCTGCCTGGAAACACCTTTCAAGATTATAATAATTTGGTTGGGTGGGGGGATTTTTTTTTTTTTTTTTCATTTCAAGGGAAGTTTCTGCCTTCCTTAACAGACACCTGTCTTTGGAAACCAAAACAGTGAAAAAGGACTGTTTAGAGCTACTTCTGATCACTCTGGACAACAAAAGCAGAAGAATAAAAAGGAAACTAAAAAGGCAACCAGTATGGAATTCTAGGATTTATGCTTTACTGGCAGTGTAGACTTTTCCCTCTATGTACAAAAGATGTGTCATTGTCAAAAGGAAGGAAATTCCAGTAGACACATCAGTGCAGCTGTATTTTCAATAAAGTAACAGTCAAAATTGTTTTATTCTATGTTACATTGCATAGGAAATAGGATTTTAGATAAGGGAAGTCCTTACCTAGAACTAGAGCTATTTAGAAACAGGTTTTGGAGAAATAATTTCTTGTAAGGAGAGATAACTTAGGTTGAGATTTGCAATAAATACCTAAGAAAAAGCAGAAATAGAGTTTAACAAAATATTGAAGTTTGGTTAGTCTGTGATATCGTAGACCTGCTGAAGTTGAGGGAACCTTGACAGCATCTACCCCTTGAGGATAAGCAAATCTGAATTTGAATTCAAGACATTAAAAAAACAAGTAAAATTGAGACAAATGAGAAGCTTGTATTTGAAACAGCAATAGTTAGGCATCTTAAAAGGAGGTAATAATAATTTAAGGCATCTTTTAAAAGTATAAAGCAAATTAATCTTTTGGTAGAAAAACATGTTTGGAGATGAATAAAAATTGGAAAAAGAGGGGGAAACAATAAGAGAAAGATCTCAAAAGGAGAATAAAAATTTTAAAAAAGTGTTAATAGAAGCATAGTGTAGGGTATTATGGGTTTGTCAACAGGAGACTTAACATGACAGATACAGCCATGGTCATGCCACACATCAGTGCCTTCTTCCAGAAGGGGAAGGCTTTAGTGCTGACTATAAACTGCCCTGGCATGTATGGAAATTTCTATAAAAACAAATAATCTTTTTTAAAAAGTTGGGGTTTTTGGTTGTTTTGGTTTTTGTTTGGGGTTTTTTGCAGGTTTGTTTGTTTGGTTTTGTTTGGTTTGATTTTTTGTTGTTTTTATTTCGTAAATTTTTATTCCTTTTATGTGTCTAGAACTGGAAATACAACATATCATTAAAAAGGTATCATTAAACCTGTTTGTGGATAATAAAAGTGAGAGTGGGGGTAAATTTTTTAACTGCTCAAACCATTTGCTTTTCAAGTAAAAATGTTTATCAAAACAACTGACCCTTTTTGTCTAGAATTCACTCATTACCATTGTTTTAAATATCTTTCTTACTGCAATGATTTTCTTTAAATCCTGACTTCTGTTTCAGTCCTGACTGAACATCAAGATAACATGATATGCTTGTTCTCTGCTTGTACTCATCATTCTTTTGCGTATCTTAGCTCCAGTGCATGAGAGAGGTCTTATTTACAGAAAGCCCATAGACATTTGATTTCACAGTCAATGTTGTATGTCAATATTAAGACACTTAAATTCAGTTCTTAGCTATTCAGATTGTAATTCTAATGCCCTAGTTTTAAGTTCTATGCATATTCTTAAAGTAATTTTCTTGATATTTATTTATGAACAAATTTTTGATGTTTATGTAATCTGAAACTGGAGAAATGCAAATTAGTCAATCAGGAATGGTAGTCAGTTTTGCTTTCAATTATTCAATCATATTAATTTTTTTGGTAGAAGTTTTATTCTAACATGCCTGTTAGCTGTAGCTTGGGAAGCACATACACATGACAGAGTCTTACAGCTACACTCTAGTCCCACTATTGTTTGTCTGACCAACATTAGTAATAGTACAAGCAGATTATACTTAAGAGTTGTATGTGTAATAAATGAAATATATTATATATAGCTGTATCTATGGAGCTCTAATTATAGAACAAGCAGAAATGAAAAGAATTTTTATTGTCAGTCAGATGGAGATTCTCCTGAGGAAATTAATCAAAATCCTATTTCAAATTCCCTAATCACCCACAAGACATTTTTCACTCCTTCTCAATCCTCAGGTTTGTGTCTTTATTTGCTCTGGGGAGGGGCGAAGGAGAGAAGTCAGAGAAAGATAAGAAGGGACACTCTCTTCACTGAAGACAGTTCAGTGGGATTACCTGAGTAGAATGTAATATTCTGTGAATATAACCTGCAGAGGTGAAAACTGCTTAAGGAGTAGTAAGCTCCTGGTGACATCATTGGTGTCACATAAAGCATTTCTAGAGAGGGACACCTTTAATAGTCAACCTTGTTGCAAAAATATATAGAGGAATTTTATCTGCTTTTTGTTGCTTATATCTCTATGTAACCTTGTAAACCTGTGTCTCTCAGATCTGCTGCATTTGCTTTTTTGTCATGAGATGCAAGTGATTTCAAATTAACTGGTCAATACTAGTGCATTAATGCATGAAAAATAACCACATACCTCCTGGATTCTAAGGACTGCAGATCAAAGCTTCATGCTATAGGATAATCAGACCTGCAACTCTTCCTTAAGCTGCACCAGATAAAAAACTGCCAATTCAAAATATTCTTGTCTTAGGGACAGGCTCCTATGGAAAAAACAAAACAAAACCACCAAATCCCAACAACCAAAAATACCCACAAAACCCAAGCAGCATAATCAGAGCTAACAAAACATTAAAAAAATTCACATCAGGTTTACAGTCTGAATAAGAACTCAAAGCTATCACAATGTAGTCTTTCATGCAAACCTTAAATTTTTGGGCTTGCTTTGGTTTGGGATATTTTAGATTTCTTTAAAGAGTGGATTTTTTATAGCTGTGTATCTCCCTGAAAGAAGTAGCACCTAATCAACAGATCTATTATACAGAATTTCTGTATCTGTAGGTTTCAATGCAGCAGACATGAGACAGACAGAAATGCACAGTCTTGTCATTTTTGAGCAGCAGCAACAAATACAGATGGTGGAATGGAAGCAGGTGGTTGCCACAGCAGAGTTCCTTGCCTGTAAAGGTTTTGTATGTGCCATCTCTGCTTTGCACAGAAGCTTCAGAGTTGCTGATTTAGTGCTATAGAGCATGTGGGTTTCCAAATGGGAACAGAGGTGAAGGGGTCAACCTGGGGTACTGAGGTACTCGGTGAATCCCACTGTACCTGCCACCCATGGTTAATCCCATGTCCTGGGCCACTTTTCCTGCATAGATCTGGCATCCACAAGGTGTCTTCAGGAGTTCCCACCATCCCAACCTCTGTAGTGAAACTGCAGCAGTCCAGCCCTGACAGCAATGTAGAAAACTGTATTTAAACAGCAGCATTTAGACAACTAAATGACCACTCATTTAAATGCCCTCTGTTATCCTGGGGACTGATTCTTTTTACAGACCAGCTCCACTGAAGACAATAGCATGGATTACGTGATTGTAAAATCAGTATAAATGGGATCAGAAACAGATCCATTAGCTCTAATTAGGGAATGTGGTGTGATCTTATTTCACTGCACTGTATACAGCCTCTGTGGCTGTTATTTCAAGTGACAGACATTTGTTTTCCAGCACTTAATTTGCACATAGAATTAATGGTAATGCATCCAAGAACTGATATTGCTAATATGCAGCATTAGCATAGCTCTCTCTGTCCCAAGCTTCTGCTGATAAAAGGATTCCAAAAAGAGAGAAAAAGAGCTCAGACCTAGCAGAATAATGACATTTTCTGTCTTCTGTAGTGAAGAATTTCAGCTCGATGAGTGTTGAAAATAGAGACTACTATTTGCTTTGCATTGTATCATGTGCTATCATATCAATCATTTTCAATGGATTGCACATTTCTATCAGGGCATAACATTTGCTCCTCCTGGAAGCAGGAAAATTCTGCAGACAGATTTTTTTGCCTGTCTTTAAACCCCTGACTAGCTGACTAACTCCCAAGGTTTATTAGCTGTTAGGCAGCTGTAGGCAAAAGTAAAAGAAACAAGTTCATCAAGGAACTATATCATGCTTCCAACATGTGGCAACATGAGTGCCTCTTCACCATCTGTTATTTGTGTGAGGATTTTATTATGTAAATGACGGTACACACTGCGCCCTAAACAAAGGAAGACGATTCCCCTTACAGCATGTTGCGACTGCCAGGCTTCTGTGTCAGCCTGAAACAAATAATGAAAGCAGCAGAGCCATGGCAGGCAGAATATCTTGGGTTCTTCTACTTCTCCTCCCAAAAGGGAGCAAATATCTTGATGAATAATTGGGTTTTTGCATGTATTGTGACTCATAAAAACAGATAGTCGATGAAATAGTAAAACAGTAGACAGATGAAACTAAATTAAGGTGAGGTTTGCAGGTTTAAAAGAGATTGAAGAGACAATCCTGCAAAATTGTGGAGACTTCTAAACTCTCTGGTGTTGCTGAGAGCCAAAAATAGGAAACTGGGCTCCTGAATCATCTGCAGCAGACAAAAGGTGTTGTGGGATAAGGTTGGAAGTAAAATTCTGCCCTACATCCTGATTTAAAATTTTCCATTAAATTACCAATTTAAATTTAAATGTAATTATCTTAACTGGCATATTTTTGGCGACTGTAATCAGAAAAAGAAAAAAAGAAAAAAAAAAAAAAATCCCTATGCTACACAGGATCAAGTAAAAGCCCACAGGAGTTCTAGCACTGGCCCTTAATCAAAGTCTGCAAAGACACAAAAGCTTTGAGCTAATCTATGCCAAGCCATGTTGGACAGTATGGCACTGCCAAGAGCATCCTTCTGGTGGCATTTAAAGCACCTGGTGCCCTAGGAAAAGAAATCATATCCAAAGCTGTAAATTCTGTTTTCCTTATACCCATCTACCGACCAACAGGGGTTGCTATGATAGCAGCACAATATCCCATGGGAAAGAAAACACACCACTATTTTTCTTACGTTAATTTTTTTAATGTGTGGCATGCAGGTAGTTATCTGCACACACACTTTTCCTTGCTGGATGTTTCATGTGGTTTAATATAATTAAAACACAGCTGCATTTATTGGTTTAACTCAAATCTTAATTTGATAATTGGAATATATGCATTAAGGATTAATTTTTATTCCAGATTAATTTAGAAGTAACTGAAAGCAGTGTCAGAATTGACCAGATTGATGATTTTAGGGTACTTGGTTACTTCTATTGCATTGTTTTTTGTGTGATTTCTTACACTTGTATTTGTCATCTTTTCCTGACTTAATTATGATTAAGTGCTGAACTTTACAGATGGCCAACTGCTGGTACTGCTGTATTGATCAGTTGGTTTTATTAATGTGTTAAATTTTGTGGTTGCAACAGGATCATACTTTGTGATAGAACAGCTAATAGCTGGAGAACTCTGCCATGAAAGTCCCAATCAGCCCAATCTTAGCAGGTATTCACTTTTTCACTTTTTTTTCAATTTATTATTATTATTATTATTACTGTTATTATTATTTATTAATTAACATTTAACTTCATTAAAGATACCTCTGGAATGTTTTCATGCTAAAGGACAAACCTGTGTTCCTTTTTAACAGGTAGAAGTGAAAAAACAGAATGTGTAGAGAAAGAAGACAGTTAGAAGTGATGCCTGGAAGCAAAAGTACAACTGGATTGTTTTCTTGGGTTGTTTTTTTTCTTTTAATGAGGTCCTCAAAATCAAAATCTATACCTTCTGTGAAAACCTATTGTCATGGGGATTTTTTCAGAATTATAAATCAATGGCAACTGTAATCTAATTCCTCAAGTCAAACTATTTGTTTCAGGTTTGCAAATGTGAAATAAGCTTGCTTTCATCATTTCAGGTGTCAGAAACAGTTCAAAATAAATTAAGATATTGATGAATATTTCTGTGTCTTAATATTTTTCTCTCATATTGCATGTCTAAAATTCAGACATTATTTTAAAGATAAATTTTTACATAGATGGCATTCAAAACAGCCTAAATGATCTTTGTGATGTGGAATGGTTCTGAAAATTAGGTACAAATGTGAAATATATATAGATTTTTTAAATCACTGCTTACTTCCTACACATTTCTGAGCCTGTTCTCTTCTTTTCTATGAACAGTGATATTTTCAGAAGTGTCATGGATACAATTATTAATTTTGTGTCCAATTTACTGCTATTTGAAGTTATGCTTTCCACAATGTCCTGTGCAGACAGACTCTTTCTGTATAGCATAAATCTGCATTAAACTTTAACTTTAGAATTTCTGTCTTTTATCCAACAAATGTTGCTTTATACATCACATATATACATATATGAAATTGGTAATTATTTTATATTCTGAAACTTAGAAGTGAGGTTTCAAACAGGAATGCCAATATTATTTTTCTTGAGATGCAGCATATTGCATGTAACCATAATTATTCATTCCTATGTAAATGTTTTTCCTCTACCAGTTTGTATATACATAAACTAATGGGGAGTAGTTACAGAATAAACACTCCGTAGGGCTGAAGTCTTCTTAATTGTAGAAGCCTGGAAATTACATTATTAATATCCCATGCAATATTTTACCTTGTCATCTGTTTTCTGTTTCTCAGAGCTCTTTGGCATGGGGAAAGGAGCCCAACATGCTCACAACTCACTGATTTGAACAGCAGCTGAAAAACAAGGGAGAAAAATCATCCCCCTCTGGCCATGGTCACAGCAATGGGAGTTCAGCCCAAGGCAGTTGTGCCCTGCAGCTGCCCCTGAAGGTCAGCAGGGAGAGGACACAACCACCATTCCCTGGGAGTGAAGGGCTTGTCACAGCCCCCAGCACCGCTGGGATGGCGTGAGTGGGATGCCAGTAGACATCTCTGTAGGGTGCCAAGCTCAACCAGCTGTCAGAAATGCCTTCCAAGCCCTTTGGTCAAACAACAGGGGTCTTAGGAGGTGTTAAAAGTATTGGCCAGCCTTTCTGGCCTAGGGCTGTGGAACAGCATCTCAGAGGAAAGTATTCCAGTCCTGGTTTTTGGACTCCAGGGAAATTAGGAAAAGAAGTTGTGACTCGGATTTAGTAGTTGGTTATGCTGTTTGCAGATGCAAAACTCCAGAGAAAATATCATGAGCAAAGTGAAAACAAAGAGCTCTAAAGGCAAGGCCTTTCCATTCAAAGTTTTTTTCCAGAATGCCAAATGAAGGTATAACAACATAAAAATTACAAAACTTGAATAATTTTTCTACCTTTAGTTCCTGAAAATTCAAGCTGACACACCTCACCTAAATTCTGATACATATCTCCTCTTAATTTACATAAGACTGGTTTTGCAAAACAAGTTTTATTCCCGATTGCTGCTTGATGGTGCTATCTGTTGGTGCTTCTTCTCTTACTTTCTGGTACCTGTTTGTTTTTGTGTTGCTGCTCAGACTTCTCTTTTCCCATGTCACCAATCGTTTCAGTCCCTGTTTTAACACTGTATCATTTATTATTTCTTTCACAGTGCTTTATTTTCTTTCTTTCTGTTTTATTAGTGTTGAATCTCCAAGGTATCCAGCAGCTCTTAGGATAGATTGAATAGACAGAGCACAGTGGACTGGATGTCTGATACTTCATATTATTTGTAGCTGCCAATAGCTTTGAGCACATCAGTTTGTCATTCAATATTTTTCTTTTTCTCTCCTCATTTCTACTAATGCAGATAGAGGTTTTCCCCCTTTGGAGCAAAATGCCATGATGCTCACAAGAGCTATATAGATAGAAAATGGTGCTGGTAGAAGTAAAAGAGGAAAGCTTTCATCATCAGAACAACGTGGACCTAAAGGTATTGGAAACCAAAGGCCAATTACTCCCTGAGGTTCACGGGGTGGGGGGGTGGCACTTTCAAAGTAACCAGTCTTGTGATTGTGGAGGCAGAAGAGGACCTTGAGTGTCTGTATCTGGACTTTGTCAGGCCATTTGTTTGTGACCAGAGTTGTGTGGTTATTGTGGTTTTCAATAAAGGGATGTTCACTGAGGCATCACATTGATATTTTTGAAGTATGTTCCACATTTTCAGAGGAACAAATTTATCAGCATAGAATAGAAATGTCTAGCTGCTTCAGTATGCAGCTGAGATTCCACATCACTGATGTGCAAGGGCATTCATTTTTCACCTACTGGAGGCAATGGGAATGAGACTTCCACCTGGATTGCTGCATCCAGCCCTGGACACGAAGGACAAGGACCTGATGGACCAAGGCCATTAAGACGACCAGAGGGATGGAGTAGCTCTCCTATAAGGAACAGCTGAGAGATTTCAGATTCTTCAGCTTTGAAAAGAGGAGTCTTCTGGGTGACCTAACTGCAACCTTCCAGTACCTGAAAGGGTCCACAAGACAGAAAGAGATTATTTTACAAGGTGTAAGAGGAGTGACAGGACAAAGGGGAATGGCCTCAAACTGACAAAGAATAGGTTTAGGTTAGATATTAGGAGGGGTGATGAGGCCCTGGCACAAGTTATCCAGAGAAGCTGTGGATGCCCCATCCCTGGAAGTCTTCCTGGACAGGCTGGATGGGTCTCTGAGCGACCTGAAGCAGTGAAAGGTGGCCCTGTCCTCAACTGGGGGTTTGGAACTAGATGACCTTTGAGTCTTTTCCAATGCAAATCATTCTATGATTATATGATTTTCAACAATTGAAGGCATGTTTAAAAGGGGATTATTTGGCTGTGTTCTTTTTCCAAAGAAATTTTGGGGAAAATCTTGTCAGGCTTTCATCTCTGAGTCCTGTACTAAGGCAACCCCTTGCAGGTATTTTAAGTCTTTTGTCTTTCTGCAAAATATGGGCTTTAGCAATGATCTTTGGACCTTCCATTGAGTATGTTCACAAAATCTGAAGAGGGATCCTGTGCTGGCTGACACATGTGACTTATGAGCTTGAAAGCTGAAGTGGCTCCTGCAGGACCGTGCAAGCTGATTCCTTGGGCACTAAATATCTGGCATCGCTTGCTAAATATGCTACAGAAAGCAATGTCTGAAGCTGTGTAGTTACCCTGCACCATCAGTCTTCTTCTGGGATCTATGGAAAATGGGTGAGTGAGCCCAGTCTGGCTCTTTGCTGACAGGCCAATTGGAATAATTGGTGTCTTTTTTTGCAGCATTTCTCAGAAAAAAAAAAAAAAAGCAAGGCTGGAGCTGAAAGGAGGAAAAATCCCTTCATTGAGTGTTTTATGTCTAGGATCAAGACTTTTCGAAGGATTTAAGTCCCAAATACAAATGAAATATCCAACCAACTATAATAACTGTCAGGAGATGGAGGAAAAAATGGACAGGAGAGGGAAAGGGGAACACTTCCAGGGAAGGTGATGCTGTTTGGAAAAAATGTCTCTTACAGTTTGGCATCTAGCTGTTAACATGCTCTTGCCAACCTGTGAGTTCATTTGAGGTTTATAGCAAGTTACAGGAAGAATAAAAAGTTAATCATGTGCAGAGCCTTGGTGTTGTATTCTTGCCATCAATTTCAATAGCAGTAATAACATACAGACTGTGAAGTGATTAAAGAATGGCACAAGTTGCTTTCTACTTGAGTTTGTAAATGTATTTCCATTGAAAGTTTAATTTGTGTGGTTTTCATCCAAATTTGAAGAGATGATGAGGTTTAATAACACTATATATGGGTTGGGTCTGGGGTCAGATTCTTTTATTAGTTTTTACCTGCAATAGACATGGGGACTTTTCTCCCTTTATCTAAAAACACAGCAATATTTTATTTTATTTATTTCAAACCCACAAAAAGAAATAAAAGGAAAAGTGGGAAATCTCAGTGATGAAGATGGTTGCTCAACAGAAGATTTAGCTGCATGTTGTAGCCTGAATCTTTTTAACAAATCCCAAAAGTTCTTATTAAATATTTTGGGGATTTGAAGCTGAGGAAATCTATTGAAATACTGTCTGGGCCTGGATTAGCACTTCAGACTAAAGAATAATTTAATTTTGGTTTTAAGATTTTTTTTTTGTTTTTTCTTTCTTTTCCATTTGTAACTGTGAACTTTACTGTCATCAGCTGAGATAAAAGTTCTTAATGCATCAAAAATTATCATTGACACTTACAATGAAGAAATAAGCTTCTCAAAAATAAACCATGTACTAGGAGGTGTTTTCAGTGGATTAATCTTTTTCCTTTTTGTTTCTGAAACACTTTTGGGCGGTAATCACTTCCCTGAAAATCTGCACTTTTTTTGTTGTATATGGCTTCAAACTGGACAGAGGATTTTTTGTTCTTTGCTCTCACACTACACAAATGGAGTGGCAAATTTTATTAATGGCATATATGTGCCTTTATCTACACTAATATCTTTATTAGCACGTTAACATGCATTTGAGTTATCCTGATACATTGCAAACACACTGATATCTGAGGTATATAACAGCAGATAAAGATTTATTATTTTATTTAAAGAACTTAAAATTCAGCAAAAGCTTGCTGTAGGTGAGTGATCCTACTTATTAGAGATGAATTTTAACAACTGTAGTCCACAAATTTCTGCTGTCCTTTGGGGAAAACAAGGAAATTGATTGTAGCAAAAAATGTTGTATTTGCATTCCTTTACTTCTTGTCTTTTTTTTTTTTGTTTGATGTATCAGTTTCTTGTACAATGCCTTCTCCCCTTGTTTACCCAAGTTACTAATTTATGGTCTATTGATGCAGAGCAGTTCTTTAAGCTTAGAGTTAGTACTTGGCTGTCAGTAAGAAAGATGAGAAGCAAAAGTGTGAAGGCTTTTCCCAGGGTAAATCGAGACTTACGTCTCTAAGTGGAAGCCACGTCCCTAAGTGGAAAACTTAGGCAGGTGTTAAGAGTTGGATTGCAGAAAAATAGGACAAGGCTATCACTTTTTCCTGGGAGATAATATAATTACATTTATGTGTTTAAAATAGTTATTAAGATTGGTTTATATTCAACTACTTGGATTTGCTCAACAATTTTGCTACATAAAACAGTGAGGCTTTGTGATTTATTTGGGTTTTGTCTTGCCAACTGGCCTGCCTCCTTCCCTTCCCTCTTGCTCCTCTTGCTTCGTTTGCAGTGTTATGCTAGATATTGGATAAGTTTTCCACTTACCCTAATTGGAAGAGTTTTCTCAAAATGCTAGTTCTTTGGCTTTTAACCTTGTGTTATTTGTTCAGTAATGGTTGAAAACCGGTTTGGTTTCTTTGTTGTTTTTTTGTTTGTTTTGGTTTTTTTAAAGAGAGTGTAAAATTTGCTCAACAGTGTTAATGTCTGGTCTAACCTAAGTTTGCTAAGATTTCTGGACACATCTAAGGTTGTTTGTGTGTATATACCCTACTTATCTGCCTGGAGATTAAACCAGCCTTGCTACAGTACTGATTTGCACTGATTTGGTATGTTACCTGTAGGCACCAGCATGCTAAGGTTCTAAAAAGAGTTGGCTGATAATTTGAATTTCAACAGAAAAGACAAGGGAAAAAGAACATTAAGACTTTGTGGAACAGCTTCTCATCTTCAGTATTGTTACTTAAAAATTTAAAACTTGATGCTTCTTTCCACTCCCCCAAGAAAATTCTGTACTTCAAGAAGGGCCTGAAGTCTTAGTAGGAGTTTAGTAAGAATGTAGGATGTCACCATCTTTCTTGATTAAGGTTTATCTCATTAAGTTCTGCCTTGTTCTTTAAAATGAGGAGAAAGTTTCTCTCTCTAGGTCTGTGATTTACATATGCATTGATTTTACATTCATCTAAACTACAATGCTCTGCCTGTCAGTTGGTTCCTTGATGCCAGTGTGGTTATGTTCCTGTCCTGAAAGGAAGGCATGTGGATTCATTGTAGCTCCAGCACTGCAGCTAGGAATATTAGGGACATGATTTCATTTACTTGAAGTTACCAAGAATGATGGAAGAAGAGGTCAATGCCAAATAGATGGCTGCTTAATTATGTTTATTTTCTCTCCTAGAAGATTGGTTATATCAACAAGAGATGCTGAAAACCTGTCTTTAAAACAAGCAGTTGTTATGGAGCTAGAAAAACGTAAAGTACAGATTGTCTGGTTCCCTGAAATCTTGACTGATAGATAAATAAGAGGTGAGCTGCAGTAACAGTGGTGAGAAAGCTGAATTTCAGAAGTAAAACACATTAGACTAATTTTCAGTGATAGAGGAATGTCTGCATTTTCTTATAAATTTCTAGGGGGGGAAAAAAGGCATCTTGTGTATGCTGTCTTCAGTTTGAATTTATATAACTAAATTCATTAAATTAAGTAAACTTTAAAAGTATATTCCTATGCTAGGATGTTGCCATGACATTATTGCTCCTGATAGATACTTGAATATTATAGTCATAATACTGTGCAGTGCTGTATATTTATGTATTATACATATTCATTTTTTCTACATTGATTATGTAGAATAATTCAGCTTTGGTAATTTATTTTGCTAATAGATACACTTGCTTTATATCTATTAATGGATGTACATACAATTTATAAATTTAAAACACTAAAACTTCTTTTTCTGATTTTTAACTTCTGCTGAAACTGTGGCATGATGCTGATATTTAGAGAGTAATATCCTTGCACTTCCCGAGGCCCTAGCTGGCAGAGTTGTCAAATTAAACTGGAACGTTTTGTAAGTGTATCTTTAATAAATACATATGTCTGTCATGCTTCCCTACTCAGTCTTATAAATCAGACTGTATCTAGCCGTCAAATACTCTCAACGCGGTTGTCCTAATCTGTCAAGTAAAAATTATAGCATCTAGGCTCCCATCCTTCTCAGAAAATATTTATTTATACCAGTGACATGTCAAGGACACACAATTTTTTAATTTATTTTTTTGCCCAGCAACAAAACCATTAACATCTGGCTCAAGTCCCTGCCAGGAGGGCAGTGGTTAATACATAAAGGGAATTTATAATGTAGGAATGCCCCAGCCAAGCAAAATAAATGCTGCATAGCATTTAAAAAAAATCCTGCTCCGTACCAGATATGGAGCATTCAGCCTTGTTTTACTCAGTGTACAGTAATAATTTATGCCATTTATCATCCTCACCCCCATTCATCTACAGATGAGCCTCCACTCCTCTGTTGCAAAGAGGTTGTCTCTAAGTTTTGTGTCTTTGCAGTGTCTGGTAATTAACCATTACAATTCTAATTCATGTCAGACACATCATAAGCTATTGCTGTAGCTTGAGAGAAGGATTTAAACACACCACAGAGAGTAGCAAAGCTGTTGGTTATTCTGCTTCCATCAGCTCTCCCTGAATGGAGAGTACACCAGACATTGAGAGCTGGGAGAGATGGATGTGAAGGAAAAGATGGAAGGAATCCTTGGTATTTTTAAAAGAATAAATCTTTTTATTCCATATGCATGAACAGATGTTAAAGAACTTTGCTTGTCACTTGTCTTATTTATTTAAAATAACTTAATAATACTTAAAACAACTATTGAACCGCACCTGCCTTCAGCCTGACAGGAAGAAAATGAGCCTTAACTCTTTGAAATCTTGTGCCCAAATAATTAAAGAACAAAAGTTTATTTCAAATTTGCAACTCATTCTAGTAATCCTAACAATACTTCTTCGTTTTTCTTTTAATTTTTTATCTCTGAATAAATTCTCAATATGTTTTATTTTTGTGGTTTTTAAAGTGTGTTAGATTCACATTTATTTTGAGCCTATGTATTCATGTAACCTAGTTTCTGTGGTGATCTGAATTGTTTTGACTAAAGGATTGCTCTGTCTCATAAAATCAGAAAATGTATTTTCCTCCATTTTTGCTGTACAAAAATAGAGACACTTGCCAGTTGCTCAAAATAAAGTTATAAGAATCTATAGATAAAAAAATTGGATTCCAGTTTGATATAGTATGTGAGGTTACTGAAGTTTCAGACTTTGGGTATTCTGGAGGAAGTATTGACAAGAGAGAAGAAGACCTCCTCCAGAAATCAAGAGGTCTGTTTTTTCATGAGCCAAGGATGAGCAGGACAGCACACGATATGAGGGACATGAGCAACGTGAGTATTGAGCCATTCTCTTGCAATCTCCGTAGCTGAGCTGGATCACTGTGTAAAGCATGGCCACAACTCTGCTTTCTCCAGGACTAATTGCTGAAGGGACTGCTTTCAGAGGAAGGGTGATACTTCCTCAGTAATAGTGACTGCTGCCTCAGTGCCAGAAGTGACTGGAACTTGAGTCAATGTGCTGCACATGGGAAAACAGTGGGAATAGCCTGGGGAGGAAGTACATTGCCATCATGAAAAGGAGTTAATCACTTTGGAATTCCCCCAGGTGTATGACAGGGAACCGTACTCATCACAAATGAAATCTTTCATCAGTGGCATTTAACTAGTTATCTCCTTCTCTGACAGGCTGTCTTGTTTAACAGAAAATAGAGTCCTTTTTTTTAAACTCTATTATAGTTGTTTTAGTAATATTATTTATAATGAGCTTTTGGAGAATTGAAATATGATAGATGAAGTGAAAAAAAATAATTCTGAAAGCAAAGTGCTTTTAAAAACCAAAGCCCAGAAACTATATAATGAAGGTTGTTTTGGCTTCCCTAGTGTGGGTAACTTTTAAACTGATATAGCTGTTTGTTTGCTTTTCCTAAAAGCCCCAGGCTAGTTCAAGCACAACCATTCAATCTAAGCAGTCTGATGAAGAGCAGTCCTATGGACTGTGCTCGACTGTGATGGATGTTCATTGTGATCCTTTCTGCCCTTGAGATCTGTATGTATCAGAACGAGCCACAGACAGTACATGAGAGTTTTGAAACCAGATAATTAAATGACAGCAGTGCTGGTAGATACAAAGTAGCAAAAATATGGATTCAGAGCTAAGGGATGTGGGAGAAAAGCAGCATTATATCTTCAATCTCTCAATACAAAAGTTGGAGAAATTTAAATAAAATTATGAGTGACTGATAAGGGGAAGAAACTTTGGATTTCAAACTGATGAAATCAGTATGAAAAACAACAGCAACAGCAGTGAAGTTTGGGTGGCTTTTATGTTTAGAAAATGACAGATAAGATAAAAGCCACTTTCTTTCTTGAAATCTGGACAACAGTAAAGCATAAAGTACTTTAATTTAAAATGGTATAGGCCAAATGTTACTTGATTTGTCCCCGTGTGTGAACCTTCTTTAAAATGTTACAAGGGAACACATTAAAAGTGGGCTGAAGAAATGCTTATTGCAGATCCAGACATATAAGGAAGCAAGAAGAGAATGTTCAACTTGGGGAATCCCACTATTTTTCCTGTAGTAACAGCATTCCTCCTCTGGTTTTAAGAAATCGAATTCCTTTTTGTTATACTCTCATAAATGTGTGGTAATAGTAACTTTAAAGGGCACTATATGGATTTACACTCTTGAACCTTTTTCATAATGTTTCATGCAAGAATTTTTGCCAAATAAACCATGGATGTTCTTACATAGAATTAACTTTGTGATTAAATTGGAGATATTAGTTGCAGAAAATTCACCATTAACCTTCTCTAAAGAAGGGTGCAGTTCTTAAGTACACATAGTGAATTAATCACCAGCTTGTTTCCCTGAACAAAAGCGGTATTTAAAAGAATTTATTGTGAAAGCAGTTCTATCATTCATAATGAAGTGTTATAAAAGTCCTGAATGATTTCAAGTGACTAACCCCATGTTAGGCCCTGGGAAATGTGTGCTTGGAACAGCTAGAACTACAGAGGGCCTGACAAAAAGCATGTTGAAGTCAATGGCTATTTTCCGTTGTCTGCAGTGGACATAAGGTTGTTCAATTTCATGGTATGGAAAAAATTTATTTTGTGGAACGCACATGCACAAAGAAACCAAACTTGTTCCCTAAACACATGTGCTAGCTTCCTGATGGTTTTTAATGGGAAACATGTGGAGTGTGAGGTGAGCACATTGAATGACCCAGCTTTTTGTAGGGAATTAGTCACTTTTGCAGGGGAATCAATATCTAATAACAGGAGCTGATCAACAGTGCTTCAGTTCAGTTGAACATGCCAAAAAGGTGCTGTAAGATATGAGCTTTAATTGGCTTTCTGACTCTTTAAAAACTAGGGACTGAAGGAGGTAGACTGTCTCAGAATCAGGCATTTAATTTATGTCTTATTTTTCTAAATTGGGAAACAGAACTGTGAAAAGCATATCTGTATAGTTAATGTATATTCCTTCAGCTGCTGATGGAGCAGAAAAAAAATTTTAAAATAGTTGCATAAGGCTTAAGCAATGAGAAAGGTCTCTAGCAAACTCATGATTGTATACAATAAAATATTAAAATTCACTAGCTTTGTGTACTGAGGAACTATTTATTCCTCCAGACTATAAATCCTACCATGGAGATCAACCTCAGTAAGAGATATAAAAATATAAAAAAAAAAGAATTTCAACATTTAATATCCACTTCTTAGTTATAATGATTGTTTTAAGCATTTTCTTTTTGATGGACAGAACCCATGCCTTACCATAGTAAGTTATCCACAAATGGAGCATTTTTTAACAACCAGCTGATCCTCCAGCTCTTTTTAATGCATTATTGAAAAACTGCTGTTGCAATTGTCCTCTTGCACAGATTGCAGTTGTCCAAAAGGTATTTTTAAATGTATGTCTAGAAACACAACTCCAAAATATATCTGTGTTAATAAAAATTTTGCATATATCCTCCAGCTAATGAAAAGTGTTATTTAAAATAGTGACATTTCTGTCCATATAATTACTATCCTTAGATATTGGCAGCTTTTATATGACAGTCTTTGAAGTCCACACTGATTTTTGGTTTTAAGTGTCTTTGCAATTTTGTTCACAGGTTTTGGAGTCACTTCAACTGGAGTACTGATTTTGGCTGGCCTAGAGTTAATTTTCTTCATAGCAGCCATGTTTTGGATTTGTGCTGAAGGCAGTGTTGATAACACAGGAGTGTTTAAGCCATTTCTGAGCAGTGTTTGCACAGAGCCAAAGCTTTTTCTGCTTCTCACTGAGGAGGCTGGGGGTGTGCAAGAAGCTGGGCAGGGGCACAGCTGGGACAAAGGGATATGTCATACCACTTGTGCTCAGCAGTAAAAGTTGGGGGAAGAAAGGAAAGGGGGGGATGTTTGGAGTGATGGCACTTGTCTTTCCAAGTCACAATTATATGTTATGAAGCCCTGCTTTCCTGGAGAGACCCATGGGAAGTAGTAACTTGCTTCCTTGTTTTGCTTTGCTTACACGTGGCTCCTGCTTTACCTGCTAAACTCTGTTTAACTCAGCCTCAAACCACAACACCTGGTGGTACAACCCTTGAGGCTCTCTGACAGGGATGTGTTCTCACATTATCAGCATGACATGCTGACTCTGGATCGTGATATACAGCTCTAATACTATTGCCCCAGTGAAAGAAAGAAACAAACTCCAACAAGTTTTGTGGAAAATTAGGCAGCCAAGGGGTACAACATATTTTCTTTTCACCTAAAATTAATTTGAAACAGTGTAACTAATAGTTATCTGCTATTTCAGGTTATTTATTATTATTACAAAGCAAAATTAATACATTAAAACCAAGGAAGAGACTACAAGGGGAACAAGCAAGAAAAAGCAAGAGAAAGTAAAAGGCAACACTGAATTTGAAATAGGGGGGAGAAAAAAACACATTCTTTTGTCTCTTGTATTACTTCTCTTACAGCATTTAAATAGCCCTATAGTATAGCCTTCTTTTACAATGAATCTTACAAATTGAGAGGATTTGCTTTTAATTTTTCTAGATGGTGTGGGAGAAGAGTAGCAACTTTAGTGCTTCATTTCCTGACCCTATAAACACTTATGGATTTTGCTTGCTTTCAAGTGCGAAAGCTCGCTGACACACAGAGGGACTACTCAGAGGCTTAAATTTAAGCAGGTATGTAAGTGTTTCTGGAACTAGGGCTTTTTTATATTTATTGACTGACAGGTTCATTGCCCTACAGGGAGTACTTCACAAGAGTACTGGCAGTGATTTTTTTCCTTTTGGAAAACTCACTTTTGGTCTAGCCCTAGCTACAACTCCACAGACTTGTGCTGTGGGAAGACCTATAGCAGTGCCACCAAAGGTAGGCTTTGGGCAAGGCTGTTGGATCAGCTGTGGCCTGGGTGAGGGCTGCAGGAACAGATTCCTTCTGCTGTCAAAATGTGTGTTACATGTGTTGCATGGCATCTGCAGCACACCCTGAGAAATACACTCCTGCATTTCTGTGTATCTCCTGTTAGGAGAGGAGCAGCTCTGAAAGACGCCAGACAAAAGAGAAGTATGAGAATGGGTTAGGGTAGATGATGATGATGATAAGTGCATTGTTTATGGTTCTGTGGGGTGAGGGCTGCAAGAATTGCCCAGGTTTAGCTTTGCAGAGAGTCTGACCTGAAGGCTGGGTCTGGGGTGATCTTCACAACCACAACCCCTTCTACAGGGCTGCATTTTCTGGCTTTAGGCTGATAAAAGTAAGGAGGGATCCCATTTTTTATATAGGATTTGCCCATGTGATCATGAGAATTAAGATTTCTTCTTAAGATTACCTTTATCTTTTGAGGGGATTTTCCCTCTTTTTTGTGAAATCAGAATTTGTCCTCTTTTTATTAACTCCTAGAAGGCCACCTTCATACTGTGCTCCAAGTGACATGCATTAAAAAATCCTGTCATTTATTGAATTTGCATGTACTTTTCCTCTTATTAATGTTATGCCGTTACTCCAGTCACTACCATTGATGAAATTTATTAATCCATTCAATTCTCTTCCTCAACTTTTTTGGAGTAAGATTCTATGCAAGACATCAGCTATTAAAATTAATGAAGACTTAAACAACTCTGATTTATAGAAGAATGTTTTGTATTTCTCTTTGGTAAAAATCTAACATCAGATGTTCTAAGAGAAATTGCATGCTAAATAGGCTTCTCTTATGATTTATTGTTTGATCTTTTGGCATGAATATTTGTGTTAAATTTTACATTCACCTCATAAAGTTCATTCTTTCCTAACTACATTAGAGTGATATTAGAAATGCTCCTATTAAAATAACAACTTTTTATTATAGAATGGTCTGCTAATATAGCTACAGCAAAAGATCATCAACCTTTCCATTATAAACATAAATCTCTATTTTCAGGGACTTTAAACTCTGCTATAAATACTCATTCCAGTCTAACATTTGGCATGTAAAGCTGCATCCAAACAAAAAAAGCTATTTATTATTAAATTGCTTTAGCCATTTGAATACATCTTAAAGCAGACAAAGTAAAAATAGTTGCATGAGGGTTTTTTGTTGCTCTATTTTTATTTTTTTTTTACTCTGATATATTCCTAGAGTATGAGAAGCTGGGAAATGAGGAAGGTGCTGGGGCTGGAGGGCTGGGTAGTGTTTCCTGCTGGTGCCAAGTCACCTCAGTGTCTGGTTCTGCTCAGGCCAGGCTGACTTCAAGGGGCATTTTTTCTTTGGGTTTTTTTGGGTTTGGGGTTTTTTTCAACCATTGCATTTCTGATATAGTCTTCCCAAGGCACATTAATGTCATCCTTGAAAAACTTCTTCTGACACCCTGTCAAATTTTTCTTATGAAATGGAAAGTTATTAAGTCCCTTCTGCTCCCATGAGCTCCTCAAAGAGCTGAACTCTGGACCTAAGCGTGTGTGAGGTCCTTACTGGTAAAGTTTGAGATGGGATAATCTTGACATTAGACTAGTAAAACTGCCCAATGTCCTATGTCCTTTGGCCATATCCAGTGCTGAAATGTAACATCTTTCTGAACATTAGTACAGTTTTCTTACTCCCTTTTCTTTTCCCAAAAGTGGTTTCAGACATATTTCAGGTTGTGTTTCATGATCAGTTTAGACTGCCCTGCGTAGCA
Organism: Pseudopodoces humilis; assembly: GCF_049639895.1. NCBI lineage: Eukaryota > Metazoa > Chordata > Aves > Passeriformes > Paridae > Pseudopodoces > Pseudopodoces humilis. Next base: position 103,177,686 of record NC_142201.1, on the reverse strand, counting down.
GCTCTTGCTGAAAGCAGTTAGCCTGTGTCACTCGTCCTTCCTGTCCTGAGAGTTTCTGCAGGTCTTGTGTTTGCACAGTCAAGCAGACCCAAGAATATGCATGGGTGTGAGCTGGGTTAGGGACAGACAAATTCCCATTCTACCACATCAAGTGGCCCGCAGGGACAATGCTCATGCTCAGCAAGGCACTGGGAAAGTCAGACTGTCCCACTCTCACCTGTCCTGGCTTCTTTCACATGAAACAATGAAACTGCAGCAAATGATGCTTAAAAGACCTATTCAAAACCTTCTAGAGAGTGACTGTCATTCCTTGCAGACTGCTTAAAAGGATTTTCTGAAGTTTTTGTTTCCTTGGAGTGTCCATAGGAATAAAATGTCTTAAGGTCTAGGTGCTCATAGGAAAAAAAAGCCCCATCATCAGGACATTGAACAAACTGCAAATCTTTAGTCTAGGAGCAACAAAGGCTTGATAGCAATGGGTCTGTCTGTGTTTGACAGCACTGCAGACAGCCTTGGTCAGCCAAAAATCTGTGCATGTGCATCTGCAGGAAAGGGAATGAGCAGGTGTTCCTGATCACTCATAGCCTGGAAACGCATGAGTTGAGAGGAAACCAAGAGCAGACAAGCCCCTCAGACTGCAAACCAAGTCACAAGAAGGTGGACTCATAGGCTTTGTTGCTTTTTAATGATGATTTGCTGGGCCAGGCTGTGGCAAACAGTGCAAGTAGTTGGCAGCATCAGAAAAGAGTGTGCGGGGGATTTGTGGTTGCTAAGAGCAACCTGCTCTAGCAGGAGATATTTTATTATGCTCAAAGGTTTATTCTGAAAGCTCCAGGGTTTATAAATTGAAAAGTGAAACAGCATAAGAAAAGCCCCTGTGCCATCTCACAATTAGCTGTGAAATTTCTGAGGCCTTGCTTTCACCTGTGCCTGCAGAGTTGGTCTCGCTGGACCTTGGCATCACCTCAAGGTGTGACCATGCCTCAGCTCTGCCCGCACACTTCTCACATCCAGGAGAGTGAAGGCAGCACTTATATTATATTATAATCATTATAATACATTTTTCTCTTTAGCTTCTTCATGAGATTCCAATACTTATTTTTTCCCCTGAAAGCTGTGTGTGTTCTTGCTCCTCTGTCTCCTCCCCGCTCACTCCCTGTGTCGATGTACATTCACTGTTGTGTTCTTTATCTGCTGTCCAACTTTGCCAGGACTTCCTCAGTGGAAACTCCAGACTCCTTCCTGAATGCTACCAAGGGTGAAAAGGTGATGATAGTTAACTCAGAAATGGGTGATATAAATGTTGCAGCGTCATAAATACGTGTGACTGTTGGTGGAGAAGTAAAGGTTATGTTAAATAAATCTGAGACCTTTAAAAGATTTGAGGGTTGTTTCTTTCTTACTTCTTTTTTTTTCTTATCAGTTATTGATAAAAGCTAGATAATGAAACATAGAACAACTAAAGAACCTTTGGCTTATTTTGAAAAAAAGCAGCAATAATGCAGTTGTTAACAAAAAAAAAACTTTTTACACCACCCTTGTAATTTTGTTCGAAATTATGTTCTTTTTGATACTTTAAAAAAAAAGAGAAAGTGAAAATATCATCCTGAAGGGCAATCATTCTGCCTTTCAGACTTGGTCTGTGCACCTTTATGGTCAGCCTAGCACACATGGACTCATGTTACATACGGGTAAGGCTTATTATGTTATTATTTGAGTTTATCATCAAGTAAGCGAGACAGGGAGTTATTCATGGGACCACCCTGTTTAAGCCATTTCTTGTCTTAAGGAAACCCAGCCAAAATATTCCCACAAGTACTGAATGCTCTCTGCTGCTCTGACTGCAGTAAAAGACCACCTCTGTTAAGCAGTGATTTATTTTTTCTCTTGGTCTCTTGGGTGACCACTGATGGCAGATTTTCCTGTATTTCCTATGGTACAAGCAATATGTTCTGAAATATTTTGATTACGTTTGAAGTATATGTATGAAAATGTGATATATGGTAAAGTAATGTGTGGCAAAAAATAATATTGATATGTGTATTGGATATATCAAGAGGAAATGTGGAAGATATTTTCATAAGCATATGTTCTTCTTTATTTGGGAGAGGATTATTGGAAGGCATGGAACACTTATGAAAATGTATAGAAGCCTTTTATAGAGTGTTGAAGCAATTTTTCTGATAAATGTTTGGAAAATATCCAAAAGTGTTATGGTACATAAATAAAGCAATATGTAACATTTTTTTAAATTGTTCTTAATATGGTTAATTTATGTTCATTTACTTTGGGATATATTGGAACCATATTTCATAAATACTAAACTTATTTTGTCCTGCCTGTGCACACTATTGAAATTCCCTTGATCTTCATGAAGTGCATAAATATATTTCTCCAAATTTATAAATGTATGTGAAATATGCAGTACATATATTTGGAGAGAAAATGACACATTTATACAGATTTTTACTAGTCTATCTTGTGCTCAGGACAGCACTGACAGAGTAAATCATGCTTTAATATGCCCATGGAAGCTTTACAGATTTATGCATATACCTGCATTCCTCTAGACAGGCCATAGTTATAAGCAGTATTTTCACAAATTATATCTATCTTTTTTCGGCTTTGTAAGAGTCTTGGAGAAAATTTGCTGAAGAGAGAAATGTCTTTCTACTAAACAAGGACACAGGAAAATAAAAGTCAGTATCTCTTCAAAACCATTACTTAAATTTTCTTTTCCTTTTAAAAGCACCTCAAAAGTAGATCTCCTGTGTTGACAGATCAATGCCAAATTTCATCTGCTGTACTAAGGGCAGAAAACTATTCTGATGATGATTTTTTGGTGCGTCTCTCATTCAAAGAGTATACCGATGGAATTAGATTAGTACTTGTTCTGCTTCATTGCATTCCTAGAAACCTTCTCCATGCTACCATTCTGCTTTGCACTGCTTTATGAAATTACATGGGGTTAGATTTACATGGGGTTTCCCCCTGTTAGACTTGAGAATTGTTTTGGTTTCTGTAAGAGACGCTATTCTAGGACCAATAGAAAATTGCAGTGGCAACTTTCCAGAACCTGAGGAAGACAACTCATTTGATACTCTTTTGCATGATATGTTCATGCCTTTCTGTTGGAGTCCCTTAGACCAGAACATTTAAAAGACTAAAATACACTAACAAATGAAAGATTTAGGTTCAGGTCTACTTTCTTCTTCTCCTTTTTTCTCATTTTTTCTGTCCAACCACCTCTTGTTTTTCTCTTTCTATCTCTCATGTTTCTACTTTCAAATTAGGGCACCCTTTCATCCTTTTCAAATCCAGAAAGAGAAACTTGAAAGCAGTATTAGCAGGAAAGAAACTCTCAAGAAATGTAGGGGTTGGCCTTTGCATAATAATCTGATATTAGCATATGAACTCATTATTTGGAATACTTCAAATTAATAAGGGAATGGAAAGGGAAAGGAAGAGTCCTTACTCCAGATTTCAGCACTTCAGAAAAATAAATTTTATAGTTTCCTGGGTAATTTCCCAGGAAGTTTTCTGAGTTGCTAAAAGAGCACCTTTAGGACCCTTGATTTCCTAATCTGATGGAAGTTATTTTTGATATCTGTTTCATCCCAGGAATGTTAACCTTTCTCAAAACTTGAGAGTGCTCCTGGGAAGAGAGAAGTGCCAGGGATGCTCAAGATGGGTATTCTCAAAGCCTAGCTTTGCCTAGAAAGGCCAGTCTTCTCCTTTACCCTCTACTGCCAGTGGAGTGAGGAATCTCCTCCAGGGATGATGCAGAGATCCTAGGACTGATATTCTCATTTAGCCCTTGGAGGACACTCCTGTCTGTAGTGATTACAGGAGGAAGCCTGGCATAATAACACCCTCCAAGTCTTTTGTGATTTCCTTTCTGGCATACATGGAAACAAGGACTTCAAAGGGTCTGAAAAACAGGTTAAAAAAATACAGTTTTCCAATGTTAAGTGTTTTATTTAATTAGTCCTGAGGAATTTTTTTTTCCTTCATTTCTCAACTGAAGCATAATTGCTGGTATCAAGAAGGGTCAGGATTTTTTTTCCTGTTTCATCAAATATTATTGCAAATTATATTTCAGGTTAGTGTTTGAACCTAAGAAATAGCTGAAGACAGTTTAATCATGATGAGTCTTATCCAAATTTAAAACGAGAAGTTTTCTCTTAATTAACAAGGCAAAGATCAATATTCTTGAGAGCAGACCTATCAAAGAATGATGTTTCCAAAAAGGTGTGCTTTGATTATTATCATAATCAAACTCCCTCAATCATAGCAGGTACACAGTACCCTTGAAAATCTGAATAGATTTGAAATTATATTTCTTTTAAATTTTATTTGAAGATATTTTCTATGTTCAGAGAAGGGCAAAGGAACTGGGGAAGGGTGTGCAGAACAGCTCTGATGTGGAGCAGCAGAGGCAGCTGAGGGGGCTCAGCCTGGAGAAGACGAGGCTCATGGGGAACATTTTCACTCTCTACAGCTCCCTGGGATGAAGGTGGAGCCAGGTGGGGGTTGGTCCATTCTCCCAGGTAACCAGGGACCAGGCAAGAGGAAAAGTTATTAATTGCACCAGGGAAGGTATAGATTGCACAGCAAAAACTTCTTCCCAGAAAGGTGTGTCAAGCACAGGCATAGGCTGCCCAGGGAAGTGGTGGAGTCACCACCCCCAGAGGGGTTTAAAAGATGTGGAGGTGAGGTGCTAACAACATGGTTTAATGGTGAGTACAGTGATGGTGCTGGGTTGATGCTTGGACTTGGTGACCTCAGAGGTGTTTTCCAACCTTAACAATTTTGTGAATCCACTGATTTTTCTTTTATAGCTATGGTTTTTATATGAAAAAATTATGAAGTTCTCCATTCAACCACCTACCTGGGGCTATATAACAACACAAATAACAATGTTGCAGCCTTTTTATCAAGTTCACAAGGAATATAGACTTGAACCTTATTTCAAATGCGCTGATAAAAGAGTGGGAGATAAATGTCCAGAGCTAAATCACTGAGCCACTTCATTTCCTGGGGACTGTAAGAATGGGCTGGCCAGACATTTTATGTCACCACTTTCTCCTGGAAAGATGAAGATGCTCTTTAACGACAAAGGTCACTGCAATCTCTCATTGCACCATAAACTCATCCTGGCACAAGCATCTGACCTGCTGTATTTGTTTGAAATGGCATCTCTCACTGTGAGAAGCTCACCCAAGATTTCAGGCCACAAAAGTAACTTCTAACTCTTCCTTCAACATGGGGGGACTTTCTGTTCTTACTTCAGTCCTCAGGATCCTAGTAATTCCTTTGCTCTGAAGCTTCAATACCACACATCTCTATTTTCATATGCTCCCCCAGCCTAAGAATTATGCTGCCCTTTGCCATAAGCCTGAGGCATTGACTGGCCTTGCATTCTGGCTTTTCTATAGTGCCTGAGGCTTTATAAAGATTTTGATAACTATTTTTTTTTTCCAGAAGAGAATTCATATATATTCTTATTTCAATTATAATTCCCTAATGGAGAAGTGAACCCAGAGGCAGACAGCTACGAGAGACAGAGGAAAAAAATCTACAGGTAAGACTTGAAGACAGAAAAGGGATTGTCATACAGGTGGATGAAGAAGGGACAGACAAGGTGCTCTTGGGCACATTAAATTTCCTATGAACAGAAATATTGCCCTTTAGAAACTTTTGAATGTGTTTTAGAACATTTGTAACCTTATAAAGCAGCGACACTATCAGAAATGCCGGGAATGTTGTACACCAACTTCTCAAACCACTGTTATAGTGGCATTATTTGGCAGGCAAATGCTGACTGATCTACTTTGTAGTGGGTCAGTGAGCAAAGCCCTCTTTTTAAGCTTCCTTAACTGTGTTCAATATCTTGATCTTTTTTATTCTTATTAAAAAGTAATGGCAATACTTTTATACATTCAATATTTTATATAAAATAATGGGACAACAATATTGAATTTTTAATCTCATGATGAATTTATATGTTTGATTAAGTGTTTTGGCACTTATGGCTCTGGAAACCTATGCACAGGAATCAATTCTGCTTTTGAAAAGCCAAATTGAAAGTTGTGTTTGTTTTAAAACAGGAAAAAGGTCACTCAGACTGTGGATGTTGGAACAAAATAACAGTTCAAAAGGTTCTGCTTTGTAGGACAGTCAGCACTTTGTAATGAACTTATAAAAAAAGTTGACTTGTATCTGTGTATTGGTTTTAATATTAAAGTTAAAAAAACTATATTTAATTTGGGGTTTTTGTTGCTGTTCCTCTCTAATTATAAACAGAATAAATTAAAATTACAACTACTTGAGTCAAAAAAGATTGTGAAACACTTGTTTTGAGTGGCATAAAGGCTCACTTTTGCTCCCATTAGGTTTTTAGTCCCTCAACTGTGGAAAGGAGTTAGTGTGACAGCATGATGTTACCTCTTCATGGACTTTTTCCTAGATGCAGGATTTGAACATGAAGAAGTTTTCTGTTGCTTCCATGGAATATGACTTTGACTCCCCATAAAAGGCTGGAAGTGGCTCTAGCTTTACTCCTGATGTAGGATATACCTGCTTCTCCTGCCTGCCTCTGCAAATTTCCACCTAATCAAAATCATCAGATGCACCTTCATGGTGCATCAAATTTGAAACCTCATCAGATGTGATTGTGCCAGGGTAAGTGTTGCCCTTGCTTTGGAGGCATGCAAGCTGAGACCACTGATAAAAGTGGTGTTTGTCTATGGGGATAGGATTGATTATGTTTGAGACAGACCTTCAGAAACCTATTTTAAAAGCGTTAGTGTAGACCAACCCAGCAGTTTTGTAGAATGATTCTTTAGGCTGAGGAGCAATGAGAGAGAGAGAGAAGAGCTAAGAAATGGGAAATTGAGTTGCTTGAAGGTTTAATTTAGATGATCGTTAAGGTGACAGAAAGAAGATAAGCAAAGAGAAGAAATAAGCAGCTGTCACTTGTAATCTATGAGGTTTCTTCTCTGACTCTATTCTTTGGCTGGTGCAAATCAGAGTAGCTCATTTGCAGCTGTTAAAATTACAGCAATGGGATTTGGTTCTAGACCTTTGTGCAAAAAGGGTTCGATGGGTTTCATTCACTTTTCAAGTTCATAGCCAAGAAGAGGAGGAATCTGCAGCAGAACACCTGACTGATCAAATCACCCCTGGATGAGGTCACGAACCTGGATGAGGTCAAAGCCCTGCTCTGGGTTATCACTATGGGGAAGATTTACAGCCTCAGGTGAGAGCCCTGGTCAGCCAAGCTGCTAAATTATTTCTGTGTTTTGGGGCATTCTTTCAATGAAATTGATTTAATTTTATTTTGAAATATAGTATGAAGAAGAGAATATTTTGAAATGTTTCATAAAACACAGAAACCTTCTGACCAGCATTATATCAATAAAATCATTTTCACTAGTTTTCTTACTCTGTGATAGGCTTTTGTCATCTTCTATGTTTCTTTTCACATTGTACCTCACATTTTATTGTTCTGGCAATCTTTTTCACTCTTTTTCTGTAACTACTCATGTGTCTTTAGTAAGAGAATGTAAGAACAGATTGATTTGCCGCAATCCTCTTCGGCATTGCACTTTATTTTTTTTTCAAGTCTGCAAAAAGGACCAGGGAATTCCTTTGTGCCTAAATTATTTATATGAAACCAAATAGAATACAGTGGAGGTATAATCTTTTATTAATAAGCCTCTTAGATACTGGCTCTGCTGCAGATGAATTCTGCTAGAGAGGAAATGTCTGTGACAGCCTAGGAATGGCAAGTACCAGAAGTACTGTTCTGGGAGATGAAGCCTTCAGCATGACTGATGTTTTCTAATGCCACACATGACTGAGGGCAGGACCTTTGGAAACACTGCCTACTAGAATTTCTCCTTTCAAATGTTTTCAAATGAGGCTGCTTGAAAAGCAGTGGTACATTTTGTAAATGGTAAAGAACTAAGAAAAACAGAACTCAATCTTCTCTCTAATGTTCCTCAACATTTGTCATTTCAAAATGCTGTGTGCTTCTTCATTCATCACCTTGAAAAGAATAAGCATATATAGAGTTCATCTCACTCTCAAACATCCACAGTGCAGCAGCATGGATCAGAATCACAGTATCATGGAATCATTGAATGTTTTGTGTTGTAAAGGACATTAAAGATCATCTCATTCCAACCTCCCTGCCTTGGGAAGGACACCTTCCATTAGACCAGCTATTCAGAGCCCTATCCAACCTGGTCTCAAACACTTCCAGGGATGGGACACCCACAACCTCTCTCGTATCCATACAATCATATAGCTGCCCAGGGAAGAGGGCACCTTGAAAGTTCCTCTGGTCCAACCTTTCATGGGAAAGGGAGCCTACAGGAGAATGTCCAGCACCCTGTCCAGTCACATTTTGAACACCACCAGGGGCAGGGACTCAGACACATCACTGAGGAGGTTGTCCCAGCGAGTTCTTACTGTAAAAACATTTCTTTCCTATTTCAAGATGAAACCTGTCCCACTGCAACTTGTCCTTGTGTTCTCCATGTGGCATCCTCTCTGACTTCTTTGTATTTACTTAAATATGACCTTTAAGCATGATTCTTCTCTCAAATAAAATCAGATTTCTGGAGGTACTAATTATGCCAGTTAATCTCCTATTAAGGTGTTGACTAAAGGTAAGACTATGATTCAGATTTGGTAGGATTAATTTCCAAAATGAATGACCTTATTTTTTACCCAGCTACATATAAATCATCAGTAATTAAATTCTATTTTGAAGTGAGTCTGGAAGACAAATCTAGGAACCTCTAATTTAAGCAAAAAGTATTTCCTTTTTTTTTTTTTTTTAATCTATTTGGTTATTTAGCTAGATCACCCAATCCTACACTCCTCAATATCAATTTTTGATTTTGTGGTATTTTAGAGAGTAGAGCAAATCTGTTTGTATTTTAACCTCTCCTTTCTTCTGAAAAATAAGTTTGGTTCAAAATATCTGATATTTCTTCAGATCTGGACACTTTAAACCCCAAAGCTAGAATGTTACATATAAAGTAATTTGTGGTTTTAAACTTTGGTTTCCACTCTCCCATATAAATGCAAATAAAATGTTCTCCATTAGAATAACTCTGCCTTGTGCTTTTTTAATGAAGGCATTGGAGACTACAAAGTAGAGTAGAATCCATTTTGATAATACTGCATCTTCTCTCTGAGTGCCAATCTAAATATTTCCATCTGTCAGATTTTTTATTTAATATTCTGAATAATGTAAGTTGCAGGAAAAAGGGAACAGTCACTTTTATTTCACTTTCTTTTGCCAGGTTTTGGTGGTCTTACAGTTTCTCTCTGGATTGCAGAAATGTGTGTGTGAAGATTTATAGTCCTTTCTTCTGCCAAGATATCCCCTAGAAATCCAAAGATGTCATTTTCAAATGTTCATAAACAAACATAATTTCTAAAATTAGAAAAAAAAGAAAAAAAGAATCCAGCTTTCCCCAAACACAAATTCAAATCTCTACTGAAGTAGAAGGAAACGTACAAAGACAATCAACACACTTTCATCTTGTTGTCTTGACTTCAGTTTTGAATGCTGCTGCCACATCTGACATCTAAATGAATACAGCACATACAATGGCTCCCAGGTTAGCCAGAAAATGGTGAAATTCCTGTGGCATTTGCTGGGAAAGAGGAAAATTATGAACAAGCAGTTCCAAGAAACTGAAAGGTCAAAATATCACATGAAAAAGCAAGTTTCAATTTTAAAACTCTACTTTCTAGTGAACCTAGCTAAAGCAGCTCTTGGTGAGGATCCACCTTTATGAACTGTTTTATAGTTTCATGTGATTCAGCCATAAGCAATTGCCTGAGTTAAAGACTTGATATGTAAGGTTGTAGTTGAGTGGTTTGGGCTGGTTGGTTTTTTTCAAAAAGTCCTTACATCCAGAAGTGGCAAAAGAAATCTGTGCTTTTATTGTTTAATTCTAATTTTCATATAGTGAAATATTTTCTGCATTTGTTTTATTATTTTGTTTTTCTTCTTTAAATCAGATGTCCCAAGTGCCAAGTAATACAATACCTAATACAGAAGGGAATATCAAATGTCCACAAATCAAACCTGTCCTCTCATCCAAGGTCTGCTTAGGAGTAAAAGTTAGGAAAATACAGAGAAATCTCCCAGCATGTCCTATATGAGAGTCCAAACCCCATGAACTCTGTAATGAAAAGTAAATAAATGACTCTGTCCTTCACTGCCAAGCTGTTAATCCATAATGTGGAGTTGGCCTCTGTTGTTGTCAACAGTGATACATAAATCATATCACACAAAACAAGAACCAAGCTGACCCTTTACCCCTTCCTTAAGCAAAATGTAAGCATTTATAATGCCTAAAACTTTTCCCCCTCTTTTCTTTCCCCCTTTTCACATGTCTCTCACTTCCTGGTTTCTCTTGGGTTGACAAGAGTAGAAAAGTGTGTGGAAGTTGTTTGAAGTGCTCAACGGGGAATTTCAACCCAATTTCCTAAGCCAAAGAGATCTCAGTAACACCAACCCAGCTACAATTTGGTCCTTCATAAAACCATGGCTCCTGCTGCTCAGGACTTCTGGGAAGAGGAATGCATGGAAAAAGCAGCTCTGCAAACGAGGGATCACACAGCCAGGGATGATGGAAGAAAAGCTACAGGAGAGGGAGAGGGAGAGGGAGAGGGAGAGGGAGAGGGAGAGGGAGAGGGAGAGGGAGAGGGAGAGGAAGAGGGAGAGGAGAGGGAGAGGGAGAGGAGGGAGAGGGAGAGGGAGAGGGAGAGGGAGAGGGAGAGGGAGAGGGAGAGGGAGAGGTGGTCTTGCAAGAAGATCCAGAGAGACCAGACCAAGGAGACTAGGATAAGAAACACTGGCTGAAAGAGTTCAGGGGGAAGAAGACTGATGGAAATACATGAAGGGTGAGTCTTTAGTAGGTCTCAGGGTAAAACACTTAAAAGTCAAAGAGTGCAGCTGATTTAGGTATCAATGAAAGAGGTTCCTTTATGTCTTACCTAAATTTAATTTATTCAATGAGTAAAATATTCAGTGACTTCCACGTTAGTTGGACAGGGCCCTAAGTGAAAAAGGGCATGAAATTAACTGAATTTTGATACTTGTAAAGCTTCTGAAGAGCTCATATCAGGATCAAAGCCTAGAACTATAATTGTGTTACTCTTTAAAATAATGGAACAAATATTGAGAGAAAAATAACTAAATCCAGGGAAGTAATGCCAAGAGCGATAAATGACGTGAGTGTATGAAGAACAGATCTTGCCTGACAAACCAGATTGCTTTTTTCTAATAGAGTTACAAAGGATGAAATTCTAATATCTTTGTGAGGTCTGATTCGGTAAAGAAACCCCCAAAGTCTCCTCTTGGTAGAAATTATCTATGTCAATAACAGTCCTAAATGCTGATCTTTAATTAGCAGATGAAGGGATAGTAGCAGCTTGATGCTGTGCCCTGTAACATTTTATTGATCAAGACTAAATTTCCAGAGAAGTTTTGTGGTGTAGGATCCAGGGTGTCACTGGAGATTTCCACTTTTGTTTGTACTTGATACTGTACATGAACCACTGTCTTGGGTGAAGCACCATAACCACAAAAAGCACTGACCAACAGCAAAGTACAGCTCTCTGCATGGAGCCTGGGGTGCTGTGTCAACAGCGTGGCTCTACTCAGTTAGGACTGCAAAATATAGAAAGTTGCTTAAGGGAAGTTCCTGGAAATTCTTAGACTGAGTTATAAGGTACTGGGAATAAGACAATTATGTTGTGAAAGTGGTAAAGTGGGGAAGTGGTTTGAGGATAGGATTTAAGTGTGCATGAACCAAAACTGTTGGCCTGCACTTACAAGGTAAAAAGATGGGGGAAATACTGACTCAGGTACTCAAAAGCCATATGAAAATTCATGTCACAAACCAGGCTGGCCAATAGACCATCTAACAATGCAAAGCTCCAGTTCTCACTTGGAGAAGCACATAAATCTTTGAAGATATGCATCAAATCAGAGGGAAAAGGATAAAGCAATAAAATCCAGGGAGAAATGTATAATGCTTAGCATGGTAGATAAAATATGAGAATACCTATAGCAATAGAGCTGTATCCATACCTAACCACAAGTTTTTGAGGAAGGAACAACAAAAAAATCCCCCAGACATATGGTGTGAAATAAAGAGAAGGGGAAATATAAGACAGTGTCTGAAAGAAGTTTGTGAAATGGAGCAGTTGCTGGGTGGACAAGGTTATTATATTCATGAGAGCTGATTGATCTGCATCAAGGTAACGCATGTGACACCTCCTCTGCAGGTAGCAGAGATCCCACAGCAGCATCCAACATCCAGTAATCCCTGATTTATCCTGGAGATCCTCATATTGCTTAGTCCTTCTTTATCTCTGTCTGGTACAACAAATGGTTTAGGGATTGAGCTAGGAATGAATTATTCTGGTGTTTACTGTTGGCAACTGCCTGAAAGTATTGGCTTTTTTTTTTTCTCTGATGACTTTTTCATGGTTTTTAGGGATTAATAAAGACTTATTTAGTCAGGAAGTCCAGTAGGGAATCAACAGAAATATTTGCATATTTTTTGCCCATGTGAGTGCATTATAGCTCCAGAGTTTTTATTTTCTCCTTGCTTTTCAACTGGTCTAAATTATCATGGTATTATTGAAATCAATCGTCTTTAAGCACCTGATACTTACAGATGCCCAATATTTGCCAGGTTTTTTCCTGTTGCCAGTACCAAGAAAGAAAATGGGATCATTTGCTAGTCCCTTCAATGACACAGAGTGAGAAAATGAGGAAAACCACTATATACTGCCTTACAAGATCTCTAAAATTCAGGTGTGGAGGAGAAGTCACCTATTTCTAGTGTGAAAAATAAGCTTCCATGTGGAGTTCTCTGATAATCCAGAATACATACTGGACAAAAAGAAAGAGAGCAGGAGCCTCCACCCCCTCCATACAGCCATTGTGTTTGTCCTGCAACACTTGGAATCGAGTGGAAATCCAGCATGGGGTGGAAAAAAGCATCACCTGCCCATATCCTTTTATAAGTGGTGCTTTGCAGTAAATTGTTTAATTTGGCTTAGGCAAAAAACACTGCCTAGGGTGAGGCAGCATGACTTCTGAAATTTTCAGCATGAGCAGGAGCAGCCTGTGCTCTTCCTTGCTGCCTTGGAATATCTGGAGTACTGTCTTTTACAGATAGTCCTCATGCATGACTCTAATTACCCTCACAACCAGTGGAGACTTTACATTGTAAAGACCAAGATTTGTTTCTGAAAAAATTACTTGAAAAACTAAAAAAAAAAGTAATTTTGGCTGAATTTTATTGCTGCACCTACAAAGCAAGAAAGTAGCAATTATTGTTAATGTTTCAGAAACTCCAGCTTTTTAATCGTCTTAACTGCATTGGATTTCATAAATACTATTATCTGTAGAGTATAAGATCATATTTAACAAAAGAATATAAAACCTCTTTGTAGAATGTATTGTCTTGTGTTAAGATTTGGTGAGTAGGATATAAGCAAAATGATGGTTCAATCATAGATTAGCTCTTCCAGTAATGAGATAAACAAGCTGTCTGGCAGAACTGGTTTTGGTTGATGAGGAAATAGGTGAATACAAAAAAAAGGCTTTAATCACATGTGTTTCCTGAGTCACAATGAAGGATTAATGTTATATTCTAGACCAGTCAGTCACGCTGATTTTGTGGATATATGTTGATGAACATGCAAAAGACCCCCAAAAATTCTTAGCATCAACCAAGAAAAACTCATGAGTTTACTGACCTGGAAAAGAAATATAAGAACATTTATTTCTATATTCATGTTTCTATATGGTTTGCAACCATAGCTTTGGAACAACAAGGATGTTAAGTTGATGGAAAGTTTTCTGGACCATTAAAAACTCCAATTCTGTACCCAGCAGGTGCCAGCCCTTACTCTGTGAATAAAAGTCCCTCTCAGCAGCAGTTTTTCTTCTGTCTCTTATAAGCCTCCACACCTAACTGTATTTCCTGCAGTGTCTTTACAGAGAGCAAAGTTCTGGCCTCTGAAGGCAGTGGAAATGTTCCTGAAAATTTCAGAGCCATCAGAAGCAGCCTTGCAAGGAGCACGTGCAAGAAAATATTCTTTCCAGGAGGTGTGACAGCTACGCATAGATTCCATGTCCATTCTCCAATAAATTTTTTAATAAACTTATTGCTGGAAGGACTTTGGGGAGTTTGGAAAGGTAAGAGGTGATGAGCTGCGCTCCCAAGGAGTTCTAGTTCTAGTTCTGCCCCAGGTGTTTCAGATCTGCTTTGGCCATGCTCTGCCTTTCCTGAGCGCATCAAGCCTGGTTCCTGCATGTTCCAGGAGGGAGATACCAGGTAACTGGAATATCAAATACATAGTCATTTTTAAAAATAAACCAAGTGTGTCTCTTTAATGGCTGTTACTGGTCATCAAAATATATATGCAAGGTTATCAGGAGGACTCATCTTAAACCTTCCTGCTGTCCTAAGCCACCAAGAATGCTCCCCTAGGAACGATGAAGGTGCATATATCTGGATATTTATACGTATCCAAGGGTCATATTCAAGCTTTGATTTTACCACTCTCTCACCTCAGCCCTGTAAGTGAAGCAAGAATGTGTGGCAGCAAGAGGATCATCCCCTGGGTGCCAGAGTTGCAACATCATTCCCATTACACCTCTGCATTGACTGTACCCCTAAATGAAGCCAAAACTATGACCACTTTTGAGGTCATACCAAGGTATCTCAGATGTAGACCAGTACTTGCTTCCCCTTTTCCCAATATTGTTAGGAAACACTTTCCAAGCTCTGCAAAAAAGAGGTCACCTATTCCATAGACGAGGGCCCATTTGTATTGACTTTCACTGAAAAAGAGAAGCTAATTCATCTATGTGCATAGAGCTAGCACTTGTGCCAGCCTAAGTACTACTGAAGTGTTGTAAGGAATTTACAATGCTTGGCTGAGCCATTAATTTTTATGCTCAGTTTCAGACCAAAGCAGTTTGAAATAGCTTTATCGCAAATGCCTGAGAATTCATTTTTGTACTGGAGGTATCTCCTTTCCTTTAATCAAATCATTCCTTATGGCACCAGTGTAACACCTTTAGCACCTTTATCTGTGTTGGAGATATAATAAATCTTTTCTGCAAAATTTTGTTTCTGAAGAGAAACATAAGTACCTTTAAAACATCTGTAAGAATTCAAGGGAGATTTTTAATAGGAGGGAGACTGTTGCAGAGACCCTTAAGCTGAATCTGTAGTTGAGCACTGCTAAATACTACAGAGAGAGGAAGGCAGTAGAAAGTTTTTCACACATTCAGAAGCTGGTTGATGAATTATTTTACTTGCAGACATAGGCAAAGCCCATAGAGCCTAGAAGAGCACCACACCTCCCAGAATGGAGGTATCCTACCCATTGAGTTTTCATATCTTCAGTTCCAAGAAAGAAAAATGCAAGAGAAAATATTCCTGTTTGTATCAACAGACTAATCAGGGATTTAAAAAATTATATACTCTCTGTAGAGCCCTTAAAGCTGCTGCTGGTCTCTTTAACACTTAGTGGTCCCAAACAGTGATGGATTGCTGCAGTGGTTGCCCATCACATGGGAACTGTGCCAGGCCATGGCCTGTAGATGCCCAGGCTGGCCAAGGATAAGCTGCTAAAGACTGAAAAAACAACAATCCTTCACCATTTTTCAATTTCTGAATTCTCATGATAAGTTCTTTAATGTTTGTTTTAAATTCTTATATTGTTATATACCTCCATGATAACACATGATAGCACCCATAAGATTGTACTGGGCTGTTATTCAGCTTTTATGCTATGGTAAAATATGTTTTTCTCTGCTGTTGATATCTTCTTGTTGACCTTGAGTTGTCTTTCTATGAAAAAATATTCAGAGAAATATCTAAGATTTTTTTTTTCTAGTAAGCACTGTTTATTTCAGAGGATGGCTGTCAAAGTTTTAATGTGACAAGAGGAACTTCAAACATAAACATATAATAAATGCTTAACTGTTTCTTGCTAGTAACAGTAGCTGTTTTAATGCCACAGCACACCAGAATAATATTCAAACTTCTGCAGCTCTATTTAACATTAAAATATGATACAAAGTCAAAATACATGTTATATTGCAGTGACATGATGCAAGAAAAAAGACAATTTCAAAAAATAAGTTGCGCTTTTTTTTCCAGATTTCACGTCACATGGAAAGAAAGAATAAAAAAGGAAGGATAAAAAACACATCTCAATGAAAATTACAACCTAAATAAAATTTTAGAACTGGTTAAAGGAAGGCTTTACTGAATGCTTTGGCTTTGACAAAACTGTGGAAAACCTTTCCATTACCAGTCCTTGGACCAGTAGTTTGCAATTGTGATGACCATCCCCAGGGAAGGGCTCTGAATTCCTCCTTAAGGCCCATTTGCTGCTTCAATAAAGCTCCTTAAAACAGCCTGTAGAGGAGCCTAAATATCCAAGGTTGCTGTTTCATTGGTTCCCATGGCTGGGGGAGGAAACACAACTCCCCACCTTTAGCTGGGGGTACATCCAGTAAGTCCTGGGGTCTCACTCCCTAACAGGGCAAGTTCCTGCTAAGAGCAGAGTCAGAAGTGCCTGGGAGAGGTTTCTTTCACAGGGGTTCAGAGGTGTCAGTAAACAAAGCTATCAGAAAGCAAAACTGCAACAGGAACAAAGCTTCTGGGATCCACTTCTGACTGAAAGACTTGAAAGTCAGATTAAACATTGCCTTTCCTTGTGTTTATCTGGGCTTAATAAGTAATTATTGAGGAAGGTGAACTGAATTGGTGAAACTCTTGACTCCACTACTACTTTTCCTCCTGACATGAAGCAGCTCCTCATGTTTTGCTGAAGTTTCAGATTAAAGAGTATCAATGTCTTTTATGGTTCAAATGAAAAATTGTTTCCCTATAGGATCTCTCCTAATTGAGCACCTGTATACAAACAAAAGGGACCTGGATTTTGTTTCAGCCCTGTAAATAAGAAGCTTTGGATGTGATCCAGCCCTTCAGTGAGGGAGCCAAATAATTGACAGTCACAGCTGGCAGCCACACCAGTAGGGTTCCAAAATACAAGGGGAGGAGGGAGAAGGTATAAAATATGTTCCTTTTACAGGATAGGTTCTCACTAAAACAACTCTTCAGTTCTTCTGCTGTAAATCTCAGAACTCTGTGGCTAAAACAAATAACTGTTTGCATGGTGCTAATTCCTGCCTAATGCTGCCCTTTCAGTAGGGACATCTCAAAGTAAAACTCTGGCAGAGGTTGCTGATTTTTACCTTCAGCCAGATGGCAGGATCTGATCCTTACCCACTTAGATTTTGACTCCAAATAATGCTTATTTTAACCAAATACTTTTTCAATAAACTCTTGAATCTGCATGGTAGTTTAAAATTTAGCAATCTACTGACAAACTGAATGTTTAAGCAACAATGGCCAGGAAGTACTCAGGACCTTTAAAGAATGTGAACTGCATTTCTCCAACAGGTATTCTGATGAGCCTCATCTTTCTCTCCTCACATTTCCTTGAATTCATGCAAATCTTTGAGATCCCCACTGTGCTGTCTGCCTAGGCAGAATACTTCCTGAGTTGAATTAATAATATTTGGCTTGGCACCAAACAACCTTGAAAGGGTTATGAGTGGAGTACAAAAGCATTCAAATGTTTTTATCAGGTGTAGTTGCAGGTTTTATTTTAAAGTAAATGCTTAATACAGTTTCACTTTCAAAAAGTCTTATTGGGTGCTGGTTTGATTCAGTATGTAATAGTCAAGTCTTGCAATTTCTAAACTTCTTTCAGATGTTCATAAACGCTCTTACAGAATCTTTTTGTGCTCTTTAAACAAACATATCCATTCAAAAGATAAATGTACTAGATCTGCTGATATTCAGTGGAATGCTTCAGTCTGGCTTTGTTTTGTACATATAAAAGTTTGTGTCTGGCCTTTTTCACGAGTCATTTTTCCTCCATCTGCTTGAGCCTAGATTATAACGTCCCCCACATGAATGTACACCAAAAAACTTTAAAGAGGTACAATCTACAAGTTTCATTATTATAAGAGGACTTAGTCTGTAAAAACTTTGGACTGAGGATAGTAAGCATCATTTCAGGTACCGCATCTTCCTTTGGATTTTTCTTGCCTATTTTTATAGTGATATGAATACATTTTTCTTTTTTAAAAATCTTACCTTGCTTTTCCTTAAGAGTCTCACTACACTTTGCATATATGTGAATGATAAGGCAAATCCACAAGATGGGATTTGGGGTTTGAAATGAGAAGAGGAAAAAAAGGTTATGTAGATTTCTTGATAGCTTTGAGAAAAAATATTAACAGTACCCAGAGGTCTGTCACATTTACAAACTAATGCAAAAGAAGAGAGAATTGTGGGTTTTTTCTCATCTTTCTAGTCTAATAATTTAATACACGGGCTGTACAGTAATTGCCACAGGTTTTGATAATTAAATATCTCATCCTGTTGTACATTAAATTTTCGGAAGGAGTCTGAGAGTGGAGAGAATTTGATGGATTTCAGCTTAAATGAAAGATTTAACCTAAAATAAAGATCTATCCACAATGAAAGAAAATGGTTTAGTCCTTGCAAATGTTGAAGAGACTAGTTATCGTACTGAAACTGTGAAACAGAAAAATAGTGGGTGATGGAAAGGCCAGAATAGGGCTGTCAAATTTTAAATTTTAACATATGGACTGCTCACTCCCTGCTCTGGTTGCTAGTCGTTCCCAGATGGTGTCTTCACTGAGTGATGGTGAGGGGAAAGGAGCAGGTGGCAATGGCAATTTTTTGGGTTTTCTGTTTTCTTTTTTTTCAACATAAATCTACTTAAAATTCTGTTTTCTATATTAACAAAAAATTAAAAAGAGAGAAAAAAAAATACAGGATGTATGGGAAGAGGCAATTCATAACCTGGATTCTGAGGCTTAAGGAAATCCTGTTGTTGTGGGCTGATGAGTCAGGACCAGAATTTGGATCCAGATCTGAACTCCCCCCTAAGTGGTGAATAATAGATTTCATGCAGGGCCTTGTCCAGCCCCTGTCATGGCTTGGCCCAGCAGCTGCAGGAAGAAAGGGCCCTCCAGAATGGAGTTAGCTTCTCCTTGGGTGCACAGAGCATCAAAGTTCTCCAACACATGCTCAGAGGGAGGTTTGCATACATGTTCCAGTATGTTTGTCTAGATGGAAACCATATGCCAAAGACTTGGGGCTTGTGGGTTTAGTGCTGAACACTGAACATTTGTGATGCCAGGGATGACACTGATCTCTTTAAGCCTAAGGAATTTTTTTGCAAGAGGTTTCTTCTTGTGAGAAACATCCTTAGCTTCCTCTTGTTAACTCTTGCTGGCAACTACAGCTGGAATGTGCCATGTCCTCACTCAGAGAGTGATTGTACCTCCAGGTGCTGGCTCCAGCATTTTTCTTACACTGATCCTAGCTGCTCCTTCACATCTGCCAGTAAGAGGTCCTATTGTACAGTACCTGTCTCCATTGTTCCTTCTCTTTGTTCCTTTGTGTCCAGCTGTTTCACAGTTTGCTGAGTTTTTCTAGAATATAACATTTCTTAATACACTATAGTGAACATAAAACTTGGTTATATTTCCTTATCATTTCCAGTAATGCCTTGCTTTTTTTTTTTCTGAGTCTTTCCAGCCTAAATAGTTGAGAATATGATCTTATAACTATAAAAAAAAAAAAAAAAAGGAAGCAAATCACTTGTGTGTCTCTGCTACAAACATCGCCTCTTGGTATGTAAACCCTCATAATGTATGAACTTGATATGTACTTCTTTTCTTATTGTCACAATTCCTGGGTGCCATGGCTGCCTTTAATCTTCCAGCTTTGAGAGAAAAGTCTCTCACCCAAATCAAAGCTGAGGAGAACAGTATGGTGTTAAGAGGCAGCTCATAATGGAGAGAACTAAATTTCTACTAAAATATCATGGCACTTAAAGTGTTTCTATCTTGCAATTTTAGACAAGATTCAATGGCACAATTAAAAAAATCAAAATGAAGTTCAGAGCTTTGTAAAAACCAGCATTGCATAATATACATCATGATCATTCTAAATCACTACCACACAGTGGGTAAAAGCTCTATCTTTTCTGAATCCAAGGCAACTTAGAGGAGTATTGATTTTCCCTTTACTGAGAAATGAGAATCACATATTAGGAGAGAAAGCTGCAGACACAATATAATGACCTTTCTCCTTGGCTTCTTTTTTCTAACACAAACAGAATCATCTTCATGGCTACAGTGGCTATTAAACAGTATATCTTGTAGCAATGGGTTTGCAACTCTGCGCTTGCTTTATCCAATTAGCATACTTACTACAAGAGGAAAAAAACAATATTAGATACAGCTTTTAATTTCTGGAGATATCAGTTCCATCCAGAAAAACTGAAAAGGCTCCATCTGGAGGTCTATTCCATCTGTCTCAGTACTGGAGGGAGGAGGGGTGCTTTTTTCTGCAATTTTAGTGCTGATGTATGATTTAGAGTAAACAGGTAATTTCACTGAGAGCTGAGGACCTTGCTGACCCCTGGCTTATCCTATGCGTGTTTTTCATAGCACAGTCCCACACATACTTACCTATTAAATGGTGTTTCAGGTCACAGACATGTCAGTATTCTATTTACTGCTTTAATTATGTAGAACTTAAAACAAACTTATCAATATCTGTCATGTTACCTTAGAGGGAAATACCCTTACCATGAACCAGCACAAGAGCTATACTAAACATACCACAAACAAAAGCTGGTTTCCAACACAGCCATTAAGGGCAGATTTATTTCTTTTTTTTACACCTGCTGTGTTTCCATCTAACCATCTTTTGTGAGAGTGTGTGAAACAATGGCTTGAAGCTGAATGGGCTTCCAACTTTTTGATTTTAAATTCCTTTCCCCCTGGTTTAAACCAACTGCAGCTTCCCCCTCCACTCTACCCCCGCAGTTGTCACTTCAGTTAAAGCTTCTCCTGAGTCAGCAATGTGTGCCTGTGTGTGTGAATGTGTGTGAAATGACATCCTTGACCAGCTATCTCTGGCTGCTGGGGAAAAACATGATGGAATTCTCATGGTGGAATATTTGAAATGCGACTCTGTGCAGCCATCCTCTTAGTCCAGCTGAAAGTGAGAGCTGTGAAACAACACCAAGAGAAGAAAAAATGCATGCCTGAAACCTGGAAGCATCACAAGAAGGCATTTGTCCCTTACTTCTCTGTTGTTTATATGATTATAAGCAATATAATGACTTTGAAAATCCAGGAGATGCCTGGCAATGCACAGCAGTGGTTAAAAACACAGTGGCTGGCAATTTGAATTAATTTGAATAAGTTGATTTTAAATTCCTTCTTGGTGTCTTCAGTGCTTCAGACAGCATACTTTCTTTGTAAGAAGGATAAATACACAGTGAGAATCAATATCTGCTACCTTTGAACAAGGACTTCCATTAGAATGAAAAAAAATAAATTAATTGTAAGAAATTTTGTTATCCTGTGCTACTCTTCACTGTGCTGAAGAGCTTTTGACTATGATCTAGGTTTCCTACTACAAACCTGGTTACTGTCCAGAACACACAAACATTCAATTCTGAGCAACTTGTTCTTCTGGACTATCAACACATGACCATGCAGGTTCCTTCTCAGACCAGGAAGAGTTTTCACCCTTAAAAACTCTGGTCCTTGACCAGGTACTCTAGAGTGATTTAGCAATTCCAGTGAGCTGAGGAACATCTAGGAAGTGTCTTGGCATCAGACAAGCCTTGACACTGTGCAACATACACTCATGTTTTCTGTTGTTAGAAATTTGTTTCCTTGGTCATTTTGATTAATACATCCCACTTTCAGACAGACTAATTTATAAGAAGTCAGAGATCAGAAAACTGCAGAGTTCCTGGACATTCAGGGGTCTATCTGAGGCACAAGTGTGTTCCATCTGCAAGTGATATGGCTCTGGAATGCCTAGAGAACATGAATTCACTTAAGACTTATGTGTAATATCAGTGTATCAGGTGAGCTCCACTTGACTGTCTTTTGGGGCATGTAGATTTCTATTAACCTATTTTACTTTCTAATTTATTATATATAAGTGTATTTTCCCACTCATTGTACATAATATATGTAATAAGTTTGATGTGAAATGGCCAAAGTGTAATAAAGTTTGCAATTTGCACAAACTGTCACCTCTAATCTGTCTAAAGTGTTATTTCAGGAAAGATGGTTTCCTTTCTTCATGATTGGGTGTCTGGATCTAGTAAAAATAAGCATAAAAATCTAAAGATTATGCACATTAACCATTAAAATATTGCTAAATACGTATGAGTTTTTTCTCTGTACATTTTCTTCAGAGTCTAACATATAATAGACTGTGAAGTTCATGATTCTTGTTCAACTTCCCAGTGATGTTATTTGCTTTTATATATTGAAACAGCTGCATGTTTGTAAAAAAACATAGTAAATTAGAAATGGGAATGTGGCCACTAAACTTTTTAGATCATTCCATCTGTGTTGTGTGACTGTGCTTGGTAACTCTTGCTCCAAAATTGCCTTCCCCTGTTTTCCTTTCCCAAATGAATCTTTTGGTGGTTTTATTACCCAGCCTACAGACAACCAGGTTGGTTTTTTTTTTTCCTAGATGAAAAGCTGAAAAAACTGTGTCCACTGGCCCAAAGCAGCCACTCAGGAGGTGGAATCTAAACCAGCAGTAAAAGCAGACTGCAGAGAAATCTAAGGCTGAGAGATGTTCATGGAAAGAACAACCTGAGTGTTCCTAATGGAATCCACAGAAAGCAGTGGTTATTCTCTCAACTGGAAGAAGAATTAGGAAGGACAGCTTTATCAACAAAATTATTTAGGAAAAGCTTTTGAAAAAGCTCCTCGTGAAGGAGAGCATAAGAGAAAAAGGAAAAGTGTGGGGAGAGGAAACACGGGTTCAGAACACAAAGAGCAAAAAGCTCCCGTGGGACACCAGTAACACGTCGAACATGAGAGGTTATGGGAGAGCTTGTGAAAGCACCTCTGGCTGTGGGCTTGGAGTGGGAGCCAAGCTGCAAAGGGCTGGCTGGCTGGAGCAGTAAAGCCAAGAAAAAAGAGCCTTGAGGCCAGACCAACAGGGAAGGAATGGAGCTGCTGCTGCCTCATCACCTGGGCCTGTGGCACAGACTCTGAAAAGGGAATTCCCCTCTGCCTTCCAGGGGAATATAGCATTACCCTCTGATTCTGGAGGGACTGGACATGCCCCTTGCAGTGAAACCCGGGGCAATGAACATACTGCTGACATGGACTAAATTTATTTTCATCTTAATTGCAAGTTCAGCCATGGTTTTTAAGGGATTTTCTTGGGGTTTCTTTGTCTGCCACCATCTGGTGATTATCAGTTCCGAGCCTTAAGAATCACATTAGTTACAAATGTAATTTGTCCCTAATGATCTATTTGTGTATTTCAGTGCCTTTTAATCCTGTTACCAGGAGATTGTATCGGCTAATACAGAAGGGTAAATATAAATGAGGGTGCAAACTGCTGTTACAGCCATCAAAATGAAAATTACAGAGTTTCTTCATATTTCACAGCACAAGCAGGGTAGCCAAGGTCAGGAGAAACCACCTTCTGACCCAGTATAATCCACAATTAGAGTGTGTGTCATTTGGGGCTTGACTATTTATCCTAAATATCTTGTGTATACCACTGGTAGAAGAACAAAGTTTGGAATTATTCCTTGGTCTTTCTCATCATGGTAGTCCCTGTGCTCCTTTGGTGCCTAATTATTTGAACAGCTAATATTAGAAATAGTCTCTGTTTTGTACTTTCTAGGACAAGAACTCGAGCCTTTATTTAATCTCCATTGTTCTTGTTCCATTAGTGCTGGAATCCAAAATAAAAGCCTCTCTGAGCCCCTCAGAGAGAGAAAAAAATTAAAATACATTAAGCTATAGAGTGTAAGTTTTAGTTTTAAGTAGGTAAAAATATAGCTTAATTGTCTCAAAGGTTTGTGTTAGCTAGTGAAAAGCCTTATTACCCAGTTTAAACTTCAATGATAATACCCTTCACAGATTCAACTTAGCTCTAGACATAATGAAAACATAGTAAGAACATAGCTTACGTTTCTAGATAGAACAGATAGAATTACTCACGTAAACAGATAATACCTGATACATAGGATTTAGGTAAAAAGAACACTGATTTCGCATGTTAGAATTAAGCTTAGATTGGTGTAGAAAGTTTTGTTTTAGAATCATGTTTTCAGCTGATTGGATGATTTATGAATTTAATCCCCTGTATTGGGATACACACACTCACACCTGAAGAAGAAGAACAGCGGCACCATCATCATCACCATGAAGAAGAACTACTGCAACTGCTTCTGTGGCCCAGGACAGCAGAACTCCACGCTGAGAAGCTGCTGCCCAGAACATCGGGACTTTGTACCAGAGAGCTGCTGCTCAGAGTTCAGCTTTATGCCAAAGCTTTCAGCAAGGACTCTAATTGTCTGAACTCTTTGTCTTCGAGACTGATGCTTTTATACAATAAATATCTTTCTAGCCACCAACAACTGCTCATGTCTCCTTGAGACCCAGCAATCCCCTTGAATCCCCACTGAAGCGTTGACACATTAGGACATCCATCACTTGTTAGTCCTTCCAGGAGCAGCTCCACACTGCATCTATCAGTTACATTTCCCTTTTTAGTATTTTCTCTCAGTGCAACACAATAATACTGAAGTATATTATAGGCAGTTTTACATTGCAGGGCTAAGAAATATAATTCAAGATAATGAGCTCCCACAAAATGTTTGGAAAACCAAGCCTGCTTGAAGCACAGGGCATATTAGGACTCTAAGACATACAGCTTTTGTCTGACAAGCTGCAGATAAGAGTAAAATATACATTTTCTAGAAAGTGCAGAGTCCTTGGAATGATATAAAAGGTAGTCTTCTGCTTTTTTTGGACAAGCAATGAAATAGCCCTTAGTCTGCCATTACTGGATGCTTCTGAAGATTGTATTTACGTTGCCATTAACAGCATAAGATGTGGAGTGATGGATAATTTGTTGTGGTTAAAGCTGAGTGTGGTTATGCTTACAGTAATCAAGTGAGTGTCATCCGTTTTGAAGAAAAGCATAACACTTAGAATTTTTAATTAAGGTATGAGGATGAGTGTTTGTACTTATCTTACTTCAAATAGCAGAACACGAGATACCTGCAGGTAATTTGTTGTTAAAAGTGATAATATTTACCCTAAAGGAATATTTTGCAGCATCCCCTTAACTCATTTCATTGTGAAAAATTCTTAAATGTCCTTATATTTCTCTCAATCTGAGCACTTGTGAGGCCACACAGATAGGTGACAGAGGGGATCCAGCAGAAGTCACAAGACAACATAAATATTCTCTGGGAACTTAGAAAGAAACATCACATCTGCTTCCAGGGGTTGGAATGACGCACAGACAACCTTGGGATTTCTAATTTTTCCTAACTTTTAAGTCTGTGTCATAGTAGTATTTCTATGTACTTCTAAATTTAATTCCTTATACTTTTCAGACCTGACAAAAAGTAAACAAAATTGTTTATTTTTGAACTGTAGAGATCTCTATATCTGTCTTCAACCAGGCAGAAGCTTTTAGACTCATTGTTCATGGTGCTACTACTTATGGAGCCATCAAAATGCATTTTACACAGAATGTGTTTTTCAACTTGGCAGTTCAGTTCGAGTTTCAGATTCTTCCTGATCTGCTTTGTCTTCCCTTTTGCAGAAGTTTTTCCTCTGTTACAACTCTTTTTTCTGTCCTGTCCTTCTTTCCCTTGTCTTATCATGAGAATGACCTTTGTTCTTCTTCCTGTCCTGCTCTTTCTCTCACATTTAGATTTGTTCCTCATCGGGTGCCCAAGGGCTGTCCTCAATCCCCAAGGAGACTGAAGCTGGCCTAAGGGAGGTGAAATCTTTGTAGAATCTGCAAAAAGCACCAAAGGTGGTGCTTTATCCTCTCCTAGATCTCCCAGACCTGTTTGCTTGGACATGCCCATGAAACACTGGGCAGCAGCTGGGTGCTCTGCTTGCAGTGGGTGTCACTTGTTCCTTGTGCAGAAACATGTCAGTGCTCCCTGCTGCTCCTTCTCTTCATCATATCTGCTTACTGCCTCTCATCACTAAGTTAATTATGAACTCTCTTGTGCACAAAAAGTCTCTTGTTTTGTAGGGCCTGGCAGAAGCATCACAGCAGCAACAGGGATGATGACAGTCTTTTAAAATACCTGCCATCAGCACAAACATGTAATCTTAAAATCCCAGGGATATGAAACTTAGGAATGGAGCTTTGAAGCAGGTTGTTACCTGTCACATAACACCTCATCGATTTCTGAAACCTACCTTCTGCAAGGTATTATATCTTTCAGTCTAGTCCTTCAATATCTTTAAGATACATGTAAAAATGATCCTACTCCCTGTTGTCATCCATGTAGTCCTTAAGCATTCATAGAAACATTGAGTATAAAAAGCTGCACTGCTCAGATGGTTTTGTTTTCTTTGCAATTACAAAAAGTAATTTATGAAAACTGGCTTTGCAAAAGTGGTGGGAGTATCTATGGATAAGTCTCAGCCTTTTTTAGATTTGTCTTTTTTTCCACTGAAGGCCATGTTTACAATAAATAGATTTGAAATATCGTTTTCTATTTTCATCAAAACGAATTAAGAAGAGTTGGTTTCAACAATCATTATTTTAGACACCATAAAATAATTGCATTTTTAAACTTCCTACTCTTACTTTCCATTCTTCTGTGTATTTTACACATTTCTCTGTGTTGTACTCCCTGAGGACCAATTATATTCTGGTGAAGTTGGATATCCAATATTGTGAATAGTAGATTTTTTACTCTTGGGGTTTAGTGTTATTCCTGTATCGAGCATGCAGACATGCACACACAGAATCAATCACAGTTCTTCATGTTTTATTTTTCTTGTATTAATTACATTCAAAAGCATGCTGCCAATCAAATTGCTATATTGTTTTATGGCTGCAGGTTTTGGAAGCTATGTGCAGCGACTCAGACGACTTAAAATAGATTTGACACTTAACTTGTGTCAAAATAGCAAATGCAAACAGTCACTTTTATTTAGTATTGCTCCCAGGGAGCCCAAATTTTTTTATGAATTGCAAAGTCATACAGCATAAACACATTGGGAGAAGTTATATATGTGTCTGCAGTTATAAGTATCTGCTGCAGTTAAAGAGCGCATCTTCCCCAGATTCTTCATTCTTGTGTTTGCTGTGATTTCTACAGCAGATGAAGGGCATGAAGCCAGAGAGGAAAGAAAGGTGAGATGAATTTGCAAGGTGGGATTTTAAGAGTGTAATTAAAATTTCTTTTGGATTTAAGCAGCTAATTTTTTTCTGGAATTATGTTCCGTTCCAAAACTTGTATCTACCTCAAACATGGCAGTTTTGCAACATGGCTCAAGTTTAAGGCAACAGACTATTCATTTCCCCTTTTCTTAGAAGGAGGCTGTGTTTATGTGAGGGGGCTTTTCTTTTTTGAAAGTTAAAGTCAATGACATTTCGATAGGCCCTCACTTGTCCAGACATAGATGGGTTATGAAGACATTTTATCCAGTTGTTCAGCACAAACAAGTAAGCAGCAAGAATTACAGAGTTTGAGCTTTGTACATCTACTTTATTTGTGGAGCAGAAACTACTCTGGGAACAGAAATTACAAGGGTTTTTTTAAAGCTCACCAAGTTGCTCTTCATCATTTATCATCAGTCTTGGTGAATCAGGAAGGTTCAAGACTACTGGAAGCTGGCTGATTTGACATCCACCCACAAGAAGGCCTGGAAGGAGGATCCAGGAAACTCCAGGCCTGTCAGCCTGACCTGGATGCCTGACAAGGTATCAAATAGATCATCTTAAGTGCCGTCACACAGCACCCACAGAATGGAGGGGATCAGACCCAGCTAGTGTGGATTTAGGAGGAGCAGGTCCTACCTGATCAAACCGATCTCCTTTTATGACCAGGTGACCCATCTGGTGGATGAGGGGAAGGCTGTGGATGTGTCTACCTGGACTTCAACAAAGCCTTCTGTACCATTTCCCATGGTGTTCTCCTGGAAAAGCTGTCACCCCACGGTTTGGGCAGGAGCACTCTGTGCTGGATGGCCAGACCCAGAGAGTGGTGGTGAGTGGGGCTGCATTCAGCTGGGGACCAGCCACCAGTGGTGTCCCTCAGGGGGCTGTGCTGGGGCCAGGTCTGTTTAATATCTTTCTTGATGATCTGGATGAAAAGATTCAGACCACCATTAGTAAATTTGCAGATGACACCAATCTGGCAGTGAGTGTGGATCTGATGGAGGGTAGGAGGATTGTGCAGAAGAACCTGGACAGGCTGGATAGATGAGCAGAGTTCAACAGTGTGAGGTTTAATAAGTCCAAGTGCCGAGACCTTCATTTTGGCCACAAAAGCCCCCTGCAATGTTACAGGCTAGAGATGGTGTGTCTGGACAGTGCCCAGGCAGAAAGGGACCTGGGGGTGCTGGTGACAGCTGGCTGAACATGAACCAGCCCTGTGCCCTGGTGGCCAAGAGGGCCAATGCCATCCTGGCCTGGATCAGGAACAGTGTGGCCAGCAGGAGCAGGGAGGTCATTCTTCCGCTGTACTCAGCACTGGTGAGGCCACACCTTGAGTTCTGTGTCCAGTTCTGGGCCCCTCAGTTTAGGAAGGATGTTGAGATGCTGGAGCATGTCCAGAGGAGGCAACGAGGCTGGTGAGGGGCTGGGAACACAAACCCTGTGAGGAATGGCTGAGGGAGCTGGGGTTGTTTAGCCTGGAGAAAAGGAGACTCAAGGGAGACCCTACCAGTCTCTACAACTCCCTGAAAGGAGGTTAAATCCAGATGAGGTTTGGTCTCTTCTCCCAGGCAACCCCTGAAAGAACAAGAGGACACAGTCTTAAGATGCACCAGGGGAGGTTTAGTTTGGACATTAGGTAGAAGTTCTTCACAGGAAGGCTGACTGAGTGTTGGAATGGCTGCCCAGAGAGGTGGTGGAGTCACAGCCCCTGGCAGTGTTTAAGCAAAGATTCCCGTGTCCTTTCTTTCCCATCACTGATGATGCTGAATCCAACAGAACAGAAGAAAAGGATATATTCTAAGAAAAAGCCATAGTCCCAAATCTCTAAACATGCCCAATTCCTCACCGTCCTGCTACTGTGTTTTTTGTCCAGCACTGCATTGTGCAGAGGCACCTCTGCCGGCAGTGATCCCAGGATCTGCCAGCTCCAAGAGCAAATCCCAGCCAGTGCAGGCACTGAACCACTGACATCTGCCAGTTCAGTGCACTTTCTCTCCCTTTTTTTAATGACATGTTCAACAACACCCTAAGCCAAAGCATGTGTTGCAAAGAGTAGTTTTTCCCAGTTCTGTATGCCTTGGCACATCTCCATCAAGAAATGAGCACCTCTTGCACCACAGCTGGATGGTTCCAATGTGGACAGGTTTGAACAGCATTTGGAGCTGGAACCACTCATGGAAAGTTCAGTTCTTCCAATCCATGCAGAAAGCACTTTCTCCTTTTTCTGATGACCTAGATGTCGGTAGTGTGTGTCTTATCAGATCCTATGATACCACAGTATTAAGAATACCAATGTGTATTTTTAAAGTATGTTTCAGGTCTAAAGGGTTGCTGGTGTATTGAAACATTTGTTAGATTGGAACAAATAAAAACCTGGAGGAAAATTACTACTTTAATTTCAGCAGTCTGTTTTCATCCTCAGTTTTTTCTTAAGAAATGAGAAAATTGATTTGTTCTTGTGTCCAAGTATGTATTTTCCAAGGCTTTTAACACTTTGATTCTGTTTGGTGACGTGCAAAACTCTAAATCTTGATGCCTAAGTAGTTTTTTCTATGCTCTCTGCCACCAGTTGTGCCCATGAACATTTAAATCTCCTGTGAGCATGTTGAATTTCATAGAAATATAAATATTTTTACAGTCATCACTTGCTAAAAATGTGGTGTGGATGGCTAAAAAAAAAACAGAGCTAAAGGACTACCTGCAAAACTCCCATAAAACTGAAGCTTTGAACCTGTGAGGACAGAGAAGTGAACCTGCTGTAGCCAACAGGTTTGCAAATAGACACCTCTTTCATTTGCTCTGCTCTAATGTACACTTTGTATTTATTCCTTGTAAACAGTCCATTGGAAGAGTGAGTCTATTTAGAGCAATATTTGCAGAAATGGCTATTTTTAAGAAAATACTGCAAAATATTTGCAGGTGGCAAATTTAAACTTGGAATTTTGACCACTTATAAGAGCTGGAGGTTGTTTTCATCCAGTCAGGGAGTAGATATCCACTCCTGCTTCAGAGAGGTTTTACATTACTTTGAGGATGTGATAGTCTAAGATCACTTGCAGGTTTGATAGGCTGAGAGCCTTTCTTGCCTTGAAACACCTTGCTAGTGACAAAGGAACTTCAGTGACTCTTACCTTCCAATTCCATCTTCAAGAAATGACTAGTGCCAAAATGAAAAAATACAACTGGATGTCTGACTGTCTGTCTCTACCTATTTAATCAAAAATAGCTGCATTTTGAACTCATGTGAAGAAAATGAATAGATGGAATTATCTGCAGAAGATAGGGTGGAGAAAATTTTTAAGTAATTAATCAAAAAAACTAACTTAGACAAAAGGAGCATGCTAAGTTGTTCTGGGGTTTTTTCATGTGTGGTTGGGTTTTTTTGGTTTTTTGGGGTTTTTTTACATAGCTCTTAAAATTAGTTAATATTTATAATTTTATACCTAAGAATGAAAGTGTTAAATTTATTTTTAAGGCTTCTTTCTTGAGACCTTGTAAGCCATATTTCAGAGACTTTCCACTTCTGAGCTACATAATCCCTGTAAATAGGGGATTTAAAAAGGAAAAGCTGTCAGACCTTTATGTAGCACCAACAGTTTCCATGGTGAAAGAATGTTTTTTCTCTTTCACTTTTTTTCCCTCTGTTTTTACCCCAAATTTTAGTTTTTTTGTTTATAGCCAGTTTTTTTGTCTTTCTATTGTTTCCAGTCTCAGTCTTAACATTTTCCATTGCTTTGGCTCTGCAGGCATCAGATGCTTCAAATGCCCAGTGTTGCCATCAGATTGTCCCTCAAAGGTCCAAAGGCTGTGGAGATGTCATGTGTGATGTTGCACTGAGGAACACAACTTTTTCACCACATGTAGGAATAGAATGTGGTTATGGGGATTTACATGGAGGAGAGATGGAAAATGCTTAGTGATTGGTGATAAGAGCTCAAACCTGTGGAAAATGGTAAATGGTATGAAGGGAGACAAGGGGAGAAGCAGCTGCAGGAGATCTGTGGGAACACACTGGGATGAAGATGCAAAAAAAAAAAAAAAAAAAAACAGGTGAGAGAAGAAGTGTATTGCTTTTCTTGCTTTTCAGCCTTGGGGAATTGTGAACTCGCCATTGTTGAAATCTTCCATAGCTTTATTATCGGCTCTGAGAAGAAGTGTTAAGCTACAGAGGAGTGACTTAAGATGGGTCAGGCTGTTTTTTATGAATTCCCACTTCCCAAGCAGCCTCCTGAAGCCCAGCTCCAATATGGCTGTGCCTCTTTGTCTCCCAGCCCTTTCATTTCACAAGCACAAGCAGCAGCACAAAATCAGATGTGGCAGCAGGCAGCCAGCTTAAGGCTGGAAAATATCTTTCAATTACTAAGAGTAAGCTGCTTGCTGTTTGCCAAAAATTGTAACAATATACGAAAAGAACAGAGTAAAGGTGTATCATAAAAAATAATCACAGAAATATAACCCCCCCTATGTTTTCTAGTGGAGCATTTCAAGCTGAATAGTACATTGCAATATGCTTCAGTATTTATTTTTTTCAGTCCTGAAACAACATTTACAGATATGAAATTAAAAACCTGATACTTAAACTAGCACAATGCTAGTCAGGATTTATGTTTTTCAAGCCTGTCCTGAGATGGTCTGCGTCCAAGATTTCTATTAACCAAATGGCCAAAGTTCACAGGGGTCTCAGTATTCTGAGAATCCATTTTGGTCCCTCCTTGGCACTACTTGATTTTATTTCTATTTTCAGCTGAGCACAATAAGTCTGTGCAGCTGATAGAGTCAGGCTACATTTATTATCAGTCTCAGTTATCAGTTCACAGCAGGGACAACTCAGTGGTTGCTGGCTGAAACATAAGCCTTGTGTATGGGGTTTATTGTTCCTTTTTTTTCTCTCTAGCCCAAAGGAAAAATCAAACTGTGCCTCTTTCTAGCTCATTCCTCCCTAGGCCTGTTGCAGGTTTTACTCTGCTCCTGATTACTGAAGGTAATGATGGATGTTAAAGGTGACATCTCTCACAGTACATGTTGGTGCCATGCCCATTTGGAAACTTTGTATAATTTCTGCCAGGGTATGGGTAATTAGCATCCATCTCAATTAGGTACTTGCTTAGGTTTAAACATCAAAATCTCTTTTTCTCTAATCACAGCATTACAAGGAGGCATTATGCCCTCTTTATTCCCAGGCCTGGGCTGCTCTTGGGTACTGAGCAGCTGTATAATTTCCTTCTGAAATGGGTGAAGTGTTTGCTTCATTTGAAAAATTGTAAAAGCCTTTGGACTGCTAGGATGAAATAGGATATATAAGTGTATAAGTATAGAACATTGCAGAAATAAAAAAGAAAGAGCACCTTTTATCTTCTCCTTAAACCCAAGGTTTCCTCATGTGTTCTGAACCTGCAAGTGCTATTGATTGGGAGATCAAGGTGCCGAGTCCGTCTGTGATTAAGCACTTTGTATTTACTGGTATCCCACCAGCTAATCAATTTTCTCTACCCTCCACACTCATTCCTGTTGCCCATTAGGGTTATTGCACTTCACTGTCTTATGTCATCGTTTAAATAACTGTTTGTGGACCATCCTGAGTGGTGACTTGGGTAACCAGAAAGCATCACCTTAGCACAGAATAAAAAACCTAATAAGTTTAGATCACAATTCCATTCTTGAAGCATTCTCATAAATTACTGCTGGATAGACACATGCTGGAGCCAGTCCCTGACTTTGTCCCAGTGGCTTATTTCTCTTATTTATCAATAGCTGTCCTTTCCTCAAGACAAAAAAATGCAGCTGCACTACACCTCAATTTCAAAACAGGTGATACTGATGGAGTTGCAACTTCCAAGGAACTTACAGGGTTTAACGCAGTCTGAGACCCCGTGGCTGTGACTTAGAAAGTAGGGCTCCCTCCTCTTACCAAATCTGACAACTGGTCGATTCAGATACTCTGAAGTATCTGAGGAAAACTAATTTCTTAATTTACTTATTCTTTGCTTATTTAGTGCTTCAACAGACTGCTGGGCATTGATTTCTCATGCATGGGAGACCTTCTGGTAGCCTAAGATGTACAGATAACAAAGTTTGCAAAGTTCAAAGGTGTTGCTGAATAGACCTCACCACTTTTGCTGAGCCCAGGAGCTACCAGTGTTGGAACTGCTGAGACATGCAAAAGGAGATGGATTCAAGGAAAGCCTCTGCAGAAGAGCAGCCGTGAGCCTGCTTCTTCCTTCATCACTGCTGGAGTCTTGGAAAAGTCAGCATCCTTCTGCTACCATAGATCAGGGCATGCAGGACCACTTCAGCTAGAGAGGCAGGGATAAGTGGCAATCCCCCCTTGTTGCTGCCTGCAAAGCAGCAAGCCTACCTGTTCTAGTTTAACCTATTTTATTCTTGGCCTCAGGGCAACAATTTTTGCTACCCAAGAGAAGCAAAATCTGGGTTCAGAGATTTGGTCTTTTTTATTTAGCAGGCTTTCACTGTTGGAGCCAGCCAAGATGAGGTGTTCAGCTGAGTTCTAATCAACGTTAAAGCTCAAGGCAGCAAAGAGACATGACTTGGCAGAAAAGCAACCACTAACACAGCAATTCTGGATCTGAAATTAATGGCAACTTAGCTGTATGATACCTTGTGCTTAGTTGAACGGGCAGACCAGAGAGATGAGAGGTGGTGAAGCTCTATGATAGCTTTGCTCTTTTGAGGACAGTAAAAAAAAATGCATAGTGTAGTGATTTGGTGGACTGAACTTTATAAACACAGGATACTACTTTTTCCTGGGTTTGCTATATGGGACAGACACAAACTGTTCTGAAATTTTGCAGTGGAGTTCTGGGCTTCAAACTCAGTCTTTGCTACTGACACCACTTGGTGGAAGAATGACAGCCTAAGTTCATAGGAAAATGAGGGAGTGGATCATTCCATGGCATCCATTTCACCAAAGTATTTCACACACCTTCTTTGGCCACCAGTCTGACATACTGTGTGGGACACCTGTTAAGGTAGAAGCTACTGGATATATTTTTCTGTCTATGAAAGCTTTGTGCATAAAATACTAGTTGTGCCCTTCTCAATTACGTTCAAAACAAGTGCTTAACATTTGTTCTACTCTGTCACACATGGTTTCTATAATCTGTTCAAAATGAATCTCTTCCTTTTTAGCATATCCCTTATGTTTGAGTGCTTCCAAGTCAAAGTCCAAATATTCTTCAAGCATAAGTCAAGTGTCATTCATATAAAGAGCTGCTTGTCACCTTTGGGATATTTAAGTACATTTGTCTTTTAGCACAGAGACAAAAAATACAAGTAGCATAGATTTTCTCTTTTTTTCCTTATGGAACTGAATTTATTAAACACTTGACCATGAACCACACATATGTGCAGGCTGCAGGTGGTTACCCTTGGATATTTAATTTTGATGCAAATCCTAAGAAAACATGTGGCCGGGCAGCTCTCACTAGAAAAGGGTGCGGTGAATGAATTAGTTCCTTCAAGGACTAAAAAAATATGTGTTCCTGAAACCTCAGAACAGCCAGTAAAAACTGTGTGAGCACGTCTCTGTGCAAAAAGTAATTATTTTAGCCAAGTCATGTTCCCTGTTGAACTGCAGGTAGCAGATGGTTCTGAAAATTCACATATTGGGCGACCTGCCACAGGGCATTATTAAGACCTTCAGCCCACAAAAGGACTCACATGAATTATTTTTCCCTACTCAGGCCATATAAAATGCAGTGTATGGGGCACGACATAGGGAAACTGAGCTGAAGATCCTGGGGTCATCAGATTAATAGCAGTAGCCTCTAGGAAAACAGGTGGTTGTTAGCACCATGCCATCCAATACATTCAGAGTGTCACAATTCAAAGAAATGTTGAAATAGCTCCTTTAAAAGTTTTATTGCATTTAAATAGATTGTGAAAAAGAAAAATTATTGAAGCCTTATTTTCTAGGTTTTTTAGAAATTGCTTGTTTTGTAATGAGGAAGAACTTTTAAAGTATAACAGGGCAATAATTTGGATATGTTAATTTGTTCGTGAGCTTCAACTTACCACCAAAATGAAGCCAGAAAACCTTAGAATCATCTCTGAGTTCAGATTCGTGGGGTCAGATTTGGTCTAGCTCAAACACCTGACCTAGAGCCTGACTCCCTGGGACCACGTCTCCATTTTGCTTGGACCATGTCAGACTCCATTTGTAATGACTCTTTTTAGTGACACCTATTTATTTCACTGGGACTTCATTTTATCTCTTAAAAATTCTGTCATTTTTGTCTTTGTAAAAAATTCACTGAGTATCTGACAGATCTTCACGGTTCACTCTCCCGTTAGCAAATAGTTGAAGAAAATGGTTGTGGTTTTTTCCAAATTGTGCCAGGAATAGATCACACTTTTATGCCTCTCAGCCTCCTTGTCATAGATTAGCTCCTATTCACATCTCCATGTAGTTAAGCTTGTCTGACAGCATTTTGACTTCTTATCTTCCCTATAACTTCTGAGAAATTGCTGCAAGTCTTGCAACCTGTACTACTGCTTAGGCAAAAATCTATTTTATGAACTTCACAGTTCTGTTCTGTTTCAATCAGACCTAACAATGTTGTTTAGTGACATGGACAGCAAGAAGAAGGAGGGGGAAAACAAACAGAAAAATCAACAAAAGAAGGTATGTATCATTAAGAAGTGAGGCATCAAATTTAGAAGGAAACCATGTGCTCATATGGTAACAACTGCTTTTCTCAGCCCTGGTTGTGACATATTGTAATGTGGAAAACTCTGCAATTCTACTGAGTAGCATTTTCTCAGAAAACACTCTTTCATTCAGTTCTGTGCCAACAGATTAGAAGCAGTGTCTAAAATAAAATCTTCAAGGAGATGTAGTCTAGATGTAGTCTGATTATTTTTTTATGATATACAAAACCTGAGAGCTTTTAGCAAAAAACTTGAAGTTCTGCCTAAATTTAAAAAAATCTGTTCAGAGCTTTTGAAACTATTTAGGGATTGTTTTAAGCCCACATCTTAATTAAGGTATTTATGCTCTGAAAGGAACATATGGTCTTAAAACTAATGTCTGAAACATTGGAACGATGAGACAGAGGAAAATTACGTGAAAATACAATTGAAATTCTTGTGTGTTTGTTGCCTGAAGCCAGCAAGCAGAAAAGGAACAGACAGTCACGTTGCAGAGTAGAGAACTCCAGTGTCTGCAGCTTGGTATAGAAATAGCAAAAGTTTTGCAATTAAAAGCAGGCACTTTTGTGAAGTTAGTACGGAACAGGAAAAAAATGTTGAGGGTAAAAACAACCTCATCCTAAATAACAGGCCTCCAGGCTCCAAGGAAAAGTATACAATATGAATACAATGAAAGCTCTGCAACTATGATAATTCAAAATAATCCAACTCACATTGAAGAAAAAGATAGAAAAGCTGAGAGGAAATGTAGGGGCGAGTCATAACACTGTAAAAGTGAAACAAAAAGAAAAAAAGGCAGGGGAATGCAAAAGTGATAAATGTATGTATTTGGGTATTCCTGGGATAAACAACTCCATTCTTTGCCTTATTACTGTAATGAACTCAGGAGGATGCTTGCAAAAAGAGTTCATAAAACTTGATGCAGAAAAAACTCTGCAACAGCAGAGACACTCAAACTATGGGTGCATTAGATCACAAAACAATACAGTTTGAAGGGTCTTGTTCAGCATTCTCCCTGATAAAAAAGATATTTCAAAGAAATAAACACTTAAAAATGAACCTGAACCCACTATTGGAGCCCCCAAGCTCAGAATTATGCCAGTTCTTCTGGGGACTCTGCAAAAAGAGCTGGTAATCATGCTAAGAAGGAGAAGAGAGGAAGGATCACTATTTGAACAGGGATGGCATATGTAATCAAGCTTTATCTGATGAACTAGATGCAGCAACAAAACATCTCAGAAAAATAGCTCTCCTGGAATAAATATTTACCTGTACAAATGCTGTGACCTCTGCTTCAAAAGACAAAGTCTCCAAGATGAGGAGTGTGCAATTTATATTCTGGACCCTTCACCCATCACACTGCCGGAAGGCACAGTCTGAGTGCTGGGATATTATGGTAATGTTGATTTTGAGTAAGGATTAAATTTACTTCAAATATTTTGTCTGCAATATCTTTTCACTGGGAATAAACAGAAAGCACTAAAAGCACTATGCAAATTTGACGAAGATAGATTGAACTGTTGCTGCTTTAAGAGTTCTGGAGAGCTTGAGCAGCATCAATCACTTGGTCAACCTCCTCCTGACTAGGTCCTCTCCCACACTGCCATCAGTCCTTGCAATATGTACTCCCTCCCCACAGTGCAAGATGCAGGATTTCTCAAGGTGTCAGGTTTGAGACTACTAATATTTGTAATCCAGATGTTACAGAATTTTGCTTTCCTTCTGCAAACACTACAGAATGTGTCTGTATAACCAGTCTCGCTCTGAGGATTAAGGGAATTTGCAGTGACAGACTGCAATTACAGCAGGCCAGTAAGAAACCATCTCATACATCAAAACCTGACAGGCTGACACTTGTGTAACACAGACATGTTACTGGGAATATGGGTGATTCTGTTATGTACTTTGTTCTGTTTGGTATGTAACAAAGAATAGGACAATATGTGTGAAAATCCTATTCATAAAGACAACTCCTTCCTGGAGAAAAAGCCTAGATCAGAAGTCCCAAATCCAGATAACCATTCTGGATGTAATAAACGGAAAACCTAAAAACTTGAAGCTTCCAAAGGCAACTAGACATGTTGACTCTTGGGTGTAGGAATGAAGTCAAGATGAGAAGCTTGTGTATGGATATACCTGCTTTTTTAACCATTGTCCTTGTACTTTTCCATGCTTTTTGGCCCTCTCTTCTATTTTTATCAGTTACTTACAGTCCATGTTCCAGCTCTTTCCAATATTTCCCTCCATCTCCCCCATGTAATGACTGTAGAGAAATAAAAAAATGTGGAGAAAGCTTTATGAATACAGGTGTGGTGCACTGGTATCTGCAGATATGTTGTCCATTGTCCCTGTAAGAAGGCAGCTCTAAAATTATGTAGGGGGTCACTCTATTACATCTGAAATTTGGGATCTTGTGTAAGCAGGAAATTTAAAATGAAAAACTGAAAATTAAAGTAATTAGAACTGACTTAATTATAACTTGGAGTAGTAGTCCACCTAAATCTTTTGAGTATAGTAGAAATGCTTGCATATACCATTAGATGGATTTCTGCTCTTCCATTGCTTTCTGTTTCCTGTCGCCACTATTTTCCACATTTCTTGTATATTTAATATCCTTTGTGGTTTAAAAGTTGATTTTACAAATATTTACAGCCTTTCATATTCTGTACTTGACAGATTAATAATCTCGAACTCTTTAGCAGCCCTCTATTTCTTTAAAAGATCTCATCGGATGAAATGTAATACACACTATTAGCTATAGGACTGAGAATGTTGATAGATTCCATGGGAGGAAATGGTTTGCAATAATTCTCTTTGAATCCAAGAACCAGTTTAAGTATATTTTTTAACCAATTAAAATACTTTTGTTTGTTTCTTTGTTTCTCGTTTGGTTTTTTGTTCGTTAGTTTGTTTGCTTGTTCGTTTGCTTTCTACCCAAAGAAACAATATTGAGTGCAGAAAATTCCATCCTTTCACTGGATAATGCTTGACAGACTCTACAACCCTCTGATTCTCCACGTGATCACCATAGGACTGGATTTGGAATGTATTTGACCACCTGTGGATTCCAGAGAAGATATTTCCATTAGTGTGATGCTGTGAGCCTCTCTGGACTCATCTTCATTTGGGGCCACATCCAGCACTGAAACTGGACAAGTCCATGACTCTGACAAGTGATTGCCCTCCAAAGACATGCTGACCTCAGAATGCTGCCTTAGGGATGAAATACAAATTCTAAGACAATTTCTGAAGGTATCCCAGTGGGGAGGGTGCTATGCCAGGTGGAGCATGTGGCACAGTGTGTCTCTTTGGATTGACTCCTGTGCTGGTGCTGAGCTCACAGCGTGCTGCCCAGGCTATTCACTCTTTGCCATCTAAATTTACACTTTAGAAAAGACAAGGGCGAGTGAGAAGGTAGAAGTCCCCCTAGCTAAGGACAGATAACAGAAGAGAATTTAATTCAGGAAGCTCTTCAACTTTGGAGGCTTTTGGAGGTGAACAGGCTTCTGCATGTCTGGAAACTCAAATACTCTGAATTTCCACACTAATCCAGACAGGCACATTCTTTGCTCTCTGGGGACAGACCAGAGAGCAGTCAGTGTCTCTTAGAGGCATCCTGCTGTGGTGGAAGAGGAATACAGCATACATTGACCTAGGTAGAATGGCTGCAGCTCTGCTCACTCTTCAGCTGAATGACAGAAACAAAAGATTTTTAATGTACAATAGAGGAGTGGAATTCAACATCTGCAAAGTCAGGCAAATTATTCTCATTTCTTGCAAGTAGGAGACAATCCATGCAGGGAATATGTCTCTGCTTATGCTGTTGTTTTCAAACATGCAAACCCAAAACACAAGCAAGGTATTACTGCAAGGACCAGCCGAGGCAAAATATGGGAGCAATCATCGCACTTCAGAGAGCTTCATTTTCTGTCATCTACTGCCAGTTTATAGACTTTTTCTTTGAAAAGCAAATAGCACAGGGTGTTTTGTGAAAATAGGAGCAATACTGGCAAGCAAAATAATCTCTGACTTCGGTGGATGCTGCTTGAAGCTTCACCTGGTGCTCAGTGTCAGTTCTAAGACTAGCACAGCCTGGAAGAAAACAGGTTTAAGAAAGATGTGAAGACAGCCCTCGAATATCTAAAAAGGTTCTTACAAACAGGGAAAGAATAAATTGTTGTCAAGACCTGCCAGGGAAAGGGCAAAGAATAATGGGTTTAAGTTGAAGCAGAGAGAGTAACGAAGTGGCTGCTGGGGGGGCTGTGGGATCATCACTGCTGCTGATCCTTTTATCAGCATCAGAACATATTCCCCAGCAGCCATGGGACATTCCTCCTCAGAGTGGGAATGGGAACCTCCCAGAGACCTTTTTCTACTCCTGGCTTCAGTTTCATTGGCTAGGTGTGAAGCACAGAGCCTGAATCCTGTCACAAACTTCTTTTGAAACACGTACACATGTAAGAATTTTATTACTCGTAGGTGATGGTGAAGAGTGAGGATAAAATATGGAGTGTTCTTTGAGATGTCAGTTCTAAACCAAGTGTCAAACTCCATAAAGAAGCTTTGTTAAGGACAGCACTTAAGAAATACTTTCTTTTATAATGTTAATGATATTAAATTGTTTTATTTGGGTTTTAGTTTAAATAACACTGGGAACTCAGAGTTTCTCTACAATTCTGCTGGGACTGAATATGGCATCCAACTTAATGCATAAAATCCAGTCATTATATTATGAGAGGAGAGTGAAAGTGTTCCTCAGTATCTCTACCCAAACTTGTGCATACTGATTGACATTTAATTAGGATTTTATGATGGCAGTAAATATTATATAGAATTAAGCTGTTGCTCCAAGCATGAACTGTTTTTCTCTTCTCATGGTCTGGTTGTAGCACCAGACTTTTGCTACCAGAGCTGAGGATGTTCTGGAGGTGGAGGAAGCATGGTAGGGTAGTTGGGAGTATCTCAAAGCTTAGGATGGCTGCATCTCTGCAGGAGCAG
Source organism: Pseudopodoces humilis (assembly GCF_049639895.1). Taxonomy (NCBI): domain Eukaryota; kingdom Metazoa; phylum Chordata; class Aves; order Passeriformes; family Paridae; genus Pseudopodoces; species Pseudopodoces humilis. The sequence continues at coordinate 103,136,623 of NC_142201.1, read as the reverse complement.
CAATAGCCCAAGCACTTTCTGAGCCACCAAGTTTCTCCAAGGAGGGGAGCCAGACTCTGCTGACAAAAACCAGTTGGCAGGACATTGAGAGGGCCACATTCCTGGCCATGGACATTGGCCATATTGCAAGCAAGAATCCTGAACTAGCAGAACAATACACATACAGTCCATGCTCTTCACTTTTTAAGAAGTTTTCTGTGCCTGCTAAATGTCTGTTGCCATCCATTTTCTGAGGTAGTATTATGTATTGATGTAAAATCATTCAGGTTAGACATTAGTCTTAAAGATCAGCTTTTAACAAAATGCAAGGGTGTCTATATTAAAAGATATATAGCAAGACCTTCTAACGGTAGAGATAGAAGTTTGGAATAGAGAAAGCATGTAGTTTTGTGCCAGAAGGTCAGTTGTGGGGCTGCTAATTTGGAACAAAAGTTCAGTAATAGTATGGGATTGAGGAAACACTGATTTATGGAATTAAGAATAGGCTTTCTATTCTAAAAAGATTTTGTAACATGCAAAAGGAAGATCCTCTCTAGGAAAATATCTCATCTGGGAAGACAGGAAAAAATTCCGTTGTTATTGTGAGTTTATACACATGAGTCAAACTAAGCATATACTTAAGTCTTTTTCTCAGTCAGGACTCCTGGCCTTTTGATTTCTATGAAGTATACACAATGTAAAGGCAAAAATAAAGAAAAGGTACTCCAAAAAATGATCTGTTACCATATATATCAGTGATATATATCACTGAAGTCAAGGTAGTATTGCACTGGAATGAATTGTTTTAACTGACCTAAAGAAAAAGTTTCTGAATATGTGGTTCACTATTAGCACCTGACTGCATAAATATCTTTCTTGTTCCTAAAGAATAAAAAGTATTTTGATCCCAGTTATGACTTCCTATTTTGTAGACTATCTCTATTACATACATTCAATAAGACATAATACTTACTGATTTCATTTCATGTATTTGTTGAGTATTTATGAGATTTTTTTAGTGGCTTTATTCCACATTGAGTGGAATCTCCCATGTATGTGCTCTTTCATGTTGTACATAAAGTGCACCTTCATTATCCATTATCAAACCACAGCAAGAGTACTGAGACACCAGGATATCAAAAGTAAAGACATTAAGAGCTTAAATGGTTGCATTTTGCGAGGCAGTGTGCAGTGTTATGAAACTCCAGTGCCCTATGTTTCCTAACAATAAGAAAACTTAAGTTGCAAGAACATTTTCTTTTTTCTTAGCTCACAGATTAAAAGATTCAATTCAGACTGAGAAATATTAAGCTATGCCCATAGTTTTGATAGATTACATAGAACTCGTCATTCAAGACTTCTGTTCACATCCTGTGGTTGTATTTTTTTCCTAATTATTTAGTAGAATAAATTATTATTTATTAGACTGCTGATTTCTCATGTTTTATTCATTTAGTTGCTTCACCAGCCTTGTCTAGATGTGACTTTTGCAAAATTACATTGTGATTCCCCAGTCTGGGGATCAACAGCCCGTAACTTGCCCTGTCTATGCCCAAATTTCCCTGCATAAGGCCTCTCTGAGAGCTTTGACTCCTTGCCCAGGATTTGTGGATCTCCAACAGCCTTACAGCTCTGGACAGGCTGTGGAGATGTCCCAACTCTGGATGCACCCATGGCTCTTGTGCAGACCACCAGAGGAGCACGTACACACGGAGCTCAGGATGCGCTGGCCCGGCAGCACGTGTGCTGAAATGGGGCTCTGTGCATGCACTCAAAATCTCCTGGGCTCCACAAGATCTGGGCTTAATGGAACATGTGCAGCAGGCCTGACTTTTCTCACAAGCAGGTTATCTGTATTTCATGTGTGCAGTTGCTCTGAGGTATCCCAGATGCATCAATTTCCCTGCGTTTGCATTATCTGGGCAGAAATCCGGGACAGAAATATGGGAATCCTGCCTTTAATACGAGCAGCACCAGGGGAAGAGGAAATGACTATGACACTACATTAGCATGCAGTATATTTACACTAAATTGGCTGTTGTAATTTGAGTTGAAGTCATTATTCCTGTACTGGCTGGGCATCACTTTATGCATTATAACGTTATTTTAATTCTGCAGGTTATATCTAGCTTTTTTTTTTTCTCCACTTTTCAGCTGTGAGATGTGTTGCAATTGGATTTTCATACCATTCCCATCTTTCCACCCCTCCAAAGTAAGAGATTATTAAATGTATGCCCCTTTCCAATTTCTAGGTGCCCATGCAAGGTGAAAGACAGCATAAACAGGAAATATAATTTGTACTTCCTTATTAATACTGGATCTCTGCTATCATTTGTCACCTCCTTTGTTACTGTAAGTGTTGTGCAGAATCTCATTAGTGGTCACGCTTTCTGGTTTCTGTTCTCTGTTTTAAATCTGTTTCTCATTTCCTGGCTGTTAGTTTTTGCTTGAGGGTTGTTTTAATTTATGGTATTGTCATTCTGGCTCCTATTTGTGGTGTGAGATGATGGTCTGTGTGCATTTCTAACAGTTCTTGTAGCTTTTGACGTTCATGTAATTCTTTCTTTCAAGTACTCCCAAGTTCATGTTATTTTGCAAATTGTCATTGCTGTCTGGATAAAAATTATTGCACTTTAAGCATCAGTAAAGACAATTATCATCTGATTTAGAGTACATTGAAGTTTGCATTTTAGATGGAGTTCTTTGACACTGGGCTTTTTCCATGCTGGCAAAAGAGCAATTAAACAGTTGCACAGATGTTACTGAGGGTCTTTCATGAATGTTTCATTGCAATCTATTGGGCAGTGCTTTTGCAGTGAAAGGTCAGAAAATTCAGATTCAGCTCAGACAAAAGAAATAAATGGCTCTTCTCTATGGCATCCAGAAACAGATTTTTTTTACCATGAAATAAGCAAAATTATTTTAATAAATTGGTCCTAACCTTCTTTTTGTCTCTTGTTATTATAATTCAGAAACAGCCATCATCCATTTTAAAAGGAGAACTGTGCATGAGGACAGTCAATCTCTAACACTAACTAACCATAAATTCCTCTTCCCAAGCACAAAAGTGTCTTGAAGTCATAAGATCTTGTGAAACACTGAGTGGGGAAGCAGTATTTGGCTTCCCCACTTTTGGGGTTTACATTCACATGATCATATTTTATTCCATAATCACATGGGATGACCATATACTCCAGTTTAATTAGGTGAATAAACAGATTTAAAAGCTCAGGATGTAAGAAACATGCAGTATTTGTAAGACTTCAGTAATTTGGAGATGCTGACAAGTCTGGTGTTTTTTTTCATTTCTTCATGGGTTTATGAAAATTGTGTTTCTGTCCTGGTTTACAGAGTGAAGTTCATTAATTTAGTGTTCTCTAGCACATGCCCACTTACCAAGACTGATTTCTTAGGCAACACAAAAGCTGTCAGAATTTGCATCCCAGATGTGTTTCCATGTGGGGGTGTCTGAAATCAGCAATTTCAGGTAACAATTCTGAGAGCATTACAGGTAAAATACAAAATTTCTCTCATGAACAACCTGAAAAGATGCAGAATGGTAGACAGTACTCTTTTAAGATTGATGTCTAATGCAATATACATATTTAAGTAAGTTTGATATGACCTTAGCTTTGATGATGCTCAGACAGAGGTAATGTTGGGTTTGGTCAGTTCTTCTGTTGTGCTACTTTTATTTGGGCCTTTAAGCACTTCTGCTGAGAAATATGACTTCAATTGATTTGTCCAGGAAGCAGATAATTTTTCTGGTGTTTTATTGGCCCTGTGAGCATTAATAGGATAACCTTGCATTGGTTTTGGATATGATAGAATAATTATTTCAGGCTTTATATAGTTATTAAATATTTCCTCCTTGTTGACATTCATTTCTGGTTTTCCTCATTTTTTCTCAGGACCAGTATTTTCCAACTTAAAGAACTAATCCACTGTTTGTCTGCTTTGTCCTGAGCTTCTGTTCCTTTCACTTGAGTTTGAATAAAATGGTTTGTTCCTTTACATTGCCTGAGGCAAATATGGGGCCAGGGGTTTGGTAATGCGTTTGGTTTGCCATCTAAGTCATGGCACAATCCTTTCTCTTTCAGGGCAGAAACTTGAACCTGGCAATCAGAAGTTATCAATGGGGAAAAGATGCCAGAAATTTTAATTGGGTAAGATGAAATTATGTAACCACAAATTTTCTCAGAAGACGAAGTTGTGTGTGGTCATGTGTTTGCTTGGGCTTTTTTCCCCTGGAGATTGTTCCCCTATGTTTACCACAAAACAAGCAAATAAAAATCTGACAAGGGAATGCCAACATGGGAAGTATCATCCTGATTGTTTAAAAATTGGTAGTTGTAAACAGCTGGCAAACTTATGCAAAGAACAATGTCTGACTTCTTTGGCAGTAGTGGAAGTGTTCAGCATATAACTAGGCATTTTTCTATTTTAGAGGAGCTGACAAAGGTGCTGGGTGGAATCCTGGTCTCCCTGATACCAGTGGAAATTGGATATTGAATTGGTTCCATTGTCTATTGAGATAAGTTACTACTTCATACATAAATGTTGGGTTTAGAAACTGATGTGACTAATTAAAAACTCCATGTCAGAAGTATCTAAGGAGAGTCACAGATGAACAGTGAACAAATATCAATTTGTTAGAATCAAAAATATAAAAAATTTAGATCAACCAACCCTAGGCTGTGTTGACAGATCATTGTAGCTAGGCAGCCCCCCGAACAAAACCTGGTAAATTCAATTTTGTTAACAAATTATTTTACACCAAAATGATCTATGAAACATTGAGACCTCAACCTTCTTTTGATTTCAGTGTTCACTGACTTTGGGCATTTCACATACTCAGGCCAATGCAAAATAATTAAGTAATCCTCTTTTTTTGCATTATTTGATAATTTTGTAAATGAGGAGGAGACAGAACAATACTACAAATTATGAAACCCATGGGAATACGGGTGCAAAGGCATCAAGCTATTTAATTAAAAAAGAGAAAAAAAATGGGACTCCATTGCTGACACTCTCTCTTTGGGCTTGCACAGCTGAGAAAATTTGCTGCATGAGATGGCAGACCACAGTGAAAGCTGCTCATGGGAAATCCCAGAAACCTTCAATGCTGGAGTTGTCTGCAGAGGTACTTGGACAGTCTGACAGCAGGCACTCAGCACAGAAAGGACAAATTTATTCCAGAAGTCATGAAAGGGCTCTCAGGGAATAATGAAGTTACTGACCAAAGAAAATATTCAGTTCATATGCACTCTTCAGAGGGTTGTTTCTCCTCCTGGCTTTAAAAGCTTTATTGCAGGTATCTGGAAATTCTGCTGTAATGACAGTAATACAGTGCTGAAGAAAAAAAAAAAAAAATAAAAGGATGACAGTCTAAAAAACTTGAGTGGGACCATGAGCTACAAAGCAGTCAAAAGGAAAGAAATAATCCCCAGATTATTTTCAAAGTCCATTAAAAATTCTGATATTCAACTACCAGCAAGAGAATTCAGATTCATTTCTGTTGTGGATACTCTCAAAGAACAGAGTCTGACCTCTCTTTTTATTTTTTTTATTTTTTTTAGGAACTACTGAGCATTTGCTTCTCCTGCTGACTTTAAATAGAAGCCTTGGGGACTCCATGCTGTTAAGAATGAGGCCTGTGATCATTAGCTGAAGGATCTGTTCATAAAAGAGATTCTTATCTGAGTCCTAGGGCCTCTTTGCATGGGGTTTTTCTTGGAAGAGAAAGGAAATAGATGAGAAAAGAGACAGTCCAGATGCTAAATTTTTACTACTTCATCAGTCTCTGGCTAGACCTGACAGTTTCCATGACCATTGTTCTGATCTCTTCTTTCCAGCCTTTCTCTTATCTCTACCACCTGAGACAAATCCTGTATCTGACTTTTTGTTCTCTTCCTCACTTTCTTGCCTTTCTTACCAGTCTTTTCCCATGCATTTCACTTAACATTTCTCTGATAATTAGTCTGTTTCTTCCCTACCCATTTCTGCCCCTCTGCCAAGATTAAAAGGGGGGGAAATGCCTCTCCTCTTTAAAAGAGGAGAGCAATACCTCACACACCCTGGGAACTACAATTGTACTTGCTGCCATTCATTGCTAGCTGTTCTGGACAAAGGGATGGGCAGAATCCAGCACTGCATCCCTTGCATTACCATGGACTGGAGTCCTGCTGGAGAGACACATATCAAACAAGCTAGTTGTTTGTATCCTGCCTAGCACAAAGACAGTCACAGTTGGTTGTTCATTAGATCCTATCAAAAAAGCCATAGCCAATATCATAGTGAATCAGTTGACCATAATTTTTTTTTGCGTCTCTACCTTGCAAAGATGAGTGCATTCAAAATTCACAGAATTAATTATTACATTGCTCCATGATTACTTTGAATTTGTAATTTCTTTCTAAGACATGAAGATTTAAATAATCCATTTAGTCACCCTTGTTCCATATTAATTCAGTGTTTGGTTAGACTCTGGCAGGCTATAATGTTAGGGTCAATTTAACTTCTGTTTTCATTAACCATTATTACATGTGCTCCTGAAGTGTATGCAAATGAAGGGTAGTATGAATTTGTCAGAATTATTGTAACTTCATTCCATTTGTCAGGCATAGCAGGATCCTCTCTAGTTCATTGTTTTGGGAAGGCTGTTCTGCACTTGTCTCTTTAATTTCATTTTACATGCAGGGCTGCTGGTTTCTGCACTGTAGTCCGTGCTTCCCATGGGGGTTTTGTTTGCTCATGGAATTACCCCTGATGATAACACCACACTTCAGGCCTGCCTGGGCATTCCTTTGTGTCATTGTGCATGACCCATGTGCGTACCCTACATCGCTACATCCCTTTATGGAAATAGTATTATTTATTACCACAATAACTAAAATTCACTGTGCAAGTTGAGGGGCAGAAAATGTTCTCTCTCTCCAGAGAATGCCAGTCTGCACAGAAAGCAGAGTTGATATAGAATGAAGAAAATCTCAATGGATTATTTTTCATTCCTTTTTACATAAATACATGATAAAGAGAAACATTAATTAGGGAAACACAGTTTTTCCTTGTAGCTACATAAAAATACTAGCTATAACTAAGCAGTATTTTGTGTTTTATTGTACACACAGACATTTTTTCTGGCTTACTGATTAATAGGCTACAGAGAGGCTGATGATAGAACAATGAAACTTAGTCTGTAATTGTAGTTTATGTGCTTCCCCCAGCTCTTCCTCACTGCTGGGTTGATTGAATGCAAAAAAACAGTGGATTTTACTCTGCTTACAGTGTTTCAGGTACTTTTCCTCCCATCTCCTGACAGAAAATGGTAAGTCAACATTAAGTAAAGAGGTCATTATGGTGGCAGAAATGTCAATGTACCTGACTTCTTGTTGACAGACCTCAAATGCTCTATTTTTCTTTCAGGTTTTTGCAATCATTAAATTCACTGATGTTTCTCCCAATTTCAATATACAGATACAAGTTACAATAGAGTAATACATTTCTCCATATTCTTGCCCAAAAATGTTGGGAAAGAGAGGTAAAAATCCGTAATCCAAAAGCTTTTGATAGGAAAGGAAAACAGGGTGTTTGAAGAAATCTATCAAAACAGCAGGGAAAGTAGCAAGGAAAGCAGCCAAGAGCACCCCTGGTGTCTGGGGATTTCCTTCATGTGTGTGTCCTGTGATAGAGGATTTCTGCTACCTGGCCAGGCAGTCACTGTACCCAAATGCAACAAGAGAAGAGGTAGTGTTCCCTCTATCCACAGTCTCTTCAGGAATTCAGATCCTATCAGGACTTTTCTGGTAAAAGTCCAGAAAAAGGCTGTTTTTCAATTCCCCACCTCAAGTTCTACTGTTTGGGTTGACGAATGTTAACATAAATTATGTAGCAAATGACTTACAGTTATTATTACTAAAATTAAGAGACCCAAACAAGCTTGCTCATTTTGCTTTAAGATATCCAAGTTTTAAACAATCAATGTTTCATAAGCCCATAATGGACCAGGTCAAAAAAGCTTTATGCACTCAACAAAATTGAAGGGATTTACTGCAGTCTTCCATTAAGGTAGAATTTATCTACTGTTTCCACCTCCAGAGTGTCATGCATTAAGAAAAGAGTTTTCCATAAGTAGGACCTATTTGGTTCTGAAGTGCAATATGGTTGAAAGTTTTCTAATCCAGTTTGAAAATGTTCATATAAGAAATTACATTTTGAAGTAAATCAGAAGTCTAAATTTCTTGGGTTTTGGTGTGCTTATTATGATTATCATAGATAGTCTAATAAAGATTCACTTTCAATCTTGTAAGGTACAAGACTGAAGCCTGATGGGTTGTTTTTGGGTTTGTTTGGTTTCTTTATTTGTCAGTGGAAGGTATGGATTTCTTCATGTAAAAATGAAGCAAATAGCAGGTAACACTATTACCTCTTTCTGCAACACTTCACACACTCCTTTTAGCTGGGCTGATAGTGTGTTTAAATAAAGAGTTTAAAATATCTGAAGAACAGATATCCAGCTTTTAGTGAAATTCACTGATACTTGGTTTTCTGCCTTGGAAAATTGTTCCTTTCATACTTTCTCTATGGTTTGAATGGAAGATTTTTTTTATTTTTTTCCTTAGAAGGAAAAGCAACAACATAAACACAAACACTGTGAAAAGCTTACTAGCTTGCTGCCAGTTAATCTTATTCCAACCCTACCATTTCCAACCTTCCTCCAAGCTAAAAGGAAGAAAAAATGAGTCTTGCAATATAGACAAATGTTGGCAAATGGGGGTCGTTCCAGTGCACAACAACATTAATTTTGCCTAACTTTAGGCATGTGGAAATGCTTTGTGCACTCCACTATAGCAAAGGAAGAAGAGCATCTCCCAGACAACTCATCAGTGTAGTGTGAGAGCAGCTTGTCCTGAGGACTTGGTGGTGCATTTTAGGATGGGGAAGAAGTTTTGGACTAGCCTGAGTCTAAACAAGACCCAGTTTTCTGTTGGGTGCTCTAGATGCACACCTGGAAGGCAGGTTCCATCTCTGCCTCAGCAGGTGGCACTGCCCATGGCTGCTCCACAAGATCAACCAAAGGTGACCAAAGTTTCTCAAGGGCCCCCCTAACATTGTGCTAATGTGGGGTGAATTCCCCCACAGGAAACTTTCTGCTTCTATTTTTAATTATTTCTAGAAATGTATCTTGACATCAAGATTTTCTATAGTTAAAATTTAGTGTAAAATGAACCTCTGAAGTATGAAAGCCATTCTCAGCTATTGATTCTGAAGAAGTTTGTCTTCTGTGCAAGCGTGTCTTGAACCTGAAGAGCTTGACAAGTACCCATTTCTCCTTCTCTGAATTTCAGACATAAATTGCAAATGAATATCAAAGGGCTGCATCCAGCAGTCAAATCAGCTGCCCAAAATGTTAACTGAGCCCTGCAATGAGCTCTAGAATTATTGGTTCTGTCACAGGGCACAGGGATTTGCACAGAGAGGAAGAGCAGAGCCTCTGGTTCTTACTGAGGGCACAATTGCTGAAAGAAGCCTTGGGGAAGTTTTCATCTTCTCTGAGTTAAAAAATAAAGAAATGCAATACAATAACTGCTGAACAAGTCTCAGTGTTCAAAGTTCAGCCCTCACTCTGTATACCTGCAGTTTTCAGAACAGCAGAGGATCTAATTTTTCTTCTTTTATGCAATAAATTGTTAGGTTATTTTGTTTTTATAATTCTCATTGTGGCTTTTTGATTTTAGTATATCATTGAATATGAGACATAAAAATTACTTGGAATATTATCAAGATGAATTGTCTGTCTTACCAACTGGTGAGCTGAGATATTTATGCTAAAGGTTCTCTCGGTAACATTTCTCCTCTAAGAAATCCTAGTTGAAAAGGTGAAAAATCTCTATAATGTGTTGTACAAGTTTTGCTTCACTTTCTTCATTCTTTCCAGTTTTTTCCTCTCTCCATTTCTCTTCTTCCCAGTGCTGAAACATTCTTAATGCGCCCAAAACATAAAATCTTCCCAAGCCAAGAAATACACTTAATGCAAAAAGCCAAACAAGAGAGTAAAGGAAAGTGTTCCAAAAATTAACCTCTCCTGTGCTGCTCAGCAGACTGAAAGTTTAGAGAGTGAAGGCACAGTTTAAGTACTTAAAGCAAATTTAAGATCCTAATTACTGAATTTTAAAACCATTATATTTTAAAATACAGTGGATACAAAGGAGGACGAGCCAGTGGGACCATATATAAAACTAAATCAAATCATGAATGAATTTTGCAGAATCAGGATATAAAACTTTTCTTTCACTTATATCAACACAGAGAGTCTGAGGATTCATTGCCCTCTTGCTTTCACATTCAGTTGCATTTAATCTCACACTAAAGGTGATGCACTTGGTATTTACAGACTAAACCAATAATTTGTCCCTATCCTTTTTTAGTTGCATTTAACTTTCTTAATACTCACTGCACAGACTGATATCATGCATGAAAAGTCTTAGAAAAGCTATTTTGACAGTTTCCTAATAGGCTCTAATTTGAAAACGTGGGTTTGTCATGGAAAATAAGCTCTAGAAACTAAAACAGGGTTTGATGAGCACCTGTAACCAAAAACCTAATTCAGCTAATTCAGTGTTTCAGTTGTGAAGATTGTACTTAAACCTACATCTTCTGACTTCCCATGTCAAGTTCTGTTAAAGTCAATTCTGTGCCTGTCCTACGTGATGACTAAACACTTCCAACCTTAAACACAGTGATCATCATTGCACACAAACCACCCTCTTTTTTTTATCTCCAAGTGACATTCATCCAAAGTATTTTAAAATCCATTTTGAGGAACACTGAGGTTTTTCAGATCACATATTAAATACTACAAGGAACTAGATGTTCTCTTTCAAAGACAAATATGCAGAGATGTTTGCCTGAGAGAAACTGTTCAGAGGAAGTCTGAGAGGAAAAAATGCCTTCTGCTTGTTCTTTTTAGGAAAAGTGAAGAAGAGACTCCCAAGGCAGTTTCCTGTAAGAAAGGAAGAAAATCCTTCAAATCTTCTTCTTCTTCTTCTCTTGGTTTTCTCTTTTTAAGAATGTGTTTAACTATTGCAAGTTTTTCCCTACAAATCGGTTTGGTCCTTTTAACATAAGCTGGGTGTGAATTAAATCCCAGACTTTAACAAAACCTTTATTTATTGACTGTTAAAAGTTCAAACCTTTCACACAGATTTTTTTTCCTCTCTTTCTAGTAAAGGCCTTTTTCCTTGTTCAAACATCTATTGGACCTTTGAGTGTGTCCCTTTTCAAACAATGAGTATTCAAAAATCGGCAATAATTATATATATTGAGCTTTAAAATTTTGTATGCTGTGCAGTGTTCTTTCTATATGTAATTTTTCACTGTTAGACAAATGCAGATTTGCTTTTTGGGATAACTTGCTGTCACTAATGTTTCTGCCAGTTATCATGCAGATTTATCAAAACTGTACGTTTCTGATAATCTTTGCTTTCTTGATGCTTGGTATTTCTCTGATGTCAAAATCACTGCAGCAGCTGCAAAGTGTGTGAGCTTCCAAAGTCACCTTCCACTTTTGTGCATAGGCTCTGACAGATTTGAACCTCAAGAATGTGAAATTGTCCATCCTATTAGAAAGCAGTAACACAAAAACTTGCAGGTTTAATGTGGGCACAAAAAGGTTTTTAGACAACGGATATATACAATTTTTTTTAATGAGGAACAAAATTTTGTGATTGTAGTGGTGACAGAAAACTAAATTTTAAAGCAAATATGCTGCCAGTTCAATCCCCTTTGACCCATATTACTCAGTAATATCACTGAATGTTAATTTTGAACAGTAGCATTAATTGCCTTGCTACATCCATGCCAGAATTATTTTTAGATTAATGAGAGATGGTTTGAATTAGATAAACTGGATCTAGAATGGACTTTAATGAGCAAAAATGTTGGTGGGTTTAGCCAGGATTTCAGTTTGGACTATTAGAGAGAAAGGACATTTGTGTTTCTATTATTAAGGTCCTGCTGTACTTTCCCAGATGCTGAAGAAGCTGCATTTGCAGCCAAAAAACAGCTCAGTGTCTTGGAGCTGTTGCTGCTGGAGGCCTGGGTCTGCCTCCACTCATTATCCCCATGGTCTCATGAGAGGTCAGTGGCACCCAGGACTCCCTAAGCAACTCTTATTTTGCTCCAACATTACTTTCTCTTACTCAGGGAATGGGTCCCTCCTTGGAAGAAAGCAAGGTTATGGAACTCTGCAGTTCTTCACTCCCCAGCTTTCTGTGGTCCAACAAGTCCACAGTGACAGCAGCATGGGTCAGTGTAATACCATGATTCAGGAGCAGCAAGCCTTGAGTGGTGAGCCAAAGAAGCTGTGACCTAGAGATTGCTGAGGAAAAAAAAAAAACAACTTTGAAGGCTTCTCCTCTGTTTTCAGAATCAGAAGATACTTCAGAAGCAATGAAAAAGTACACTGCTAGAAAAAAAATCACATAAAACCTGAAACACAAAAGCTCATTTTAAAAAGCTTTTTGTGTTTTACAGAACAATTTGCATTAAAATATCTCCTCTTAAAAAAAAAAAAAAAAAAGTTGTTATTTGGGTATTTTTAACCTGCTTTTCAATCTGTTATTTTCAGTTCCTTTGATTCTGGTGATCTCGGCAGACAGGCATCCACATCATTTTTATTCATTTTTATTTCTTACCCTCTCAGATTAACTAGTGGAATGGATAATATTAACATTACCCGAATGCTTCAGGACCAGATTAATTCAACATACACACACACACACACACACACATCACACTGGCAGGTTGCACTGATTTCCCAACCACTAGAAAAGTTACTGTAGAGCTGTTCAGTTTTTGGGTCGTCACCAATGAAAATTAATTGCCCCTTTGGCCCTTTGTCTCACAGCGTTACAAGCCAAACACGTACATTTCAGGGGTTTTCTCTGGATAAATTGCTAAGAGATTTCTCCCTTATGAATCAGGTTTTATTTGGACTCTTATAATTGCCAGTTATTTGAATTCTCCCCCCTACATCTTCTTCTGTGAAGACTAATCAATAGAGTGAAATGATTTATTTGTAGCACATTAGTTATTCTTGAGGTTTATTCTTGCTTACACATCTGCATGCTGGAGATCATTACAAGCCAGACACAGTAAAATCTTTAAATGTAATAAAGCACCAGCATTTCATTTAAGCTGGTTACATAGCAAAAATGCAGGTTTTAAGGGCCTTAATATCTCAGTTTGGTTTGTAACATTAAAAATAGCTATATCACATTCTCTTCCTTTGATTCATGATCCGTCTGTTGCTAAGAAACCCCTCCTCAGGTGGCTTTGAACTTCCTTAGCATTTTCATCTGTAGCTATACTACCTTGTCAAGCCATAGGATCCCAATGCTGCCTCGCTGGAATTTACATTCCTTGCTGAAAGTGGTGCAGCCATTGTGCAGATAAGCTAATTCATTGGTGTGTCAAAGCATTAGGCTTTGATCTCCAATATTTCTTGTCTCGTGGTTTTTAAGTGCATGATTTAAGGTTTTATGTACAGAAAAAGCCTGCACAAGACAGGACCAGTCATGAGATACTCTGATCTCTTCTGGACCCTCCCTTTTTTCTTGTGGCTTGGGCGTGTGCCATAAACAAATGAGCCTCTTCATATCCCCTACCGTGTGCCTGCCATGGAGCTATGGGAGACTCCAACATGACAATCTATTTCCTTGCTGTAAATCAAAAATGTTTGGAGGGGGTTTTTCCTTCCTCTTTTTCATGCTCCAAATAAAGCACCTCTCCGGATAGCGGCAGTGACACAAAGAGCAGCCATGCTGTTGGAGGGAATGGTTTCTTTTAAATATAGTTCCACGGAATTGAAGTGCACTGTGTTCAAACTGAGAGCTGTTGATTGACAGCCTCAGAAATAGGTTATGCTGAACACTGCCTTCCTACCTGCACATGGAATATTATATAATCTATATCCATATTTATATGCATTTAGGTGAATGCACAGTGTGTTTATTCATTCAGAAAGCACCTTCGTTGTGTGTGTAATGCCATCATTGCTTTAATCATCACTTCTTTATCAATTTTAACATCTGATAAACATTGCAAAGTTCAGCACATATTGAACTGGAAATAACTCTGAGGGAATATTTATGAATTGTCAAGTTAGAGTTCGTTTTTCAAATTAGTGAACTTCAAATCAGTTCCAATAAAAAAGCAGTCATGAAGGAAAAGTTCTCCACTAGGAAAAATTAAGTCATCCAGCAACTAGAGGATAAATTCATAGGAAAAATAAACCTGACCATTGTATTATGAAGTTGCCTTATTCACTGTGTTTGTGTTCTGAGATTTTTCTTTTTCCTTCTCCATTGTCTCAATAAATGTCTTTTCTTCTAATGTTTTATACCTTATGTACGGATGTATGTTATATTGCCGTGTTTCTGGCAGAATTATATGCTCATCTAAACCTACCTGCATCTGAGAATTAACATTTGCATATCTTGTATTTTTTAATATTGGGTCATACTCTCAACAGGTAGAAAATGCCATGTTTACTTTGATGTCAAGGGAACGATGCCAAGTGATTTTTTTTTTCCATTGTTCCATTTCACCTGGGTTTTGAATCCTTCCAAAATACATACCAATCTGTGAACATTGTTTTCAAAAGTACAAACAAAGAAATCGATATTTTTTTAAAAACTGTAGGTTTCTGAATAGGCCAAAAATATCTTAGACCTGTAAACCTTAATATTCTCTCCTCTTCCAAACTATAAGTTGCACAACTTTGTTTTGCTGCATGACAGTTCTTTGAAAGGTTAGGGCAAGCTTTAAAATGTGCTTAGCTTGCCATATTGTGTTTTTATTTTCAAAGAGCTCATGTGGATAAAGAAAATAAACCAAAGTGTAGAACAAAGTTAGCTTGGATTTTCTGTCACCTTGGGGTGTTTAGTGCAAATGGCTTTGATTTAAGAATTGAACAACAGAAAAATATTTTTGGGCTGATCTAATAGTTATAATTAATACTAGGAAAAGGTCAAAACTATGACATTTAGGCATTAAATTCTCACTTTCTTAATTTGCAAAAAAAACTGTTGCCAAAGGCAATTCAGTATCTACAAAAATTCAGATTAAAAGATGGCTGCAGTTTTAAAACTGAGATTTCTCTTTGCTGAATAGCTAAAGAATATTATTTAAAGGACAGAAAAATCACTTAATCTGAGCAGTAGGTTGAGGCATTGACTTCAGCCAGAAAAACTATATCTGAAACCAAACTTTGCAAGAGATGTCTGGGTATTGTGGCTCAGCTAATTATTTAGACTTCCTTCACTAATGTTAAATCTAAATTAATGTTGTCCAGAAGCTTTTGAGAGCATGAAAAAGATGGAAGTAGAGCAGAATCTGACTCAGCTTTTTGCATTTTCTCTACCAATCAAGCATTTTCATAGAGTCAACAGTTCCTCTGTCACATTCTGTAGAGGTTTTCTATTAAAAGAAAAACATTTAGCAAATACTTTTCTTCTTTAGCAGGGAGGAAATGTTTTACTGTACTCTCCAGCTATTGCTGAACTATGTGCTAACATTGTACTCTGCTTGATTATCTATTCATCATTCCTCAATAGGATTTTCTATCTAAGACACAAACGCAGTTGAGGCAGGAACACACATCAGGAGATGACCTGGTCCAACTCCCTGCCCGGAGCAGAGCCAGACCAGGTTGCTTGGGGACATGTCAAGTTTGGAGTAACTCCAGAGGTGGAGACTCCACAGCTCCTCTGGCCAACATCTACCAGTGTTTGATGACCCTTGAGCTGGGTCCGGCTGAGATGGAGTCAATTCTTTCATAGCAACCCTCACAGTGCTGGACTTTGCACTGGCAGCCAGAAAGGAGTTGAGAACCTGCCAGTGTTTGGGTACTGCTGGGAAGTGCTCCCACAGCATCAAGGCCATCAGACACTGCCTGCTGACGGGAAGCAGAGAATGAATCTTTTCTTTGCCTTTGCTTCCATGTGTGGCCTTTGCTTTTACTACATTAAACTGCTTCTCACTTGACTGACAAGTTCTTTTCCATGTGACTTTCTTCCCCCTATCTTGCTAAGAAGGGAAGTGATAGAGTGAATTGTTGGGCGCCTGACATCCCCCCAAGGTCGAGTCACTACACACCCTCTCTGTAAAGGTGCTTTCCTTGGTTTCCTGTATTTCAATTTGTTCCAATTGCCTCTTCTCTGGGGAGCTTAGTGACAGGACAGGATTCTGGCTCCATCTTCTTTACATGCCCCTTCAGTTATTTATACAAATTGACAAGATTTCCCTGGGTCTTCTCTACTTCAGGCTGGAGAGTCCCAACTCTGTCTATACTCACTCTGACTCGCCCCAGTCACCTTCTTGACTTTCATATGTTTAGAAATGGTTTCCAGGATTGTTTGCCCCATCACTTTCCCAGGAATTATGAGGAGGCTGAACACTCTGTAGTGCTCTGGATGCTCCATCTGGCTCTTCTTGAAAATCGGGGTGATGTTTGCTTTTCTCCAGTCCTCAGGAACTTCCCCCAGTTGCCACAACTTTTCACAGAGGACTGTCAGGGCAAATTTTACCTGTTGAGACTGAGGTGGGCACATTGACCTTGCCAGTTTATAATTCAGCTTTCTTAATGCCCCATGTCATGCCATTTCCTGCCCCATTCAGAGGCGAGTCCACAGTTTCCCAGGTCTTCCTTTTGCTGATGAAGGACCTGGGGGAGTCCTTCTTGTTGTCATTCATTTTCCTTGCCAAGTTCCAGTCCAGGTGGGGTGTGACTTCACTAAACCCATCCTGGCAAGGTCAGACAGTGTCTCTATATTCCTCCCAGGTCACTTGACCTTGTTTCCACCTTAGTCCTTCCTTTTCATGTTTGGGGTTTGTCAGCAGCTCCTTGTTGGTCCATACAGACCTTTTTGGCTTGGCTTCCTCCTGCACAGGGGGATGGACCATTCTTGAGCTTGAAGAAGGTGGTATTTGGAAATCAATGACTTCTTCTTCTCCCCTCTTCTCTCCATATCCCTTTGATATCTTCCCTCTCCATATCCATATCATTCAAAGCATACTTTGAAGTCAGCCCCAGTGCCTGGCCTCCTGGGGTCTGGGCTTGCAATAATAATTTTTTGCCATTCGCCCTCCTCACAGGATCCAAAACTCTGGCATCTCATGGTCACTGCAGCAGATGTTATCTCTGTGAGAAACCACTATGCTCTGTTCTATTAAGTAAGAAAGTAGGACACAAATCTGACCTATCTCTGTGACAGAATATGTTCAAGTTTTTTGAAAATTATTGTGATAGGTCCTTTGGTCTTTTAAAACCATGAGAATTAATCCTTTGGGGTCAACACTATAATGTTTCTGGAATTTGTTTTTTATAAATTATTTCAGGGCAGGAGGTGAGGGTGAATGGGGAGGAAATGGTTTCAGAGGAGTCGTAGGAGAGCCATAAGAAATCTGTGTGTGAAGGCTAAATCACAGACTAGGTCCTGGGTGGGCCAGCTCTCTACTCTCCACAGGGAAGAAATTATTCCAGTAACAGGTAGTTCCCACCCATTCTCTGCCTTGGTTCACAAAAGCCAGATTCCCAAGGAGTGTAACAGGAGAGCACAGGACTAGGACAAGACAAACAGGGAAACAGTGGCCTCTGTAGTCTTGCCTTTCTCCAAACTGAGGCCAAATAAGATGCAGCCACTGACAAGTCTATACAAAACTTTTATTTCAGTTTTTTAGCAGCTTAGAGAAAGAACCATCTGAGGAATACCTGAACTAATTTTGATGGAAATTTTGTTATAGAAGAACTGCTTTTCTTAAAAGATGTATGCCAATCTGCAGAAAAGGTGCAGTTTACTTCTATTTACAAAAATTCTTGGTATGGAGTACTACAATGATTCATTTGTAAATGTAAGAATTTATGTTAAAAGTCTTTCTTGGTCTTAGTTTATGCAGCAGGCTCTTTATAACACATTGACAAGCAATCTTCTACTTAGAGTAAGAGTTTTATTTCAAATCAGAAAGACTCTTGAGAACAGAAAGCAAAATTTTAATTGGAGCATATAAAAATGATGCTAAAACTAGCAGCATTGATGCAGAAAAAAGATGCTAGGGGATTTTTCAAGGAGATTTTGCAAAAAGATAGGTCCATGAATAACTTTTTCTGTTTTGTTTTCATAACGCTTTTGCCAAAAACAATATCAAAAGTGCTGGAAAAGCCTTGTAAAATCATTTAGCCCATTCTTCAACCCCCTTCCAGTGCAGCATTATTCCTCAGAGTGCATTCTCCACTCTCTTGTCTAAGCTCAACTGTATATGGCTCAAACAATGGATTTCCACCACTCCTCTTGGGAGATGTTTCTAAAATATAATAGATCACATTGTTAGGAAATAGTGCTAAATGTTCCTTCAGTCATTTTTAATCCACTCGTTTTACTGACATGATACTGGGTCACCATAACCAGCACTTTCTTGCTGACTTTCTAGTCTTCAATTATTTATAGATGACCAGAGCACACTCTCTTTCCTCCTGATCATCACTGACCTTAGGTAGCACACCAGGTTTAGAACATTTCTTTTTTCACTATTTTTACAGGATAGTTTCTGCAGCTATTTTCACTGCTTTGCCTGTTCATTGACTTTCTTTGATATTCTGGTTCTTTTCCTTCCCATTTCTGATATTTTATCATTTCACCTGGAAGAGACTGGCATCAGATTTGAATTACAGCAATGTGTATTTCTGATTAGTTCAGTCAACTTTTCTCCCTCCTGCGTAAGAAAGTTCCTAAGACATCTGTGATATATCCTGAAAGACTTAGACAGGTTGGCATTTGGCTTGCAAAATATTCTACACTGTTAGCAGAAAGAAGGGTAATTATTAAAAATAAAATGATATTTAATATTTTACATTTCATGACTTCACATTTCAAGTGACTTTAATTTTCTGTTGCAGGAGACATTAAAACTATGAATAAAACCTGGATCTGAAAGGCTCTCTCCTCAATTATTTGTTCATGTGCAGCCAGTCCCACATGGGGACCCTTCCATGGTCTTTGTCAGGCCATGAGAGGTAAGAAGACACCATATTAATACAGCAATAATTTTCTTCTTTTCTGTTTTACAATGTGCTGCACTCTCAGGTGACACATTCAGAGACCTGTATCTTGAAGAATGGCTCAAGGTTTCTCAGACATCTGTTTGTCCAGAGGTCTTTTGCATGTTCCAAAAAATTAATCCTGCTAGATTCAGGATTCAGTAACCAATTGAACCACTGTAGAAGAATGGGCATGACTTACACATTCCTTAAGTGTTTTCATTCATCCCAAATAATATAAATGTGGTAACTGTTAATTAATCTGTCCTCTAGCTTTTTTTTCAGCCACCATCCACTACAACTCTCATATGAAAAACATTTTGTTCCTTTGTAAAAAGCTGTGAAAAGCCACCCCAATTTTAAACTAAAAATATGTTTGATTTTGGAGTTCTTATGTGTAAAAAATAATAACAAATTGGATGTCTGAAACATTCATCTAAGAATGCACAATAGATCATGTAATCCCACATGTAGCTAATTCATTACTGAATTTTAAAACTGTGAGTTTTTTGCTTTTAATGGAGAGAAATATGGAAAGACAGAGACTTATTTTGTGCATGTGGGTTAATCAAGTTGCCTAGTGAAAGGTGTCCTGTCCACAGAAGGGAAGCTAGAACTAGATGATTTTTAAAGTCCCTTCCAACCTGTCAAATGTATGATTCTATGAAGTGGACACTTTGTAATGCTTACAGGGCTTTTTTTAAATTTTCTTTCTTTTCTTTTTTTTTTTTTTTTTGTTTTGTTTGTTTGGTTTTTTGTTTGTTTTGTTTTCTAATGTAAAAGGCTGCACTGAAAAGAGAGGAGCCAAGACAAGGAGAAGCAGTAACATGCCACTTCTCAGCAAAATGCAAAGAAATAACACTTGAATGATGCCATTTGGATGGAGAATGCGATCAGTTCTGTCTCATGTAACACTTGAAAACTCTGCCATGTGGTGATCACCAGCAAAATTCAGGAGTCATTGAGAAGGGAAACCTCAGTTATTTGATTTATGAACTATGCCTTACAATCCACAGAGACAATGCTTTCCATATACCAGGTTTTCCTCTTTTTTCTGACTACTACCTTTCCTTTCATCAGTGTGCTCATAAGGATATAGCTGCCAGCTCAGAACCCTGACTGAAAGATTTTTTTTGCCAATGTGCTTGTCTTTTGTTTAATTACAGTATTAAGCACACATACATTGCTTTATAAACAGGAAAAAAAGAGTTGAGAATCCTTAATCAGAACTGCTATGCACAGCTTTTTGTATGTGTTTATTCAGAAGTGCTAGGCCACTCTCCACAGTAATTTAAATATCTTGCACCCTCTCTAGCTTTAACAGAAAAGGCAAGAGTAGGGTAAGAATAAAAGAGGTTGGGATTTGTCTCCAGAGACAAAAAAATCCAGGTCTGGCATTTGATGCTATGCTATAAAACACTTGCTCAGCTAAGAGTGACAAACTTCCTGAAGATTTACACTGTAAAATTTACAAAGAGGAAGAGATGCTGGAAACATAAGCAGTTTTTCACAGCTGTCAGTCTCAAAAGCAGTATCACTGACACAGCCATTGAGAGATGTGTCAAAGTGAGGAACAGGTGAAAGAATAGCATCTGTGGTTTGACAAAGTACTTGACTAATCAAGCCAAAGATGGAAGCAATTTCAATTGCTGCTTGTTAGTATGATACAGAAGATTTCTGTAGATGATAAAGACCCAGAACAGGTCCCATTTTTATTAGGCATTTTACCAAATTTTAGAGACTAAAAGGATAAATGTCACAAATTGTTTATAACTGCTGGAAAGGAAAAAATATGTCCCTGGAGTATTTGCAATCATGTTATGATTACCTGGGTGGAAGCATATTCACTTTGATAACTTGGGCTCAGTTAATCCAGCTAAATCTACTCCTCCACAGGAATAACAATTCCATAGACTTTCTAAATGTTTGCCACTTCCATTAACCTCAGTGACAACAGGCAAGCTGACTTTTTTCTTATGGATTTACATAGGTTGGCATCACTATTTTCATCTCCTGTAGCTAAATAAAGTCAGTGAATTACCATTTCCAATGTCATAACAGTATGCAACCAACTATAATCTTTATATATTCTCCTTATCAGTTATTCTGAGTTATCCTGCACTCTTCTCTCCCCAGATTTTGAAAAACACTCTCATAAAAGCAGCAAGCTACAGAATATGTAGCTCCCAGAACTTTAAAATAGATGACTGGAGTGTAATTATTTTCTGAAGATATGTGGATGATGTGGAAGGAAATTATCCTGGGATCTAAATCCTGGTATATATACTATTTTAAGGGAGTTATGAATGACAAGGAGTCACAGTATTTGTTCTATTCAAAGAAAAACGGTAGTGGTTTCACCTCAGTTTCATTATCTCTGGTTTCTTATGCAAGGAATCATAGTTTTATTTAACATTTGAAGTTCTTAAAATTATTTTCTCATGTAACTAATCACTTTTCTTTTTGTTGTTGTTATTTTGTGTACCACTGCTAGGTTTGGAATACTTTATCTTACACAAATGCTTATGGCTCAGCTCTGACTTCAGAAAAACAAGCACCATTCCCAGGGAAGTCAATGGAAGCTGCACTTGGATATTTGAGAGGGTGTTTGGGCCTTTAGCCTTAACACAACCAAATATGCCGTAAATTAATTTTAAATTTTATTAGCAGAGAACTAGCCTTTCCCCTGTGCAGCTGATTCTGTTCGTTCTGTATCTATCACTAATTTTTTCAGGACATGTTTACAAGTGGAGTCACGTATCAAATCTGATTAGCTGAATTGTAACTATGAAAAATAACTGGCTTAGAATTAGGTAGCAGAGATTGAAAGTGCCTTTAGGAATTCAATCAAATTTATGCCCTTGTATGTGGAGAGCAATTTAGCTTTAAAATTTGTACCACATGTAATAAATCCAATTTAATTTTCAAAGACCCCTTTGTTTAGCACTGGGTTTGAATATAGCATAAGCTATTTCTTCCTATACCTATAAAAAATGTAAATTATTCATGCTACCTGTGTTCAGTGACCTCTAGATGAACTTTCCCAAACCACAGATGACCTGCTACAGCACAAGTTCATTTCTAGGCTGCGTGCACAGTGTCTAAATTAATCATTCAAAGCTGCAATTATAGATTATGTTACTTTTAGTTTGGCTGCAGCAGATGATTAGTTGGTAAATATGACATTTTGATTGATCTGAGAAAAATCCCTAAATTAGAGCTTTCTGATATTATAGAACCAAAAGCTTTATAAGTCATCCTTGTATGCCTTGGGCCAGATTGTCAGAACAGTTCTGTGGTCCTCACCTCTGGTGTGTAGGGTCGATTTTAGTTACTGTCTTAAGATTCTTCTGGTTTTCATAACACACAATAATAGTACATTCCCAGAGGTTCCAGTAATATTGTCCTACTGGTCACTTAACTCCTTAAAACATACTTCTCTTTTGTCACTGAAGTTTTTCAATTTTCACAACTAGTTCCTCAGAAAAGAAAGTAAAATCCCTCCCATGTTTGCTTTCTCTATGCAGCAAAAGGAAGCTTGGTCATTTTCATTGCTTTGACTTGAATGAATATGAAAAAAACTGCAGAGAGATGAAATTGGCAAAACTATGGATCTTTGTTGACTGGCTGAATCTTCTGGAGAACGGAAAATACTACAAAACATAGATCTGATTGGTTGTGTTGCAGTAGCGCTCAGGAAAAATACAAATTATTGTGATTTAATGACAAAAACCTAAATTAGACTGTATAAAATTGGAAATCAACTGCTGTGACTTATTGATTTTACTCTTGCAACCATTTCTCTTATTTCTACTTCAACCATTTCACATGGTGTGGGCCCCCCTTTGCTCATGCTCAGTGGTTCAAGGCTATGAGACACGAGTAGGACTGTGATCATAACCATGTCCTCAGTTTCCAGTCTATTGCAGCAACATTTCGTAGCAAATCTGCATCTCTCCCTCTCATCTTCTTCTTTAGCCTCAGCTTTAGACAGCTCATCCTTTGACTTCCCCATACAGAGACTGGACATTGTCCAGGCCCCTGTGGTTGGCACCCTATCCTTCAGATGTGAAGTAGTATTTCTGTGCTCTAGTATCAATAATCTCTTTGCCATCTGGTTAGGAGACATCCCCTTTCCTTTTGACTAAGCCTTTTTTAATCAGTGGGCTGCCTTAATTGAAAAGTACAAGTGATTAAATTCCTTAAAGAATGGAAAGTGACAGACGCAACTGAAAGGAATCAAACTGATGGATCCATCAGAAGCTAGTAAGAGATAAATTCTTCTTCCTTGTTTGTCTTGCCTTTTCCTCTGAATATTAATATGATTTTTTTAAAAAGGCAGGGAAAACAAAGTAGAAAGTATAAGAATGAATCCATGCATCAAAACAAAACAGCCAGGGTAACTACAGGTTTCTGGGATCTGGCAAAAGATCCAAGAGTTTCTACAGGCTTCTGGGGTCTGAACGGATGCCTGGAGCATTTTGTACTAATATATTTGGAAAATACTCAAGTCACATAGGTGGCCCAATGAGTGTGAGCCATATTGAGTACATTATAAATCTTTGTGCTCAGTCTGAACTGTTAGTTTCTTTTGTCCTGTAGGTTTTTGGGGCTCTTAAAGTGATGCAGATTGACTGTGGCTTCAGAATTCTGTATAGGTGTCCAGTCTGCCATTAAAATGACCCAATCGAAAGAAGGCTGGGCATTTTTGGCAAATTGTAGGATATTTACTAACTTTTTTATTTGTGCAGTTAATTAACATTAAATTAGTACAGCTAATTCAGTACAATTGCATGTAGGGTGACTGTCCTTATCATAAGCCCATCTGAGTGACACATATCACTTTGTCATATGAGACACAAAGGGGTGGCTTGTAGATGTTATCCTTACTGATGGAATTCCAAGGTATGCAAAAAAAAAAAAGGAACAAAAAAAAAAACCCAAAGGATCTCTGGATCCTTAGTATTAGATTTCAAAAACCACAGGCAATTCAAACAGCCCTCTGAGATCAGGGAATTATTTTTTCTTCCTTAGGATATCCATTACCTTTTGGGTTTGTGTACCTGTATAGCTGCCCAAGGAAATATAAAATTAAGCCAAAGGACCTAGTAAGTAAAAAATATCATATAAGTGCTGTCACAACTCACTTTAATTTGTTGTATAAAATGCACTGGAAACTCTGATTTAAGGTCTCAAAATTTAGAGCTGTGTCTTTCCAAAGCCATCAGCGTTTGACCCAAGACCTCTCCAGTTAAGAAAAGCCAGAGTGGCAGACCTTAGGTACCCTCCTTGAATATCAGAAGCCAGGATCCTAATGTCTGTTTAGACATCCCAGTGGCTCCATTTCCAGAAGTGCCAAGTGGCAAGCTTTGGACCAGGTTCCAGTACAGGGCTTTGATATAACAGTTTGATTTTGACCTTATAAAAAGAGGTAGATGAACTTTTTTATGAGAGGATATAGTGACAAGAAAAGGGTAATGACTTCAAACTGGAAGTAAGTAGAGTTAGATTAGATGCATGGAGCACTGAGAAACCTGGTCTGGTGGAAGGTGTCCCTGCTCAGGGCAGGGGGCTTGGAATGAGATGGTTTTTAAGCCAAACCATTTTGTGATTCTATGAAATTATCAGTGGAGCAGAAGTCAGCATCAGCCACTGACAGTCCCATCTTTCAGCCACTGCTCAGGGAGGGCCAAGGGGCCATGAAGTTGCTTTGACAAAACTGCAGCTGCAGAAACACTGTAGATCCTTGACCTTGGACAGATGGAGCTGCTCCTGAGGAGCTGAGCCTGCTGGGAGGTAAAACTGTAATACAAGAAGACTGGTAGTCAAAAAAAAAAAAAAAAAAAAAAAAAGAAGAGATTACTACCAGGACACCTATTGATGAAATACAGTTAAAGGGATGCTGGCAGTGTTTGAAAAGTGTTCCCGGTTGTGTTTTAAATAACATTGGCCCAGAGAATGAGAATGTGTACTCTGAGTTGTAATAACACTGAGGAATGTACTAGACCACAAACTGAGCATTGTAAAACCGTTGTTTTCACATTTTCCTAATAAAATGCCATGGCATTGTAAATCTGTTTTTATTCTGTTTGTAATGGCAGAAATGTGTTTATCATAAAATCAAGCCCTATTTCAAACTGTAGGCAATAGAACAGTAATATAATTCATCCTGTCCAGGATCATGGTTTGCATCACAACAGTCTGAACAAAAAATTGCAATATGGTACTTAAAATCCCGTACTTTCAAAATGCATTATAACACTAAGTGCACACTCAGGTCTGTGCTGACACTGCAGTTTGTGGCAAAGTAAATCAGAAAAGTATAAAGCAGTTAAATGACAACATGTGGAGTAAAGTATGACTATCTGGAATGGTTGTGACAGAGGCTCAGTGTGAAATGGCAAACACAACTGACAAGTCATGATTAAATGTGCTCAAGTTTCAGTTTATCGAAGATTCCTTCCCTCCAAAGTGCCAAACACCCAAGTACCTATTAATTATATTTAAAATTATGCCTCAGTCTATAAAGCATGAGGTTGCAACAACTGAGAGCCCTCTAAACTAGACTATTTTATTTTGTGCTATAAGTATGAGCACTGCATCTCTACAGCAATGTAAATGTGTGTAAATTTGCAAGGAGGAAATTAAAGTGATGAGATGTATAAAAGCAGTCTTCAATGACTCAGCTGTATCAACATTTCCCACACATATAGAACATTTAGCAATGGAGCATACCAAATAAAAAAAGCCCAACAAATTCATTGTGAATTGCAACATAAGTGTTGTTCTTTAATAAATTTTGACAAAGAAAGCTTTTTAGAAAATAATGAGATTCTCTGTCACATCCAAATATTGGGTACCATGCAAAAAACTATTTTCTCATTTTCTAGTCCTTTTGGTATGATGCCTGAGGTAAAAAAATGTAGGGCTTTGTGGATATAATGTAAATTATGAATGGGGAATTCTGTAATTGTAAGAAACAGAGCCACATATGTCTGTATTAATAAGCCATTTTGATCTGTACACTTGATTTTTCACTTGAGAGGGCAGCAGCTTCATCTTATTCCACTTGAGAGGCCGGATCCCTTCATGATAAGTACCCACTCCACTGTGAGGCATTGAATACCAGTCAAGCACTCACTCTTTGTGGCTCTGCTGTTCCCTCCTGGGAACCACCTAAACCAATTTGAACACAGAGGTGAAAGTGGGAGAATCATCCCAAAGACAAGAGGAAAAGACCAAACACACTTGAAATCAAGAAAGGAGCAAGCTTAACTAGGTTCTGAGCTGAGGCAGCCTCTCATGTTTTCATTACCTTGTATTCATCTCCTACAGTTCTGCCAGAAGGATGATGCTGCAGGATTTTATTTAGAATAAGAGGGGCTGTGATGAGATTGCCTCAACCCATTTGAGAAGCCAAGAATACAAAATACGATTTAGGATACAAACTGAAACATGCTACGGATACAAAATTTATGATAAAATTACATTACAGCGACTCAATCTGAAAGGATCTATGTTTCTCCTTTGTATAAAATGTATTGTACCAGACTCTCAGTGGGGGATACATTTTCACTTTCACAGAGCTACACAAATCTACATCAGGTGAGGATCTTGCCTAATATTGATTTTCTTCATAACATTTCAGCAAGGGATTTAATTCAGGATTAAATGTATATTTCCTCTCTTCCTGCTTATACTGCATTCTCTGTGTGTTCTTAAGATATCTATAGACAATTGAAACAGAGGTTATGCATTGATCAATACCAGAAAAGGAAAAAAAGTGAACAAATCTAGTCAGACAAGGTCAATCAAGGTAGTAGCAGCTCTGAGTAATAAGACAAGTTTCAAGGGAGTACAAACTAGTGAGAAGGACTTATGGACATTTATGACTTTTAAAAATCTAAGAATGTTTATTCCAAACCATCTTTAAAATGAGGCATTTCACTGTTTAATGTCTCTAATCAGAATAAACAATCAAACAAACAAACAAACAAACAAAGACACAGATAGTCCCAGGATGAAGCAGATTGCTAAAGAATAAATTCAGAATTTGTTGTAAAAGCAACTGAAAATGTATCCTTCAATGTATGAGAGCTTTTTTAAAAAATCTTTTCAGTCCTCATGTTAGAATATCCTGAGGATGTTTCAAAAGGGGACTAGGAAGCCAAGAAGCTACTGGAGAAGGCCCAGCAGAGGCTACCAAGGTGATGAGGGGTCTGGAACATCTCTCTTAGGAGGAGAGCCTGCAGGAGCTGAGCCTGGTTAGACCGGAGAAGAGAAAGCTGACAGGAGACCATGAATATCTCCAAGGTAGGTGCCAAGAGGATGGTGCCAGATTCTTTTCAGTGGGGCCCAGCAACAGGGCAAGGAGCAATGGTCATAAATTGAAACACAAGAAGTTCCACATCAACCTGAGGAAGAACTTTTTACACTGAGTAGGGCAGGGCACTGGAGCAGCTGTCCAAGGAAGGTGTGGACTCTCTCTGGAGACACTCCAAACCCCCCTGGACACATTCCTGTGTCACCTGCTCTAGGTGACCCTGCTTTGGAGTAGATTATTTCCAGAGGGCCCTCCCAAACCAAACTATCCTGTGATTCTGTGAAATCTACTTCTCTCATTCAAGCACTTTGTAGAAGTCATTCATTATTCTATTAAATCACTGGGGGTCTGCCATAGGTAAATTCAGACAACTGCTTGGGAATAGAGTACCCATGAGGGTGCTTGAAATAATAGCTTTAGAGAAACATCTATATCAAACATCTCACAAATGTATATATCTACTTGCAAAAACAACAAGGTTGCTTAAATTCCCAGTAAACTTCCAGCATCTCCCAGGATATGTACATTTGGACTTTTCATCATGCACAAGAGTACTTTAGCAAGAGTTTAAAAGGAAGCTGTACCATAGGGGATACAATTCAGCTAGGGAATTTATCCCATAGAGGAAAAAGAGTCCTCATATCTCAGAACTGGAGTTATCAGGAGGTATAATGAGACACTTTCAGGTTTATTTTAAAATTTTTGAAATAATATTTTCTTTATTCAGCTTTCAACTAAAAAAAAAAATAAATAAAATTAAAAAAACAAAAAACAAAGAAAAACCCAACACATATTAAAGCAGAAAACTTTTGGATAAACCATTTTTATTCAGTCAAAACTGCCAGTGTTATAAAGTCTATATTCTACTCTGCTCAAGTAAGAGGTGAAGCTGATGTGGTCAGAGCATTTCTCTGTTCATTGTTACAGATTTACACTGGAAGCAAGTGATAGACTTCCACAAAGAATGGAGATAAAGAGAAGACCTTTTATTTTCCTTCTGCAGGACTTGAAAGGAGAAATAGGGCTCCTATTTATCACATACTTAATGGCTGAAGCTGGGTGAGAAAGACAAAGGCCTGACAAAGTATGATAATATTTGTCATCTAGCACAGGGTGTTGTTGTTAGTGACAGAAAAAACAAAGATTGTGAACAAGTAAAAGTAATGGTTCTGTTTTAGTGACTATTACTGGAACAAACTGCAAGGAATCCAGAAATTAAAGATTAAAGAAAGGAGTTGACTACAAAAGCATGGGACAAGGACAAATGAGTCCATATGTAAGAGTAAAGACAACTGCAGGACATCTAAGCAATAACTGGAATGCCTGAGTAGATATATATGATTATTTAAAAATTCAACCAGTCTACCTAAATCTACTGGGATTTATGCTGGGCAGGCAATCTTCTGCACTGGATCTCTGAAGGACTTAGAGTGTTCTCCTCTCTCCAGTGACCAGCAATAGGACACGAGGAAATGGAATGAAGCTGCATCAGGGGAACTTCAGATTAAAAATCATGAAAAAGTTATTCACTGAGAGGGCATCTGGTCACTGGAACAGGTTCTTCAGGGAAGTGGTAACAGCATCAAGCCTGGCAGAATTACAGTATGACACTCTGTTTAGTGACAGGCAGCCTTGCAAGGAGCAGGGAGCTGGACTTGATGATTCTTATGGGTCCATTTCAATTCAGGACAGTCTATGATTCTACAGTGTTGTATCTCACATGTGCATTTGAATATGTAAATGGCATCTCTTTCCTTCGCCCTTTTTTAATTCTCTGAGCATTCAAATCTAATTTTTTATTCCTTCCTGAAAAATTAATTACTGGGCTTGACAACTGTAGCTATACAGGAATTTGACAGCTCTTAAAGGTCTCTCTTTGATTTATTATTTAAGGTTTTTTATGTGCCCAACATAGAAGCTTTTTCCCATCTCATCTATTGAACTGGATGGGAAAACCCCTTCTTCTGGGAAGTCCATCAGAAATTTCTCAGTGAAACTGATGCAGCTTGCAAAGTTCCCAAAATGCCTATGCATCTATCTGTTGCAAGATTCCCTTTTGAGGACAGTGGCTGCAGACTGTTGTAGAGGATTCTCAGTATGAAAAGCTACAAAGTCACCTTTCAGCCTGTTCAATGGAATGTACACCATTATTTTAAAAATGTTGCCTTGGCTTGTCCTCATCTCCCAGTCATGGAATTGAATGTTTTGTCTATGTTTATTCATTATTTTCCCTTGGGAAAGCATGAAACAGGATCTCTGCCTTACTTATAGTTTTGGGGGAAAAGGCTCACTCTTCTGTTGTTCCATGGGACAACTACACATTGCCATCTCCTGCTGGATGCAACCAGTTCCCCATCCATTACTGAATCCCCAGGAACTACTGCAGAATAAATAACATATAAATTCTATGAAGAAATCCTTCTCATCTGAGAAAGATCTGCCAATAAAGTGTCTCCTTGTCACACTAAGTAAATTTAGATGAATACACTTTATTTGAAGTGCTGGAGTTTAACTTAGCTGAAACCAATACTACACAGAAGGGTACCAGCCTCGAAGTTTTAAACTTATCTGTATGGTTTGAGAAACAAACTCTTCTTAAGTTTCATGTGCTGTCCTAATATTTGCAAGAAAATATGGCTGAGGGGTGTGACTGTGCTTGATGTACACTGCCTTAAAGTAAGTACAATGCCCTTAAAGTTACCTACCCAGTGTAGGTAAAGGAAGAGTGTTAGGAAGCCTGCACTTAAGCATTTTCTTTAACATGCATTATACAGTGCTATGGCAGTCTAAATTGTAAAAAAAAAATAAATAAAAAAATACTAACATTTCTAATTAATCTCAACTGCTGTGTTTTATTTTGGGCTAAAAAAGAGAATTGTTAAAGGAGATGTTTCCGTAATTGACATTCCTCAAATTAAAAAGACAGAGAGACAGAGGCAGAAAGAAAGGGAATGAGAGAGAAAAAGCAGGAAATCAATAAAGCAAGGAAGAAAAAAGCAAGCAAGCAGGCAAGCAAGCAAGAACTGCCTGATAGCCCAGAAATAAAGACTTTCTGCAAGGTAGAATCACGAATGAAAAGCCTGATAAGAAAATATATTTATAGTTAAGAAAATGTTTAATAATTTTTAAATATGAGTAAGCATGAACTAAATAATGATTAAAATATTAAGACTTCTGATATAGAAAGGAAGATAATAGTAATTAATTTTTGGTTGAAAAAAATAGAATAGCTAAAAGATAAGGAAAAACTGGGTTTTCTTCTGCCTTCCTAGGGCTAGTCTACAGTTCAATATTTTGAAAGAATTCAATAAAGAAATCTAAACTGTAAAAGCAGCTGTAAATAAAGAGATTTTGAAAAGGGAGGAAATTTCAAACTATAGATGGATCCATATCACCGATATTCTCTCTTATCTTATGGGAATGAACTGCTTAATTCAACAATATACACAAGACAGCGTGTTTTCAGATTTTAAAAATGTAGAGCATACCTTAGGAGAACCCTTGCACCACATGTTTTATTTTGACATGGAATGCTGAATTTCCATCATGTCTATGAACTATGTACTCCTCCCACTGGCTGGCTCCCCACCTCATCACATTACTAGCACATTACTGTTTTTTCCTACCCTTCATTTACACCTGATTCAAGGTGCACTTTGATACCTGTAGGTAAATACTCATGTTCACAAAGGTCATGGGGCTTGTTCAATTGAACTAGTGCTGGGGATTAAGCATTTAAGTGAAGTATTTTGAAATGGGAAGGACTCTGCCTAAAAGCCAGCCCTTACTGCTGTGTAAAGAGCAATAGTTTCCATACACCAGGGAGAATTCAAGTGCAAAAGCTCCTGAACTGAGAGTCCAGCCTCAGTTTTGTGATGGTGTCTCTTGGGTTCAACAGGATCCGAGCCATTGGACCCTACATCTTCCTCAGCTGTTCAGAGTGGAAGACTCAGATCACGATTCGGTTATTCCGTGCTTTTGACCCAGCTTCTCTATATGCATTTTAATTTCATTAGGTTACAGTCTGTTTGAAGGAGGAGAAATCTGGGTTGTATTTCAAATTTTGTTGGCTGACACTCCATTGCTATAATGGAACATGACTCATGGCAGGTTTGAGCCAACAGCTTTAACTGTATACATGAAGGCTGAATTTAACACACATTGTTTCCACTATGTCTTTCAAGGTCTTATCTTTTCTGATCTATTATTTTTCTTTATACTTAACAAACTGAAGAGATAAAAGAAGATAGCTATATTGCAAACACATTATGAAAGATGCTATATAGGCTTCTGCTTATTCCCACCCAATGTCCACCTTTTCCTGTGTACAGCCTGCTTCATAACTTAAATCATGATGAAACACATGATGGAAGTAAAAGGGAAAACTCTGGAGGAATAATGGGCTTCTATTATTAGAGCTTGACTTCATATTGCAACCAAGTACTGAGAGAACCATTGATCTATTTCACTGACACAACTTTGAATTAATAGACACTAGTCAAACTGTTCAAAAACTGTAAAATCTGAACCTTTTCCAACAAAGTTTATTATTTTGAACATAACTTTCCATAAATCAGCAAAATGTGTAAATAATGAAGCTAAACAATTTGACATTTCACAGAAATGCAGAAATCTTTTCAAGAAAAACAGAAAAATTTGGCTCTGTGGTATTAGGATTTATTCATATGCTGTGTCATATAATCTGGTTGCTGGTGATTTATCTGTTTGGGGTAGGGGGGGGTTTTGTTTGCTATTTTTTTGGTTGGTTGATCTTGGTTTTTTCTCTGTCCTAGTTATGGATTTCTACAATTTTCCACCAATAATTTCATTGCCTGTGTAGTCAGTGAGAAAACTTAGTTTGAAGAATCCTTTGATCATGGTGTGATTGTGAGTAGTTTACACAATTTGCTAAGCCATTTCGATTTAAAATGACTCACATGAGATGAATCTCCATAGTGATTAGATAAAAATAATTAATAAGAATTGATTTTAATAGGATCATAGAACATTTTGGTTTGGAGAAAACCTCTGTAGGTCACTTGGTCCCAATCTTTACTAAAAAATTTTTATGCACAAGCATTACTGATCACTAATTTAAAATTTATCTTTCATGACTATGCATTTTAAACTCTCTTAAAACATACCTGCGATATATTCCTGGTGAAGACACAGTTGCTAATGAGTTGTACATATTGGCAGTATCAAAGTTTAAAAAATGTAATTTAAACAACCAGATAAACATAAATGTTTGTTTGAAATACTTCTAGTTACAGCCTTGGGGGTTTTTCTCTAAAATATGTAACCTTTTGTTTTGAAAGTAATATTTCAGGAGGGTGAGATTTGTGTCAGAAGAGGAAAATTATTTTTGCTTGAAAAGTGAGATTAAAAATGTATCAAAATATGGAAAGATTATGCTGACCTGAGCAGTAATAAGTACAAAACAACTGATTAGTTCATTTCTGGTTATGCTCCATTTAACTGTTTTCTGCTTGAACCAGCTTTGAAAAACTGCACAAACATGAAAATTCCTAAGATGAGATGGTCATTGACTTAACTCGCTGTGCCTTCTCCACTTTGAGTGTGCCCTTGTGCTCCTCTGCCCTCATTTTACTTCACTGCTCCCTGACTTCTGTTTTTTGTGCCATGTTGCATGGACTGCAAGGAGCACGAGAGGGAATGAGAGACAGGAATGATTATCTTCAGAGCAGAATCTTTATCTGTATCATAAGAACAGAATTCCTTGTTCAGCGTGGCTTTTTGACTTCAGGTTTTTTCAGTGAATTTATTTACAGTGGAAGAAGTTTAGTGTCAGGTTGATTGAAGAAACTCAAATTTGCTTTTTTATTTTCATGTTTGAGATATTTTGGATATTTATTTTAGCTTTTCCTCTCATTCTAATGTTGGTTGATACATCTCTTTATTCACCCAGTAATTATTTCAGGTTTGAAAATTTAAAGCTCTTATTTAGACTAATATAAATGATTTTTTTAAGAATTAAATGTTTGAAGCAATGTGGGGAAATCCTCTTGCTTTAGGAGAAGACAATAATTTGAAAAATTATTTCAATTCCAATTGCTTAGACTAAACACCAGCATCAGTTTTTTGGGATTTGTTTCTAGAAGCTACCTAAGCTTGAGGATTTTCAAAACAAACAAGCTATCTGAGCTGAAAGCTCTTCTCACACCTAATAGAATACATTCACTTGTTTTAGTTTTCATCTGAGTACATTGAGTCCTTGCAAAGGATGATTGTCTGTCAAAATGATTTTTCCCAGCAACAAACATTTAGAGGACTCATGAAACTCCTGGTAGTTTCGTGAAAAAATTCCCCAAGTCATTAATTAAAACTAATTTTACCAGCTTGTCTTTCTGTCAGTTCTGGTGCATCTGATACAACTCCCCAAGCATGTGATACATCTGCCTCATCTCTGTTCACTTTTCTTCATTTTTTTGTACAATAGGGCCCAAAGGACCTGAGTTCAGAACCACTTAGTCACGAGAGCTCTATGTCCCCACACAAGACACAACTTCCACCGAAGGAGTTTTCATTGCAAGTGATAAAGGCAGCGCATTTTTATCTCCCACATCACTCATGCAGAACGGAGTACAGGGAGATTGAGTGATTTGGCCAAGGCTCCCCAGGAAATCTGAGTCCAGAAGTCCTCAGCTTTAATCCACAAGACTATCTTTCCTCTGCTAGGAAACAGATGTTAAATTGGAAGTTAATTTTGCCATGAAACTTTTTTAAGAACTGTGAAAGGCAAATAGTCTCCAAGAATGATTACTTAGCAGGCTACCAGCTCTGCAGTCCTGCATCTTACAAGTAATTCATTCCATCTTTGCTGGCAGGCTTTAAAAGGCCTTTTGTTTTCACTTACTGATTAGTATAACAATCTATTTTGAAAGATATGTGGGCTGATAGGGGGTATCGTTTATTTGCTTCAATGGTAGATTTTTGCAACAAAATATATGAAGCTTTTAAGTGTCGCAGATTGAAGCCTACAATGTCAAAGACAAATGTTGGGATTATAAATACAGATCTAAAGTACTGTAAGTACTGTAATCAGTAACAGAAACTTGCATCATTCCCTTGCCTCCTTTAAAGTGCTGAAGGCTTTTTCTTTTAAAAGCCGCAGGCACATATATTATCAGTCAAAATTAATAACTGAGGCAAGCACATAACCTGAGATAATTCTATAATTTCTATTGCTTTATATAAAATTCCCATTTAATGGTAGACTGCAGCACATTGTGGGTTAACTTAGAATTCCAGTTAGCCTTCCTCTCCTCCTCTTTTCTGCTATTCAAATCAGTCTTCTGGAAAATTGGCCTCAGTACCAGTGACGTGCTGCTGAACTTACAAGATCTCAAGAATATCCTACCAGATTTCATTCTTTTGTTGTAAAATTGTTTCCATCTGGGGCCTAGATATAAACTTGGAAAATGTAAAGACTTTTCCCTCTCACCCTGCCTGCCTTCAAAACATTGGCAAATAACCCTCCTTGTCAATGCAGTTCATATTGGATTAAAACACTGGAGCAAATTATATTTTTGTGGGTGTAGGAATTAGTGGCATTTATTGAAAGTTTAATGTACTGCCTAACAATCCAAGAAGCAACTACATACTTTAAAAATCAAGTGGAAATTAACATTGAACATAACAGAATAGAAGAGAATAGTAGATTCTGGAAAGAAATATTGGTCACACGAGACCAGATCTGCTAAAGAGCACAGTTACACACATTTGCAAGTGCTTCATTTGTGTAGAGTCTCAATGTGTGAGCATAACTCCCTGGCTTGAGTCCACATAGCTGTTTTACTAAGCTGGAGTAGCTAAGCTGGAAACAGAACCACTGTTAGCTCCTCTACATTCAGCAAGGGCAGTGGTGACTATATACCTAAAGCTGTGCCTCATGCAAAATTAAATAAATGTTCTTTTATTTGGTCTGTGCTACCACATCTAGTGAAAATGCTTTTGATATAAATGTCATCCATAAAAATATTGGTACTAAGCTTATACTGGGGAACTAAGCAAAAAAAAAGCATCATTTACTGGAGGGGAACAAGTTACTTCAGACTTTTCAGTGTCTGCTTGGCTTATGTTTCCTGGTGTATACAGAAGGCTTTAAGTGCTCATCATTTGACAACACTGTCACTGCCTCCAGCCTTTGTGCTAGACATTTGTACATAAACTTTTGTGTGGGTGTGTGTTTCTGTGCCTTCACTACTGTTAGTGAACCAAGAAACATTCTTATGGCTTCCACAATAAAAACTCATTTAATGCTGAGAGGACTTTTACAATGATAACTGGAATTTGAAACATGCTGTCCTAGGCACTCTAAACTAAGTCTTTCTTTTTTTCTCTGCGTTTTCACAGATCAGCAGTAACTCTGCAAGTTATGACCAGTTTTTCTGCTTTTTATTTATATTTATATACATATATCTATACATATAATCTGTCTGTATAGTGTCCCAAATATCCACACCATTTTTAAATGAAAATGTAATCTCTGCATTCTTGACTGGCAGATATTTGTTATACTCCTTTTGTCAGCAGCACTGATAGGTTCATGACCAAAAAAAAAGTCTGCTAAGAATGAACACAAAGACTCTTTCTGTACTTGAGCACACTGACATCTAGTTTCATCAGTGCTCACAACTTACAAGTAAGAGCTCTGCTGTGTTGGGACCCTTCTCAGAGACACCAGGGATGTTGTCTGCATTACTGAGTGGTGCAGAGCAGCAAGAGTGCGTCTGCTTGTCAGTGCTGAGGACATGACATCCACACACAATCGCTCTCCCTGTGTGGGAAATGGCCTTCCAGGGTAGTCTGCTCCCACAAGCTGAAATCCACTTGCAGCTGCAGTGCACTGGGTTCATACCTAGTTCACCATTTTCAAGAATTTGGGTTCACTGGTGTAGGCATATTGTTGATGGCCTGCACCACGCTCTAAGGTATCATTAATATTTTCCAAGGTGTAGGCCTAGGCCAACTATGGCCCTCAAAAAGCTATTTGTAGTCTCTGATACTACTCATCTACACTTTTTCTTCCAGATGTAACAGTTCTTCCATCCTTTATCTTCCCAAAGATTATTTACATTGCCTTCGTATGCCTTGAATGTGAAGTGAGAGATATGTCTTTGTTCTTCCTCAGCATGCCTTCCAGAACCATCATCATTTTCTAAGAAGAAAGAGGTATCTGTCTTTTAAATATTGTTTTTCTGATTTATTTACTCATGCAGTAAATCTCATATTCCCTCAATATGGACAACCTTATAGCTCTGAGTCTTATTCATGTACTTCTTCCTTTCGTATTAATTTTGTTGATTTTGGAACTGATGCAGCCAGTCTACTTACTAGATGTCTCATTTGCTTTTATAATTATAAAATAGATTTTTATTCATCTCCTGCCAGGGGGTTCTCCACTGGCCTGACAGGGAGTGCCTCTGGCTTGTGATGCTGCTGTTTTCCTCTGTGCCAGCGGTGTGTGATCACAGCTGGGCTGGCATCAAACACAGGTAACACATTCCACGTGTCTGCACTGACTTTGGCAAGGCAGAGACTGCCAGGGTGGGCTGTCCTGGGCTGTCACTTTTGAGTGCTGAGTGAATCACAGCATAATTTTGGTTGGAAGGAACTTCTGAAGGTCACCTGTCCAGCTTTCCGCTAGCACTACAGTTTATTTCTTGTGGAGGTGGCTTCTTTTGCTCAACAATTTGTTTCCATTGTTTGGGGTACATTCCCGGAGGTATGAGATTCCAGAAATTACTCTACTCCTAGGAATTTGAGGGGATAGAGGCACCTAAAACTTTAAGACTCA
Source organism: Pseudopodoces humilis (assembly GCF_049639895.1). Taxonomy (NCBI): domain Eukaryota; kingdom Metazoa; phylum Chordata; class Aves; order Passeriformes; family Paridae; genus Pseudopodoces; species Pseudopodoces humilis. The sequence continues at coordinate 103,099,405 of NC_142201.1, read as the reverse complement.
GCCTTCATTTTTAAATCAATTAGGAGTTTTTTCATCCCTCTCTCTTTTCTAAGAAAAGAATTGTGTTTATTTTAGTGGAGCTTTAATACCAAATTCTGTAACAAATTCATAGTTAGCTGTGCAGATTTAGGGGGGGGAAATGAAAACTATTACATTATTCTTCAAATAAAACACTGATATAATTAATAGAGCCTAAGCTAACTTATTCCTGCCTTCATTTTTTGAAATTTCTGGTTTAAAAATGCAGATCATTAAGATAATTGAACTTTCTCTGTCAATTTTATACATTTTGATAACAATACTGATAAGAGTTTTAACTGCTCAATTTTTTCACGAGGGTATATCTTTAATTCATCTTGCTTGCTTGTTTAGAGTTCAGTCCTGGACAAAAATTTCTGACAGAGATGAGCTTCATTCAGTGTATAAATACAATGAACCCATAAATATAAGGGCTTTTAATAATACTGGATCTTCTGTGAGTACATTAGGGCTTTTTGAAGGCACAATTACTCTCAAGCCTTGTTAAATACTTGAGTATTGCAGAAGGGAAACTGAAGAAACCCATCCACCTGAGAGCTGAACAACCATAGGGAACAAAGGCAATTGATTGCCATACAAGGAATCACAAAATCATAGAATGGCTAGGTTGAAACGGTTGGAAGGGTTGGAAGGATAAATATTATCTAGTTCCTATCCCTGTGCCATGGGCTGGGACACCTTCCACTAGACCAGGATGCTCAGAGCTCATCCAACCTGGCTTTGAACACTTACGGAGATGAAACAGCGAGGGCTTGCCAGGACAGCCTCAGAATTCCAATGCCTCATCACCCTGACAGTCAAGAATTTTTTTCCTAATCACTAGTCTCCTACTGTCTGTCAGTTTGAACCCATTACCCCTTGTCCTATAACTCCATGCCATTGTAAATAGCCTCTTTCAATCTTTCCTGTTGGGTCCCTTCAGGTACTGGAGGGCCACAATTAGATCACCCCAGAGTCTGCTCTTTTCCAGCCTGAACAATCCAAACTCTCCCAGCCTTTCCTCACAGCAGAGCTGCTCCATCCCTCTGATCACCTTGGTGTCTCCTCTGGCCCGGCTCCAGCAGCTCCCTGTCCTTCCTGTGCTGGGAGCCCAGGGCTGGATGCAGCCCTGCAGGTGGGGTCTGAGCAGAGAGGGGCAGAGGGGCAGAATCCCCTCCCTGCCCTGCTGCCCACGGGGCTTTGGATGCAGCCCAGCACACTGGGGGCTTATCTACACTGTGCTTTGCTGTGGGAAGTGAGGGAAATCCTGGAAAGATGATAGCTGTCAGCAGCAGGCTGAGGATCTGGAGCAGAAAAGGAGGCTGCATCTGTTTGCAAGTGAACTTTTGTCTGTAGCTATGTGCTTAGCAGGAATCACCAGGTGGCAAGAAAAAATTAGTTGTCTATATCTAACATTAATAAGAAAGGAGAAACCATTCTGTTATTTTGGACAGACCTACATAGTAAAGTGGAACCAGTGAAGAATTCTGTTGTGGCTTCTGAGTTAGCACAAAGTGGCTTGTGGTAGTTAAAGAATGACAAAATTGCAGAAAATTCATGTTGGAATCACTCCATGCCCAAAATAGGGCCAGCATCCAAGTGAGCTCCAGTCTTTGTCCTTCTGGTTACTGGGAAGGAATCTCTGAGGATGGATCCATCACTCAGGGAAACTTTGAAGAATTTTCCACCCTTATAGTAATATGTTTTCCTCACTTCCAGCTGCAACTTTCTTCACTGCAATCTATGAGCATTGCCTCATCTGTACTGTGCACCTCTGAGAACGATTTTATTCTGTTTTTAGTCATCAAAGCAGGCTGTGATTTTTTCCATTGTGCAGAACTCCTGCTGGTACAGAGACCTAGGCAAATTCCACAAAACAAATGGCAAAAACTGGAGCACCTCCTTTTTTCCTGCTCAAATTGAACTTGGAAGAGGGGTAAGGTGTTGTCATTGTAACTATATAAACCCATGCTCTAGTTTTGGATTCCAATAGCAAGAATGTTTCAGGAAGGATGTGGGGGCAAGCAGGGAAAGAGTGTCCCATCCTCACTGTCTTTGGTTAAGCTGGAATTTCACCCACAGAAATGATTACCCATGCTTACATCATTTAGGAATCAATGAAAGACCGTGTTGCAAACAGTGGCTGGCAGTGCTGGTACAGTGGTCCACAAGTAATTGCAGGTGACACTAGGCCATACTGGAGAAAGATATAAAGCAAAGCAGTTCTCCACATTGCTGGCAAGACAGCTTCTTCATAGCTGAAATTAGACATCTGGGGTTTACTGTCTTAGCAGCAGCAACACTGTAGGGAATAGTAAGGAATTCCTTCTTATGAATATTTTATTGTTTCTCCTGTGTCTCTCAAGAGTGCATCAAAAGGGTACAAAGTCATCTTATTTGAAGAAAAGCTCTTCCATGTCTAGATGAAAGTTTGAAGTTTCAACAGCACACAGAAAATTATTCTGTAGTATGGACATTACAACAGGACAGCACCCAGTACCAATCCAGGCTGGGCATGAAAAGCCCCAGAGCAGCCCTGGGAGAAGGACTTGGGGTGCTGGTGATGAGAGGCTGGACATGCCCCGGCCGTGTGCGCTGGGAGCCCAGAAACCCCCCGTGTGCTGGGCTGCATCCAAAGCCCCGTGGGCAGCAGGGCAGGGAGGGGATTCTGCCCCTCTGCCCCTCTCTGCTCAGACCCCACCTGCAGGGCTGCATCCAGCCCTGGGCTCCCAGCACAGGAAGGACAGGGAGCTGCTGGAGCCGGGCCAGAGGAGACACCAAGGTGATCAGAGGGATGGAGCAGTTCTGCCGTGAGGAAAGGCTGGGAGAGTTTGGATTGTTCAGGCTGGAAAAGAGCAGACTCTGGGGTGATCTAATTGTGGCCCTCCAGTACCTGAAGGGAGCCTGCAAGATTGAAAGAGGCTATTTACAATGGCCTGGAGTGACCAGTCAATGGGAAATGGGCTCAAACTGACAGAGAATAGATTTCGATTAGGTATTAGGAAAAAATTCTTGACTGTCAGGGTGATGAGGCACTGGCACAGGTTGCCCAAAAAAGCTCTGGGTGTCCCATCCCTGGAAGTGTTCAAGGCCAGGTTGGATGGGTCTCTGAGCAACCTGGTCTAGTAGAAGGTGTCCCTGAACAAGATGATCTTTAAGGTCCCTTCCAACCCAAGCAATTTTACAATTCTTTGAAAACTAGAATGGAAGAAAAACAGATATTCAACCTAAAACTTATATCAAAATGTAACTAATATAATTTTTAAAAGCTGGCATCTCTAGAAACATTTTTACTTTTAAACCCAAATCTAATCACATCTCAAAAATAGCCAACTTCTTATATAACTTTCTTTAACAAAGGCTATTTGGATGTCATTATTATGAACTTCTGAAGAAGTATCTCCCTCCAAAACCAAACTCAATAAATATATATACACTTTGCCATAACGTGAAGATCAAAATCTTTGTTTCTGTTGCAAAAGAGCAGAGTAGGAGTTCCAGGTATTACTGATCAAACCTGTCTCCTCTTGGCCATGGCAGTGGAACAAACACAGAGTGAAGGAGTCTGTAAGGAATACAACAAGCATTTGCTATGACATTCCTGTTTAAATTTTTATTTTAATATGGGATTTTAAAAGCATGTTACTTTAACTGTTTGGAATGCTGAAACTTTACAGTCTCAGTTGTGCTATGGATTTAACACATATTAGAAACAGAATCACTAGTAGTTCTTTTATCCCCTTATGTAACACTTAAAAAGGTTTACAATATTACCTACATAGGCACCTGCAGAGTTACTTGGGATTCTTCACCCTTTACAGTATTATCTGGAATATGTATTTTTTTCGATGGGGGACATAATCTAAGAGAAATTATATTCAGTTCTTAAGACCCTGTCAAATTTGCATAACTTTTTTCGCTCTTTCTCCACGTTTAAGCTATTAATGAAATACCAAGCACTGGAGTGAAGGATATACAAGTGCAAAAACAGATGGATGGCAGTATTTTTCAAAATTATTTTTGGATGGAATGCAGGACTTCTTGCTTTATAGTCTATAACATTTCCACAAATTAATACCATTCCACTACATTGATCTCAAAACTTTGAAAAAGGTTTTTTTTCCCGAACTAAAATGTAAGAATCAAATAAGCACATCTCGAACTATTGAGTCAGCAAGTAATTGTAAAAATCCATACCCTGATATCAGTATAATACAGATGTCAATGCATCAAAGCTGCTGCCCATGCTTATAGACAAGTGTGTATTTCATGTGATGAATCACTGAGTTACTGAAAATGTTTTCTTCTGTTGAAAAGAAGAAACTCTTTTTCCACTCAGAATTGAGAGCATTTTGAAAATGACAGCTAAAATCTAAACCTACATTTGGGGTCAGAGAGCTAGGGATTTTTTTTAAAACATACTTGCTGATATTTTTATTATTATCTTAATAAGATTTTATTATTATTTTAAATTAGATTTTAAAATAAGAAATAATTGCTAACTCTGTAAATTGTAGTCAAATTAAACCTGGTGAGATATAGTAACAAGGTCCAGAAACTCATACTATTTCTAATCATCTGTTGGAAATTTCCCAGGTCTAGCTGAAATGAAAACTGAATCAACACAAACATTAATCTAATCTGAAATAAATGCACTGAAAATCTTCAGGATGTATTCTCAGACAGCTACTAGATTGGTTTCTGAAACCAAATACCTTCTGAAGAGACAAAGAGATATTCATTAATGTGAGCACTTCCCTGAAGCAAAGCCCTGAATATATCAAAAGTTGTCTACCCTGCAATTCTATTTATGGGATGCTTGCACCATTAAGCATTTCAAACCTCAAGCAGGAGGTTCTGTCAGCAGAAGGTGAAGATATTTCCCATTACTTGTGCTGCAGACCTTGTATAATTTATTGTTGCTTTATGTAATTATTAGAAGCACATGCCTGGGAAGAACTATGTGGAATATTTAATGCAGTTCCTTTAGTCATACACAATGAGCCTCCATAAACTCCTTCAGAAGGTACTCACTAGAAGCAGTTAGTTCATTGCTCATCACTATTCTGTTTGAAAGGTCATCTGAAATCCTTCTTCTTTTTCGGTTAGGGATCTTCTAATTTCCAGACTAGCTTGATTTGGGAAGACTTTTTTATCCTGATGTTCTGCTTTGGCTTGAATAGTTCTGTCTCTTTGTGATCATTATGACATACTTCAAACATCCTGAGACTTGCCTACAGAATAATCAGCACTCATTAACTTTCCCAGCCTTGCCAGAGAGGCAGCTAAGCATAGACTGGGTTTGCTGTGAAAGCTCTGACATGGAGCTGCACTCCAGTGGCTTTTGGATAAGATTTGGTGCAGGCAGAGGTAGCTTGGGGCTGTCTATGAAAGAGAGGCACAACACGGTACACACGTGTATGTTCAGACATATTTCTAGCTCAGAAACACACCTCTCCTAAGGAAAGATCTCCATTCCCCAATTTTTCTACTATCCTTTTCACCCTATCTGGTCCACTTTGCATTATTCTCTTGCAAATGCAGGTCATACATAGCATTAATGGCTATGTAGTAAATTGCATTTCAGCATTACAGGGTTGTTACTTTTAGCCATGGTGTCTCATTGCAATGCCACAGCATCACAAAATATTCTTATCACTAGTTTGAGAAGAGGCATGTGATTGGATCCACAGAGCTCCACACATTACTGCTAAACATGAAATTAAAAAATGTTAATGGATTAAGGAACAAGTAGAGATTCTAAAAGCAATTCCCTGTCTAAGCTCTAGGATAAATGGTAAACACATCCCTTGGGCAGCTATTAGACAAAAGCTATGGAAGTTCTACACTTTTATTCAGAATATCATTGGTAATCTTAACCCCAGATCGGAAAGCTACAAATGTTATGAAATAGTGTATGAAGGCATATTGAAGTACTGAAAGAGAGTGACCAATCTGCAGGTTCTACAGCATCTCTCATGTCAGTGTAGCTCTTTATGTAATGGTAACTCTTATAATAATCTTATTAATGGTAACTCATAGAATAGGCCACTTTGATTTAATACAGACTTTTACCTGGCTCTGTGTGTTGGAAATGGGAACAGCAAAGAATCTTTTTATTAGTGAGAAAAAGTCCTTATAGATAAAATACCACCAATTCCTAGATACCCATAACTCCTTTCTATTGGATACTATTTCACTTTCTTTTAAGTTGATGGGAATTTTGTTCAAACAAAACAGAACTGAACCTGTAGTCAAGCATTCATATGTGCATAGAAAATATAAATATTCTCTGGGGAAACTCAAGGGTTATGATTCTTCAGTAAGTCCTCATGTGACCACAAAAGAAACCTAGGGAAAAAATCCCAATATACTTTATCCATTAAGTCTGATTTATCTGTGACTAATGATTCTTCAAATTTGCCTTTAACATGTTATGCTTTGAAACTTAATTTACTGTATATTTTAGACTTTGTTTTTTGTTTTTTGTTTAGATTGTAAGGCTTTAAAACAAAGTAGAAAAACAAATCACAGAATAGTTGATTATGCTGAAGTTACATTCCAGTTCATGATATGGAAAGCTGCAAACAGTGAATTTTGATTAATATTTAAATACTAATTAAGCACAGTGATTTGAAAACTGCCCTTTGGTACTGAAACACAGAAGTCTTCATATTTCAGAAAGCATACAAAGACTACTAAAAACAATGAAAATCAGACAATTTTTCATATTCCCCAAGGAAGTGGCAAATTACTTGAATCACACATGTATAATAAACTACAAAATTGTTTACTCAAAAATTTTTAGGACCAGCTTGGAAAAATGTTTGCACAAGCGATTCACATTCCAGTTTCTTTAAAAGTGGAAATCAACACGAGTCACTAGAAATAGATTGGATCTTTATTTTGATTTATGAAGATGGAAAGCAAGTTTTGTTTGGGCAAGCACACCCTGCTAAATTTAATTAAGTTATATATTATTAAATCTTCATTGCGATCGCTATCCTGGGTAACAGGCCACAGAAACTGACACATTTCCAATTAAAGCAGTCACAGGTAGAAGCCAAACCATAGCCTGTACTTAGCTAGATCAGGACATGCAGGAGTGGCAGACAGGTACTTAAGCAGTAGACCATGACTTTGTTAATTAAATTCCATGGGGAACCATCCATTCATCCTTTCTCACACACCAGATGTTTAATCAGGGCCCACTCTGTGTTTGCTTGAGTCCCAGTCTTGATCTCCTAGCTTGGGGTAGGCTCTCTCCGTGCTCACCTCCAGGAATCAGGTGATGGAGACCCCTGCAGCTGCAGCTGAAGGGAGGAGGAACACAGAGCCAAGGGGAATATCTGCTCTGGAGAAGTTACAGGTTTCCCATCTCTCCTCAAGCAGAACATCTCATTTGGCATTTGGGCTGCCTCTTTCAGTCTTTATCTCCTCTGAACACAGTCAAAAATTGTGGAAAAGCATTTTTATTTTTCTTCAGTTTTTTCTTTGAGCTCTTACTTTTCTCTGACTTGTGTCTTCATAAAAAAAAAAAAATAGGTGGAAGAACTCTGACACTTTTACTCACTTGGGCTCAAATCTCACCTTATTTATAGCAGGAAATTGATCACAAAAATACAAAGTGTGAAGCAAAAGGTTTCCTGAAAGCCAGATCAAATATTAGATTTTGAGTGATACAAAGCTCTCTAACCGCAGTGAAGAGAGAAAACAATTTTTTACATTTATGTATATGCTTCTCCAAACACTCCATTATAAAATAAGACTACTTTAGTTTGTCAGCTGCCCTCCACTTAAAGGTCTGTTCCACATTTCTCCAGTTCACCATTAAGACACAAGAGACAGGTTAAACTGTACTTAGTTTTCCATCAGGGATGATACTTTAACTTGCTCTTCTTCTGTGGTCACAGGACAATATGATGGGATAATCCAGCATTATAACCTGCTGTAGCTTTCATGAGTCTCTCACCTACACCTAAAGCTCAGTCTAAATTAGATTTTGAGCCATACAATTTATGTGGGAATTCAAGAGCAGTTTTACTTCACCAATTGAATCTCTGTAGCTGAAAACTTAGCAGGAGCTCCGGATACTTTACATAATTTTACATATCTTTGCATTTTCTCTTGACTACTGCAATACATTTGAATTTGGCAAGTCTGTAATTGGACACATTGAGTGAAGTTATAACAGGTGTCTATTTACAGTCCATCACAAGAAATTCAGCACTTGATTTGGTATATATTTATTATTTCATATTCCCTTAGCCTTTGTCTATTTAGGCCATAAATTAGTCACATTACAGCACATCATCTTTGCCTGTTCAGTACAGAATTTCTCCTGAACCTGAAAGGTGCATGAAGGTTTCTGCACCACTGTTTCTGCACCCCAAAATATAAGCAGGGTCAGTTGTTTAATGCTGTGCTGGTCAGATTATTTCCTTATAATCTTCTATCCCCTACAGCACAAAATACCACTGTAGGGGCTATAGCTACACATGAAATCATTGAGCATGTCTTAAAATTCAAACTTCAGCATTTAACTTTCCTTAGCAAGGACCACTGCAAGTGTGGACACCCTGCCACCTACATTGAACTTTATCTTTTGATTTTTGAGAAGGCCAGGAGATGGGGACAGAGGCCATCTGGAAAGAAGATCAGCTCAGAAATATTTTCCTCCTGTAAACGTATTGGCACGATTCATAAACCATTTAGGGCTAAAAAAATTAAGAGCCTGGAACACATGATATTGGAATACCCGCCAACCACACATTCTGGATATTTTCTGAACCTGCGAGAAAGAAAAAGATGGGTGGAACAGTAAATTTATATGGCTTTACTTTTGTGATGGGACACAATTTCAGAAATTGAGAAAAAATTCTTGTTTCAGGGGTCCCCACAGAGCAAAGCTATTCTTTGGGAGAGTTTTTGTCCTGAATTCATCTAGGTTGTCAGGTATGTGGACATAGAAATGCCATCTTTTTACATGTGTTCATGAACTTCAGAAAAGTAAAAGTAGTAAGAATCCAACTCTGGGTAGAGAGAGTATCAAGGAAGATTCTTCACCTGATTATATTAGGAAGGTGTATTAGGTATATTAGGAAGATGTAATATAAAAAATATCACTGACACATCTTGCCACAGGTTCCAGCAAGGCATGTGCTTAGCAGAGGCCCAGTTGTGCTCTTGGTGAGATCTTCCTGTGCCCCTTTACGCTTTGCTTTTCCCACAGAGCTGACCTTGACGTTTTCAGCTCCCAGGAACATGTGGTCTGTGCAACAAAAATGCACAATCACATTGCCAGCTGCTGGATTATCCATATTGGGTATTGATTAGTATGAGCAACAGGGATGATGTGAGGTGAATTCCTGTGTTTTTCTTTCCTGGCTTGGGTGGAGAAATGTGTGTAATGCCTCTTTTATCATATTGCCCATCAGTTGTGCTCATGAGTGCTGTCAGAAAAGCAATGCCACTGATTATGTTCATATCGCATTTATAACAGGGCTTGTTCTCTGGTATTTAGTGGCTACAGCTTTTCATCTTCAAATCTTCTTTGATATTTCAAATCTTCAATTTGCTTAAATTTATTTTCTGTAAATTATAAGAATGACCATTTCCCCTTGCTGTCAAACTAATACAGATCTTGTCTGGGTGTGTGTGAAGGATGAATGGCTGGAGAAAATTTTAATAAGAACAAAAAGTTGCTGGTAGAAAGAGTGTGCTTCCTTTAAAAATGCATTTGGTTTTCAGATTAGCATATTTCTTTTCATCTGTGATAAATCTCCCAAATCTGTAAAACTTTAGAGGTGTTTATTATTATAGATGTTTTCAGTCAAGCCTGTTCTAATTGTTATTATTATTCATGCAAAAATTACAAACTGGGTTACCTCTCCAGCCATGAAACACTAGTAATCTAAATTACATTTTGCAGCAACCTGCTAGTTTTTGAGGTTAAACATATAATGACTGTAATAAGAGGTCAGACCTATGTTAAGCATATTTGGAAGCGGCTCTTTACTACTGTGATAAGAAGTGAAAACACTAAAATGTGGCATTATGATCTTAAATAGCTCTTTTGAAACAAAATATATTTTTTATATCCAGACCAGGTATAAACTTAAAGCAGAGCTGTACAAAAAGGGACCTTTTGTCATTGTTTACACAGAAAGCCTGGGGAGAAAAGATAATACTGTGTTAATCAAATGTGTTCTAATAATCTCTCTGTATACATATGTGTGTATATATGTAGGTAGAGTATCTATAAACCTGTTTTGGTATTCATGTAAAAGTTGATCAGGAGCTCTAGGAGCAGGAATGATCTTTCCATCATATCTCTTTCGAATACCTAGGAATTTAATGAAGACTCAATACTCCAGATCAACAAAATATATTAGAGTTTTTAATTAGCAGGATGATAACACCTATGAGAACTTACTATGGGATTACGGGCAGGATTTTCTCCTGGGGTATTCTTATAAAACAGAAGAAATTACTGGTAAAGAGACTTTTGTCATCTTAGTGAATAACTTACACCACCTGAAACCATTGAAATTTCTCTAATAATAGTAAGATACCAAGTCACAAAGCAGAAAGTACCTAGAGTACATCATGATTTCCTCCCTCCATACCTGCAGCATTAGGAAAAGGTTTCTGGCTTACTGTAATTAACACTTTGTCATTGCTCAGTTTGTAATTAAAATAACTTTACTGACAGAATTAACTTCTGGTGTTTAGGTCAAGCAAACCAAATTTTTAGTAAGATTCCTAGACAGTGATTCCTATTTTCAGGTGGTTAGATAAAGAAAATGTGGCAAGAAAAAACTACTCAGCAAGTTTTCAGTGACCTGGGTAACAATCTGTTGAATAATTATATTGATACATTTAGGAAGTGTTAGACCATGTTTCCCCTTCTCTTTTCCTTTCCTTTCTCTCTGGCTCATAATAGCAGTTTGTTAGTCTGCTGCACTCTCTGCATAAACTGTTCCAGACCTTTTGCTATGACAGGGATTAAATACCTACAGATAAACACAGGAGGGCACATCAGGAGAGAATTTCTTGGGTTCAGAACGACCCAGAAGTAAATGGTGTCCCAGTGACACATCTGACAGGGCAGCCCAAGGCTCAAAGCATCATCTTGCTCCTCAGCTCTGAGATGGCTTTGAACTGTCTTTGGTTTTTTGAACTCTCAGCATGGCCAAAGCCTGTGAGACCCCAGCTCTCATCACACCTATGGCAAAGCCCTCACTGAAGGTCAGACAGTGAGAAAAGAGAACTTGGCCTCCCTTCTTGCTGACACTGGCTGCTGCAAGCCCTCTCTGGGTGTCACACAGGGATTGCCACCACAGAACAAACACCTGAGTGACTTCAAGGTCTTCTGCTGCTGCAATTGAAGTTTGGCAAAGCTGGCACCAGGGAAGGCAACATTTGTTTGGTTTGTAGATTCGCTCACTGGTTCTTTAAGTTTATGTGTGCATGAGAACTAGTCAGAAAGAAAGAGTCCACAATTGTCTCTGAGAGAAGAGCACTTCAGTGTTCTGTTGCTGTATCTTGGTGCAGAAATTGGGATGGAACTCACTTGTCAGAAAGCCAAGCAGGTAGCCAAGGTGCAGCACAGGGAAGTGGGTGGCAGCAAGTCATACCTGACTAAAGCTCAGGCTTCAACTCTGCATCTAAGCTAATAGGCAGAAATCTTCCAATAGATAATACCTGGCCTTCAGTGTGATTTGCAAAAGGTTTCCCAACATTTTTATATCAGAATGGTACTCAGTGAGATTAAGATCTCAGAAATCTCTGTTTTAAATGTACCTGTAATGAGATGTTATCACCTCCTCAAGTAGTTAGCTGCTAAATAGAGGAGTCTTTTAGCAAAGACTGCAAAGTCAGTCTTTTATCCTTGTTTAAAAGATTAGGAAATGAGGTGATCAAATAATTTTGACTATAGTCTTTAAGAGCTCTCAGAGAAAGGAAAGAACTGAATGTAACTCATCTCAAACATCTAAATTCAGTTCCTTGACTCCAAGGTCATCCTTCCTTTCCCCTTCCCTCCTAGGTTTTTATTACAAAGACTGCAAACACAAAATGTATCAGCCTTTACCTTTTGGTGTAAATACTCTACAACTGAAAGCAGAGCAATTGCTTGATAAGCACATACATTTGCAAGGAGGCTCCAAACTTGGTCTCCCCTACAGGCAAGTTCTGTTTTGGTGTGTGAAGCTGCAGTATTCACAAGATTATACTGGCAGGAAGGAGAACCACCCTACTGCAGCTGGAACTGAAATCACTTATTCATGGTACTGCTTTTAGAGCTGATAAAACTCACAGTCATGCATTCTCATTGGAAAACAGGGTTTAAAAATCAGAAAATATTTAGAAAGCATGATTGTTAAAAGCTGTATAATCACAAGGTTTTGGGACAGACTCTCAACTTTGGGGACTGGTAATATACAGAGACACAATGTTTTTCATTCATTTGAATCATGGAATTCTATCACTTTTTTCCTTTTTTTTTTCTTTTTTTAATAGTTACAATTGGCTAGTGCATTAACTTTGTAACAGCTTGCACAGTGTCCCTTTTTTAGTGAAGTATTTTAAAGTTCCTTAATTACTGAACTGCTTATACTTACATTTGCAGATCAAATTATTACAGGACAGAGGGATTCATTTTTAAATTAGATGGTCCCAAGTTTACTGCAAATACAAGTACAATTAACTTTGCCTAATGAGATATAGCCACCAAATTTTGAACAAATCCAAACAAGATACTTTTTTATCTGATGCAGGAAAGGTGCTCTTTATAAAGCTGTTATAGTACTTATTTCTATGAAATCTATTTTGTTCTACACATAGTATAAATCAGCTGCATTCTACTACAGTGCCGGAAAACAAGTTTTTTTCAGATTCCAGCAATAGCAAAAGTGTGTCAGGGTTTGAGTGGGCATTACCTCTTCATCCTGAAATGGCTTCCTTTGCCCATATGTAACAAATAATATCCATTCAGTGTATGTGCTATAAATGCATCAGCAGTAGCTTTATGTGTGTGAGTGAGCCAGGGAATGTGTGATCAGCAAGCCATTGTGAGGTGCTGGGAGAATATACTTCATGAAATGGATACCTCAGCACAGTTGCCAAAAGCCCCAGATGATCATTTTAAAAGTGTTTTCAAATATTTATGGGTCTTTGGAGGACCTATAAAGGCCATTTACTTTCCAGAAAAAAGACCAATGTAATCTGAAGAAAAAATTATTTTTCTGGCCACCCAGCTGCACCAACTAGGTGAGATATATTGATATTACTTGCATGTAGATATGTCAAAGAATGATTTTCTTAGTCAGGTTTGTAAATTTGTAGTGGAAAATAGCAAAATCCAAATTCAGTACTGAAAAATTACATTTGTTTAGAAGTCCTGTAGTCACTGAGGAGACACGAACTATTTCACAGCCTTCCTTGAAGCAGGGATAAACAACTTCAGACAGTAAGTCTCTTGAGCCCCCTTTGCTTCCTCCAAATGAAAAAGTCAAACACCTATATATCTCAAGTATGAGCAAAACCTACTATGAATCAACAGTTTCTGTTTCATAGAGAATACTTGTGTTTGAATATAGTAAACAACAAGCTACACATAATGATCTCCAGGATTGTTAGCGTGGGAATACACTTTGGTACTACTTATGAAAATAATTAGAACGATCCATTTTCTTTGGTTTCAACAGCTGCAAGTAAACACTACATTCTGGGGCAGACTGAAAGGAGAATAACAGGTTTGAAACTAAATTTAAAGATGTTTTTATGTGCTCAGAGCTGCAAATCTGGTAAACAGCTTTCTTGTCCATCACATAATAAAAAAATATATTCACTTGTAGATACAGATGGAGAAACCTCGACATGGAATTACTTTATTGGCCATCTACCATTCTTTTGCCTGCTACTGCTGTAATGAATGATGTCACTACAGTTTGCTGTCCCAATCTGATCTTCTCCATAGACTACCAAAGGTACTAAATTTCCACTTCAAGGATTTTTTTTTTCTCCTTCATTCCAACAAGTTGCTGTAATATTTTATACGCAGATTTAACTCTTCAGTGGCATAGTATCAATTGAATTTGGTTTAGTTTTGCAAACAAAGCATAAAAGAATGTCTTCCTGTCTCCTATGAACTGTTCTGCTACCTGATCCCAGTGGCCCCATCTTTCCCTTCCTTTTCTTAGGGGGTGTTGGGCTTAAACACCCCCTTTCCTTTAGCCCTTTTTATTTTTACACTGAGATAAATACATTCTATTTTAATCACAGAAAATCTGTGTCATCAGATTTGCTCTGTGATCTCATTTCTGTTGACCTCTATCCATCAAAGGTCTACCTATGTTCATTTCTCTGCAAGCTCTTTTGGCTGTTTTAACAAATTTGTTGTTTTTTCCTTTTAGAAAAATTGGAGCACCACGAATGAAAAGTATTCTTTTTCTGACCAAAAAGAAGAAGCGTACAGGATATATTTCTTCTTTTTTACTCAATCAGCTGCTTGTCTACTTCCAGCAAGATAAGATGGCTATATGGAAAAAACCACAAATCTAAAAATATAGTTGCTTTCTGTAAAAAACAACTTTTCTATTCACTATAGCAGCAGAAATTATCAAATTATTAAATTCTGAATACTATATAGGAGTATAGTATAAGACTAGTTTTTCTGAGGAGAGGGGAAAGAGCATTTGGAGAAAACTTATAACAATCATCAGAAAATATGAGATAATTGGTTAAAATAAACATAATAAAGGTGCAGTCTGAACATTTTCAAACAAATCACTATTAGGTTCTGCAATATTTTTACTCAGGCACTGCTAAAGTATCAATTTCATTAAAGGGGGAAAAAAAGCACAGAAAAAAAAAAGAAAAACAAGACAAAAATAATTTTTACATCTCAGTTTGAGAAAAAGGGGAGTACATTATTGTCTACATGCTTCCAATTTATGTGGATCATTTCTATCATTTTCACATTGATAAGATGCTATCTTCACCAATCATATTTAGGTTATATTCAGGATAATTTGACCTAGAATTTATGCTGTAAAAAAAGAACTTTAGAACTTTTCTTATTTTTTTCTTCTTTTTTTTAATTAATATATTAGTTTATTATTAAATTGTATTATATATATTAATTGTATTAACATATTATATATTAATTAATATATTATTTTTTCAATTAATATATTGAAATAATGCAATAATTATATCCTTTGCAATTTTTTCAGTATGTTTTACATAAGGTTGCAAATCTGCATGGAATGGTCTGAGTTGGAAGGTGGAATGGCCATTAAAATTCCTCTAGTTTCAACTCCCTGCCATGGGCAGGGACACCTTCCACTATCCCAGGCTGCTCAGAGCTCCATCCAGCCTGGCCTTGGACATTTCCAGGGATGGGGTATCCACAGCTTCTCTGACAGCCCCTGCCAGGGCTTCAGCACTCTCACAGGGAAAAATTCCTTCCTAATACCTCATCTAAACCTACTCTTAGTCTGAAGCCATTCCCCCTTCTCCTCTAGAGAAGGAACTGAAGTTCATCAGCTCCTGGGAATTGTCTCAGTGTCAGTCTTTCAAAAGAAAGCAGCAAAGTGAGGACAATTTCTTTCATTACTCCACCAGTGCCAGATCTGAATCAAGCTTGTAGGCCTTTGCAGGGACAGCAGAGGAGCATCATGAAACATCCTCTGCACTTTTCTGGGTTAATTCACACAGAGATATTCCTCTTGTTGCCCTGCAAAAATCTCTTCCACAGACATTGTGCTTTCCTCCAGGAGAGAGGTGAGACGGTCTCTGTACAAGCCATGCCCCGAAGCCAAGTGCATCTCACAGGATGTGTGGTGCAGCTCACAGGAGTGGGCACCTTTCAGCTTTCAGCCCCCTTAGCCTAACAGCAGCTTCCCTTTGGATTTGTGATCCAGACACTGAGCACCTGCAAAAGGTGCTAAGCCCCAATAAGTTCCCAAACAAAAGTCCCGGTCTCTGATAATGTGTGAAAAGCCAGCGTGTGCACAAAGCTGGGTGATGTTCAGATAAATTCACTGAGCTGTTCACAGAAGTTGGAGCAAGGTGAGGACAAGAAATTTGCGTTGGGGAAGGTGGATGCCAAGGGGATTGTGTGATATGGTTGCCAGTTACAGAAGGGAGTAGAATTCAATGACCAAGGAGGTCTCCTTAATCCTTCTACCCTCACATAAGTGTCAAATGGATTTAAGCAAGTGTTAGAAATTACTGTATTTGATCTTACCCTGCCTGTCATGTCAGGACTACCAAGAGGTAAATTGGTCCTACTCTTTCTATTGCATGGTGCTTTGTAGGTCACATATCACAACATATTACTTGTCCTACAGATTTATAGAGACACTCCAAAACCCAGAAATTAGAATTTACCCTACTTGCCATCCGAATCGCACAATAAGCTTGCTCACAGTGGACACCAAGAAACTGTGCAGCAAAGAAAAGAAATAACTCACTAACAGAAAACAGAAACATATCTAACTGTGCTTATAATTGCAGGAACACATTGTAACTCAAGACTGAATAAAAAGGGAAGCAACTTTGAAATTCTGCCAGATATTTTCCAGCATGAATGACTCCCTTTCTGTCTCGCACACAGAACACACCAAGAAGCAATGTTGCATACTGCAACAACCTCCTACTTCAGCACGAAGAAACTGTCACAGCTAAGGCAAGAGATATGCAATATTATAACCATTATTTAGTCTACATTAATGAAAGGGGAAAATAACCCTTTTAGTTGCAGCTTGCATGCAGAAAAACATTAATCTTACAGAGCTCAGACTGTCTATTGTATTCACAATATATTAACAGTTAGCTGATCTATCAGCTGAGATGAATTATTACATTGGCTTACAGTGATATCAGTTTTCATTACAGGGCAGTCATCCAAGTCTTCTCCTATTCTGTTTGCACATCCTTATTTCTTTGCTTTTCCTTTACCCTTTGGATCCTCTCTGGCCAGGAGGTTTGTAGTTTGAATATGCTGGGGAATTTTTAATGTCTGAAATGCATGAAGAATTAGATCAACCAATCAAATAAGTGGTTTTCCAGAGAATTTGTCAAGCTTGTACCACACCTTCTTTTCATTGACCAAACCTCCTTCTCCTCAGACTAAAACATTTTACAGCTTGGGTAGAAAGGAAGGTTGCAGAAAGGAAGGGGCAGAAAGGAAGGTTGGGGGTGTTGGTTTGGTTGGCTGGTCTTCATTTGTTGTTATTGTTGTTTGGAGTTAGCTTTGCTATTTTGCTTTAATTGTTTGATTTTTATTTTATTTTTACTCCATGTTACACAGTATTGACTCTACCAGCTAAATAATGGAAGATGTTCCAGAGAGAAATTTGCAGCCCTGGATTTATAGAGTGCATGATTTCAAGATAGAAAGACAAAAAATGTGGAGGAAGGATGGAGCGGCAGGCTGCTGTCTAATAGAGATGGCTCAGAAAATGCCCTCAAGGGCAGATTGACACTGCAAATCTGCAAGCATGGCTTTGAAACAGTCTGAGCAAACCCATGGATCCTACAGGACCCTCATGACAAAGTTCACGCCAGCATCTTAGCAGCTGTCCTCTAGGATGTGCCTGGGGATTCTCTTTCTGCCTCCAAAGCTTCAGGTTTTGGGCCAGGAAGGCATGGAATGTGTGTGGGAGGATTTAATATATTTACTTGACAATATTTTCATGTTAAATTGGCAGTAGCACTTGACTGGCAGCAATATCAGTCCCTCCCTGATGCAGCTCAGTCTCAACCCATGGGCAGCATCTGTATCCATGTTAGATAATGCTGTCTTTTGAGTAAGGCTCTTGTAGGTATGGAGCCCTGAGACTGCAATGCTCCCTGCATGGCACCTCCCTGCAGGTTTCCTCAGCTGCCCAGGGGCTTCTGAGTGGTTTCCAAGTACAACTGGAGGGACCACTGGAGGGTCAGGGTGCTTTTACATATGACAGAGAGGCTGAGTCTTTAAAATTTAAGTCTGTGTATATTTATAAATAGACATACATGTACATGCACATGTATTTTGAAAAAGGAAATTTGGCAGGTTTTTCCTTATTTAAAGCATTTATTTCCCTCCTCCACCCTCCCCTTGCTCCCCTTAGAAATCATTGTCTCTCTCTGATGGTTTGCCTGGTTCAAGCAGTATTATATGATTTTTGGGGCAGAGTTTCTTTCACCTTGCCTATGTTTGAAGAGGAAGCAGCAAGCACCACTTCAAGTCTAAATAATGGCAGTAATCATTTCCAGCAAACAGACAATCTCCTCCTGGCTGGCTATAGTCTTCAGCCAGACTCTTCAGCCAATGTAACTGGCAGTCCTGATATTTCCTCTGAGCCTGGCACAGAGTTAGGATGCTTAGCAGTGTTCTAGATGCCAATTTATCAATTTATTCCCTAAAGCAGTTTGATTTTGTTGCATGCAAAATATATACTTATCTATTAAAGGAAATACAAGTGGAATAAACCAGGAAATATTAAAACACAGCAGGATGCAGTGAGATACGGCGTTTCTTAAGCAGTAGCGGTAATTCAAATAAAATGCAGATACAATCATGTTGAGGGAGCAGTGTAGTAATAAAAAGTGAAGAAAGGAGCAAGGTGCATAAAAAAAAAGGGGGGCAGCCCTCAGGTGGAAGAATGACTGAATTTAGCAAAGACATAATGTGGTACTTGTTACAATTGAACAGATTTGCTTTCAAAATGTAAAATCAGTGGGTGGACTGCTTTAATGCCTGCTGTAATTCCACCAAATTCAATGGAATTATACCTATTCTGAATATAGCTCTGCACAAGCAAATATAATACACTGTAGATGTGAATAAAGTCAGGTGGACAGAATTTAAAAAAAAAAATCATGTGCATTTCCTTAAATGTAAAATTCATGGCCCTTTTTGTTCATTTTCCAAGAATATTCCCAGTGATCATATTTTTGTCACGGATAGCAAATATCTAAGGAATGCTTACCCATTCAAGTTTTGTAGCTCTCCAGGAAATTTATTTGGTTTCTGTTTTATGTCAGTTCTCCCAGTAGGGATTTGAAACAACACCATGTGACACAAGAAGAAACCAGTTCCCAAACACCACCAACCTTTTATTCTCTCTTTATACAGTTATCTAACACAATGAGAAATCTGCTACATGACATAGGGTTGTGTCTATTATAGATAATAATTGTAATAATAGTAGTAATAGTAATAGTAATAGTAATAGTAATAGTAATAGTAATAGTAATAGTAATAGTAATATTTGTTGTTACTATTAAGATATAGGAAGATATATTCTTTAAAAGTAAAGCATTTAAAGAATAATGCAATCATCAGGCACAGTCAACATGACTTCTCAAAGGGAAAGTCCTATTTTAACTAATTTGATATCCACCTGTGGTAAGGTCACCTGCCTAGTGGATGAAGGGAAGGCAGTCAATGGAGCTTTTCTGGATTTTAGTTAGGGTTTTGATAGTCTCCCTCACAGCATCCTTTTGGACAGGTTGTCCAGCTGTGGGATGAGGGTGGGTGAGGAACTGTCTGAACAGCAGTGCTGTGAACAGGGTGGCAGTGACTCAGGACATAGCTGATTCCCAGAGGGTTCAATTTTAGGAGCAGTCCTGCTCAATGTCTTTATCAATGATCTTGGTGCAGGAGTTGAATTCACTATTAGCAGGTTTGCTGTCGAAACCAAGCTGGGAGGTGCTCTTGGCACTCCTGAAGGACAAGATGTCTTGCAGAGGGATCTTGATAGATTTGATCATTAGGCTGTGATTAATGAGATGAAATTTAACAAGTCAAAATACTGGATTACGTACCGAGGATGAAATAATGATAGACACAGTGTAAATTGGGAGAGGAATGTCTGCAGCACAGCCCTGCAGAAAGGGACCTGGGGGTGCAGCTCAGCAGCCTCAGTCTCTGTGAGCAGAGCAAATCCCATTCTGGAGGGCATCAAACCAGCTGGTCAAAAGAGGGGATTATCCCACTGTATTCAGTGTTGGTACAGCCTCACCTCATGTGCTATCTTCAGTTCTGGGCTCCACAATTTAAAAATGTTAAAGTCCTTTCCTGCCAAATGGGGGAAGGCTGAGAGAACTGGTGTTGCTCAGCCTTGAGAAAAGAAGTGTTAGGGGGAGACCTTCTCATCATACTCCTGTATTCAAAGGGTGGCTACAGAGAAGACAGAGATTCCCTTTTTACAAGGAGTTGTGTGGAAATGACATGGGGTAATGGTACAAATTACTCTTGAAAAGATTTTGATTGGACAAAAGAGGAAAATTTTTCACAATGAGAGCAATCAGCCCTTGAAATATTCTTCCCAGGATGGATTCTCCAACACAAGAGAATTTTAGCATTTGACTGGACAGGGACTGCACCATCTTGGCTTTTTCCAAGAAAGGTTGGACCAGATGATCTTTGAGGTGCTTTCCACTCTGGGATGCCATGATTCTGAAAATGTATCCAGAGGACAACAAACCTGGTGAAAGGGCTGTACAGGATGTCCCATGAAGAGCAGCTAAGAACTTTGGGCTTGTGTAGTTTGGATAAAAGGGGACAACTTCATTTTTTCCTGGGAAGAGGAAGTGGAGAGGGAAGTGCTCAGCTTCTCTCCAAAGGAAGACAAGTTCTCCAGGGATAGGAATAGTTCAAAGATGTGTCTGAGGAGTTTTAGACTGGGCATCAGGAAACTTTTGTTTACTGAGGGTGTGGTCAAACCCTGTAATGGGTTTCTAGAGAGGTTGATGCCCCAGTTCTGTAGGTGTTTAAGAGGCATTTGTTCAATGCCCTTGATAAGATGCTTGAACTTTTGGTAAACTCTGAATCTGTCAGGAAGTTGGACTAGATGATCGTGTTAGGACCCCTGCAACTGAAATCACCCAGACATGGGTCTAAATATTTCTTGTGTTCAGAAAGTGCTTACAAATAACCGAAACAAGTGTGCAAAGTAGAATAATCAAGGGAAAAAATCTTAAGAATCTTTTGTTAGTGGCAAAAAATTGCAGGAATATATTTTGATAGCACTTTACAAGTGAAAGCATGTCAGTATTGCAAGGAAAAAGGAAGATATGCATTTCTTTATGTATTGCACATGGGAATCTCATAATCAGTACATTGTCCAAACATATATATGATTTTTCCCTTTGTGGTCTAATGGAGTTTTAGTAGCTCACTGTCTAAGCTTAAAACATGTTGTTACTCTACAGGGTTGCCTGAAGTTAGACCTTGATAGTTCTTCTCAGATCCTTGGCAACTTATTTTGGTTCCCAAACATTTCAAAAGGGGGAACCTCTTACTTGGCTGAGCATCTTCTTCACCCGCCAGTGGAAACAATGAACCAGGCTTTGTGAGGTAGCTTTGCTATTTCAGGAACACCTGACATACAAATGGAGGATGACAGAACCACACTTCTTCAAGGTGGTAAAAAAAGAAGGCCTAGCAGTGGTTAATGGCACTCACTGCGTCTTTAAATGCTGTTACAAAAATTAAAAAGTCAAATTCTTTTTGATAGTCACAGAATATGAAACAAGAAGCAGAAAAATAAAAATTTCAGCTTGAAAGGTTCAGAATGGGTATTAAGAAAAACCTCCTTACTGAAAGGATGGTTCTGCCGTGGAGCAGGTTACACTCAGACCCTGTGAAATCTCCATCCTCAGAGCCTGATAAAGCCATGGTTGACATGATCTAGTGCTGGTAATAATCCTGCCTGGAGTAGGGATTGGGACTAAACTACAGGTCCCTTCCAACCAATACTATGATTCTATCATTCTTGTGTCTTTTGGGTTTGGTTTGGGGTTTTCTGTTTGTTTTTCATTTCTCTGGGTGCCTTTGGCTGACTTTGGGCCCTAGGGAGCCTTCTTCCACACTCTGCTCTTAAATTGCCATGCCTTTACATTTCTGCACATTTTAACTCTCTGGAAAACTGACCACAAAATGAAACCAAAAGTTTCCCTGCTCATTGGCTTATCCTGTGCCGGTAAGAATTTCTCACAAATATCAACTGGACACAAATACAAACCAGAAGGTCTAAATGACAAGCCTGAGGAGGCACTGTCTTCAGTTTTGCAGTGGTTTACAAGTTATGTATAAACAACCAAAAATCTCAAGTAATGTTTTGGTTTTTCATCCTGGAAGAGGGACAGAAAGAGAGAGAAAGGGTAATAATGCAAACCATGCTCTTAAATGTCCCCCAAAGCTATTAAATTTAACACTGGGGTATAATAAAGAAATAGTCTGATGATTTACATATATAAGGATGCTCATTTATAAGAGATTTGAAGCAGATTCTGGATAAGGTATGTGGATTTGACTTTCTAGGAGTACAAGAAATAGATATTTTTGTGTAATCCTGTAGTTTCCCTTTTTTACATAAGCAAGTCATTATATATTACAGTTTTAAAAGAAACTGTATCACTTGTACTCATCTTATTTTGCTTGTGTCAAAGATATAAAGTCAAGGCTTCCTCAAACACTTGGTCATATGTGCAATTCATGTTTTACAGAATGTGTATCACTGTTATTCTCTTGAAATATTCCTAGGAGGAAGTTTAGCACTCTGAATGACCCTGCTGTTCCCATCTAGCATGAAGAAAGAGGTTTTTCTTGAAAAGCAACTTCCTTTTTCAGACAATTAGATTACTAATTGTCTGAGATGGTTCTAAGAAATCTCACTTTTAATTACCGTTCATCCTCCTTTGAAGACAGCGCTACTATTACCTAGCTCAAATATATGAAAACGTGAATGACCCAAGAGAGCCTCTTCAGGAAACCAAAAGCCTCCAGGGTCTTACTTGATGCTCCTCCTTGGCCAACTGTATCTTGTTGTACTGAGGCTCTGTTGCATCTTCTTTGTCCTCTTTTGATATTAAATGTTTTTCCTTTGGTTTCACACCCTTTTAAAATTAATGATATGTCTTTATCATGCACTCATCATTCTTTTTTCTCTAGGAATGGTTCAGCTCTTGCATCTTTCTCTGTCCAGTGAGCAACCTTTTGGAACTGCTTCTTCCAATGTAGGTCAGCCAGGCTTCAGCTTCTCTCATCTTGTTCAGACTGGATGTTACTGACAAATTTCTACAGACTAGAAGATTTAAAAATAGGCTCCCCCTGCCTTCAGGCTTCAATTCCACAAAGGTGATGCCTTTTCCTGCACTCCTTTGAAAACCAAGGTGTTGTAATGGAATTCAACATCATGCAGGATCACACATCTATATAGTCAAATCCCTTAAAAATACCATTAACAGTCAGATTTAAGATGAGATTTCTTATAATTAGAGGAAAGGATGCATACATTCAATACATTCATTTCAGTTTCCCATCCCAAAGTCTCTTTGTCATTTAGCACAGGGTGCAACACAAAACAGGCTTGAATCAGAGTCATATTTTAACACTTTGATTTTCTCCATAGCCTCAGATGAGCAGTTGTGTTCACCTAAGCCATTCTTCTGATTTATAGCTTCTCACCACTCAGACTCTTGCTCATGTAAAAGCTAGGAAAATCTACAGTGACTTTAGCGCTAGGGATAGACACAACTCCTTTCTTATTCTGGGCATGAACTCATCACTGATGGATATCAAGAACTTTCTTTTTTCTATTTATGAATCTGTTTTTACTTGGCTGTTTCATAACAATGACATTTCCAGTTATCCTCACATTTAAGTTTAATACTGTTGTAAATTCTCTTAAAATAAAGACACTAGACCCAGGAAAATCTGGTCTGTGACTACTTAGCCTGCTGAGATTATTAGTGATGTGAAGGAATGATCTCAAATTCCCTTGGCCTTTGTATGCTACTGAGCATAACTGTAAGAATGCACATTGATCTGCAAAATAAGAACGTGAATAATGCAAAAGAATGAAAATCTGGGTGATGTAAAAAATCTTCTCTTATTGGAATCTGGCCTGGCAACAGAAAAACAGATTTTAATGAATAATGAATATTAACATGAAGATCATATACCTGTATCTCCAGAAATCACTTATCCAGCTGATTTTCTTTTTTGTTGGAGGTGGGAGGAGTTTAAAGACCAGGGAGAGAAAGTGGAAGGTGAAAAAGAATTTGTAGTTCATTGGCAAAAGTAACCCTTTGTCTATAATTCCTCTGAAAACACGTTTTTTTTTCCTTATGCACTCATATCAAGAGATGGAAAGAAGAGCACAATTTTCTTAACATCAAACAGAAAAAAAAAATCTGATGATAGTCAACAGTGACTGAGACGCAATAAAATGAATTCCATATATGGTAAATGTTATTTGTGTTATCTGTCACTCACAAAAATATAATAAAAAAACCACACACACCAAAATCTAACACTGACCTTATGGTTACACTTGGATCTGTATCAAAATTATCAGTCTGAATACTCCATCTTTGGGAAAGTTCAGGGTGGATTTAAAGTTTGTGGTTTCCTGCTGTCTCCATAAAGAGATTCAGCCAAAATTTTGGTCCAGGCACTCTTGAACACTATCTTTAAAGAGTATTTTTGGCATTTATTATATGGCATAAAGAAACACACAATAAAAAGCCATATTTTAGATTTCATTTAATTTTTAACTCTACTGCCTGTTCTGAAAGGCTCCAAGCACATACAGGTAGACTTACTGGAGCCTCTTGGTCAAATGCAGAAGTGGTATTTTGGTGCTTACATATGTTTGATAATCGAGAATCTTTTTAGTCTTTTTGCAGAGACAGTGCCAGTCTCTGCAAAGAGGACAAAAAATTGGGTCAAATATTTGGTTATTTGAGCTGTGAGTGAATGGTGAGAAGCCAGAATTCCAATTCCCTCTCCCATAATATCAGCAGATTTTACCCCCTTTAAAAAATAATTCTATTTTCTCCCTGCTTCCATCCACCTCATTGCTGCTGAAAAATTCAGTAGGATTCTCTGACTGTTTTTGCAAAGGATGAACATGACTCCCTCAGAGCACAGTAAATGCTGATAGAGGTTTTGCATATGGGGAGCTCAGTGTAGGCTGGGTTAGGGTTGCTTTAATGAAGGAAAAGGAATGAAGGAAAAGTGAGTGATGAAGCTGCATGCTGGGGAGAGCCCTGGAGAACCAGGTTTTCTGCCCATTTAACACTTTCTGAGATGAGAGAGTTTGTGAAAATCACTACTGCTCATAGGAGTATTGTCATCCCACATTATGGCTGCTGCTGCTTCAGCTTACAGCAGGTCTGTGGCAACAAAAACTGGTCGTTCTGCCACTCCTGGAGTCTGTTACCCTAGAAATTGCTCTACTTCACTGTGCCTAAAGCCTGACCTTGCTGGTAGGCCAAGAGCCTGTTAGTATTGGATTTGCAGAGATTGTCCAAGGGCACAGGGAAATGTGTGCTCACATACCCGCTGCAGTTCCCAACACAGGCATTTCTTCACTTGTCTGGACAAGTCTGGCAACTTGATGTTTTCCATCCTTAGTAGCTTTCCCTTTCTGGTAGCAAAAGCCCTTTGAGTAAACCATTGTGCTCCTACACTGAAAGAGAGTGGCCCAACCTCCTGGCTTTTTGGAGCAGTAGCCAGCAAAGAATGTCCTGCAGGATGTCCTTCATGACCACTATTGCACTGAAACATTGACTATATTGCTGTATAAAAATCTATGAAAATTACGAACGCAGCAGTGGCAACTTGCCCTCTAAAATTACTTCAAGAGCCCATAATTTCTCCTCTTCAAGTTTTTCTCATATTTACTGTAACATTATAATTTCATCATTTCAATAACAACAGTGTAAACCTTTGGCAAAGCCTCACTCTTCTGCTTGTCCTCTGGTTTGAGATGCCCCTGTATGACTCATTGTCCATTCATCAAATGCATCCTTCACAGTTTTTATTGGGTTTTATTTGAAGAAGGGGATGTTTAAAAGACAGATCCAAGATCTAAGTCCTCTTGTGTGTCTCAGACTGAAATAGGAGATCTGTCATTTCCAAAGCCATGGAAGAAGAGAGCACCTAGAGTGTGCCACTTCATTTTCCAGCTTTGAGGCTAGAAATCCTCTTACTGAACAGATCTCAGTTAAAGCACCAGCAGACCTCAGCTAAAAAAAAAAAATTAATTAAAAATAGAAATAAAAAAATTTACTGACAAGCTCTGTTGTAGAGTCATCAAAATGCAATGCAAATGCACAAGTGTCTGAATCTGCTTGTTTTGGCATCTCAACCTACAAATCAAAATTGTCATATGAAAGTGATCTTTTTGGATCTCCTGCCTTCCAGATGGCATTTTTCCCACGTGTTCCTGACATGCACTATCTCTGTCATGGCTGAGCAGTCCTCTGAATGCAGCTCCCTAAACTGGCAAAATTAATTGGAGGCTTTTTTCCTGCTAGAGTAATGTCCTGACTGTATCTAAGATTATATCCTAGGGGACTGTTGATTTGCCATTTAGTGAGGAAGAGGGTTTGTGGGAAACAGTCAAGGTAAGAAGACTTTCAGAAGGTGTGAAAATAAGCCTCAGAAAAGAAAAAACAGAGAACTTAGAGCTAGCTGCAACTGCAAGACCTGAAAGTAAAGATACAATAATATAATATGCAAAGGCATGAAACAATAATTGACTTTTTAGTCTTGGCCAAGATAGACCTTAAGACTGCAGAAAAATATGCTACCAAGATAGTAGAAAGTTTCAAGCTTAATAATGGAGTATTGTGTATTGTTAATAGAGAACAAACAAGCATTGTTTGAAGAAGGTGTATGTGCGTTTCTAGTGATTGGATGGAAGAATTGTCTGTAAGCTTTAGCAATATGCTCTTGGCTGAAAAACTTATAAAATGTTATGTAACAAAGAGATCTTGGGCTGCTTGTGGCAGACATGAGCTTGTGCCATCTCCTGTATCTGTAGCTGAGACTGGTGCCCAAAATAAAAGCTCGTGGCACATCACCTGGTGGTCCTGTCCTGTTTGTGAAAAACCTCCAACAGGGTTTTTTCAGTTGTCCCAAGACTGCGTTTCTTAGACATTTTTAGACTGCCAGGGTTGATATGACCTGAGAAGCTTCTCAACACAAGCTCCAAAATGCAGCACCCACCACCATGGGCAGTGACTGATTAATTGAAAGGGGACTTGCACCATTCTGCCTTTTTCCTAAACAGAGCTCCTGTGCTGCAATACAGTAGAGGAAGGGAAAAGCATAAATCTGCAGAACTTTCTAGGCTTCTTGTGGGTCTCTTGAGACCAGCTAAGCCTGTTCCACAGCTTCTGCTTGACTTAATGGAAGGGAATGATCCAGTTGCCATCCTTTGCCTTTGATTTTTCTATGTTTAGGGAAACATAGCCTGAAAGGCACTTGTTTCATAAAATGCCAAGATGCTTACATGTGAGCAGGTCCTCTAGGCTTCCTTTGATAGTCAAGAGAAAGCAAAAGACTTCCTCTCATTCCAGGCAAACACCTATGGAGGGTTAGTTGAAGTGTGCTGGCTTCTTTCCACTCAGTACACGGGGAACTTCAGATATCTGCGCTGATATGTGACACCAGGTGAGGTGAATCCTCCCTGCATGTCTGCCTAATGCTTTGAGACAGTGCAGGGTAATTCTCTGAGACAAACTTCATGTTAGTACTTATACTACTACAAGGTTCAATTACTTCCAGCTACATTAATAAACTCTTTCTCTCCCCTTTTTTATATTTCATGTCGAAGCCACTTTTAAAGATCTGACAGTCTCTCAGGGAAACACATATCTTGTTGATGATGGACTGAAAAATGTATATTACATATTAGCAACACTACGAGCTCATAAGCTTTATGCTGAGAAGGAAAGCTACCACAGCATTCACCTCATGGCCATTTAAAGTGATTACCTGTAGGCTGAAAATTATTGTGTCATTATTCTCTTCAACTGGAATGAACTGTTCTTAAAATCATAGGTAATCTGGTTTTGAGCATCTGCAAATAACAAGAAGCTGACAAAGTGAAATCCCCTCCCCTCTTCCCCAGACTCACCTTTGTTAAACCTTTGGGTCTCTGCTACTTTTCTGATTATGTGGCTTATTTAAAAATGCCCTACTGTGTTATCTGTTTTTTTCCAGACATCAGTAGGTGTGCTTGGTGTTTAAATAGGTCTGAATAATGGAGAAATCAGTCTGATATGAAAGTAGAAGGAGCTTACATTTATGGTGGTAGCAATAATGATGGTACAACATCACACAATGACTCCTGGAAGCAGACAAATGTCAAAACAGCATGAAAAACCCCTCTTGCACACTGTTAAGACTGCCCAGAGTTCTCTCAGAATAACATACACAATCATTTTGATGAAATCAAAGCTAACATCCATGTCAGACCATCACAAAGACAGCTAGTTTCAAACAGAAACTAATTGTACTGTCTTGTTTAAAAATAAAGTAATCATCCCTTGCTTTTGCAGATTTTCTCTCTGGCATTTTGCTGTTCTCGCCTGAAAAACACAGTGTGTAAAATGGTGGCATGAAAGGGTTAGCAAGCTGAGACACAGTAGTGGACATTGTTGGGGATATAACAGCACTTTTAGTTGTCCAGGAGAAGGGTGTGGGAGAAGGGATGATCTTTGGAGAGCTAGCACACCTCAGTGGAAACTGCATGTACTGCAATGAACAGCGTTTTTTAACAAAATAAATCTGTGTTACCTTAAAACACAGTCGTGCACATTACCTAGCTACTAAGGTTTTGATCTATTTGTTCTGCTTTGGTTTTGCTGCTGTTGTTTTTAAACTCTCATGGTTTCCATAATGCTCCATTCTCGTGATAATTAGAATTTGTCAAGAGATTTTTTTTTTAGCTCACTGGGAAGATTCTCAATTAGGAGGATATCATAGGCAATATTGAACACTGTGCTTTCTGCACAGCCTGCACTTTACTCAGTCACCTTTCAAAAGCAACCACTGACCCTGGAATGCTGATAGTAGTTACGGATTTAATTTTTCAGAGCTGTCCAGTCCCTAACTCCAGATGAATTCAGAGGGAGCTGTGGATGGATATCCCTTCCGTGACTCAGGCCTTGAGTTTACTGGAAATAAAAGTGAGCCCTCACAGTCTGCTTATGCTGCTGCTACAGATCCTGTGCCTTGCAAGGCTGCAACCTCCATATTCTTCACTGCTTTGCTTCAAGCAAATATTTTTTAATGAAATGGAATGGAGATGCACATACCAAATAACCACATGAATTAGCAGAAAATCCCATTCGTGACCAAAAACACGGTTGCTAGAAAAGCTCATGGAGTAGAGTATTGTGTTTGTGATTGTTACATTGCACATCTGCACTATAGTGAGGATAGATGCTATAAAAATAAAATTATTACAATACAATGAAGATGACAATAATAATGGACCTCAGTGTAAATAGAGAGTAATTTCTTCCTTCCAGTATTCACAATAAGTAGGATAAGGAACCAATATGTGAACTGGTTTTTTTTCTTATAGGTTCATGCATATAATAATTATATGGGTAGGAGCTTTGCTGGTAAATATTTTATTTTATTTATCTTTTATTTTTTCATCTGACCACATTACTCTGCTGTGTGTCTGGTTTTCAGTTCAACTTCAGCCTTGATTAAGAATTGTATGCTATTACCTTCCCACAGTAAGGTGTTCTATGAAGTCCTGAATGACTGGGTTTAGTTCACTTGCCGTTGAAATCCCACAGAAGCCTCCTGAAGCCTTTCCTTTCTCAATAATCTTGAAAATTTTACTTATCCCAGTGTAAACAGGAAATTTTTTTGACTAGTATATGGCTTCTTTAATTGTCTCGCCTTCCAAGTTTTAGTTGGCCAGTTAAGGTACAGGAATCGATTGTGGGGCCATTTGAAGGACTCTTGTACTGCTGCTCCTGGACCTTTGCAGGGAAACGTGAGGCTGTGTGGCAGTGGTGTTGGAGCACACATCTCAAGGAGGTTCAGAAAAACATTGTTTCCTAATGTACCTATGTACTTTTGAAAGTTCAAACTGTTTTAGTCAACAGGATACAATCACTGGTGTGGGTGTTTTTTTAATTTGTTGTAAAGAAACTGATTCATTACATAAACTCTTTCCTTGACACATACACAAACACACCCCTCAATGAAACCAGGAATGCAGGAAATCCAGGAAGACAATGAGACTCATAACAATGCAGAAAGATATGAAAATACTGCTAATCTGTAGCACAATACACAGGAACATCAGGTTGAAACTAAAGTTTCAAAATTTGAAAAACAGAACCAGATTCTTTCTCCTTTCTTTTCAATAGTAAAAATCTATTATATTCTTACTTACAATTTAATCACCTTTAGGCCATTTTCAGCTTTGAAATCATTAATACATTGAAGCAGATGTCGTACACTTGATCCCAAAAATGGCCACAATAAGGCCAAGGTCTCTAAGTTTCGTGTGCTTCCTAAATCAGGCTTCAAAATGCAGACACTCTTGTCAGATACCACTTCTTTCTTATTTTTTGAGACAGACATAAATGTTCTTTTAGAAAATACTGAAGAATGTGAAAGGTGTGAGTTTGTTACACATGGCATGTGTATTTCATTATTGATTCCCAAAACTTGGAACAAAACATGGTCAGTTTCTTCCTTACACCCAATTGTTCTCTCTGTCACAATGACTACTTGACTGTTTCTTGTAGTAATAATTATTGACAAAGGGACAAAGCATGGAGCAGTCAGATTTTGCCCCACTGTTAGTTCCCATAATATGGAGCTCTGATGTCTTTGAAATAGTAAAAGATATCCATAATAGATGTGATTTCTAAGATCTTCTGTAGGAGTTCTTTTCAAAAGCTGCATTGTTTCCATGGATGCTGGCGTATAATCTAATTATTCCTGATGGGTTGCCTATTGTACCACAAGATAGGACAGGAAAGGAAAACAGCAAGGTAGATCATTTGAGCAAAAAATCTTTTATTTGTTTAGTACAATGTTTCACAAAAGCTCTATCTGGGAAGGAAAAGAAATCTCTTGTGAACCTCCTTTCTTTCAGAATTCAAGTTGCTATAATCATATAAAGCAGCTCTGTGTACTGTATGTTTTATCCTTTCCTTTCATTGGGTTATAGAAGACATTTCAGCCCCATGTTGGGATGGGGTTTTTTCCCACTGAAAAATTAAATCATTTATATTGTAGGATCTACTGTAGACAAGTAGGGTAAGGCAACCCCGAGCAGTCAGAGAATACAAGCCAGGCCCAACACCTGCAGCTTGTCAAAGGAATTATTCCACTCAACTCGGCTGGAATCTTTTCGTGGTAAGACACACAGTGGTGCTAAGGAGTTGATATTTACATCCACCTCATTAAAGTGAATCAGTTTCTTATTATCACTGAGTCACAAGTTCCTAGGCCACATGATGAATCTCACTTGGTCTGTGGCGTGTACAACTGAACTGCTTTTGACCTTGGGCATTGTGCTAACGAGTCCCATTGCATGTGCTGTTTCTCAGGACACCTTTGCACCTGCATAACTAGGCTCCAGACAGCTTTTCCCAGGGAAAGGCCTGAAAATGTGCTTTATCATGTCAAATAACAATATCCTGAGCACATGAACGTGATCTTGTCTTGCTGTGCATGAGTAAATAAATGAATGCTTCCCTTATAAGCACCGTCATCCAAGCTACCACGCTGTAACAATATGTCTGTGTGGGAAACTAATAAGTGCTGGAATGGGAAAGGATGGAAGCTCAGAACTGTTTCTCCCCTTCACCCATTCCTGTCTTAGAGCTATTACCTTGGTACTACTATTATGCAAAACTAGATTATGTGTTTTGGAGTTTTGCCATCCTTTTATATATATATGTGTGAAACTATTTACATTTAAATTTATTTAAATGTTGTCTTCATTTGTATAGTCTACAAATAAGAAAAATCTTTACGGATTTTCTTCTATGTGGCCTTTCAAGAGCATTTATATTTCCAAAAATTACCTGTTTTGTTCCTGTATTATCATTATTCTTATAAGACACAAAGGTTCTGCCAAAACCCTATTCAGGGCTAATTTTTTTCCTTATGTGACACCTATCTTTAATATTTGGTAATAGTCTGCATTGATTAATGGTATTCAGCTAGCAAATTTGTGCTTTTATGTAGAGACAGCTCAGCTTTGTTTCCTCCAGTGTTTACCAACAGAGAAATCAGAGCTCTAGTTTCAAAATCTGTTCAGGATCCAGAACGAGAAGCAACAAATTTTCAGACTATGGTTCTGTTTAGGGAAGGACTCTCTGAGCAACTTGGACCTGAACTTCTGGAGGAGGAAGGGAGGAAAATAAGGGGTGGAACCAAAGTTGCACATATTTTGGGAAAATTAATGGAAAATTTTGAAGTCTGTGTCAGTGGAGTTGAAGGGAAGGCCAACATTCTTGTTCTACATAGCCCTGAGAGAAGCTGATATTCTATATCTTTTTCCCTCCTTCCTGTTTTTCTACTGTTTATTCATCTGCAATACAACCGTATTATAGTACTTACACATGTCTATTTCAAGTCTAGTTCCTCACAAACAGACAATATTCTTCAGTCTACAATATTCTTACCTTCAATTACAGATAATTTTTTTTCTTTAAATTAAGTGTTTGGATATTTCTCTTTGGCTAGGGCTTCAGTAATTGAGGGGATGGAAAAGTACTTATGCAATGAAAAATGTGATGTGCATTCAGCCCCTGACAGAAGTATAATCTGCAGGGCTGGGTCCCAGAGCACATCTCCTTTGAAGGTTCTCTCTCCCTTGTAGAAAGAAACCACATTCTTTCCTCTGGTTCAACCAGTTTCCTCTCATGTGAAGCCACATAAGAAGGATGTGACAATATCTCTCCAGGTAATTGCTGTTATCATGGAGGGATTCAATTCAGACTGTGCAGAACCAGGACAATAGAACACCATACCCAAGGTGAATTTGTTTCCAAGCAGAGGGGATAACTTCTACACCTAAATCTTTTCAGCAGAATAGAAGAGAATGACTAGGTTGGAAGAGACCCCCATTGAGTCCAACACATGCCCTAACACCACCAAGTGCCACATCCAGTCTTTTTTAAAACACATCCAGGGATGGTGACTCCACCATTTCCCTGGGCAGACCATTCCAGTACTTTATTATTCTTTCAATGAAAAACCTTTTCCTAAAATTCAACCTATATTTCCCTTGGTGCAGCTTAAGACTGTGTCTTCTCCTTCTGTTAGTTGATGCCTGGAGAAAGAGACCAACCCCACCTGACTACAAACACCTTTCAGGGAGTTGTAGAGTGACAAGGTCACCTCTGAGTCTCCTTTCCTCCAGGCTAAACAACCTCAGCTCCCTCAGCTGTTCCTCACAGGGTTTGTGTTCCCAGCCCCTCACCAGCCTCGTTGCCTCCTCTGGACTCACTCCAGCATCTCAACATCCTTCCTAAACTGAGGGGCCCAGAACTGGACACAGAACTCAAGGTGTGGCCTCACCAGTGCTGAGTACAGGGGAAGAATGACCTCCCTGCTCCTGCTGGCCACACTATTCCTGATCCAGGCCAGGATGGCATTGGCCCTCTTGGCCAGCAGGGTGCAAGGCTGGTTCATGTTCAGCCAGCTGTTGACCAGAATGCCCAGGTCCCTTTCTGCCTGGGCACTGTCCAGCCACACTGTCCCCAGCCTGTAACACTGCAGAGGGCTTTTGTGGCCAAAATGCAGGACTCAGCATTTGGACCTATTGAACTTCACCCCATTGGACTCTGCAATCTTTTCCAACCTGTGGATCTCTTATGTAGGTATTTAACCAATGGAGGCTGAAAGTAGCAAACATCTGGAACAAAATCACTGTAGATCTGAATCTATTACAATGAAAAACTCCAGTTCTAAATCTATTGTATCTAAACTTTATCTATGTTGGAGCACTAGTTTAGGGTAGTAAAGCTGAGGAGATTACAAAGTAGTAGTAGTATGAAAAATATTGCAATATTAAGTACTGTTTTCCAAATATTGGGCACTTACAAGGAGGGACAAAATTATGGCTTGATATCAAAGTCCAGAGAAGCTGAAACCTGAAAAACTTCATTTTAAGAAGCAGACATGCTGTCAAGGGATGATTTGCTTCTAATAATCCAAAGTAGTACAAGATACAGAAAAAGAAATATGTTCTCAGATGATGCCATTGGATGACTTGTTGTAGTCAGAAAATATGGAATACTTTCATGGCATGTATACATATTTTGGGATGATTTCAGGTTTTCCAAAGGGACGGTCTTCCTATAGCAGTATTTTCTTTAGCTTTTATTTTTTTTTTTCCCCAGACAAGCACACTCATACATGGCTGCATTGAAGAAGCACAGCATGATTCAGGAAAGATGCTTGGAAATGCTTTGGGAAGGTTGTTTAAAATTTTGGAATAGATTTCCCACAACATGAGCTGTAAACAGAGAATAACCCTTCTAGTGTGTGGTATAAACATTATGAAAAGGCAGAAATGCAGAATCCTGTAGAAGATACTTGTGGCTACTTGGGCTCAGAGCAATTATGACATTGTAAAAATTTTTATTACAAACGTAAATATATTACAATTTAATGATTTTTGGTTTTTCCTTTCTGTGTAAACAGAAATATTTTCATTTTATACATATTTTCTTATTCACAATACCCTTGACTTCCAATTACTACTAAATCTGAAAAGACAAAGATATGGTCACAAACTCCCTACAGATCTCCCTACAGTCTCTCCTGATAATTGTTATGGAAAATGGGATGCCTTGGATAAAGGTGCTTTTGATCACACACTGTGAATGTGGCCTCTGACAATAAACGATATTTTAATTACCTGGAATCATGGAGTTATTTAGGTTGGAAGGAACCTCTGTAGGACTTGAGGTCACTCGGGGTGTTCAAAGCAGGGTCAAAGTCAAGCCAGGCTGCTCTGAGGTTTCTTTGTCCAGCTGGGTTTTTTATACCTCCATAGCTGGTCCTTCCAGAGCCTCCCTGAGCACTTGTACCAGCGTCTGGCCCATTGTCATTGTGAATATTTTTTGTTCATTATACCTAACCTCAGTTTCCCACATTCCAGCTAGTCTGAACTGTCCTTTCTCTGGGGACCTTTGACAATATTCTAGTCTAATCTTTACCAATTAGGTATCTACAGAGAGCAGTTAGATCTTCTACTTAGCCTTCTCTGAGTCAAAAAAATACAGTTCTGTCAGCCCTCCCTCATACTTCATGCACAACTAAATATTTTTATGGAAATAGAGGATGAAAGCAGTGACAGCTTGAAAATCACAGGAAGAGGAAAGATAGGGAGGGGGAGAAAGATTTAGAGGAAAAAAATAACAGGAAGACTGACTTGATGTTGGCAGAAGATAAGAAAAGGAACTGTCTTGGTTTGAAAGACAGGTGTCTTTTAAGGAAAGCAGGAGCCTCCCTTGAAATGGAAAATGTAGACCCCCTCCCCCAATTATTAAAATTTTGAAATTAAGGGGCTCTCAGGCAAAGATATAGGAATAGGAATAACAGTTCTGCACTAAGAAAATGAAAATATAAATGCAATAGTGCCAAAACACTGACAGAGTCAGAATACAGCCTGATGTCCTGTTGGTCCTCCTGGAGTGACAGATGTGGTTCTGTTGAAGCAGTGATCCTGTAGAAAGGTGAAGTTTTCCTCTAAAGATCCATTGGTGGTGTAGATGGGTCCAGTCTCTCTTCTGGGAATCCAGTGAAGAAAAGCTGCCTGTGGTGTTCTGAGTCTCAGATTATATCCAGGTAGGAATGCTTGGCTCCTCCCCTGGGTGGAGCATCTCACAGTGGGATGATGTAATTTTATCAGTCCTGCAGTGAGACTCAATGGCCCATTAACAGAAGAGATCCCCCTGGAGGGAGGATGGGTTGTAGAAGAGATAAAAAACACTGCCACACCTGGTTTTATCAGATGGTAATAGAATACTGACTTTTGGTCACATCTTGCATTGCAACCCAAGACAGGCACTGAGGGAATCCTGAAGCAGAAAAAAAAAAAAAAAAAAAAAAAAAAAAATATATATATATATATATATAAAGAAAAGAGGAAAAGGAGGACATGAAGCTAAAAATGCAATATGCAGAACAGGCCTTAGAAGTTGAAGAGTTACAGAGGTGAGAAATGGGTAGGAAATGGAGTGGCCATTCTCTACCATTGTAAGAGACAGTAAGGGACATGTCTTCTGAAAAGGATGGTTCTGTAAGTGGACTTATAGCTTCATTTTTACACAAAGCTCATTTCTATCTTAGAAAGAGGAGGATGAAGAAAGGCTTTCTGGGTAGAGATGTTTTACGAAGATGACACGACTGGTGCAAAAAATGAATGAGCACTGGAGTCTGCAAAGCAGAAAGCTCCTTCATAATTCCTGTTCCACTTGCAAAGTCTACAGAAGATTTTCTCTTTTTTTCTTTTCACTTGCAAAGTCTACAAAAAGCTTTCTTTGCCTCCCAAGTCTACAGAAGGATTTCTTTGCCTCTTTCATGTCTTTGTCCAACTCTAGAAAGAATCATGACTATAGGACAGCAGCCTTAAGTGACAAACCTGGCACCTTTGTTTCAGGGTAATAGCAAGTTCTAAAGAACATCATCTTCCCATCGCCCTAGGCTGAGGTTTATTAAATTTCTAGGTATAAAAGGGCTGCAAATGTACTGGAACAAGGTTAGAATTCAAAGTGCTCTTGACATAATGGTAGAGTCAGAAAATAGCAGGCTCCTAACTTTTCTAACCTTAAGACTATTCTTCTATTCTCTACCCCTTCACAAATTTTATGATGGTTTATCCCTATTCATTAATGAAATTGCTCTGGATGGATACTAAAGTGAAAATAGCCCTACAGGTTCTGAATTTTACAGCTTCTATTTTTCATTCTTTATCCAGGTGAATATTCATGTTTCTTATAAGAAATAATAGAATGTAAAGCTGAAGAATATAAAAGTTAAACTACAAAAGATATTCTTGCAATCAGGTAATATAATATAGATTCTTTTGTAACTTTTTAGAGGAAACAGTATTCACATACATTTGAAAGGAATTGAAATATATCTATTCTCAGTATTTGACCTTGAAGAGTAGATTCCAGCCCATTAATAGCTCTTAAGTTATATTGTAAAGTCAGA
Organism: Pseudopodoces humilis; assembly: GCF_049639895.1. Taxonomy (NCBI): domain Eukaryota; kingdom Metazoa; phylum Chordata; class Aves; order Passeriformes; family Paridae; genus Pseudopodoces; species Pseudopodoces humilis. Next base: position 103,062,372 of record NC_142201.1, on the reverse strand, counting down.
AAGTACTTTGGACTTGATTAGCATAAGAGATTTGATGATCAAGATGCCTTAGCAAGAACAAACAGAGCTTTGAAGATTTGAAGCAAGTAGATTGGATCAGTCTGGAACAGAGATGATTGAATCAAGAAGAGATGTTGGAAAAATGTGTAAGTTTGTATGTTTGTATGATGTTTAACCCAAACATTGTAGTAAAAAATTACTAGCCTTCCTAGAATGGTGTATCAGCTCATGTAGCCCACAGTAAAATCAGATTCTGATCATAACTCAGTTGTCCCCGTCTCTCTCCATTGCCAATAAAGTTATGTTGCTCCATGTTGCTACTTTTATTCCTCAGCTGTACGTGTAGGAATATCAAATACACTCTACCATTAGGTAAATGCCAAAGCTGGGTTATTTTTCAGCAGCAAATCTTTCTTCTGGGAGAACTCCCCACCTTTCCCTTTGGCTGCTCTAAGAATTATTTGGAACAATTTACTAAATGTATTATCTTGTGATTTTATTTTTAACTTTCATGATTAACTCTGAATGTTTTAATGAGTTGAAAGTGTTTATGGCCATGTGAAGAAATCAGTGTAGTTCTTCCAAAGATTCTCCTGTGATATGTAGATGTTTGTCCCCATTGGTGTGGAGGAACAACAGTGCCAACTATGTGTTTTTGGCCATGAAGTGGCCAAAATAATTCTTTGCTAAATTCTTGTTTCCATTAGTTTAGTGTGTTCACTACTGTTGTAAGCAGGAGAACAATAATTTGTTGAAGTGGAAAACTGAAAAGAAAATTGTGTCAGTCCCCAAGTAACTATTTGACCAAAATATTGTTACAGTAATCTCTGAAATTTTTGCCAGATGAGTGCTGAAAATGGAATTTCTGTGTTGGATACTGTGCCAGCCTTTGCCAAGTTTGACATAGTTTGTAAATTCTTGGTTTTTCTACAGTTACTTTGATAATGTGCATCAAAGTGCAACACAATGCTCTGGATTAAACCAAGAATATAAAAATAATTAACAAACAATATAGTGTGCTGTGCCAAACCACTGTCACATGTTTGATGATGCAAAATATTTCCTTTGCTCATTCCTGGTCTTCCATTAGAACAACAATCTTTTTAAGGAATGAAGCCTGGTAGCAATCCTTGCACAACCACAATTTTAGAAAGTGGAGTCCTGTTTTCAGCCACAAACACCTGCCTGTGGCAGAGGGTTATTTTCCACAGGAAGGAAAGCCTGGCAACCCAGTGTCTTGGGGGCAGCTGAGAGGTGGGTCCCTGGAGTCCAAGGCCAGCCAGAGCCACTGGTCCCTTGTACAGATGGCTGGGATAAATAAAAGCAGTCCATCAATGTGCAGCACTCAGTCCCCTGGATGGATGAGAAATACATGCTTCCTTTCTGTGTTGGATCTGATTGGATTTTTTCTCACTTGGATTCTTTTTGTATTCTGGATTTTGTAACAATATAGAGTATTTAACACAGTGTTGTCTGCTGGTGCCAGCGAGCAGACAAATTTCTACCCAGCCACTTGCTCCCTTCCAAGTGAGACATGGGAGAAGAACAAGAGCAAGAAAGCTGATGGGTTAAGATGAAGACAGGATGATCACCCACCCTTTTTGGCCATGGGACACACAGACTGCTCCTTGGTAAATTCCCAATTAAATGACAATTAGCTGACAATTAAGAGGGTTGCCCAGAGAAGTCATGGCTGCCCTGCATGATGGCTGCAGGGAAGATGAGTAGAGCAGCATGAACAGACACAGTGCGCATCCTTCCTGTGCTTTGACATCAAGGCACCCTCTTACTCATGCTCTCCTCTTTTCTGGGTAATTGTAAGGAAGACAAAGAACCAAGAAGCCCTTGATATCGAATTTCATATCCCATAATCAGGTGCAAGGTGCAAGCAGCCACCAGAGGCATCTCCTGAAGGCACTGGTTGCTGGGAACAGTGGAAAGGGAAAGAGGACCCAGGAATTGAGGTACGTAGCAGTGTTTTGCTGCTTTTTCTCTGCAGTTTCTCTCAGATAGGTACTTGGATTTTAGGATGAATTTCAATGGATTGTAGGTGGGAAAACAAAATACAGGTTTAAAGAAGGTAAGAGCAGGTTGAAGAAAATTTTCATGAATTAAACATTTAAGTTGGCAGAACTTAATTAAATGTAATCAAGTACTTTAGAAACTAGCTCTAACATTTCTGAATCATCTTCAGGGATTTCCTAGTGGACTGGGGAAACATAACCATGGTTTATGAATTGAAATGTGGGAAATGGATGAACCTGGAGAATTATTGAACATGCATTCTTGGTAGGACAAATGAGGGGAGAAATGCTGCTAGCTCTCAGATTGAAAGGATCTGTCAGAGCATGGCCTCTGTTCAATCATGCATTAAATTGCAGATGACAAGAGGGAAAAATGCACAAAATCAGCAAGGGGGAACTGAAATTTTAGAGAAAATTATCAGAATCCAAAACTTAACTCAGGGTGATACTCAGAAGGACTAGGATGGAGTCACCACATGTGCAAATGGAAAATAAACAAGAAGCAGAAGAGCACAAAAGTTTGGAAAACATAGCTTCAGTGCAAGCTGGACACATGATTCATTCCCCAAACACCTTATCCTAAGATATCTCTGTCAGTAGACCCTACATCAATTAAAAAGGTGGTGATGATCATCATCTGTTTGTTACGACTACATACGGAGCACTGTCCTCAGTATGGCACGTTAGACCCAATGTGGGCAAACCAGGGAAGATAACCACAGCACACACCAATGAATTACTTTATCATCACACCCCATGGGAGGGGATACAAAACTGTACTATGTATTCCCAGAAAAAGAACACGGGCAGTGCCTGTGAAAACAACAATGTGCAGGTGTGAGTACAGTGTGTGACCATAATTTTCAGTTCCACAAAATTTTGATGGAAACAATGGCAAGTCATTCCATGGGAGAGGAAAGAGTTATCGTGCCTCCAATTATCAAGACTCTGTGTGGAACAAAAAAAATCCAAATTATCAAAACAGCTATGGAGATAAAAGTTCCAGAAACTTCCTTTTTTTTCTTTTTTTTTTTTTTTTCTTTTTAATTAAAAAAAAAAATCCAGAGTGCAAGAGATGCTCAGTGGCATTACAGGGGCAACTGAAGGTAGGAGAGCAATTCATATGGCCATGCTGCACAAAATCCTTGTAAACTATGTGCCACTGTAAGATATTCACTCCAGCTCATGGAGCTTGTTTGAAGAACCTACCTGTGTCAGATGAGATGCAGGATTCCTGCTACCTCAGCTTGCAACTACTGTGTCCATGGCTTCCTGTCTTTCAGCTTCCAGAATTGCACAACCTAGAACTCAGATCACAGCTTCAGAAATAATAATTCACAGCTTCTCCTTCAATTGGTTTATTCAACAGTGTATATTTAAAAGGTTGCTGATTAGACAGCCCAACAGTTGAAATTACTGCAACAGAATAGGAGTAATTCCAGAGAGCAAAAATATTGCTACTTGTCTTCCTTGAAATAAAAGGAATGTTAATTTATTGACAACTAATACACAGTTAAACTCTGGGACATTCTCTACAAAAATTGCATAAAAATTACCAAAAAATCCAGCACAGGAAAAAAAAATCAACCAGAGGCAATTTTTGCTCTTATACTTTTAGTTTCTCTAATTACTACATTAGTATTCTGTAGGGTTTTTTTAACACAGTGCTTGAATTGTCATTTTATTTAGATAAATTATCAAATCTCGCTAGAACACCAAAAAATAATGCCATTCAAACAACTCAGCATTGCTCTGCTCCAGAATCAAGACCTGCCCACAGCCAGCCCGAGCCTCACTCCCAAACCAGCCAACTGGATCACCTTGCCCAGCTGGCCAGACAAAGCATCTCGTCTTAGCCAGACTGTTTCTCCAGCCACTCAGCCCCAGCCAGAGACTAAACCCAACCAGCCAGCCAGAGCCACGTTTCCCAGCTGCTCTGGGAGATGCTCTTGCCATCCAGAGTCACTCAGCCCTGTCTGGCTCACCACAGTCTCTCTTCCCTGGACAGCTAAAGCCCTTTTCCCCAGCCAGCCACAGCCTGTTTCTTCAGCTGGTCAGCCAGAGCCACTCAGCCCCAGCCCACCAGCAGAAGATCCACCCCACCTGGCCAGTCAGTCACCCTGGCCCCAGCCAGCCAGATTATCCTGCCTGGCCAGCCAGGCACAGAACTCACCCTGGCCAGCCAGCCTGTCCTGCCAGCCAGAGCTCCTTTCTCCACCCAGGCAGACAGACAGAGCAGTGCTTTTTACAGCGCAGGATTAGTATGGGAAACCAATCACAAGCCTTACTAAACTCTATACAGACAACATTGTCTTACCTTCTGCAATGATTCATCTATTTTAGCACTGAGGCCAATCAGATTGGTCAAGCATCATTTAATCCTAATGAATCCATATTGACTATTCTTACTCATCTTGTTTTCACTCATTTTGCCCAGAGAGAGCACCAAAGAAGACCCATTTCATCATTTTCACATCAACTGAAGTGAAGCTGACATGTTTGTAGGTCCCCAAATTCTCCTTATTCCATTTCTTTCTGTAGCTGTAGCATGTATCATTCTCCTGGAATGTGTTCTTCACCCACCTCTGGTATGGGAGAAGTTTTCTCTCCTGAGCACCCAGGTCTGCACTTCATTGCTGCCTCAGATCTCCATCTCCCTCTATGTCGTGGTCTGTGTAGCCATGGTTTCCATCAAGATCCCTCGCCAGAACCTTGAGAAATGTTATCAGTCCATCACAAACCTCTGGTATTTGTGCTGCACAGGTCCCTTAGCTCAGCAAGTGACATTGTTACAACTCAGCTGCACTTTGTGCTGTTACTTGCTCTGAAACTGCTGAGACAGTGTTTCTCAAAGCTGCAACATTTCCCCTCCAGTTTTCTTGCATCATTATTTTCATCCGGTTTTTCTCAGGGATTTGTGCCCATAAACCTCAACTGTGCTGTTATGGAAACTTTTCACAGGAATGAACAATTGGTTTTGGAGTGAGGAGACAACAAAGACAAAGCCTCCCCTTCATTATCTTGTTTCATACATCTCAGTTTATGCTGGTAAAATACAACCACACTGTACAATAGAATAGATAAGCTATTTAATTATTTTATTTTTTTTTAATTTGTCCTGTTTGTTTAGCACTATTGAACTTCTTATTTTATCACTATTTAATTCATTGTTTAAATCATTATAGATAATTACTTTTTAAATTTTAATTTTTATTATGAGTATTATAATTTTATCATTGGATTGTCTTTTTCCAATAACATGCACAGTTGGAGATCAATTGATGTATGGTATTTGCACCTGATCACCACGTTCCAGTCAGCAGTAAAAGCATAATGAACAGTCAAAAGGGAGATTAAATGAATACTTATGAATACAGCATAGCTGTGTCATCCTGCCAGACCCCCCATGGAGGGAGTCTGCAGCTCACTGAGCACTAAGCATCCCAGTGTTTCAGGAATTCTACACAGTCACAGAATCATAAAATCATTAAAGTTGGAAATACCTCCGAGATCATCGAGTCCAACCTTTGGCTGTGCACCACTGTATCAAATAAACCACAGTACTAAGTGCCACATTGAGTCAGTTCTTGAAAAATTCCAGGAATGGTGACTCCAACCAGGGCTCCCCAATTCCCAATTCTAATGCTTAACAAAAGCAGACCAGAGCTTTGAGGTCACTTCACATGCCATGATTCCCCAGAGGCTTTCTCAGGCATGCCATGGCTCCTATTACACCCAGCTCCTCTACCATGGCCACACTGATCCTGGGACACTGCAGGAGGCCCCTAAACAGGTAGGGAAGTATATTTACAAAAAATAAAGCACACACACAAAAGATTCTGCCCAGAAGAGTAAAATGGCCCCAGCAGGGTGCAGCTCCAGTCACAGTGCTGGTGTTTGGGTATGAGAGGAGGGGCAGGAGGAACATCAATTATCCCTCTCCTGCAGAGTTTTCTTGCTCTTCATTTTCTGTTACGGTCAAATAACTTTTGGTGATTAAAAACTGCATGCAAGGGCTGTTTTCCCCAGCAAATGAAGGCACTGTTAAATGCCTACTTGATGGACAATGCTGTAGCTGGTGAAGATAGTCCACGGCCGGGCTCAGCCCACAGAAGCATAGCCATGGTTGTGTGGTGCTCCTAAACAGGCCAGCCACGTCCTCCTCACAGCAGGACCAGCCTGCAAGAGTGCCATGCCATATTCACAGCTGCATCCTCGCAGGAGCTGATTTGGCTTGGTCAGCTCAGAGTGCCTCGTCTTCCTCTACCCAAACATCCCTTCTGACAAAAGTTCCCACCTCCAATACAACCCAACCCATGGGATTTTCTTGCTTTATGTCTGACTGGGCCTTTCCTTACTCCCTGCTTGGTTTCCTCTTGTGCCTGCTGACTGAGGACTTGGGCCTCTTACAGAAATAGAGATATGCTGGGAACAGGTACACACATCACCTTCTTGCCTTGCTTAATAAGCACATGTCACCTAATGCTTTATCTTCCTTTATGTTCTTAGTTAGGGATAGGTCTCTTGGATAGTATAGATTTGTGCTTCTAAAGGAAATAGCTCAGGTGGTGACAGTTCACAGCAGCTGGCAATTCAAACAAATTTTCTTATTGCCCTTCAGTAGAGAGATCCTGTTAACTGCAACTGCCTGTAATCCCTTGTTCACTGTTAAATTCACTCCTTAATATTCTGTATTTCACATCTGACATGGATAATTACTTCTTCTGTTTGTTTACTCATTTTTAATTCCCATGCAGATGAAACTCTGAATTAATTTGTGGGACCCCTGATTTCTGCACCACTCCTCTGCTCTTTGAACTATCATGTCTTATGCATTAATGTGTATAGATTGATAAACAGAATCTTTGTTGTCAAATAGAGATAAATCATGCTAGCAACTTACATCTTTTTGGCTTTTTTTCAAGGTAAAACACTATTCAGGGTATCTTGGTTTTCCATTATTCTTTAGATATTCTGATCTCCCCTTGGCAAATCCAGCTACTTTATCTTACTGTGCACAAGAAAAATAAATGTCATTTTTGCACCATCTTCACCCTGCAATAGGTTTGCAGCTGACCAGTTGATGACCATCAGACCCTGAAAAGTGCAGCCAGCAAAAGTACACTTCTGAGTTTTTGATGTGTTTCTCAGCTGGCTGAAGCAGCTCAGTGAGCTGCTGTGCCCTGCTTGGCGTGACCTCTTCTGTGTTGTGCTTCTCTGTTGCCAGACTCCAATTTCCAGCTGTCCTTGTCAGATGTCCTAGTCCTGTCTCCTTGCCACTCAGCACCAGCCACCTGTTTCTTACTCTGGTTCTAGCACCATCCTCAGGCTCTCCCTCCCAGCTCCTGTCCCTGCACAGCTCCTGCTCCCAGCCATCCAGCCTCAGATAGGCTGGTGGTGTCTTGCCCTTCAATTGTGCAATTTCTTTGGGCTCCTTTATCCCTGATCTCTATCTCTGTACAACTGCCCTTCTCTGATGTGTGATCATGACTTACCATTTCAGCATCTGGCTCCTCCCTCCCCAAACAGTTGTTACTGCTGGACTCAGCAGTCAGTGGGTCTGACAGACACAACACACCTTGTAGGTCTGCTCCCAAATCCCCTTTCAATTTTTAACATCTAAGTCTGTAGCTCTTCCTTATTTAGAATTGCTGTGCACTAACTTAGCAATTCAGAGATGTCATTATTTTATCAACCCTATCTATAACCTGGCTCACAAAGGCAAGCTCTGGTATACTGGTTTATTATATTTTTCTCAATCAATATATTGATTTATTTTTTTTTTAACAGAGGGCCATGGAAAGATCAAACAGAAAAACAAGACATGCTTTCCATTTAGGATTTGTGCTTACATGACAAGAGTATTATCATTATCCAAGAGCTTTCCCTCTTAGCAATTATTCTACATTACGTTCTTTCTTTCACAAAGGGCATTTGAGATGCTTAATACCTCTGTACCTAAGGAAGCAAAACTGCAAGACCTTAACAAAGGATAGGAGTGTGATATAGAACCAGGAGAAAGCAATTCAGGGTACAGTCCCTTTATCAGATGTTAGAATGGGGCTGCAGCCCCTACATTAAATCACAGACAGGACACACCACAATTCTTAAGGTATAGTGGTAAAGTTATGGCCACAGAACCTAACTGCAGCCATGTGAAATGCATAAGCCAGGTCTTGTCCACATGATAGCAATTACATTGAAACAGAATGAAGGAAAATACCTTAGATGAGGATGTTACAGGACCCAGAGCAGCTGGAGGTTGCAGGGAAACTGTTATCAGTTTTACCTGGAGAAATGTTATTTCATCAATGCTACCATCTTGAAAGGAGAGATGTAATAAGGAAAATGGAAATACATCTTGGAAAACACACCTGCTTTCCTCCTATCTCAAATAAGCATTTCTTGTTCTGGGTTTCTGAAATTTTCTTTTTGTTTGCTTTTGTGGGGTTTTTTAATATTTAATATTTATATTTTTAAATATTTTTATTAAATATTTAATATTTAATATTTTTAAATTTTTTTTTTAATATTAATCTATCACCAGTGATACTGAAGGGTCGAAAATTTTATACATTGTTTAAGCATTGAATTATAGCTACCTTGAAAACACTTTGTCCAGGCTTCAAAATGCGAACAGGGAAATCATTTGGAGATAAAACCTAACGTGCAGAACACAGAGCAGAGCTAGTTTATTCAAAGACAGATGGAAGTAAATCCTAAAAAAACCCAAGAGTTCAGAAAGTGTTCCATTTGAAGACTATATTTGCCCTGAAAAGCAGAGAGCATGCTGGATTAGACAGCAATAAAATGATTACTCTTTGACATTTTTTTTAGCAGACAGAAGGTGGCAATTTCTTAGATATTTTTGGTGTCAGTTTTCTGAGATTTTCCAAAAGCTTTCCCAATATGCTTTTGGTAAAATTTTCACTTAAGAACATAAGGAGTTACCATATTGGATCATATTTGTGATCCATCTGGTCTGGTAGTCTGTCTACAATAGCAAATAGTACCAGACATGTCAGAAGAAGGTGCAAAAACCACACGGTTGACAGAGGTCATTTCATGCCTTCCCTAATAGTCAGGACATAGTAAAAGGATTTTTAAACCTTTAAAATAATTTGTCTGCATTAAATAACTCTGGATATCTTTATTGTTGTTGAAAACAGTCAGTCTTTTCACATCCTTCTAAATGGCTTCCAAAACTGGCTTCCATTGTTGGTATGTTTAACAACCAAACAATACTGGAAAAACTACAGTCTTTCTTAATTTCACATTTGTGCCTCCTGTTTTCATTAACTGATAGTTAGTCAGTGTCTCACTGCATCATTAAAACAGATGGACTCTCTCTCACCCTTTCTACTCCAAGCATTGCTTTGTGTTCATTTCTCTCACTCATTCTCTTTTTTACCTTTCTGGAGCAGAACAGCCCAGTCCTTTCTGCCCCTTTTGGTGTGAGATTTTTCCCTGTGTCTGATAACTGTCCCCATGCTTTGAGGGAGCAGAGTGCAGCAGGAGATCCACTTGACACAAAGTGCAGCTCGAGGAAAAGACAGGACAGGAGCAGAGGGGTCACATAAGAGCACAAGGCTGTTTCACAGGAGATTGAGGAAGAGGAGGAGGACATGAACTCAATTCTGTCCTGCAGAAAGTAGAAAAAGGAAGCCAAGGTGAGATGGTGAACAGCCTCCCAGAGGTGCTACACGAGGCATCCTAACCTCTACTGCCCTGAAATCTGCCTTGCTTGGAAACACTGTGAAACCAGCCCAAATGTCAAGAATGCAGAACTTTTCCAGCAGTACTGACCATGGACTGAATGGAAAATATGGATATCATCTCAATAATGAGAGAGCCTAAAACCCAAAAGCTTGTGTTAGAGGCTGATAAGAATGAGCTAGTTCTGAATCTTCTTCTTGACTGTGATTACTGCTGTGTGTTTCTTGAGCTACTTTCTGACCTGAGGAATAAATTCTTGGATTCAGAACTCTTAAAAAAATCCTGACACTGAGAGTAAAAAAATAAACTCTCCAGATTTTACCAACTTCACTGTATTTCTGCCAGCTCAGATAAATTCTTCCAAGCTGCTGCCAGTACCACTGCTCAGTACCCATGCATTGAAAGTTACTTTAAATAATGTCCCAAGGCTGTGCACAGAAGAGATGCCATTGCAAAATAATTTCTGGAGGCAAATTTGAATCTGTCTCTCCATTTCTTCTTAAACTGAAGAATGAGACTAAATTTTTGAAAGAAGAATCAAAAGTTCCCTATGGGACTGATTGTTTCTTTGGCAGGCAGATGTAGGAAATGTTGCCACTTGTTTTTACAGAGTTTTCACAAGTGTAACCAAAGGATTTTGGTAACATGAACTGAGCAAATAAATTACAAAGCACAGAAGAGAAAGAATTCCACTCTGATGTGTAGTAAAAAAAAATAAATAAAAGTAAAATGACATAAGCAAACGAAGATCCACAAAATATTAATTAATTCATTCAGAGGAAAGACTGTAGAATGATTGATGGATACAGGATAGCAGAAACACTGAGAATATCTATAAAATATCATCTTTTGACTGTACAATTATGATTTGTCATTATTTTTAATCACTAGATTTTATACATATGAGTTAATTCCAATACAACATAGGGAAAATACAAAAGTCCTTCAATTAGTGCATATTAACAGTATAATTTCTATGTCTACATTCAGGCTTTTGCATTAAACTATGTTAAAAAATCCAGAGTTTAGCAGGACCCTGGAAGGTTATTAACACTGCAGATAAAATTCATCACAAGGTCTTATAGTATGGCTAGACAGTTGGGTTCTAAAAAGGGTCAAATCTCAGGATTTCAAAAGTTTTTGGAAAAGGCAAATTTGCTTCTAAACCAAAATTACAAGTTAAATAAAAATTTAGTTTGTTTTTATTCTGTTGCACAAAGGTTTCAATTTAATAACACTGGAAATCACCTTTATTGATCTCTTATTTTCCTTCTATTAACTTCTACACAACTGATTTTAGATGTGAGTTGGAACTTTTTTTGTAATTATGACATTAAATGTAATTAGTAATGTGTTTGTAGTTGATCATTTACCTGCAATTTAGTCAGCACTTTGGTGCAAAGCTCTTTAAAACAAAGGTGTGGAGAAAAAATACTGAAATGATGTTAAATATAATGTGATTGAGGACTACCAACACTAGATGTTTATGTCTATAGGTGTAAGAGAGTAAGAAAAGAAGAGTGGTAACTTCTGTGTGTGTGAAGGAAAAACATACCAAAACATTGCATACACAAAATGTGGACATGGGAGACTTCATTTGAAAAATTATCTACAAGATTTTGATACCAGAAAAGCTGTGTGATGTCCATTTGTGCAGTCACTGGGGATTTGTTTGTTTGTTTTAGTACTTGGCCTGCCTTGTTCAGGTCACAGGCTACCCAGAACGGGCCAAATTCAATACTCTTTGAGGTTTTGTGTTTTCTTACTAGGTTTACAAGATGAGATCTTCATTACACACTCTTTTCAAACCCTCTCCACAAAACAATATTCATTTTTTTTAATTTAATTAATTTATTAATTAATCTAGGATCTTGTTTCGGTGCACCAGCTCTTCCATCTGCGTTCACAAAAATTTTAATTCTGTTTTTACAAGACCTGTCTGAGCTGACAGACAGAGGGGGCTTATGTCCACTTTACAGATGGTCAGCTAAGTCACTGAGAGTTGAAAGTTTCCACCCATTTTTTATGCCCATAAGGCTTTATTTTGTGGAGTATTTAACATTACGTTAAACATTATACCTAGACTTATTGTTAGCATTATACTTAAAGTTCAGCTTTCACCAACTTCATTTTACTCCTATGTGCTCTTTGTTTCTGCAGGTTAGATTTCAAGATGTCAGAGAAGAAACAGAAAAACACTAGTGTGAAAAACTGAAAGTACTAGTCAAAAAATAGATTTCTTGTTTAAAATAATTTTCCACTCTCACTATGAACTTCCCCAAATGAAAACCTTTCCACACAAGTTCCTGGGTGCAAACTCATATAACAGGACATGCTGGACGACTTGAATAATACAGAGCTCCCTGTCCTTGCCATAACAGACATTAATTAATATCAGCATTCATGACAGGTTTCTGCAGTCAGGGGATGTTGCTGCACTGTTTGCAGATTTTGCTAGGTGGAAGGTACTGAATACAAAAGGTTAATTCTAGTAATTAGTTGATGATAGATTAGGACCATGAAAAGCTGCAGAGAACATCAATATGAACATTGAAGAATGTCCCCAGGGGCTTTTAATCTAATTCAGGAGTAAGAGTAATAGCTGAAGTAAAGGAAAGCCTGGCACCAAAAGTCAACAAAGTAGAGACAGCAGAGCCAAGGTGTGATGGGCTGCTTTGGTCCAGAGATTTACAGTGACTGAACCAAAGACAGCAACAGATAATGGACTAGTGGATTGTAAAATGTTAAACCAAAATATACTACAGGACAAATCTATGAGGAAATGCCACTAGATTTTGATGAAAAGCTCTTGCATAATTAAGTTATGTAGCAAGCTGTATAGATTGCCTCTGGAGCAGCATCCTGCCTGTCTTCCATCTGTGTTCTGTCCAATACCGATGGGGTCGAGTTGGATTTTGATTTCATCAATCTAATCTGTACTGTGTCTTAGTTTGGGCTTTCCTGCCATTGATCTTATTGCCTTTACATCACATGGAACATCTTTTTTCAAGTTGAAGCCCAGTGGTATAACAGTGAATGTGCCACTGCAGAGATTTGTATGACTGGTAGAACCTCAAATATGTCACCTCAGGAACAAAAATAGCTTCAGTTCAGCTATTATTGGGGGAGATGGTTCTATCTGAATGAAATCAAATTAATTTAAATATTTTAAGGTACCAATTAAAATAATCTAGTGTAAGAAGAGGGAAATTAAACATTTTTGTTTATCAAATTATTCCATTGGTTTTTATGTAAATGACATTTTTCAGAAATGGTTGTTTTTCTGCCTATATAAAAAACTGAGGTTTTTTAAAATATTGACTATGTTTTATAAGCTTCACATGTAAGGCTATGATGTTTAATAAATCTTGTGTTTTTTCTGTCCTTGTATGCTTCTGTTTTATTTTAATGATCTTTCCTCAGCCCTATTAATTCCTTCCTTTTTGTATGTTCTCTGTAATTGAGGCTCTTTGGGCACAGAAATTATGCAGGAATATAGATAAATTTGGGGGCAATATTTTGTGTTCCTTAAGTGTGCTGGATTACAATTTTCTCCCTTAGAAACTGATAAAAATGTCGAGCATTGGTGAGGGCAATGTGTGAACTGGCGGCAGCAACCAAGAGTTGTCTATATGCCAGTCAGTAATTCCTCATCTTCCTTTTTGTTTGTAGCCAGGTGGGATTCAGCCCAAGCTCTCAGGCAAGAACCAGAGGCCATGGTCTCAGAATGCACCAGGGAAGGTTGAAGTTGGATATCATGAGGAATTTCTTCACATAAAGTTGTTAGAGCAGACTGCCCAGGGAGATGGTGGAGTCCCCATCCCTGGAGGTGTTCAAGAAATGTCTGGGCCTGGCACTCGGTGCCGTGGTCTGTTTGACACGGGGTAGTCGGTCAAAGGTTGAATTCGGGGATCCCGGAGGTCTTTTCCAACCTAAATGATTCAGTGAAATGCCCTTTAAGGATGCCGAGGAGTGCGATGTCGCTGTGATGCTCCCCAAGGGATAAGTGGCCAGTGATCACACGGAGGTGAGGCGCTGGCAGCGCCGCCTCTGTCGCCCCGGCCCCGCCGCATTCCCGGGTGGTTCTTAGGCCCTGCAAGCAGCGCTGAACAGCTCACAGAGCCCTCCAGCACTGCAGATCAACCCTGGCACCCCGCGGCCGCTCCTCCGCTTGTTCCCTGCGGGTCGCCCCCCGGCTCCCGGCATCCGGCACACACCATCCCGGCGCTCCATCCCCTGGGACTCCATCCCCCCCACGCCATTCCCCGTTACCCCATCCCCATCCCGGCCATCCCCCGCTCGCTGCCCCGCACGGAGACTCCCATTGCGTCCCTCGGCCGCCGGGGAGCGCTGCGGGCTCGCCCGGGGGGCGCCGGGAGCGCCGGGCGGCGGCGCCCGGGGCTCCGCTGCTCCCCCTACCCCCTGCTGCCGCTGCTGCCGCTGCTGCCGCCGCTGCTGCCGCTGCTGCTGCCGCTGCTGCCGCTGCTGCTGCCGCTGCTGCCGCTGCCACTGCTGCCGCTGCTGCCGCTGCTGCCGCTGCTGCCGCTGCCGCCGCTGCCGCCGCTGCCGCCGCTGCCGCCGCTGCTGCCGCTGCTGCCGCTGCTGCCGCTGCTGAGGGCAGAACGGCTCTGCTGCTGTCACAGGCTGCTCCGACACGATCGCACACGTTCCGCGGGTACTGCCCTCCCTGCTGGCTGCACCAATGCGCTCTAATTGCGCTCGATCTAACTTGAATTTAGCTCTGAGGCTTTGGCGCTTTTGGTTCAAAGCTGGAAAGGCATTTGTTTTGGCTTTTCTTGAGGCCACTAAGTGCTCTAATCACACCTCTGCCTACAGGCTTGCTTCCGATTTTCCCAGAGACAGACTTTAGCCCAGCTGGTTCCTGGGGTAAAGAGCACGTACTGTAAGGACAGATACCGGTGATGAGATTGCAGCCACCCTGCCTTCAAGAGAGAGCAGACTGCCTGCCCACCTTGTAAAAACAGCAGCCGTTGCATCCTTGGGCAGTGTCTCAGAGTTCATATTTCATAAAGCTGGCTCAAATTAAAAGCGACTCTGTCTTCAGTGGATAATTTCAGCTTGGGATCTGCAGCATTCGAACTAGATCGTTGAGCCAGGCAAGTACAAACTCCTCACCTAGGCAAGATCACAAAAAATTATGTGTATGCAACTGACTTAGATAATCACAGCCAAATGTTTTGTGCCTTTGGTGTAATTCAGCCCTTGCAGCTTTTGGGTTGATTGTCTAAGCAAATTAGGATTAAGTGATAGGGCTGTGTGCTTATGTGTGTGTGTATATACATATATATATAAACACCTGTCTGTCTCTTCCACCCTCTGTCCAATTCTGACCAATTCAGGTAATTGGTCAGAGATGTCAAAGTTAATCACTTTAGGCATGTTTTGCAGAGATAGATAGTCTAACATAGAAAGAGGCTGCACTAGTGTACAGCTCAGGAAATGCTTGCAGCTGGCATCCCTGTCTTATTACATAGCAGAGAACCCACACCTTGCAAAGTTAATCCATAGAAAACCAAGCTGCATTGGTCCTGCTGCTCTCATCATTATTATATGGTTATTTTTCCTACATCTCTATGAGAGAGCTTAGTTCTGAGAACACAGAACTCAAATAGTTGAGGGAATAAACATATCAGAAGCAAGAGAGCCATGACTCTTCTGGTTACCTGCAGATCAGGAGGTGGTATCTGACTCCAGACACAACCTGAATTCAGCAAGGCAGGGGAGAGGTTAGCTCAGAAACACAGCAGGAAATAGCAAGAGAAAAATATATCATATCCTGCCACTTTTCAAAGGCTGCTATGTCTGAGCTTGGAAAAATGGTAGAGCTCAGAGAACCGGTCATTGAAAAAGTCCCTCACTGAGATGAGTCCTATGGTAAAAATGCTTAGTTCTCTCTGTGGCTGTAAAGGACAGATTAACTGCTAGATTAACTCTGATTATACATTTCTATGTGGAGGCATTATGTACAGCTGCAGCAACCTTTCTTCTTGCGTCCTAAGTGATAACAATTTGGAAGATTTAGAAAATTAAGACATAACATGTAAGATTAAAACATGTAAGATTAAAGATATTAATGATTAAATAATTTACTATTAAATAATATTGGTTGTAAAGAATATATTAAAATACAGGAGAAAAAAATAGAAGCTCTCAACACATCCAAATTGTTTTTCAAGATTAGCTGCATTTAGGTAAGACGGAGCTAGGCATGAAGATAACTTTCTCAAGAATTCTTAAATTAACTGGAATTTCTTTTCTAAACACAACCTTGGTCTTTCTGAGCCCATGGTTAAGTGTATGTCAGCAATGCTTATCCTTTGAGAATTCAGGATCTCATATCATGTGGACTCTCAAGAGAAAGGAATCAGCTCTACCCTGCTGCAGGGCAGAAGGAAAATCCCTTTCTCCAGGTTGGGGGATGATCTGTCATGTGTGGGTTATCCACGCTGGGAAGGAGCACACCAAGTTTCCTGAGGCCCTTTGGGCACTGTGGACTAATTCCTAGCAACATTTTTTGATTAAGATTCCCACTCTGTTATTAGCAGGGTTTGCAAAGTAGAACTTCCCAGTAGCCTCCTAATTTCAGGTTTTGCTGCAGTAGAATACCCACAGCTAGGGAGCAGCAGCTGCCAGCAGCAGTGACAGCTACAGAGCCTGCCTTACCCCAGCTGTGATTTGATGCACTCGTTATCATTGCTGTCTGCTGCTGCAGAACAGCCTTTGGTTTACAGTCAAATTCCACATAGAGACAAGGCTTGTGCAGCCTCGCTGTCATCACCACTCTTTCAAACCTTTTAAGCCCTAACAGAGAAATGTCAAAGACAAGAGTTACATCTTAAAAATCTTGTGTCCCACAGGTTTCCTGGAAACTGGTGAGCAGATACTGCTTTATTGCTCAGCGACGCAAAGCTGTTCCTCTTTCTGGTAGACATGCCAGGCTGCTGAGTGAGAAGCATGCCTAGACTTTGGATCAGACACAGTGTATAAGGTATCTTGCCCAGCTTTCATGTAAAACACTCAGAATAGGAATACTACAAGAGAAATACAGAAGGTAGGAAAGCTGAGATGAGTGTAGCAGGAGGCCTCAGGCAACACAGGAGGGAGCTACATGTTTTAGTTGACTTAGAAGAGCACAGGAAAAATGGAGTATAGACATGGTTAAAAGAGCATAGGAAAAATGGAGTATAGAGATTGTTAGCAGGAGGAACAAAAGGGAACCTTAGAACACTGCAGCATTGCCTTTATGGGATAAGAGGAAAACAATACAGAAAATACAGAAGATCCATAAAACATGGAGGGGGAGAAATGGAAGAGGGGAGGCTTTCTATGTCTTGCTACTCGCAGAACTATCTTGTGCAGAATCCCCATTTCAGAGGATCAGTGGGGCACTTACAAAAAATGTGGGAATACCTGATCAAGCACCAAAGAGGCAGTTAACTCCTGTAAAGAAAAGCAATTGAGTACATCTCAGGAGAATGGGAGTGTACATGGATGACAAGATGATAGGAATCGACAATGCTCACTTGTGTAAATGAAGTCTTAATAGATGTTTGGTTGCCATGGATTTTATGCAGGTGAAATACTTCCTTTTCCTTTTTTGCTCACATTTCCAGCTTTACTGTGACAGTCACTGCAGAAAGAAATGCTGTTCTTCTTGAGGACCATGAGAATGCAAGGACAGAGTACAATGATTCCAGTATCCCACAGAAGCCTTCTGGTAGGAACCCTTTTTTGGCTTCCATACCATCAGATGGCTCAGTTCCCCTTTTCTCTGACCACCAAATGCTGGCAAAGGGGAGCACAAGAGGAGAAGCAGTATCGCTTGGCTTGTTCTGTTGGTGATAAACCAGTAAATCCCACATAGTTCAGGAGTTCATGTAAGGGTAATAGGGCAAGCTGGTACCTGAGGGTTTCCCATTTCATGCTGATCACAGCCTTGGCAGCCTGTGGCTTCTCCTGGGTAAGTGGTAGCAGTGAAAGCACAAGCACCTTTTTTGTCCATCTTGAACACGAGTGCTGATAAAGGGGCTCACCTGAGCAAGGTTGTGGGGAAGGTAGAAGAGGGCTTTGAATAACAGTTTTATATGTTCATACAGTGCTCTGAGATCCTCAGGGATAAAGCACCGCACCCCTCAACCTGAATCCCCTTAGTGCAGAAAGACGTATTTCTTATGTGTAACTATTAAGAAATACAAATTTCTTATGAAATACAAATATGCTTTCTGCCTAATGAGTAAGGCATAAGATCATATAATTACAGAATAGGTTGAGCTGGAAGGAGCCCACAAGGATCATCAGTCCAGCTCGTCGCCCTGCACAGGACAGCCCAAAGAATCACGTCACACATGTGAGAGCATTGTCCAAACACTTGTTTGATGTGGCCATTATTTTTTTTTTTTTACTATTAACATAATGGAGCTTTTTTTACTATTAATGTAACTATTAAAGGCAAAGGAGCTGTTAATTAAAGGCAAATGTGTTTTGGGGTTAGGGCTTGTAATAGTTTATGATTAGGACATTTTTCCCAAGGCTGCTTTGGTGAAAACAAGCCAAAGGCCCTGTGGCAAGTGACTGTCTAAGGATACGTCAATCACTTCGGGAGAGAATTAGGAATCCCAGGCCTGATGAAATGGTTGATGCAACTCTAGGCAGGAGTGTGGCAATGTAGGTTGTAATTGGGAAAGGCACCGGTGGAGGTCACCCGCAGCACAGAGTGCCCATTGCTGCCCTTCCCTGCTCCGCTTGGAGACCTGCCTGGTTCTAACCCCCGCTTAACTTTTTCTCGTTTCTCTCCATCCTAACAGGGATGTGAGCATGAGCTGTTCGGCCTTCATACTCAGCCTTGTCACATCAGAAGTGCTGCTGGATCTGAGCAGGAACTACAGCTTCCAGGATCTGTGGGATGGAATGCAGGTTTCAGATGCCTCTGGAGTCAGGCAGCGCATGCATGTGGCTGTTTTAGGATAACTATGTGCCTCTCATCTCTCACCCTGTGAATGCAATGAAGATCAGCCTCTTTGCATGGTATTCTTTAGGCAAAGACTGTCTGTTTTAAGATCCCACCAAAAGCCAGACCAATTTTACAAAGGACATAAGCAGTGCCATGTTGTAGCACTGGAACCGAGCCAGAAACCTGTATCTTTAAATAGGAGGGGAAATCATGTGGTTAAAACCTAACTGTTGTTTTATCCAGTTTGCTAAATGCCTGTCAGTATTTGCATGTGCTTGTGCCTGCAGTATCAGAAGTGCCAGGAGATCTGGACTTTCAGTTTCACGTGGACTTTGAGTGAAAGGGAGAAAAGTTCCCTGCTTTTGTACACACTAGGAGTGCAAACTGTCCCTTGAAAGGCACACAGCAGGTTACTAAAATATGTAAAGGCAATTGGCAGCAGAGTCTGGCTGCCTGGCTGGGGACAGCTGTGTTGGAGACACACAAACTCTCACAAGCACATGGAGAGCCCAGAGGAGAAGGAAATGGAAGACAGCAGCTGGATGAAATGTGGCCAAGAAGAGAAAGGCTGGAAGATCCAGGCTGTTTAGCCCAGAGAGGAGACACGTGAGGAGAAACACTGCTGCAGAGGAGGAAATGAGTCTTTTCTTCTGCATGGACTCGGTCACAGGCTTGAACTGCATGTAAAAATTAAGAACTAGAAAAAGTTTTCCACGGAAAGCAAGGAGATATGTTGCAATGTACTGAAGGGCTACAAAAAAATCCAGTGCTCAACTTGGAAAAAACAGGTTAGACAAATGGTTGTGGCATAGTTGATCCTGCTTTGGCCAGCAAGAGGGCAACCCTCTCAAAATCCTTCCTGGCCATTTTTATCATCCATTAATAAGACAAAAATCCTCAGTTTCATACCTCAGGATCTACTGACACCAAAAATAGTTTAAATCAATGAAGCTTTATATTTCATTTTGTTTTCTTTCTTACTTAGATGGGGTGTCTTCTAAGGTTTAAACCTTATTAAGTATTCAGGCAATTTATCTCCTAGGCAAGTTAGTGGAATTCTTCATCCATCTGGGTGTTATTTGGAATTCCTCATTATGTGCATCTGATATGTGTGTTTACACATTTATTTTGGAAGATTGTCTGAAAAGTAAGAATAAACCCAAAATCTTCCTTTCTGTCCCCACAACTCACACACACATATATTCCTAAGACAAAGAGATTGGGACATAATATTATGAAATAAAGCCTGTGTCATTCCTTTTTTGTTTCTATAAGGGATGTCCACTACTGTAAATTATTTTCCTTGGCTACCTCTTGAACAGGGTTGGATGATGGGAAAGCTGTAGAGCACAGACCTATCGCATGCAATTGAGTTGAAATCCAGCACAGCTGCAACATGTGAGGTTTGGGGTCACAGTTGCTCATCTTTTCACAATTTTTCTTTTCCTGTTCTGTTCCTAAGGTTGGTTATGCAGGGATTAGGTAGAATAATCCTTATCTGTGTGCTTCAAAATTTTGTCTGTCACAGACACAAGATTTTGGCACTGCTGTAATGAAAAGAGACACTCTTCTCTCTATTCCTGCACTTACCAGCAGATCAGAAACAAGGCATCTTCCTCTAGGTGATCAAGATATAATTTTGCAATTTTCCATTACAAAATTCTTACACATATTTTACTACTCTAGAAATTCACACTACCACAAGATTCATAAAGTGTTCTTCATATCCTCTTTGCAGACAAGTCAGAACCCTTAAATGGAAAAAGAAACCACATTAATTTTGGAAAAAAAACCAGTGAGACTGGGTGTTTAGTTGAAATCTACCAGACCAGCTGACAGTCATCCCAGCACAGATATAGTAAACTGCCATGCACAGGTATGGGAAACAGATTAGGAGAACCCTAGATGGGAATGAGAGGCAGAATCACTTCCCTTGTGGGTAAAAGCCAGAGTTGTCTTTGACTCTTTTGAAACTGGTGATAAGAGAATTCCTTCATCCCTCTCTCTCTGATCAAGGAATGTATAATAAGTAAATTTTTAATGAATTGGATTAATTGTTCTGGCCTCCTTGCAAAGTTCTGTGAGTGCCATTACTGCAAAATCCTAGATAAAAAAATATGAAGAATAGCTACACTTTATTACAAAACAATGTCTGTTCACTTAGTATCATGTAAGGAAAAAGACAAACAAGTAGAAGGGCTTCTGATTTGTGTCTGGGCTCTTGATTAGAGGTTAATAAGCAACACTAGGCCTGATCTTAGCCCTGCATTCCTCCTTGGAATGCAGTGTCTGTTAACACTCAGGTCAAAACTGGGCTTATGTATACATTCTTCTGACATCAAAGGCATGCAGTGGTGCAGATGAGGCAGTGATTCCTTGATTTTCAGGGAGAGGTTAACCCAAACACACTTTACTGAGTGTGATTTGGTTTGCCAGCTGTTATCCTGCGCAATATTGGCATGCATTTTGTTTCAATAGCTGTATTTCCCTCCTTTTGTCCTTCTTCCCTGCCTCCCTCCCTTCCCTCCCATCCCATGGCCCACAGCCTCCGTGCTCCTTTTGGGGATGTTAATTCCTGTTCATTCCTCAGTGAAAAGGCCTACTAGGACATGTCCCCATAGAAGTACTAATGCATGAATTACTTGGATGAATTACGCTGAAATAACGTGAGACTTTCTCAGGTGTTTTCCCTAAGCACTTTTCCCAGGCAGTATTCCATCACCTGAATGATGCTGCTCTCAGACACAGCTCACTAACCTGCCCCAAGGCCTAGGCAAAAAATACCCCAATCAGCAGAACAAGGTGCCCCTTTGGGATTTGGAAGAGCACAAAACAACTTCAGTGCAGACAGTCTTCTAGAGCTGCTCAGAAGGAAGCCTCTTCCTACAGTTCATTGGGATCCCAGTGTAATCCACCTTAATGGAGTGAAATAGCCATGGGATATATCCCCAGAAATCTCAGCAAGTACTGACATGGTAATTCCTGTAGTGCTTTTGGGTGGCTGCCCTCACCAATTCCATAAACTAACTCAGCAAAGACTGCTCATACATAGAGAAAATCCTTCCTGAATGAATTCTTATGGCCATTAGATCATTCCTCAGGGCCCACCTTTCCTAATATACCTCTGTAAAATGAACTGCTGAGAAGAGGAGAAGAAGGTATACTTTATCTGTTTGTGATTACCTACCAAAAAAAGTCAGCGTATTCAACATGACACCGGTGGCTGTTGGTGACTCCTGTTTCCTATACCAAGAGTGTGCTGGTATAAAACACTCTGAATTCAAAAGAGTGTAAAAACATTCCACAAAGTTCTATTGCCATTGTTACAACAGCTCTTTGCAATTCAGCAAAGAGAAAGCCCATGGGCTAGAAAAGTGTCCCCTCACTTGATCCATAAACTTGGATGAAATGCATATTATTTAATTAACTCGATTTCATAAAGCTGCATTCTGGTTTTGCTTGTGCAGCTTGCATGGCTGAGAAACACACTGGCAGGCTCCCAAATTATAAGCAAATACAGAATATTCCAAGGTTGGGCTTGTGCCACCTCCAGAGCAGGGACAGCCAAATCTACAATAGAAATGTCTGCAAACTGCTGGAGGAGAAAAGCGGTGCAAAAGCAAAATCCTTTAAATAAAATCCCAGGCCCACAGGTCCCACTGCAGAGCTGTGGGTTGAGAGGTGGGAGAGAGGAAGAGTAGTCAGTTTTTTGGGCAAAGAAAAATCCAGGAATTTTCAATAACTCTGTTATGTTCTTACATACATAAAATAAAGTTTATTTTCTTCCAATATTGTTCTCAGGACAGCTATATTTGTCAATATATTTGTCAATTATTTATCAATTTGTTTTTATTAGTTTGCTTATAATTCAACTTGAAGTACACATCCAACATGGAAAAATTAGGAATGGTAAAATCAGATCTTTGATAACTTATATTTGATAAAGTTAGGAAAAACAATAATCAGGCGGTAATTGTGAATAACCTTAGCTAAACATAACCATGACTGCTTTTGTCTATAGCAGCATTCTTCTCTGCTAATTTTGTAGTGAACTGGTTTTCATTTACAAATTTTAAACACTGGAATAATTACCAAGGAAAAGCTTTTAGACTGACTGCACTTTCAAGTGAAAGTACAATGAGATCATATTTAATCTTTGCTCTGAAAATAGCTATTCTGGTATAAACATGTTTTATACTACTTGTGAATTCAGATTAGAAATATGTGCTGGTATAATTATGCTATAATTAAATGTGCTAAATATATATTGTAATCAATATACCGTAACTGGAACAATATCACTCTTTTAATGATATTGATATTTGCATTTTTCTAGCCCAAATGGAGGACCATACACACATTCCACTGTCAGATAAGTGACTTGTCTGATTGCAGCAAATGTAAGGTACTGTTTTGTGTTTAAAGCTACACCAAATCATATCACTTCAGCTTTATCACAGACTAAAAGCATTCATGTGGGCTGTTTTCACAGCTCACTTGGTCCATAGTAACTTGCTAAGCCATGATGATTCAGTTATGAATTTGAGCTTGAAGGTAAATGTTTCAGAGTGCTCTAATAATGGTGCTGCAGCTGTGAGAAT
The DNA here is from genome assembly GCF_049639895.1 of Pseudopodoces humilis. NCBI lineage: Eukaryota > Metazoa > Chordata > Aves > Passeriformes > Paridae > Pseudopodoces > Pseudopodoces humilis. The sequence continues at coordinate 103,039,060 of NC_142201.1, read as the reverse complement.
ACAGGATAGGTTTTGCAGTAACACAAACCCTAACAAAATAGCATCATCATCTAAACTAGGCCTGCAAGAGAATTAAACAGTGAGTTCTAAATACTGTTCAGATAAATGAGAACTGCAAAGAGAATCAGTGCTGGTTAGGACACAGCTGATGATCAGCCTGGAACACAGCACTCTTCCTTAGTGCTCACATGAATGTTCCTCTTTAACCCTGAGAAAGATGAAATTTGGTTGAGGAAAGTGCCTTCATTCAGAAATGCACTTCAGCATGTACTTGAATTTCACTAAAACCACTAGGATTCAAGTTTGAGGTAAAACTAAACATAGACCAACATGTTTTCCTGCATGGGGGACATTGATTTAAGGCTGCAAACCATGCAAGTTAACCTCTTTTGAAAGACAGCAAGGCAGTGCTGAAGAAGGAAATAAAATTAAAACCTCAAAACCAAGGAAGTATTTGGGTCATTATGTTTCAATTTGAAAATCGTGGACCTCAAAGTGGAGAATCACAGTGAGATAACACAGGAATGACAGAAACTCGCTAATGCCAACAAAGATGAATCACCTCTGGACCAGGAGGTGGGGAAGTAAGGAGTAGCATTGCCCGAAAGTAACCTAATACTTTGATTAGCATGGCAAAAATCACACCCCTGGGAGGGGACCATGTGATGTCAGACTGCTTTTGTATGATGGACTAGTCACTAATCAGAGCACATGCAGAAATACATTGGTTATATAATTGGAAGTTGGGTAATGAACAACTTATTGTGCAGCTACAAGCTCTCCAAAAAGGGATGCTAGCTTTAGGATCTATGGCCTAGCACCGCTTTCTGTGCAGAGCAGCATTAAAGGCTGGATAGTGGATCTCAGCTCCATGAGCTCTTTGGCTCCTGCACTCTGAGACCAGACCTTACCCTTCTTTCAGAGTCAGCAAAGTGGTATCAGAGATTTGCTGCATCCCAATGAAATTATATGAGTTGTATTAATTAATCCCAAGGTAATTTTTGATGATACAGTTTGTTTACTGCTTGTCATGCTTTTAACCCAAGAACTGGGTACATCTGATAAATTGTTTAATTTGGGACTGGAAGAGCTGATGAAAGTGGGGTCTTGCCAGTGCTCTGAGAAGCTTACTTTCCCCATTTCACATGTAAACTATCCTGGCTACTCTAGATGTGTAAATAAATAAACATGGGAAGAGAAGCATCAGCTCCAGGAGACTGCTCAGTATTCCTGTTAAAGCTGTAACATACTGGGATGTGTTCACATGTAGGGTGAACACTTACAGTCAATTACACTCAATTTATTAGATTAGGTATGCAGAGGAATGGAATAATAGCAGAGTCATATGGCAGAGGAGGTTTACCATCTGCTCTCTGCCTTTAGCAATGGACCAGTTCTTACTGTGGACAACAAAAAATAGGAGTAGTGAAAAAAATAAATGGAGTATATGCTTTTAAATTCCCAGATGAGAATTTGACTCCAAATTCTCAATTTATAATCACACCCTTTTGTAAGTGAACTGAATTGTTTCCCAGTATTTTACAGCTGAATAGGTTTGCTAGCAGGCTCTTATTAATTACATTTAATAGTCTTCTGTTGGAAGCCTGTGCAGAGTGTGCCAAAGGGTACAGGCTAAGAGAAAAGATCCAGATAATGCAATTGACAGCAGCAGAATTGTGCTGAGTTCATTTTGGCAACCATTCATGTGTATACCCTGAAATTTTTGTATTTTAAAAAAATGTATCTGTGCATAAATACTAACCACTAAAACAGAGCTGAGGAAAGACATATGTGACAAACGCTCTCAGGCATCATCATCAGGCATCTAAACCTGAAACCTGAGGACTAAAACTTCTATTCAGTAATTTTCTTCAGCTATTAGTCGCCACCCTGGGTGAGGTGAGAATACTCAAGAACCAAAATGCCATTTCTGTGCAACCACAGCACCTCATTCTTCAAAAAAGATACAATTTAGCCTGATGTCAAACCTACTACAAAGCCTCATCTGGTTTTAGAATCCAGAAGTATCACCACGTGCTTCCCCAATGGCCATCTGCAGTTTTGCTTTATACCCACATTGTGGCTTTTTTTTTTTTTTTTAACTTGTGTAAATGAAATTTGCCTTCTCAAATCTCAGGCCTTTCTGCCTCTGTGCTGCAACTGGCAAAGTTTGATTTATTTATGGAAACAATCAGTTCTGAGTAATTTTGTGAGAGCTTGTGAGATCTGTGATATAACAAAATAAATAAAGCATTGATACTGCTTCAGCTGGTTTGGGACACTGACTTTCTAGGATCACTTGTGTATTGGGTTGCAATGCAAGATATAACCAAAAGTCAGTATTCTATTACCATGTATTAAAACCAGGTAGGGCAGTGTTCTTTATCTCCTCCATGACCCATCCCTCATAACTTTGAGAGGATATCTTCTGTCAATGGGCCAGCTGTTAAAACCAGGTGTGGCAGTGTTCTTTATCTCTTCCACAACCCATCCTCCCTCCAGGGGTATCTCTTCTGTAAATGGGCCATTGAGTCTCACTGCAGGACTGATAAAATTACATCATCCCACTGTGAGATGCTCCACCCAGGGGAGGAGCCAAGCATTCCTACCTGGATATAATCTGAGACTCAGAACACCACAGGCAGCCTTCCTCCACTGGATTCCCAGAAGAGAGACCAGACCCATCTACACCTCCACTGGACTTTCAGAGGAAAACTTCACCTTTCTACAGGATCACTGCTTCAACAGAACCACATCTGTCACTCCAGGAGGACTGCAGCCACCATTTAATTGGACTGCTACCAACATCCTGACCAACAGGGTGTCAGGTTGTATTCTGACTCTCTCAGTGGGTTGTTTTTTGTATCACTGCATTTTTAATTTATTATTTTTTTTTATTTCCATACTAAAGATCTGTTATTCCTATTCCCATATCTTTGCCTTGATTTTAAGATTATAATATTTTGGAGAGGAGGGTTGTTTACATTTTTATTTATATCAAGGGAGGTTTCTGCCTTCCTTAGCAAACACCTGTCTTTTCAAAGCAAGACAACTGGATATCCCTCATTCCTGCTTTTCCTCCCTCTCTTCAATGGGGGTTGGTATAAGGCAGGGGAGAAGTTGTTTGCAGAACAGACCATGACCTGTCAGCAGCAAACAACTGCTGATGAACAATCAAAGGCCATTTCTGGGAATTTTTTCAAGAATTTTGGATTGGGACTGCTTTTGCCATCTCATTTACTACCATGACTACTCCAAGAGCTTATCAACTAGAGTCTCAAATTCAGACCTACCTATTAATAGTTCAAGTTTGTTAATTCCTATTTCTGACTTCCATTAAAACCCTCATGTTTAGAAGTACAGACTCTAAAATGTTAATATTAACAGCTGAACACCATCCTTACCCTTTAAAATTATATTATTGTATAACAAAACTGAAAAATGAGACAAGACAACAATCAAGAGATAGTCATCTATAAGAATGCTTTTGAAGTGAAATATTTTGTAAATCTATTTGATAAACTGAATTATACAAAAATATTTTGTATTTCCCTTGCTTTTAACTTGATAATCTCAATCCCATCTGTAAACAAAGATACATTAACTCCTCCAAACTAATCACAAGAGAATGAATCTCCTAGTAATACATCCATCTGCATAAAACGTAAAGTTAAATTATTTCACATGTATTTGGATTTTTTCAAATTCATGTGTCTGTTTTTATCCACGTTATTCTAGTGTAATTTCAGAATGAAATTTTGTTTGGCGTTGCATCAATGTCATGGGAAATTCTCAGATTGCCAGAAACATCCTTCTCTCCACTTGACCTCACCAATATGTACATTGTGACAGCTTGGTGATCTTGGCATCAATTTACCACAAAAAGAGACTTGATTTCAAGGATTTACTGACCTAACCTGCCCATTTTTTGCTTTTTTTAAACAGAAACAGGGCTTTTATTACTATACTTTAAATTTCCCTATATATCTACCTGTGAGTCCTCCCTGTTCTTCAGTAGCTCAGGACATGCCAGCCAGTTTAATTGCACAGATACGTGTAGAGGTCTCCAAGACAACACATGTTGTTTAAGTGTCATTACAACATACAGAGACTCTAATAATTAACTTCTGAGACTTCTCTGTGAGCTCAGACCTTACAATACGCTTGGGTTTACCTGGGAAAGAAGAGGGACAAAGGGCAGGACTCTCCAGCCACAGGAAAAGCACACACATTTGTCATGCAAACGACAAGTATTCAGGAATACAAGTTGCCCTTGTTCTGGTGCTCTTTGAGTGGCCTGTAGGTGTACATGGTGCCCTTTCTGGTCCCAGTACACTGCCTAGAAACCAATGCCTATCAAGCAGGGTTAAAGACTGGTCTTATTTTGTTTATCTGTTGTTTGGTGGCTATGGGCAGTGGTCAGGTATCTGGGCCATTGCTCTGCCATGGCACTTTCTATTTGACTCTGCCCTGGACTTCTCCAAGTGACTCTTTGGTCTTACACAAAGTTGAGTAGAACAAAGTTTACTAGTGGCTATAGTATAAATTCATTGGGATAGCCTAAGTGGTCATACCTAGGATTTGTGTCCTTGAACTTGCTCTGATGGTGAGCTGAGAACAACAGAATGCCTTATATTGTGTGTGTTTATAGGCTGTTAAATCAATAAGCTGCTGGAGGGGAATCTTCCACATCATCTATAAATAATGGTGAGAGATGCACTCTCAGCAGCACAGCTGAACATGCAAAGTGCCTCCATTGACTGCTGCACTGTTATACATTTTGCTGCGTGATTAACTTAACCTGTTCCCTCTCATGAACTGCCCACACCAATATTTACTGCTCTAAACAGAGACATAGCTGTTGTGAGGAACTGCCTTGCCAAAACAGCCCTTCTAATAGATGGAGAACAAAAGAGACTATTCAAACCAGAAGATATTAACATCAGAACTTCTGGTCCACACCAGACCTACATCCAGGACCTATACCTACATCCAAGAATGAATGTTCTCTGCTGAAAGAAAAGGTTCATTTGCACTCCTGCTCTTTCACAATATGTCAGGTTTCAGATCCATCACAGGTCTCCTCCCCTAGGTTTGCACTCAAAACATTGAGTCTTGTACTCCACTCTCATCTAAATTTCTGACCCTGAAAGTAGTAGTAGTATAACAAATTATGGTCTACAGCTGAACTCTGCTGGAAAGGCATTATGGAGCTGATGCAAGAAATTAAACAAGTCAAAAGCATGAGTGTGGGCCCATATACTGGAATATTACTTCAGTACACAATGAGAGGAGGAAGTACGGGTGATCACAGGTAACCAAGAAATCCTAGTTAGAATAATGAGCAAATTAATGACAAAATAATATCAGACTGCTCAAATTCAAAAACAAGTCTGAAACAATGAAAATATAATCATTAATTACTCAGATGTTTTGATGAATGAAGTAAAACTATGTTTCAATAGATGAATGATAAAAGCATTTAACTGAAGTTATCAAAGTAGTTAAGTTTCATGGAGTAGTTTTTCCAAGTGTTGAGATGAAAAACGAGGCATGGGACCACCTTGCTTTGAGATGATTTATTGCTCAAGTTGCCAGATGAGATATCAGTCTCAAGGCATAAGATTTGGAGAGAAGCAACAAGTCAGCCATAGCTCAAGGTAGTCACAGGTTTCTTCTTCACACAGCAATGTATAACGTTTTGGTCCAATAGACAGTTGACACAAAACTTGTTTTCACTTATTAACCTATCACCTTTGCCTAATTTTGCCACACTGTGTCTGTCCCTTAGCCAATAAACTGATAGATCATCTACTCATACACACACCTCTATCATAGCTTCTAGATCCTTAGCCTACTCTGTAAGTCATTTCATTACAGTTCAAACTCCAAACTATTTTACTTAATATAATTTCTTACTTACTCAAAACATATTCTTACTTATATAAGTTTATAATTTCTCTACCCAATGTCTGTGTACTTTCATCACTGCATTAACCCAAGCTCTTTCTAAGGCTGCAGATTGAACCCTTCAACATCTGTGGAATTTTCCATTTTTCCATTCCCACATCCAAGTAAGAGTGTCGCCCTGAAAACTCAGCTTCTGAGCTTGCTGACATGGTTTTCTAAGGACTTTCCCAGGACAGTAACTGTAAACATAGATATGTGTACATTCTTTCTGTTACACGTCTTGTGATGGGCATCTCTCGTGGCCAGTGCAGTGAGAAAGTGTTATCCTGACCATCCAATCCCTGGCTGTGGTCAGAGGCCTATAAATCCTGGGAGGAAAAATAAACTCTCTCTTCTTTTCACCACACCTCGACGTGTGTCCCTGTGATCTATTCATCTCCAACGGCAACATAAGAGGTTTTCTATTCGGACCCTCAACACCCTCACAGTAAAGAATTACTTCCTACTCTCTAATCTAAACCTCCTTTCTATCAGTTTGAAGCCACTGCCCCTTGCCCTGTCACTCCAAGCCCTTGTAAATAGTCTCTCCATCTTTCTTGTGGGATCCCCCCAGATACTGGGAGGCCACAATCAAGTCACTCTGAAGCCTTCTCTTTTCCAGGCTGAACAATCCCAATTCTGTCAGCCTTTCCCCACAGGAGAGGTGCTCAATCCCTTTACTACCCACTGATGAATAGATTGAATAAACAAAACAAGTTGTACTATCAACCCAGTAAGACAAATTCCCTTCCTTTGCACCTGAAGTTCAGTTGTACCTTATTCTCACTTTTCTGACACCATAAAGAAGCTACACTGGGTAGGTCTAAATGTCAGTCAGTAAGTTTGTACATTTTCCTAGTATAAACGGAATTCTTATTCTTCTGCTGATTGGGAATTAGCCAGGCCCTGGAACTCATGAAAAACAAGTGGTTTTGAGCAAAGATGAGTTTAATTGGTCGTTTCAGCAATCTCTGCCCAAACATTAGTGCTCATTACCTCACAGCAAGTCCTTTCTAACTGAAGTTACTTTGATAATAGAGAGAAAGGCTCCTTGTTGATCTAGTGACCCAGTAAACCACAACAAACAAGGAGCTGTGAAACACCACCAGCAGCCATCTCTCCTCCAGCATTTTTTCCCAACATTAAAAGACTCTTTCATATGAAGCAAAGAAGCCTGTAAGATTCTGCACTTAATAAGAAGTATTTATGCAAAACTGTTGGAGCACTCTCTTAATAGATAACCCCACTACCCAAGAGAGGTCCACATTCCTCTTGATCTGCTTGGTGTTTTTGTTGTCCCAGTCAGAACCTTTGGCTGGCAGGGCTAGCACCAGTAGCTCAGCAGAACTGCATTTAGCTTTGTTTCATACCTGGTTCTGACTCATAAAGGTTGTCTGGGAAAGTTTGTAAAGATGAGAAATAGCCATTAGACAGAAGGATCACATTACCAGTCTGACAAACCAAGGAAGTTCTTCCCGGGTTAGGGTGAATAACACAGGGCACAGAGGTATATTTAGAAAGTAAATGTGTATGTATGATGATGAGTTACATACATTTCACAAGCAGCAAAACTGAAGTTTGTGAAAGAACCAGCTCTCACAGGACTCCGCCCAGACCAAGACAGCGAATAAGCAGCAACCTATGATGAAGCAGGCAAATGAAATCAAGGCATACACACCCAGCCTGGGTTGCTTTCAGCATTTATATTATCATACATAACCTAAATGGATTAATTCGGTTTATAGCACTGTGAAATATGAATCTAACCAACAAGAGTGTAAGGAAAACTAATCCAAAAACACCAGAGGTTTGTGTCCAAAAAGAGACAGAGGAGTCGCTTTATTTTATTGGAATAAAAGGAGAGGCCATGGGGCATTCCCCTGGGGTCTCTCAAATTTTTGGAGGATGCAAATTTTTATCCTTTTATCCTTTTTATCCTAGTTTCCCGGTCGCATGTCCCTCTCTCTTTCCCCATTGGCTGAGGTACTTGAGAGGTACAGACTTCCCAGAACACCTGATACCTAAGATTCCCCTCTAATGTAAAACCATCCCTCTTAATTTTTAATTATTATGGAATTTATGGGTTTTCCCCATTGTTTCTTTCATCTTTCAATGTCCAATTTCACTTATCAGCAAACCTACAGTTTGTTTATAAAGGCAAATAACTTTTTTTTTTCCATTCGTCAATCAGTGGAATCCTTCCCATTGTTTCTTTTATCTCTCATTGCTAGTTTTATTTACCAGCAGACGCACAGCTTGTTTGTAAAGACAAATCCATCATTCCTCAAAGACTATTTCACAATTATTTTTTTGAGAGAGGATTATATTTCAGTGCAGCAGTTATCCAATGGGAGACAGGGGTGAAATATCTACAGAATGTCGGCAATATGCTAAACCTTTCTAGAGAAACACTCCACCCAGTAGGAATGAAGCGCAAAATTTTTATCATTTAGTTCTTTATGGCACCTCGTCCTCTGTCTCTTTCTTCTTGTGTTTTCTTCCTATATTTTTTGATCGCCGACCTCTCTTTTTCACATTTTGATTCTTGCTCCAGATATTCTGGGCAGTACCGCCAGAAAGAACGGGAAAAGAAAAAAAAAAAAAAAAAAAGAAAAGAAAAAGAAAAAAAAAGGGAGAGGCGGGAAAAGACAGGAAAACAACCTAGCCCTGGCTCTGTTCCTGTTATCGGGTGTAAATGATGCTGTAAAGAGCAAATGCCTGGAGTTCCTGTTATTGCGAGCGGCTCAGCTGCGTGGAAGAGTCTGATAGGAGCAGCCGCTCTTCTGGTGATGCTTATTTTAGCTGGATCGGGAACGGGTACCTGAGTGGGAGAGCCAATGTAGCTGCTCCTAGAGACAAACCTTGAGTCTGAAAGCTCGGTGATCCCCGTTAATACATGGAAATACATGGAAAACAATGCACAGCAGGTACTCGCGTGTTTCCTTGGCCAAGGCTGTATCCTTAACCCTGCAGCCACGCCGCTGACCTCCTTTTGCTCGGGGTCCGGAGGAGGGACAGTGAGCTGAGGGATGCTAATGAGGTGCTGGGTTACCTCTCATGTTTCTCCTTATTCTGCTCCGCTTTGCTGAGACATGTGCTGGGGGAATCCGGTTTTTAGCAGATTATTTTTAGCCCATGTAGATTTATAAAATCGCAGCAGAGACGGTCATTTTCTTTGAGATCGGCCAGCTTGTTAATGAATCGCCGAGGTGGAAATATCATTGTTTACCCCGATCGGACATCAGAGTTCCCAGAAAGGCTCACATCTCATTATCAGCAGCAGAGGCAGATAGCGGCATTGTTATTCCATGGATTGCACCTTTTCAGTGGTTGAATTGCTAGCCCGAGGCTGTGTCTGGGTGTGCAGGGGCAGGAAGGGGGTGGGGGGAAAGGATTTGCCTCAAGTCCTTTGGTTTCAGGCTGTTCCACTTGTTTTCCTAGAGGATGAGAGTGCTTTGGCAGGCTGGTGAAGTTTTTTGTCTGGCCAGCTCTCTCTGTATGTTGAGCCCCGTGTAGCCACTGCACACTGAGCTCTCAACGAGCAGGTTTTGTGTATTTGGAAAAAAACAAACAAACAAAACATCGTGGAAAAATGTGGATGCTTGCTTAATTAAACGTGGCTATTTTATCTTCATTCTGTTCTTCTCCACAAAGCTGTTAGTTACCAGCCTTTGTGGTGGGTTTTCCTTCTTTCTCCCTCTCTCTTTTTTTTTTTTTTTTCTTTTTTTTTTTTCCCCTGAACCCTGCACAATGAAATGTGATTCAGAGTTCATTTTGCTAATCAGTCCTCCTTTGACCAAAGTGCCTTACGGAGGCTTCACCCAGCTTGGTGGTATCAGATTTAAGTGTGAAAGTGTTACATTCCTGAGTGCCCTGAGCTCTCTTTGTGTTTGATTTTGCCTAGTAAAATAAATTGAATACTCAAAAAGAATAATCCCGTTCAGAAAAGAAGAGAAACAAAAGAGAGAAAAAAAAAGGAAAAATATGAAGTAGAAATTTCAGCTTTTTCTTTTGTTTTTTGCATGCTTTATTCCACCTTTCCATCCATTATATTATTTTTCTTTTACTGTTTCTGCCTTGCACTTTTTTTTTTTTAACTTTTGATTTACTTCATGTTTGATACTACTTTCTGACTTCTGGCTTTAGCTAAAAAAAGGCCTTCTCTACGTCTCTGAAAAATCACAAAACCTTTTTTTTTTTTTTTGGTATATATAAAAGATATATACTCTGGAAGACAGCTGTAACTTTCACCTTTAGTTTATGACAGAAGTAGCTCATGCTGGAAATGCTGCTTGAATCATTTGAGAATCATAAAAGCATTCTGGATTTTTATATGTATTTATTTATGTCTCTTTCATAGCATATAGCTAAAGCCTGCATTTTTATACATATATTTTCTTCTAAATGCTGCTTTTTCCCTGCCTTTAATCTTGTCTATAATTGTCTTTTTTGAAGGCACTCGAGGGGGTGGAAGACCATTTGCATCACTGTAGCTTTCTGTCTGAATGCAGTTACACTGGCACAAGATAGTATAATTAAGGTGTCACTATAAAGTGACAAAAACGTTGACTAATTCTTAGAAGGAAAAGGACTTTAAAACAGTATTTGCTGTGAACTCCTGGCATACGTTTGAAAATCTGAAGGAGTCTTTTTTTTGTAGACAGTCAATTCTTAACGTGAAAAAACCAGAGACATTTTTAATTAAAAAAAACCCCTTTGCCCATGTCAGGAGTGATAAAAACAACAAAAAACCCCAAACCATTAGACCATGCTTCTGTTTTGAAAGTTACATTTCTAAAATAAACAGAACCACATTTTGATTCATATATCAGAGAATCTCTTTGTTCTACATGCTAACATCTGTGTTAGCTATTTGTTGTTTTGTTTTGTTTTCTTGGAAGGATGGGCTTCTTTTACATTTTTTAAGTCTGCATTTTCATTATCTTCTTTTTCTCTCTTTTTGCTTTTTAATTTTCACTTAAACAGCCTCACTTTCTTTAGAGACACAATTAAGAACCTGAAGACTTTCATAAAATTAGCTTTTTAAATGAATTATTCTGAATATTATAATGTATATTTAAAAAAACCAAAAAGTTTGCATTTCTAAGCATCCCTCCTAGTGTCTTTCAAAACTGAAGCTGGCATCTGTGTTGGCTTGAATTTAAATGGTCCCTGCAGGCTCTTTAGCTCAAAGGATTATTTGGTTATTTTATTAATTTGGTTGTTTCTTATTTCTTCCCAGAGGGTAACTACAAATCTAGCTCTTGTATTTGTTTATTTGCCTCACTTGGTTAAAAGATTATGTCTTCACCAATGCTTATGAATTTATTAGTGCTTAAAATGCACTCAGATTATCTAACAGTTTGCCTTTATCACTATATTTTACCTGGAGCATTTGGTGCTGTGATTGTTCCCCGTGTATCCCTAACAATAAGCACTCTGTATGAGGAAATGCACAGAGTGAGCTGAGCAGAGGATGTGAGGAAGTGTCAAACATTATTTGTCTGGCTTTATTTGCTCCTATTAATATACTCTTCATTTGTACTGCCTGCGGTCAGCATTTCCAAGTACAAGAGATTCTAACTGGGTACCTGACCTCCACATCTACTAAAATATGTAACTGACACTGTTCAAGAGAGATAAACCCATCTCCCAGGTTGTGTTTCCTCCCGTGCTCTCCCTAGTTCTCCCATGCCCAATCAAGTGTATTCCTCCCCAGTGCAGCAGGAGAACACGAGACATTCACCAGCCGAGCCTGAAGAACCTCCTCGTTCCATCTGCCCCCTTCCCTCTGGCTGATTGCTACTCCAAATGTCCACCACTGTCCCCATGGTGGTGCCAGCAGGTTTGTATGGGAACAGAATTCCCTGAGAAGACCTGAGCTAAAGAAGAGGGAGATGTGGTATAGAGTAAGACCAGGGGGACCGAGGTGTTTGTCCAGCATCGCTGAACTGCACCTTCCCTTGTCACACGCAAAGAGAACGACCTCCAGACAGCAAAGTCCTCCTCTTCTAAAGTATCTTCCTGAATTCTACACCTGCAGTTACACTGGCCAGAGAGGGAGAATGGGTGGGAAAACCACCACTGGGGATGTTGGAAATCTCAGGACAGAGTTTGCTCTGGTTCTCCAGCCTGCCCTCTCTCAGAGCTTTTCTCAGCTGGTGACACAGCAGCCACACCGGCAGCTTTCTCCATCCAGGAAGTTTCACAGGGTCGTAGTGCATTTCTAAAGCACGTACAGCAAGTGTCATAATCTCCTAGTCTGTGTTTCCAGCCTGACCAGCCTTTGATGTTTATGAACTGTGTTCTGCTCAGCATTAAAGTTTGATAGTTTTGTGCTGTGTTCTACTGAGCATTAATTATTTGCTAGTTTTATAACCATTTACAAATAAAAGAGACAAGCAGTGGAAACAAGAGTCAGCATCTGGCTCAACCTTTTCCCCTCTCTGGTAAGAAAGAATAGCATGTGAGAGTTTATCTTTGATTTATTTTTTTAGTATATGTGTATCTCACCTGTGATCTTGAAGAAAAAATTGGGAGAAAAAGAAATAGAAAAAAAGAGGGTTATATTTGTGCCAGTGCAGGCAGGTTTGAAGTAGTTCTGGAATAAGTCTTGAACTAGATTCTAAGAAAAAAAAGTCTTTCTTTTTCATAAAAGTAACAACACTCCCTGTGGCAGCAACAGAGAGCTCCTGGTGTCAGAGGAAGAATTGAAGGTTTGTGAGAGGAACTGCTGTGCTTGGGATGTACATAAATACTGTATTAGTCAAATTAAGCCACCCAGTTCCAATCTGTATGTGAGCAAAAATACAGCAGACCATGACAGGGGCAGAGATACCTGAATTTGAATTGGTGAGGGGAAGATTTTGTGGTCTTCTCTTTAAATCCATGATGCAAAACGTAAGTCCATCAAAGCACCAGGGTTGTTTTGATCACCTGAAGAGACACTAGCCATTTCTAAACTGCTCTGAGAGACTTACACCTACAGAGAAAGGCAATTGGTTTTATTAATTTTATTATATTTATTTATTTTATTTTTAAGAATTGTTGTGGACCTTCATGGTAAGGTTTTAAATTGTGAAGTGTTTGCTTCTTATGTTACAGGAAAAGCTTGTTGATAAGCTGCTGGCATAATTTTTTCCCCAGTTCAGCAGATACAATTTTACTCTCTAAATCAATGAATTAACACATCTTACTTCCAGCTTCATCAATTTGATCACAACACATTTCCTCTTGTGTCTTTCCATTACTTCCTTTTCCCAGCATGTCATAAATACTTCTTGCTTTGCTTCTGCATTGGACAAGACTTTATCTGTATTTTCTTACATCCTTTCAATTTGTTCACCTTCTTTGTTTCTGCCTTTTCAGATGGCATCATCTTTCATTGCACATAACACCTTTTATGCTCCTTTGATTATCAAAGGACATTATTTGGTTATCAAAGCATCGTCAAAGGATACCTACCAGTACTCCTCCCCAAAAAAGGTAAGACCACTAAGTTAATTTATTCTACATCCTTGCTTAAAGGCTGTGTCTTCCAGGAAACATGTCATTTTGCTAGTAAATAGGCAGTTATGTGTTATTACTCTTATCATAATCATCTCCTTCCATCTGCTTCATACCTGCCTTAGAGGCACTTAGTATTTTCCCTTACTGGACCCTGTTTAATTCATTGCATGCATTGTCTAAATGACAAATCTGTGCCATACCTTTGGTTGTTTCAGTTGGGTCTTTTTTCCCTAAAAATGGTATTCTCCATTTGCAGGGAAAAGCAGGGTATCTATACTTCTGGTCAAGACTTATAAATGCTTTGGTTTAGTTTTGATTTGTCTGTGCTGCTAAAGGATAATATAAATAAAATACTGAGCTTCAGGCCAGCAAAAGCAAATTATAAACATTTGCTTACAAAAAAAGGGGATCGTTTATAGCACCCTGCTCACCCCACTAAGATACCCCTGCCTCAGTCTTCAGCCACCCAAAGTTACAACACACCGAAAAAGTAGGAATAAAAAGAAGGGCTGTTCTTCTTCCCTTTTTTGGTCATTTCTGTTCACCCTGAAGATGGTAAGATGAGAGCACTTTGATATTGCAGATTTCAAGGTGTAAACTAGTGAAGCTGAGCTGTGGCTATGCTTCCTCTTCTGCTTTTTCTGCTATTGGAGTAGTAACCTCCAAAAGAGACACAAGTAAGGCATTCAGAACAGTACCATCTTAAATGACAGACAATAAACATACTAGGAGGTTACACCCTTAAGAAGGGTCCATCATGAAATAAAGTCACACTTAAAATTAATTTTGTTTGACCTGCTATGAGGTTGCAATGCCAGGTCAATTATCATTGGAGTAATGTTACTTTGTGGTAAAATGAAAATGCTGTATCTCCACCAAGACAATTTATCTTGAATAGTTTACTTTTATCTTAGTTGGGTTCATGATGGCAGATTAACTGCACGCCTTTGGAAGTGCTAAAAGGAAATACTTGTTTTGGAGAACAGAGTAGATGTTACTTAAGACATAGATCAATATTTTGTTATGCATATGTACTGGATGAAACAGAGCCGTGATTCATAACTGTAACCTTTTAGACTTCAAGCACATATTAGTATTCATAATTTTGACAGCCTTTCAATAACAGGTTTAGCTAAAATAATAGAATTTTTAAGGTTGGAAAAGACCTCTAAGATCAAAGTGCAGCTCCTAACCTAGTACCACCACCACTAAACCATCAAGTATGCTCAAGGGTCATAACCACGTTTTTTGATACTTTCAGGGGTGGTGACTCCACCACTTCCCTGGGTAGCTTGTTCCAGTGCTTTGTGAAGAAATTTCTCCTAATGCTCAATCTAAACCTCCCCTGGTACAACTTGAGGCCAGTTCCTCTTGTTCTGTCTCTTGTTTTACCTGGGAGAAGAGGCTGATCCACACCTGGTGCACCTCCTGTAAGAGAGTTGTAGAGTGATAGGGCCTCCCCTGGGCCTCCTTTTCCCCAGGCTGAGCCCCCCCAGCTCCCTCAGCTGCTCCTCATCAGACTTGTGCTCCAGACCCTTCCCCAGCTCTGTTCCCTTCTCAGGACATGCTCCAGCCCCTCAATGTCCTTCTTGCAGTGAGAGGCCCAAAAGTGAGCACAGGATTGAGGTGTGACCTCACCAGTGCCCAGCACAGGGGAATGATGATGTTCACTTCACCTAATACAATAATCACAACCACACTGCCTGCCTGACCTTTCTTTGGGGCTGTGTCACAGCTTCCTGAGCCACCACAAGCTGCTGCCTGGGGGATGGCAGGAAGCCAAACCTTGCAAGGGGACCCTCTGACCTATCTGAAGCCTGTGGGAGCTCGGCCCTTCATTCCAGAGGTGCCAGGATTTCTCCTGCAGCCTGTGCTTAGGTGAACTATTGCTTAGGTGGAATATCAACAGCTATCGTTGAAACTGATGATATAAATGTTTTCTCACCTGCCTAAGAGGGGAAGGTCTCAACCCTCATCGATCTTGATGATTCTTTTTCTCTTGCTGAACTGTGGGATTTGCCCAATCCCATCTCCCCAGTGGCTGCAAGGCACAGAACGCTGCCAAGAACAGAGGAGTAGCAGGGAGTAGTGAGAGCTCAAGGGAAGGGAAGGACCAAGACTGCTGTTTTTCCTGGCCCTGCAGACACAGCATCAGCCTTTGCTACCCTGTACTGTAAACAGATATCTGAACTTCAAGGGAGAGGTCATAAAGTGCATTAAATTGTCCTACAAAATGGACCTTACAAGCTCCTATAACTTTTTTTTGCATTTCAGTGCTTCCTGTATGATGGGGGTAAAACAAAGTGTTTTGGCAACTATAAGCTATTGATTTTAGTTTTTCACTGTCCCTTTCAGACAAGCATATATTTAATCATACAGTTATTCAGAAGAAGCAAATTGTCCAGAGATTTCAACAAACAGCAAAACTAAGACTCTGGCTGTTCTGCCTCTCCATTCTCCTCTCCATGTCAGCCCATTGAGCTTTGAACTCCGAATACATTTTGCTCATCCTTCTGGAGCATTTCACTAATTGATGAAACATTAAAATATAATTCAGGATGACATTCATCACTGAATTCTGACTTAACAAGAGGCAATAAGCTGAAAGCATGGGAAAAAAGGGGAAAATGCTTTCAGAAAAAAATCTGAAGTACACAATTTGAAAAGCAGTTTTATTTTTTGTTTGAAGACTAATCACAGAATGTCCCCAGATACACCAGAATTCTGAAATAAGTGCCACACACAGTAAGCAGTGACATTGTTCTAGTTTGCCATTAGGTTAACAGTGCTAGACTTCCAGCTAGGTGCTACTTCCCCTGGGCAAACACTTTCCACAGGCTCTCTGGAGAGCCATTCTAAACAGGTTTCATTGTAAACAGTTACGCAAGACTTCACAAAGGTTGTTAGCCATAAAAGTATGTATTCTGTACACTGTCAGCATTTTTTTCCTGGGCTAATGTAATTACAAAGCACTATTGAAACCAACCCAACCTGTTTATACAGTAGGAGGGGAAATTACATAAGCCTACCTAAAAACCTGAAACAAACCACAAAAACCAACCAGCCAATCAAAAAAAAAAAAACCCCAAAACCAAGTGAGATTTTCACAATGATGTGAAGCTAAAAGATCCAGCAACTAAAAATGCATCCAAGTCAACCTGAAACAAACTAGAACTCACCCTTACAACAGGACACTGTTTAAATGCACTGGACAGGGAAAGTAAATCTCCACAGAGGACACCTGCATGTATGAGAGGGAAGGGCTTCTCTTTGAGTCAGTGAGCAACACCCACTACTGTCTCAAGCAGCCACATCACACACTCCCTCCAGAAACTAGTGAAGTTCTACACTGAAAGTTGTTCCACTTTTACCTCCTTGGGGGAAGGCTCCTTCAGAGCATCCAACTCGGACAACCAGAAACATTACCCTGAACAGAACCCGTGTGGGTTCCCTGTGTCTGCAGCAGCCAGCAGGGTGTGGCTGCAATGAGGAAAGCAATGAAGGGCAAAGGGTGGTTTCTGTCACATTTGTCAGTGCAGCAGTAAAGGGGACCTGCTCTGAGGGTACATGACCAGTACCCAGGGAACAGGATATGGAGGAAGAAGTAGCACTCACCTCAGAATGGGCTAGGAAAATTATGCAGTATAGCCAACCAAAAACTTATGAGTAAAATCCTTCTCCATATACCCCCAAATATTTAGGCTGAATTAAAACAAACAAAAAAAAATCTTCTTGAAAGAAATTAAGAGTATTTTTATTTGGGTCATTTTTGTGATTTCTACAGGTCTTCTTCCCAGTCTATCAGCTGCAAACAGGTTCTGATTTTTTTTCATTTTTAAGAAAAGATCTGATTTTCATGACAGGCGAAGCTGATACTTCAGAAGACTGAGCAGCACAAAGCTTCAATCAAATTGGAAAAAATTATCATTCTGCAACCCCATACATAGTGACAACAGGTATTCAGTGGAAGTACTGTCAGAATCTATGTAACTATGGCCCCAACACACAGATTCTTAGTGTTATTTAACTATCTTGTTGGAAACAACATTAGTTAACTCTGAGATACCTTTAAGGAGCTTGGCTTTAAGAACTGTTGCAGTTACCCTAAAACACCTAAGCTCCTGTGATAAGCAGATTTTACAGCCCTGAGCTATCCATCTAGGCTTTCCCAGGAAAGGGGAGTGCTAGACACCTATGCAAGAAACATGTCAGAAAGCTTCCAGCTGAGCACAGAGTGTCTCACACTGGTCAAGAGTGCTAGGTGAAGTGTGAGACAAGGGGTGAAGGCATCTCAGCTACTGACTCCATAGAAGATCTGACAGACCTGAAATGGCACCTTCCTGCCTGTTCTTGAGCTCTCTTCACAAGCTTGCATCAGGTTTTGTAAGAAAGGGTAGTTTCCACAGATTACAGAGAATCTTGCCTCAGGGGTTCTGGAACTTCACCCCAGTAAAGGGCTTTGAGTAGCTTGCTAGTGACTAGGCAGTGTCAGCAGTGCCAACCAGGAGAAACTTTGCTGCTTATCAGGACAGTGGCAGCTGAGTAGCTGTTCAGGAAATGTCATGGGAGTCTTAAGTGGTAGGACACAGACACCAAAGAGACTGGTGAGTGCTAAAGGACCATTTATAAATGCCTTGCACAAATAGAATAACCTGGAAGTTCATAATGCAGTCCAAGCCACCATCAACTACTAGTTCTGCACTATTAAAATTGTCCTGAGTAGGATTAAGGCCATTGCCTCTGGCATACTTGTGATTAACCTCCTGTTCAATTGTACTCTCCAAAGAGTTCCTTCCAGTATCTGAAGGGGCCTACAAGGAAGATGGAGAGGGACTTTTCACGGAAAATATAATGATAAGACAAAGTGTAGTGGGTTCAAGCTGAGAATCTTCAGCTCAGCTGCTAATGATGCATTTCCTTATCACTTCTACAAATCACATCTTTTTTCCTTTTAAGTGAAGGGTTCTTCAAGCATCACTGTGGTGAATATAAACCCACAAAATAGTTTGCAAGAGTATAGGTCTGTATTGTCTATTGTATTAATGTTCCAGCCTACAGACATTGCACTTTTACTGCCATCTTCACGGACAATGAAAATTTGAATACAAATAAATCTCCAATATATAACTAAGAAAAGACAGCACTCATATTTCTATAAAGATGAATCACATAATGCACTCCTCTTATGGACTTCAAACAAAGCAAATCTATTTTATATTACATGGATTTTGTTTCCTTCTCACAGTAAAAATATAAAGCTTTAAGCCTGGGTTAACTCAAACCACCATTGGTAGGAGACTGCTCTTCCTTCTTTCTCCTTTCTCAATTTCAAAGTGATGCAAACATCCAAGTAACTGCTGAGAGAAAATTATTCGAGGCAAATTATTTTTCTAAGCTTTAATAAGACAGAGAGACAAAGATGTAAATTGCTGCCCTCTTAAAACGTCTTTGCTAAAAATTGTCTCTCCAAAAAGAGGAGCACAGCAAGGTGTGAATTTTACCCTGAGTCCAACTGTCACTTGACTGAGGTGTTAAATGGGAAAGCTGTTATTTTAATTAGAAACGAGACTGACTCTCAAAAACATTACCTCGAATTAAAGACAATTAAACCTCAGCTATGGTTGGATAATTTTTCCTTTACTCCTTATTTTCCCCAGTAATGGATTGTGCTTGATTATCATTATAAAAAGGCCCTAAGTGCATGAAAGTTTAGCTGGAAACAGCCCAAGGTTGTTAAAGAAAAAGCAAACCCTGGTCAGGGGGTGCCCTCCCTGGGGAAGCTGAGGTGAGGATGCGGGTGG
Organism: Pseudopodoces humilis; assembly: GCF_049639895.1. Classification (NCBI taxonomy): domain Eukaryota; kingdom Metazoa; phylum Chordata; class Aves; order Passeriformes; family Paridae; genus Pseudopodoces; species Pseudopodoces humilis. Next base: position 103,019,801 of record NC_142201.1, on the reverse strand, counting down.
TGATCCCTCTCTGGACCTGTGCCAGAGGGGAGCTTGGAAAGCTCTCTCAGGACACTGATCCAGGCTCTGCTGGCTGGCACAGAACATGAAAGCTGCACTCTAAGCTCTATGATGAAATACCCAGTGCTTTGTAACTTTGCCTTCCCAAATCCTTTGCTGTAACTAGCCCGAGTTGATGAGAACTTAATGTAGACTATCTCTTGACTGTCGCTGCTATTTTCAGCATATCAGCCTGACTTGCCCCAGGCTGGTTTAACTAATGCTGATAAGGACAGTTAGTGCCAAAAAGCTTAGTAGGACAAGTGCCCATTCCCCTCATTCCTCGAATAGGGCACAGATGCCAGTATAAGCAATAACAAAATTTATTTTGGACAAAATGTCTGCACAAGTTCAACCTTGCCGTTCACACAGCTCTAGATATGGTGCCAGCTTAAAGTGATCCCAGCTGACTCTCAGTCCTTTCCTTTCCCTGCCTGCCACCCAGCCACTCCCTTTCTTTTATGATAGCTGGCATGCAGGCAAATAACCAGGAAAACACTTCAGGGAGCTCAGCTGGTTGAAAACAAAAGGTCTTCATTTTTGGGCAGCCTGTCTTCTCAAACTGTCTCATCCACTGGTGTCCTGAGCTCCAGTGGCAGCACAAGTGCACACATGGGAATTTGGGGCTTGGGGGAGAGCAGGACTGTGGCACCTCCAATTTAAATGACCGGTCTCCAGGTGGTCACTGAACACCAACAGCCTGCAACAGAAATGGTCCTGTCCTCCTACCTCAATTCCCCAATCCTGGCCAAACATTCCCTCATGCTGACTCTGGCCTGGATTACAGAGTAAAGCAATGGAGTTTGCTGATCCATCCCTTTTGCAGAAGAATATGCATCCCAGAAATAAATTAAATTACTTCCTCCTATAATTAGAAATCCAGACCCCAAAGTCCCAAGGGTAATGTTTTCTCCTTCTTTTTATTTATCTTCCCTATTTTTTTTCCTCTCACCCTTCTTGAGAGATGGTCCTTTGGGGAATTTTGTCTCAGGTATTGCAATAGCTGATGACAGCAGCTCTTCCTGTACAGGACAGAAACAGAAAACAAGCCTGTTTTCCTTGAATGGCATGGGCATGTCCATGTTAGCTGTGTAACACAAGCATGGATGATTTCCATTTCACCGCTTCTGTGTGCCAAGACTGTGAGCAACTTCATTTGGTGCTCTTTCACCCATCCCCTCAAGAAACTAAACCCATAGTAATTTCACTTCATGGAAGGTCAGGCAGATAAGGAATTATATACAATTAAGAGAAGATGATATTGATTTTACATTTTATTTCAAGTTATCTATAAGTTCAGGTTGAGACTGATATAGGGGTAGTATAGAAGATTTTGTTTTAATATTAAACACATGAGATAGATTTTTTATATTTAACATAAAACATAAGATTCTTGAGCATGGGACAACGTTCTCCATAAGAGAGATGAGACTTTTCCATTGCCAAATTGTATGTGGGTCTGGACTGCAGACCTCTGCTCTGGCAGATACAGTTTCCTTTTTGACTAGATTCTGCCTTCATCCTAAAGCTTTTTTTGGGCTTGATCCAAAATACTGGCACTAGTAGAAATCTGTTCAAAAAGTTTCAAAACTGACCTTTTATTTTGTGAGTGGTCATTTTCACAGTCCTCTCTTTCTCCCATTGTGTTCAGTGTTCCAGGAAGTATAGGTCACTAAAAATCTACAGAATGTCACATCCTCTAATAAACCTGCTAGTTTTATGTCTTTTCAGCTGGACGAGTGTTTGCAGTGGGGAAGCAGAGATTTTTTATTTTTTTTTTAATTTATTTAATTTTTTTAAATTATTATTAAACCCTGTACTATTTATTTGCTGGAGCGTGGACAATTTTCAGGAGTGTGACCTTGAGTGCATCAGTGTTGCTCTTGAAACAACAGTGTTGCTCTTGAAACAAGATCAGGAATAGGTCTGCCTAGGCTAGTCAAAATGTGGAGCTCATGCTTTCTAGATGCAGTACAGTATTAATTTTAATTACTAGCTAGGATTTATTTCACAGGAGGGTGAGCATCTCCATTCTAATGACGAATCATTTTCTCTTTCTGTAATGACTGTGATTGCCTCATTATACTTTCCATGGTATATAATTTCTGTGTTGACACAAGTGGATGTACAGCAAAAAAAACTCACTCATCCAGTCAGCCTGGGATACTAGACTCAGATTACCCTTTAAACTCTGCACATATAAAAAGCCAGAAGAGTGCAAAATCTTAATACCCCTACTTTGAGGTTCTGGTTCCTTTAGCTTTAGATTACATGAATATTTTCCTCATAGAAAGAAAAGGCAGTTCTGTTCTGTCATTAAATAAAATGCTTGAGACCTACAAAATTGAAATTCTATGCTTTACGGATAGTATCCAGCAACTTATTGGGTAGATTTGTTTTTAAAAGGAGATCTAACAAACACTGTGAGTTGTCACATCCTTACAAGATGTAAGTATTACTTATCTGAACCTTCATGAAAAATGATAATGCATTTGCCCTACTTATCAAAAAACTAATTCTGAGCTGGCAGGTAAAAGCTGCTGCTTTACTCAGAGTAACCAACCATTTTGAAAGACATCAGTGCATGTTCACATATAATTCCAGCAGAAATGGAGATGCTGCCGATTTCAGCACTAGGGACCCTTTACTGAATGAAATTATTGAATGTAGCACCTCCTATTTAGCTAAGTGCATCTGAAATGAACCCTATATGATACCCACTTAATCCAATGCTTTTGACAAGGGCAGAAAAATTTGGTTTTTAAACTCTCACCTCATACATAAAGAACATAATCATATAAAAATGTATTTGAACTTTATTATGGTCATCACAGAAAAATAACGAATGGTAACACTTTCAAAATTTGTTTGGAATGCAAATCTGGATTGCACAGCTTTTATGTCAATATTTGGTTTATGGGGGCATTTTCCCAATAGAGACAGAGCTGTGGACATAACAAAAGACATGGAACCAACACTACTTAACCCTTTACAGGTGTCAGAAGCACACTTATGTCAAACAGCTTTGCTATTGCAGCATGTTGTAACACACGCATGGCAATAAATTAATGGGAAATAAGCCTCATCAAGTGCATTTTGTCTTCGGATAAACATTATCTGATGGTTTTGCTGTACGTGAAGCACGAACCGGGTTTTTCTGGGACCGGCGAGGGCTGTTATTTTGGACACCATGCTACAGAACCAAAATCTGCGCCCTTTCGCACACGCTCTCATCTCCCTTTTGTCTCCTGAGCCGGTTTTCCGCAGTTCCAGATCTTTCACTGGCAGGACGTGTGCGCTGCACAGGGAGCGCACAAGGCACTACAGCCGCGTTGCTATGGGGACCCAGACACGTCTGCTCGGCGCTCGCAGTAATCGCAAGGGACAAGCGCTCCCGACGGGAGCGGAGCGCTGCCCGCCGCACCCCGGGCATCCCTCCGGCTACCGCGGCCAGCCTCCCGCCGCTCCTACGCCGTGTTTCGGGCACTGCAGCCCCGGCGCCGCCCCGTCCACGCTGCCGGCCGGCCGGGCAGTCGGGGCAGCGGCAGGCGGTGCGCGGGGAGCCCCGGCCGGCCCGGCGGCGCAGCGGGCACGCGTGGCGGGCGGCCCCAGGCCGGTGGCGGCGGGCGCGGGTGCCGCGGGCGGGGCGGGAGCTGCGGAGCCGCGGCCGGGGGCGCGGCGGGGCGGGGAGCGGCCGGAAGTGACGGGGCCGGGCCGGGCTGATTCACCTGCTGGGCGGTGCGCGGGGCGCAGCCCGGGCACGGAGCCGCCGCCGCTGCTGGGTGCCCGCCTCGCCATGGAGCCGCCACCGCCGCTGCCGCTCGGGGTGTCGCTCGTGCTGCTCTGCTCCGCAGGTGGGCGCAGGTGGAAGGGACGGGACCGACGGGAGGGAAAGGGAAGGGGGGAAGAGAAGGGAGGGCGGGAGGTGGCGGCTCTGTGGGGCTGGGAGGAAGCGCGGGGGGGGTGCGGGGCTGTTGCCCGCCCGGTGTCTGCTCCGGGGGGCTGGGGTGGCCTCCGCCCGTGCGTGTGTGGGGTCCCCGCCATGTGTGTGGGCGTGGGGGGGTCTCCGCCCTGTGTGTGTGTGAGAGAGAGTGTGTGTGCGCGTCCCGGCCGTGTGCGGATCTCTGGCGGCCGTGTATTTCCCCTTCCCCGCCAGCCCCTCTGCCCTGGCCGCCCTCAGCCCGGAGCGCGGTGCCCGGGCGGGCGCTGGCGGTGGGGCCGCGCCGCGGAGCCGACGCGGGCTTTGTTCGCCCTCAGCGCGGCTGCCGAGCTTTATCTGTCGCCTCCCCCTCCCCTTCCCCCGCCGCCCTCCCGGGCAGCCCCCGGCGCGGCCGGGTCCGCTGTGCCTCGGTGTCCGCCCGGTGGCTCCCGGCCGGAGAGGCTCCCGCGGCGGGCGGGCGGCGGAGTCGGGGAAAACCGACGTGGAAAAGAGCAAAAGGAAAAAAAAAATAAAAAAAAAAAAAAAAAAAAATCGAACTCCAGCTCTGCATGTGTAGCACCTCCAGCATCCAGTAGGCTGGCTCTGCTTTTGAGGGGGTGGAAGGGGCCGGGTGGCTCCCGAAGAACCCTCGGAACCCGGTTGGCCGATGGCCACGATTGAGCCCTGCGGAGGAAACGTGAGAGGATTTGAGGGTGGGAGGAAAGCTGAATTGGATGGACCTAAAAGTATTTGTTTTTCGTGATGAAAGAAAACAAAGGAGTAGATATTCTCAAACAAAAAAACCCAATCAACCATACCCAGAGCCCACACATACCAAGTCAAACGTGCCTGAGCTGCTAAAATGTAGGCAGATGTTTTTAATCTCAAATACTAGATTTTACTACGTTTCTGTAATGAACTTGGCTGCCATATCAGTGTTTCCTAAACATATCTCTAAAATAAAAGTAAGTTTTCACTAAAGCTGACCCAAACTTACATGAAACTATAAAAGGTGACAAAACACCTATGGAGGTTCAGGTTCACAGTAAAATGTGTATCAGTTGTGTCAGGAGGTCAGGTTTTATTTCCTATTGAAATGTTAATGCCTTTGTTGATGTCACTGCTGTTTTGGGAAATTACTCATGGGATCAAAATTCTGTGTCTGTAATGGAATGGTGAACTTTGATCTCCTGAATGTAAGGGAATAGGTAGTTCTGCATTAAATGTGTTTCCTGAAGCAGAGTTAGAAACAAGGCAGATGCTGTGTAAGAACTGTGTGTTACTAGTATTTAGTTAACAAGGTTAAGTCATCAAGATTTATATTGAAATGCTTCATGCAACGAAAACTGAAAATAACTTACTCTGAGTAGAATTATATGTACTCCATTTGCACTGCTAGGTTATCAAAGGCTATGATTATAAAAAATTAGGAATAATTAGTATGGGAGGAAATGTCAATCCAGAACAGAATTTTACACTTTAGATCTGCTGAAGGATACAGGTGTCTTCAGACCTCAGTGTGAAATTGAATGACTTTGTAAATAAAGAAATATTCCTAATAAAAAAACCATGTGCCTCTTTCATAGTTATTTGAGTGACTGTACTCTAAAACACATACATTTCACAGCCCTCTGAAGGAAATGATTGAATAATCTGTGTATCATAGGAGTGGATATGTCCTCTGAGCTAGCTTGTGTTTTTTCCTCTCAGACTGTGTTACTGTTTCTGGGTCTGTGCTGCAGATAGACATTACTACCTTCAGTGAAGGAACAGATGTCTAAATTGCTCTACTCCATATGGACCAAACTTAGAGGAAGCTATTTTTTGTGCAGTTGAGTGAAAGCTGTTGTCAGTGAAGTGTTGCCTAGCTGCTGAAGTTATTTGAATTTGTGGTTTAACCCTAGTAAGAAGCTAAGGACCACCTACATGGTCACTTATTCCCCTTGTGTTGAGATGAGGGAGAGAATTGGAAGGGTTAAAAGTGAGAAAACTTGTGGGTGGAGATGAAGACAGTTTAATGGGGAAAGCAGAATCCCTGCATGCAAGCAAAGCAAAAGAAGGAATTCATTCACCACTTCCCATGTGCAGGGAGATGCTCAGCCATCCCCAGGAAAGCTGGTCTGTGTCATACCTAAGGGTGAATTGGCAAGAGAAGCACTGTCACTCTGAACAACCCCACTTCTTCATCCAGCTGTGCACAGTGATCATGGCATCATGTGGTGTGGCACTGTCTCCCTGGTATACAGCCTTGGGGAAGTAATCTCATTCCATTTGGTGCAAATTTAAATTTGTGTAGAGTTTTAGATGATTCAGAAAAACTATGGGTGCTGAATTTATAATCCAAATTAAGCAAATTTGATAATTTACAGCTTTTAAACTTCTGAAAACGTGTAACATCAGAACACATGTTTTCAATAATTGAAATGTTAACATAACCAGATTATACCTATAGCTGCTAAAAAAATACTATATGCATAGTGACCATTTAACCTTTGGAATTTACAAGACAGTAATGCTGTGCATATAAATGCCCCAACTAAGGATGAGTTTGAGTAGAGTGTTAAGATAAATAATTGGGCAGGAATTTCTTTAGTCTGTAGTGGTATCTTTTCTTGATGCTCTCATAGTGGGTTTTATATGTATTTTGGTTCTTTATTTGCAATATTAATAGATGGTAATTTTGTACTCTGTTGAAATTCTGCAGTGTGTGATGCTTTATTAATAGAATTGTAAGCTTTTAAATGAAATCAAAGTTCTGGTAAACTCTAAGAAAATCTGTGTTTATCGCCCTGCTGTTAAACTTGAAAACGTAATTCCAATATCATGCATGTAGGAGTAGACCCTAATGCAGGCATGGTAAGTCAGCATTTGGTGGTTAATATACTTTGCCAAATATGTATAATAAGGAACTTAAGCCTGTTCATGTTTTTATGCATGCAATAGGATCTTGCAGAAGCTTAAATTATAAAGTGAGACTACCACAGGAGTTTAATGATCACTCCTATCCCAATCTTTTAATTGCTAAACCGGGTACACTTCATCTGTTGGGCAGTAATTGTAATAAGATGCAAGGATCAGGTTCTTCTAAAGTGTCCATTGGCATGAAAAGTCACCTGAAATTCGGAATTTGTTTCCTGGTTCTTAGAGTTTTAAGGGGTACGAAAGTCTTTAACAGAAATTACTTAATCAACTGTTAGTCAGCTGCTGTGACATCAACCATGACATTTGCTGTGGCCAATCTGTGTTTCCCAGAAGGTATTTTATGTGTTCAGAATACTGCTGCAGAGGTTATTATAGCTCATCACTTTGGTCTCCTCTGACTGCACCTCCCACCATGTTGCATGAAGCTTCAGCTGCCTCTCTGTCTTCACTTCTAGTTCTTGCTTCTTCCACAGCCAAGCCCACTTAACAGATAGATGAAACTACCCCTCCTGAATGCCTGGTTTAGCTTCTGTTGCTGCTTTACACAAAATACATGTGCTCATATTTTTATATGAGCACATGTATGCTTTGCTACTGATTCCATTCACACTTCAAGAAAGTAATTTTGAATATCTTTAAAAATGCCTCAGTATTGGAGCATGTTAAAATTCCTTTGCCACAGTGTCTGCAGAGATTTGTACACTTAGGAAGCTTGTTTTTTTGGGGCCAGTATTGTTTTGATATACTTCCCCAACCATTTAATCAGTTGTTTGAAATTTGCTTTCTTAAGCTTATAATGGCAAGGATCCTTTTTGGTCTTGTTGCAGCTTTTGGTTGATTTATTGAAACTTTTAGATCCTGTGTAAAACATTCTAAATTTGGATAAATTTTAACAACTGTGTGGCTCACTGGTATGGAAGAATGTATGTGTCCCCACCCCCTCTACTACAACTTAGTTATACTTTCTTTTTTTCTGTTTCTTTTTTTTTCCTTTATCCATTTTAGGGAATTCCTCTTTTACTCCTTTGCACCCTTCAGGGGATGGTTCAGTGACTTGGTTTGAAAAGACAGGTGTTTGCTAAGGAAGAAAACTCCCTTGAAATGGAGAAAATGTAAACCATCCCCTCCCTCCCAAATTATTATAACCTTGAGATCAAGGTGCTCCCAGGCAAAGATATGGGAATAGGAATAGCAGTTCTTTACTAGGGAAATTTAAAAAAAAAAAATAAAAATGCAGTAGTGCAAAAACCAACCCACTGACAGAGTCAGAATACAACCTGACACCCTGTTGGTCAGGATGTTGGTAGCAGTCCAATTAAATGGTGGCTGCAGTCCTCCTGGAGTGACAGATGTGGTTCTGTTGAAGCAGTGATCCTGTAGGAAGGTGAAGTTTTCCTCTCAAGGTCCAGTGGAGGTGTAGATGGGTCTGGTCTCTCCTCTGGGAATCCAGTGGAGGAAGGCTGCTTGTGGTGTTCTGAGTCTCAGATTATATCCAGGTAGGAATGCTTGGCTCCTCCTCTGGGTGGAGCATCTCACAGTGGGATGATGTAATTTTATCAGTCCTGCAGTGAGACTCAATGGCCCATTAACAGAAGAGATCCCCCTGGAGGGAGGATGGGTTGTAGAAGAGATAAAAAACACTGCCACACCTGGTTTTATCAGATGGTAATAGAATACTGACTTTTGGTTACATCTTGCATTGCAACCCAAGACACTCAGAGAAAAGTCACTTCATCCAGTTGCCACTGGACTAAGTGGCAATGAAGTCACAGTTCTGTGTGAACCTGTTTCTGTAGCAGCAATATAAGCAGACCCTGCATCCTAGATGGTGCTTTCCTTTACTGCAGTTGTAAATGGGTCTCAGTTGCTGAAAACTTCAATTTTTTAACTGGTTAGATCACATGATTTGAAACAAGAAAGTGTTTTGTCACCAATTTGTCCTGGTACAGGGCAGGAATGAGTGACAGGAAGGATGTCAGAAGAGCATTAGGAGGAAAATCAAATTCAGTTTAACCAGTATTTTCCCAAAGTAGTGAAACATGTATAACACCTTGCCCTGGAGAGAGCTTAGTTGAGGAGTAAGAGTAAATGGCTAAATCAGGCAATCAATCTAATGTCTAGATGTCACCTCAAAGATTATTTTTGCATTCCATTTGAAGTTGTACCTGGCATTCATCTGGCTCCATGGTGAGCTAGTTCAAGGAGTTTAAAAGTTATAAAGTTTAAAAGTTAAAAAAGTTATAAAAAGAGTATGTTTTTGTGAGGTCAGTTTTCTGCCTGTTCCTTTTCCTGATGTGACTCAATGAGATCAAATCTGAATTATAGCAAGGGGGTGTCAGATGGAACTTCAAATGCACATGGGGTGGAATATATTATTGCTATTGTTTATTTATTAATTTATTTAAATCTCACCTACTTACTGGGTCATGTGTTCAAAACGTGATAAAGAGGCAAGATTTGAAGCTTTATTGGTTTTACACTGGAGCCATTTGCTCGTGTTCTGATGTCCTTTAGCTGCTGTCAAGAAGCATCTGAGGTACTTGATGGTTGCAAGTTTTGCAGTTGCACTTGCTGCTGCATTTTTTTAACAGTTTTGTTTTTCATGCCCTACAGCTAAAGCCTATAAGCTTAGTACACTGAAAAAATGATTAGTCAACAAAAACTATTTGGTTTGTTGGTGTGAAGGATGAGGATTTGATACATTCTCAACGGTTTGAACTTGTGCAGAATTAATTTGCATTAGGAATTTAAATTTCCTGTAATGAGTTATCCTGCATCTTCAGTTCTATGTTTTAGATATATTAACAGTATAAGCTACAAGGAATATTTAATCCCAGTTGTTTCAAGGTTGTTTTAGAATAACTTGTATATGTGTGTTTATATGTAAATATATTTTAAAGTCTCCCTACATTTTTAAATGACTTCTTAACTTTGTGGCTAATTAGGGTGGATATTCTAATTATCTGAGTTTATTCCTTTCTTTCTGTTACATGGTAGGAATGGGGCAGGGAGGGAAACAAGAGCAGGCAGACAGAACACTTTTCTGTCATTGTGATGCTTTACCTTTATATTAAAAAAATAAAATCAAGCAAAGCAGGAACAAGAAAAGAGCCCAAAATCGAGTCTGTGCTATTGAATCAAATAGTTATCAATCTTAATGCAAAACTTGCATGTACTGGGAAAAAAAGCATTGCTTGTTCAGTAGCTCGGAAGAGCCAAAGCCTCTACTCAAGTGAAAATAATATGGCTGCTCAGTTAAGTGTTGGATTGTAGTGAACTCCCTGATGCATTGACTGACAGATGTGCCCAATGCATTCACACTGCCAGTGATCTGCTTCATTCAGCTCCCTTTTAAATGCCATCAAATTGTCAGGAAAAAGATCGAATCATGTGGTTTGATTGCTTAGTGACTGTGTAAGCATCCAATATCTGTCTGTAATAGGGAAGTGACTTGCAGAGCTAAAGGCAAAACAACCTGTGCAGTTGGCGTAGACTTGGTAGAGGAGGGGCAGGATTTTGTGTGAGTAAGTCTTGTCAGGATTTCAGCTCTGATCTTTTTGTTTTTTGTGTTCATTGAAGAAAGTCTTTGTAATGGTTGGCCTTCATTTCATTTTACACTTCACAGTACTGTTTCTAGGTGGTTCCTTAAAGGCTCTGAAGTGCAGTCGGAAGGTACAGTGTCACATTGCACCTGCCCTCATTCCAGATGTGGTTACATCTGGTGTGTAGCATCCCATCCGCTGTGGTTGTTGCCCTTCCTAGCGGTGGCATTGGATTCCTTCTCCCCTCCCTTGTGTCAGAACAGCCTCGTGCAGCTGCTGCCAAAATCCATCCAGCTGATGCCACAGAAAACTTGGAACACATTGTGGTCTTCTGTAGATACTGGCCTAAACACTATTGGTCTGCTTAAAACAAATCTTAATCCCAGTTTGTGTTACATTATCGCCTCCCCTTTCGGTTACCTCCCAAAAGCTTATCATTCCCTTCAGTAAGGAGATCTGAATGCCCCCTCTCTCCTCTTGATAAGCATGTCCCTCTCAGGAAGGTCATCAGCCAGCAGTTGCTAGGATACGGGCTGGTGGCTTTGGGTTTAGCAACCCAAAAGCTTCAAGAATGTGCTGAACAAGTGAGGAGCACAAGGACAGTTGTAAAAGGAAAGGGATGTTGAAGAGAATCTGAAGGCAAAGGGTGTGTTCAGGAAAATACTAAATTGTGGGTAAATAAAAAAAAGATCATTAAAGTTTTAGCCTGTGATTTTTAGATTTTTCATTGTTGCATAACTGTTTCAACTGATCTCAGTGAACTGTGGTGGGGAGTGAAATCGAGCTCATGTTGTCTATTTGCAGAGTTGAGGTTATTGGTAGTTTTGTTTATATGAGCCTTTAAGTTAAGATTTTTTTATTAGATTGGGAGGGTCTGTAACTTGTAGCTTAATTGTGCAATACCTTTTAAACTGGGGCAGGGGTGTGCAACACTACATGAATTGGAGCTATTTATTAATTTAATGCTGTCTGAAGACATCCAGACAGAAAGCCTTCTTTTTTTTTTTTTTTAATGTCTTTGAAGAAGTATGTATAGTCAGTTTCCTGTCTAGTTTTTTGGGTTTTTTAACTCACATGATTTGACAGGATTTGTGGATTCAAGTAAATGTGCCTCAGAAAAGTGGTGCTTCTTCCCCACCCTGCTCAGAGGAAGTAAAATTTGAGATGCAAGCCTGTTTTGGGATCCAGCAGCAGAGTTGGCTGTCCAGGTGGTAGAAGTTTCCCAGGCTTATTCTTTCTTATATGTAGAGGTATGTTTTTGGGGTGTGCTTAGTTTTGTGTTGTTGTTTGTTTCTTATTTAGTTTTTTGTTGTTGTATTTTAGTTTTTGCTTGTTGGTGTTGTTGTTTTGTTGTTTGGTTTTGTTTTTTTTTTTAATAAGTGCTCTGCTGTTTCATCAGCCTTCTTGTTTTAGCTTATGGCAAAAACTTACTTCAGGCATGTAAGTCTTTTATCTGTAACATCTGTAGAAAAAGTGTTCTGAAAACTAGGAGTTTGGTCACTCAACCTCTTTGAGCTATTGGTGAGATATAGCTGAGATGAAATGTGCAAGGGAGGATTTTAAAATCTTCCCCCTCCTAACATTAAATGTATAAAACTCTATCTCTTTTCTACAAAAATTGCCATGTGGATTAAGTTTCCTGAACTGATTTTATATTTAGTCTGGGACTAAATGATCTAAGAAGGAGGAGGCACTGTGTGGAGCCAAAGTCTCTCCTAGCTGAGTGCTTTTATTCCTGGGTTGTCTTTACCTTCTCTGGCTCCATAAACTCTATCTTTTCTGCACAGTAGGAGAGTTCCACTAAGATCTGTTACTCCAGTTTAGAGAGCACTAACCTGGGAGGTCTGAAATGCAGGTATGAACATTATTTGTCTAAATTTTACTGTCTTTGAGGATTAACCAGTGTTCTGCCTAGTGGATTTAAGCTAGTGTAGAAAGGCAGGGTTTTTATCTTTTTCTCTGACCTTTTTGCATTGGGCCTTTTTGAGGTTTAAGTAGATGAATACTTGGTGCGTTAATGTCACTAGCCCTGGAAATGTTAGTTTTAATTTGGCTTATTCTTTTTGCTGAAATGTTTTTTTGGGTTTTTTTACCACTACAGTGAACTGTGCTTATCTCTGAAATTTGTATCACTGTATTGTATGATAACAACACTTAGGGTGTGAAGCATGGAAAAAATGTGGTCTGTGGAGCACGTTAAACAGTAACTGTTTAACACTTGCTATCAGCAGGACAGTACTTTCTTTGTCAGGAAAAGCTTTGTGATTTGCCTTTATCAGCATGGGATTATCCTAAAAACTGAATTCTTTGTGGAGTTCTAAAATTAGAATGTACTAAAACCAACCCCCTTTAGATACATGGATTCAGATGCAGTAATGCTGTGTGAGTTTTTCTTCTTTTGTTTTATTTACTGCTGCATTATTACCTAGCTTTTGTTAGTTCCTGACCAATTGCTTGCTTGCTCCTGTCCTTCATCTCTTGCTCATTTTACCTCCGTTGAAGTTACTGTGAAACCTGAGTATTCTTTGGTACCTAGGTACCTGGCTAAATTAATAGGATGTGTATTGAGCTAATAAGTGTTTTGGAATCTGTCATGAAACGTTTTTGAGTTTCATTCTCACATCAAAAATCTCCAAGTATATTGAATTTGCTTTCTAAAGGAAAGACTATTTTTCTTTTTATCCTTCTATTAAAACTTCCTTTTTACATTGTTCCTTTAATGTTTATTAACTTAAAGGACACTCTTTAGGGGCTGTTCTTTGTGTTACAGAGTTTATGACATGTGAAGAGTTAGATTCAGCTAAGTTTCATAGTGTTTTGGGCCCAAGCTTCTGAAAGCTGTAACTGTGCTGGGTCCTTTTGCTCTTGGTAAGATGTAGAAACCGAGAATACAAATCCGAAGCTGGGCTTTTTTTTTTTAACCTTTTGGGGAGGTGTCTCACTGATAAATTTAGGATGTGGCTTTGTTTTTTACTTTTGATGAACTGTGGCAAAGTAGCATAACTGCAGCTTTGTGGCCATCTCACCTGTGCTGATGTGACATAACTCCTGGGTGCTGCAAAAAACACTAAAACAAGTAATGCGAAATATTTGTTTCCATCTATTCCTTTGTGAGGGCAGCTTTTAATCCAGTTACCTGATCAGCAGGACCCTGCCTTAGAGGCATTCCCTTTGGCTGCTGTGGATGCTGATGTTTGGTATTGTGAGAAAGCAGATGATCGTGGGATGGTGGCTGTTTGCGGAGATTTGAGCCTTGGAGGTTTATGTTTGTGTTAGATTGTGCCAGTAAATGCTAGGCACTCCTCTGTGTGTACCTTCCTCCCTGCGTACTCCCTGCTTGCTCAGGGTGTAAACATAACTCACTGACTCCTACAGGGCCTGAGTTCAGAAATGCAGGTTTGAAAAAAGATGTAGAACTTCTGTCCAAGTGAAGGTGGGAAAGGGGAGAGTTGGGCAACTTTTTTCCGTAAAGTCATTACAGCTAGCTGAGAAAAGTAGAGAAGAGGCATATTCAGAAATAAAATGGGAATGTTGGGGAGGTAGTTTTTGAGACTGAAATGTGCCCAGTGAAGAGACTTGATCACAGGTAAGCTGAAGTGTCTCTTAAGTGAATTTTATAGCTTGTGGCTCTCAAAGCACTAATGTGTATTTCTGGTTGTGATCATTACTTGCTACTTAAGGCCACATTCTGTGGAAAAAAGCATTTATATGTTTAGATCCTCTGCTTGTTTGCAGTCAGGTCTTGGCAAACAAGACTGGTTTTGGAAAATCTGGTAGTAAAGTACTCTGAAGATGCAGTTGCAGGTGGATCACACTAAGTACAGCAGCAACTCTGAACTCAACTCTTACTCTGTGTAGAAACTGTCCTGCTCCCCATCTAGGGAGGGACTGTGTCTGCCAGGTTACATAACCTTTCTGTGGCACAGTCCTATCTGATGCCAGAAACCTTAAGGCCAAATTTAGATGCACACTTATATTTGTGTAAGCCAGCAATGCAGAATTTCAGTGTGTCCCAATAAAATAAGAAAATACTAAATGCATGAGTAGTTCCTCAGTAATTTGCTGTTATTTATTAGCATATATCATAGCTCTGCTTATGTCTGTGTTGAAAAGAATTTCTGGAATGAAGAAAGCTTTGCTCTATTTTAATTTTTTTGTCTGCTTTCTATTTTGAAAATTCTTTTATATTAGAAAACGGCTTCTATCAGATTCCATAAAATATTTAACTTTTCCTAGATTATTCTTAATAATAACAATGTAGTTCACTAAAGTGTATTCTACTTGAGTGATACTTAAAGCTAAGTTCAGATATTCAGAAGGAAAGAATTTTTCTAAATATTGTCTACTGGTTTGCACTCTTTCAGAAATCATGTGAAAAACTGTTCAATCATAAAGATAAAGTATGCAATGCTCTTTAGGGTCAGTTTCCCAGACAAATGAGTATTTTATTCCACATTAAGAAACTTACATCTGAATGTTCAGAATCCAGTTTGTGTATTGACCTCTTATTTCTTCTAATACAAACTTTTGTAATGGATAATACTTATTATTTTACATCATGGGAAGGATGCATGTCTCTTCTCACCACGTCACAAATATTCATTCTTTTGTTTGCCACAGCTGAATATGTCACATGTTCTCCTTGCAAAATACTTTGAAAACAATATACAGTCATTTGGATCAAGTGTGCTTCAAAGTTCAGGGGTTTTCTTGAGAGCCTGTTCTGTGCTTCTGAGTCTACACTTTGCAGTGATTTATTTGCTGTAGTTAGAAATTAGATATTTTAATGCTAAGCATATTTGAATAAGTGGAATAGATTTCTTGATTAACTTACGTGTGTCTAAACCAGAAAAGATGTCTGAAAAGGGTCTCAAATAAAACCATGCTAACCAAAAGAAATACAAATCTTCCTTCAACTGGATAAAATGTCTGTCATGTACTAGCAGTTCGATACCACAGTAGATCCTCTTATGTTTTGAGGAGCATACTAGAGGAATCACATAAATAGAATCTCCCTGATTTGAGTGGAAACTGAAGGGGTAAAACTTGAGGAAAAAATGGAGAAAATGTCATCTTGTCACTTTGTGTGTTGGCTTCATGTAGATCTTTAATGCAGTTGCAGAACTGTTTGTGTTGGACATGACCTCAGTCACGTCCAACCTTCTGCTCCAAACAGCATCAACACTGAGCACTTTGGTCTTCTCTGTATCAGCTATCACCTGTCCTATTTTTCTCTCTGATTCTTTACTGCTCATGTAATAGTAGAAGGTTTTCATGTGGCACTGAAGTCCCATGCTGCTTTCAGCTTTGGTTGTGTTTTGACTTTCCTGGCAGGGGTGCTGCATGCCTGGGCAATATTTGTGTATTCTTCCCTTGATAGGCTGTTCTTGCTTCTTCCTCCTTAGGCCACGTCTGTTTATTTTGCTGGGTTTTGGGGCATACTCCTTGTGTGGTTAGCAGTTGTCCTTAAATACCTTTCTTAAGCTCTTTTGCTTTTTAGAGCTGGATCCCACAGAACTCTAGCTACTGGCTAAGTCAGTCTGCCCATGTGAATTGCTGGGTCTGTGCTGGATTTGCCTTCCTCCTCTCAGGATTTTAAGCTTCATTATTTCATGGTCATTGCAGTCAAGACTGCTGTTGATCCCATCCCCAGCAAGTTTCTTGGGTTTTTTTCCCTTGAAAGCAATTTCAAGAAAGTATCAAATGGGGATTCACTCACTTAGTGCTGTTTTTCCCTGAAATCTTTCACAAACCTCTTCGATTTTGACCCCTACTGTGTTGCCCTTCTGGTAGATGTCACAGAGATGAAATAATAACCAGTCTGTCATTTTTAGAAACTTTATGAAACTGCTGAAATAGTCTTCATCAGATTTCTTACCCCAGTCAGGTGATTTGTAACAAACTTTGACTGTGATATTATCCATACGGTCCCTTCCTTTAATCCTGACCCACAAGCTCTCTTAGCCAGCCTGTTGTCTGTCCTGTAGAACAGCTTTTTGTGTTCCAGCTGCTCCTGCAGGTAGAGGGCAGGTCACCTGCTGTTCTTCCCTTGCTGGCTTGGTTACAAAGCGTGTGGCCATCCATGACAAAGTGTCAGTCATGCAAGCTGTCCCACACGCCCCACTCTGGTGTCAGCTCTGTGTACAGATGCTGTAGGTGGCTTCCCTTTTAACTTGCTTTATCCTCACCAGGGTCTCCCTTCCACCAACCTGGCCCAGGTATTTCCCATGGCTCAGTCTCTATTCCCTCCCTGACTGCAAAGTTCAATTACCATTCCGTGGTAGATCTCTCATTTACAGTGCCCATCACCAGCTCTGATGAGGTTGTTCATATCCCGCTTCCTCATGTTGATCCCATCTCTAACTTGGCAGCCCTTGTTTCTCAGGGTTACTTGTGGCCATAAAAGTTAAAGTGCTCCTGGCAGTGCCAATCCTGTAGTGAGTTCTTAATTTGAAGGATGTGTCTCTACAAGCCTTTTCCCTCTCTCAGGAAAAGAGCAAGGAGAGTAAGCATCACCTGGGATCCCATGTCTTTCTTTGCCCCTGGAACTTTCTACTCATGCTTGATTTGCTCTCTGGTCTCTGTTAATAACAAGTAATAATTTAGTGGGAATAGAACAAAAAAGAAAATAAAAAGGCACCAGTGGTGATGATAATGAGGGTTGGAGGACTTTTGACAATCTCTGATATGTCAAATCTGATCAAGCCTCCTTCTCCAGCCTATCTGGCAGCAGATGTGTGTCTTCCCTGCAGAAGGGAATCTCCAACTAGTACTACCTGCCCCTCCCTTATGTTGCTAATGCTCAGTCCAAGCCCAGCTAGCTCTGACATGTACCTTAATTGAGGTGCTCACTACTTTTGCATGATGATGTTGACCCAAAAAAAAAAAAACCAAAAAAAAAACCAAAAACAAAAAAACAAAAAACTGAAAAAAGCTTTGTGTTTGCAGCCTTACTGTAAGAAAAGGACTGTGGAACATTGGTATAATGAAAAGAGGTGTTGGGAGATGTGCAGTAAGAAAGGAATTGAGATTTATGGAAAAGCTCTGATAATTAGAAGGCTCAGACTAATGTTTGAGTACCTCTTAGCAGCTACTGTGTGCTGGAAGCTTGTTGATTGTTGAGTGTTATCCTGAGGATTGTGTGCTTTAGCTTTCATTGACATGTTTGCATGCAGTCAATGTGTATGAAAATACTACTTGGACTTCAAAAGTATCAAAAATCAAAACTTAAAAAATATTTTTGTGACAGTCTTCTATTTTGGGCAAGGCTTTTCAGGCTGTTGGGTTCTTCTTTTATTTGGCACATGGTTACTATGTTGATTTGTATGTTTGGATCGGAGAAATGAGTGCTGTAGTAGAAACTGAAATGTTTGCTATTTCTGGATTTTAAAGCACTTGGGCCAAGCTGCCAGGCAGTAATAGGTGGGATACTGGAGTCTAGTTTCCTAGGAGTGTCTCTGAAAGGTAGTACTTCCAGCTTTTAACATAATTTTTCTTCCCAGTTGCCACTTTCTCAGTGTTCTGCCATGAGACTGTGTGATGTCCACTTTGAAATTATACTTACATGAGTTGTCTGGCAGTGAAGAGGAAAGAGATAGTTGAAGAATCTAATGCTTCTTAGCTATGCCAGTGTACAAATGAGTCCTTGGGGGACTTCTGGTTGTACAGTTATTTCTGTTTTTATATTTGTTTGAAATTGTCAAAGAGATGAACAAGTAACAGCTGAAGAGGGAGAGAATAAAACATTGATTGTACAAGTCCCATTTGTTTAGAAAAGTAGTCAAAAAAATTAGCATATGGATATTCATCTGTCCAGTTTGTTTTGGCCATGTTGTGTTTCAGCAGGTATCAAACAAAAAATCCCTGAGGAGTTGATACTTTTTAGTAGTAGGGATATGTCCTAGCATCCTCAGAGTATGAATTCTATTACCCACTACCTGCTGTGAAAAGGCAGAGTGTTGCTCTTACATGAATTATTGTCTAGTTTCTGAATTTCTCAGCAGCTTCTCTTGTGGGGAGGGAGAAACAAATGTGTGTGCTGTGATCCTTTGTCGTGAAACTTCAGATGGCAAAGTGACTGTGACTGGAGATGCTGCCGCAGAGCAGCAGCTCTGCTTCAGTGATTTACTTCAGAATGAATGCTTCTAATTTCCCAAGCTGCAGATTTGAGGCTTTTAAGGAAGTAACATCATGATGTATTTAATTATCAGTCACTTAAACTGTACTTGAGTTCACATCCCTTTTCTTTAATATAGTAATGGTGAAGGTTCAGAAAGGCAATTTGGAGATGAACTTGAGAAAATTGTATTACTGTTCCCAAATCAGGTCACAGGGAAAAGGGAAACAGAAGAGTATGGAAGTTGCAACAGTTCAGGAATTTACATTAATAATGCCAATGCTACCATGTGTTATGGAAACATGGATGTACTTTAAATCTACCCATAATAGGTAGTAGTAGTGTTGTCCTTGCTTATTCAGAGGTTTAGATTGGCTAGTTTGGAAATCTGAAGAGATCCTTTAGGAAGGGATAGGATTGTGACAAATTCATGAAGATCACTATTATTTAGGGAACAGTATTAATACAACCTAGTTGCAGAGACTAAATTGTTCAATCTGTTTACTGTAGTCAAAAAAGAGGTGGTACAAGCCTATTAGAGTTGTCTTTGAAAAATGTATATTGTTGTTAAGAGACATTGCATGAAAATCTCTTTTCTACCTCAAGCTGATGTGAGATTTTTGGTTGGTGGTTTGTGTTTTTTTTTCCCTTCCCCCAGACTGAAGGTAATGTCATGAAAAGTAATACTATGAATGGTAGGAAACATGATAATCCTACCTAATTTGTTAGTAATCAACTATTGTGAAGGTGTTTTCTTTCAGGCTGTAGTCTGGAATTTTGTATGTCAAGTGATTTCTCTTTCTAAAGGATTTCTTAAAACAACTGTAAAAGAGCCCATTGTTTTGACATCAGGAAGAGAATGCAAAGAGTTGCTAGAGAGCAAATTTTAATAAAGAAGGATATCTGTTGGGTCCTTTCCAACCCACCATATTCAATGATCTACTGCGGGAAGGTCTTCTTCTGCACTGGAGCTCCTCTACTATATGGAGAAGTGCAAGTTAGATCATAAAAGCACTGTGTAAAATGATTTTAAACTTCTTCATCTGAGGCTGTTACTTTACATCTGTAAAAGGCACCAAAGTCATCTATCTTCCTCACACTGTCCACTCTCCTGGTGGCCTTGCAGCTCTCGTGGCTGTGGTCACATCTGCTTGTGTGTCTAGCAACCTGCACACATAAAATGACTGAAAATCTGAGTTTGGTTTCCAGGACAAAACAGTGGATGTAACAGTGCCAAACCTGTTTCCATCATGAGCAAAGGGTATGCTTCCCACATCCTGGCTGTGATGTACAAGCCTGTGATCTAAGGGAAGCCTGTGTTTGTGGTAAAATAAGGAGAATCTTGCTTCTGGCCTTTTGTCTTTTTGTGTCACTATACGGACTCTTGTTCAGGGTTGAATTGAGGAAAAATTGTTGTTTGGAAGCATGTTTGCCTAGAGGCATGCAGATAAGAATTGCACAGCCTTTTTAGAGGAGTAAGACAAGCAGAAAAGACAAACAAATGCAAAAAACTCATTGAGATTCTTGGAAAATATTAATTTGTCCTCTGTCTCCCTGTAGATAAGGCAAAGTAACTTACCTCCAACCCAGAACTTCTCAAGAATACTGTCTATTCTGGCAGACTTCCTTGCTGTTCCATACCTTTATTTTACAGTGAGGGTGTAATGGTAAGGTGATTATATAGTGACTTGAAAGCCTGCTGCTGGAAATGTTTAGCTTAGGTTTGTGTGGGATGTGAATTGTGGGGGAAAAAAAAAAAAAGTATGTCTTGAAAGATGTAGCTGCCTGTAGGATGTAATTCCAAATGAGCAGCACAGGACTTTGCACCATGTTGGGTGACAGGGTCTGCACAGGCTCTCTTCAGTGGTGACAAGTCTGACTGATGATTTCTATAAGGGAAAAGTATGTCATAGAGCTCTTACAGTGAACAACTGTGTGTGACTTGTTTTCAGAACATAAAAATATGTTTTTATAGGTCTGACAAGAAGCCTAACTATAACTTCAGCTGACCAGTCAATCTTTGAAAAAGCACAAGGAGAGAAAGTTACGTTGCCATGTACTTTTGAACTCTCAGAAGAAGATAAAGGCCCACTAGATATTGAGTGGGTATTGATACCAGCAGATAATCAAAAGGGGGAACAAATAGTAAGTAGACTTCTTTTTGGACAGTGTTAATTCAGTTGTTTGAGTAGGTCAATGTATGAGTTTTGTTACTGACTATTTAAACTTCCACCTTTTCAGGTTGGGATGCTTGTGATCTTAAATGGCTTTGAAGCACCAGTCACATGAAATCTAGTGGAAGTTTTGAAATACCAGATTAAGGACGAAATGTCAAGACATTTTTCAGTATAAACTTGCCTTCTAATGAAGAGCTCCCAAATTAAATACACTTCAGTTCCAAAAAGCAAACTTTGCTTTCATATCTGCATTATCTTCCTTATTGAAAACAGATTCATGAGGATTTAATTTTAAATATATTAACTCTTTTAGTTATTAATGCTTTCCAGTCTTTGAAAGCCTTACAAGCAAGATGATTCATATTAGTAGGCAGGTTTTGCAGAATTAAATTGGAGCAATTCTAAACAGCTTTCAGTCAGAAGACAATGCTGACATATTGGTACTTGGTCAGTTGTTTGGTTGGAGTATTCACTCACTATAGTGGTATTTTGAAGATGAAGATATTTGACTCTTTTTATTTCTGGGGTTAATATTATAGAAAGAAGCTTGAGAATTCAAAGAGATGAAATTATTTTAAATGTTTGCACACTAAGTGGATTTCTGAACTCTATTTCTTTTTTCTATAGATAATAATGTATACTGTAGACAGGACTTATGATCATTATTATGCTGATATGACTGGGCGAATGCAGTTTACTAGTCTTGATCCCAAATCTGGTGATGGTTCATTGGATATCCTGAACTTAAAGGCAGCAGACACTGGCACATATCAGTGCAAAGTGAAGAAGGCTCCTGGAGTTCAAAGCAAAAAAATACAGTTGACTGTACTTGGTAAGATAATTTCTTTTCTTAAATTTTCAGCGATGTTTTTTATGTGCTTATTCCACCCTGTTTTCAATGTGTGAAAGCTTCAGTTGGGCAGTGTTACACTGTGTCTGTGGTGATTGTGGTCATTATGGAGGCTTTGGGAGGGATGGGCATAATTCTGTTCTGGGAAATGAAGGGAATGATATTTAGAATAACAAGCATTTTTAGAAGTTCTGCACCTGACTTATATTTCATAGAAAAATCTTTCTGTGCATAGAAATGGTTTGTGGCACAAACTTTATCTTTCACAAAATGTACTAGAACACAACTAGAAAACATTTTGATTGTGACTGTTACTAATTCATTGTTGTTTTGTTTATTAGTAAAGCCAGCACGGACTAAATGTTCCATTCAAGGATCACAGGAGATCGGAAAAGACGTTACCTTGAAATGTGTGTCACAAGAAGGATCCCCACTTTTGTCTTATGACTGGAGGAGAGTATCTGGCACGCAGAATCTTCCTGCCACTTCTGTGCTGAGTACTGTCAAACTTCATTTATTACTCTGAAATACTTAAAAAGATTACAATAGTATTTTTGGCTTATCCTGACTTGTAAGCATCTGTGGGTTAGTATTACTGTAGAGTAGTCAAGATTAAATGTCACTTCTCCCCTCTAACAAAACTGACTTTGAAACAAGCTGGAGTTGATTCTGGTTTTTAATTCGTGCTTGGAAATGTTTCAAGCTTCACATTGAGATTCTTACTGTTAGGTTTCAGTATCATGCTCATCTGTGCCCAGATGTTGTGAGTTCTCCTGCTTGCTGATGGTTTTGCTTTTGTGCTTAAGTGGACAGTAGGGAATTCAGATGTGGCTTCAATTTGATTTAAAACAAGCAAAAAATCTCCAGTTTTTTTGTAAGCTTCTGCACTCTAATATAGTATTGTAAAACACAGATCCCTAAAAATCAGCTGCAAAGGAAGAACCTAATACTGTTCTTCATTTTGAACTTGACTCCTGGTCTCCTCTTTGATGTCTTTTATTTCTTGTTTTGACAGTGAATCAGTTGATCGTTAATGTCCTTCTCTGTACCACTCAAGACTTTAGGCTACTGTTGTTATGCCTATTCTTTCTCCATGTTCCAAATTTGGCTTGTGGTAACAAAAAGACCGATTGGCAATATCAGTGCTGGACAAGAATGAGTGGGAAATTGCACAAGAGTGACTTGTAACTCACTAAAACCATGTTAGTTTTGGGCTTGTGAATGTAGTTTTGGGGACACTGTGTTCTGAAGAATCTAGACACTACCTAACTTGTTCAGCAGATAGAGGATGTCAAATGCTGTGGAATACATTTCTAACGGGGTAAGATTTACAAACAATAGCATTTTACAGCATGATGGAACTGTTTTGATCTGGATGGTTTTTGTATAGCATTTTTAAGTTAAGATTTCCTACATATGCTGGTTTAATAATTCTGTGATGTTAAATATGGAATTGTACTTAGGAAAATGGTAAACCTCTACCTTCTGTTGTTTGTAGATAAAAATACAGGGGAACTTCTTCTGAAAAACGCCTCTCGAGAGTATTCTGGTATATACAACTGTGTGGCCTCAAACAGAGTTGGCACGGATGAATGTTCTGTTGAGCTGAATGTCACCCCTCGTAAGTGTTTGCTGTGCACTGGTCACACAGTGTTCTTGTATTAAAACTGAACAGTCTTTTTCTCTAAACTCCTAAAAGGTTAAAAACCCCAATGCTGTTATGTAACTTGGGGGTGCCTCTTCAAGTCTTACTGTTTTAAATGTGACTGAGTGACTGAGCACTCGCCCTCTGATTCAGTGATGTATTATTGACCTGCTGCATGTGAAACATACTGGGCTTAATGGTAGAAGAACTTACAACTTTGACATTTAATAAACAGTATTGTTATTTGTCTATTCTAGCCGTAAATACAGCCGGTATAATTACTGGAGCTATTATAGGAACTCTGCTGGGTCTCTTCGTACTGTGTTCTGTCATCTTCTGTTTCTGTAAGAAGCATAGAGAGAAGAAATATGAGAAAGAAGTACATCATGATATCAGGTAACAATGTGCCTCTAGTTTCTGAGCAGTATTGTTGGAAGATTAACTTTTAAATGTGTATTTCTACAAATAAGTTACTTAACAGTTGAGATTTCTGTCTTAATCTGGAAAGCTTATTATAACACACTAATGGCTTGTTAGTGTCTAATTTCAGCAAACATCTTGGAGGCAATGAATATTGAGGGTTTGGAGAGGTTTTGTTACTTTAAAGGAAGATATAAGGATATTTTTGACTACTGCATTAGAATAGAAAAAAACAAACCGAGTATTTGTTTTAAAGTAATGGTGACTGAATTCTTGTTCTGCAACTGATTTTTTTGATTTTTGTTCATTTCAGAGAAGATGTTCCACCTCCAAAAAGTCGCAGTTCTACAGCTCGCAGCTACATTGGCAGCAATCGTTCTTCCCTGGGCTCAATGTCTCCCTCCAACATGGAAGGATATACCAAAACTCCATACAGTCAAGTTCCAAGTGAAGACTTTGAACGTGCTCCTGCTCAAAACCCAGCCTTTGCACCTTCAAAGGTAGCTGCACCTAATTTAAGTAGAATGGGAGCTGTTCCTGTGATGATTCCAGCACAAAGCAAAGATGGGTCGATAGTTTAAAATATTAATTTAAAAGCTGTTTCTTAAAGTGTTCATTGTAAGTACTAGAGAAAACTACTGTGTTCCAACCCTCATTTAAACACTGGCATGAAATTTACCTTGAAGAAAATATACAAGTTAGTTTGACAAGCCACCAGTTCTCATATTTAATTGTAAACTTATTCACACATGACAGTTGAACTATTTGCTAAACGCGTTGAAGTTCATAAATAAATGTCGGACACTGAAGGTATTTGAACCTCTGGTAGGTTGCTGAGGAGGCTCTGACACTGTCAGCTACTGAACAGTTCTGAATGTGTAACAGTGAGACACAGGTGAGAAATAACAAAAGCATTTCATATGTAGACCAGGAAGTTTCTCAGGGTTCCTGAGACTTTATTCTCAGTTGTGGAATAACAGAAATATTTTGATTTGGCCACTGTCTGGTATAGTTGCAGGGGTCTGAAATACCAAGGATGACTTTGAATTCTGTTCAAATTGAGTATTTATGTGGTTCTTTAACCTGATGATGTTTGTTTGGAGTACCTGAGCTCTTATTTCAGGGCAAACAGTTATTTGATTGGTTCAATTAATTTAATTAATCTGTTCTGAATTTAAAATAGCAGTTAGTGGAAGTATGACAGGAAACCTTGCAAGTTCTTTGAAACACAAATTTTTCTACAACAGCTAGTTCTGGTCCTGTCAGATAACTTAATACTTAGATTATCTGATGCAAGAGGTCCTGTCAGGTTGTTGGTAGAGGGATCTAAGCTCTAAAACCTACAGACCAACTGTTACTGTCACAGTAAGAATGAATTAATGTATTTTTATACAGGTCTTTAAGTTAATTGTACCTTCCATTTTTCCAGTGCCTGGTTAAATACTAAGGCACTGCTCTTAGGTTTTTTCCACAAAGCAATTTCCTAGAAGCTCCATGGAGATTTGATGAAACCTGTTAAGTAACTGGTATTTGATGTCTCTGTCCTCTTGCTCTAAACACTGTGAAAACAACTTTTTCTCATATGCACCTAAGCAGCAGTCAGTCCTTGTTCAATGTGCTAATGTCTGGCTGTATGAATTTGCAAGGAGTTCAAAGCTCATTTTTTCTTGCCTCTTTAACAGCCCTAAATATTCTGAGCCAATGTTCAGACTGGAGAGCAAGAGTTTCATGTAGCTGAGAGGAAATAGTTACCCAGAATTGTTGATACAAATCTCATGTTTCAAGATTGAAAACGCTTCTTCCCAATTTTGCAAACTTAAAGCAATACAGGAGAAACACAACAATTCCTTGTCTTACTTTCATGTGTATTTAAGGACTTCTGGTAGCTTCTGATGACTGTTGTTATACACCTGCAAAAGCTCCATTTAAAACTCAGTACAGTTTGAATCTGTGAATTTTTTCTTCCTTCCTGTTTTCTACCTTCTTTATCTTGTGCTGGGGAGCAGGTGGGGGAGAGTTCTTTTAGCTTACTCTAGCTAAAGATATTGAATTGCAAGGTATTTTGGAAAAGTGTAAATGATTATAGTACATGCACTGATGTTAATGAAGGTAATATCTGAATAGCCTGTTGAAAGATGTTAGGATTATTTGTGTGTAGCAACAGTGAGAGAAAACAACATTACCCCAGACTTTTAGGTTTAGTATCTGCTTATCTGTAGCTGCCTATAGATCTGTGATAAATTCTTTGGCTTACTCCTAAATGTTTGTCCTATCTGTAAACAGGTGCACAATTTTTGGCTGGCACTATTAAATGTAAAGAAATTCCCCACTGCCCATTGCAGTGGTTGGTACAAGGTCATCTTTAAGCTCCTTACAACCCAAACAATTTCATGATTTTAACATACCCTTCATATTGAATTTAGAAACTTGAATGGCTATTAATATAGAGTTAGTTTTACACACTTGGGACTTTTTTAGATTGTAAACTGATACTGTTAGAGATCAGATTTTTTATCTTTCATGTGTGCCTTGTCAATAAACTTTACCTGATTGTAACTTCAGTTTTTATGAAATTTCTGGTGCCTAAACATACTGTATGAACAGGTGCTTAGATGATGGTACAGTTCTTAAAACATGACACTGTGATCTGATTTCTTGATTCTTATGTACTATTTATACCTCTTCATGCCTATTTTTGGATGTGAACTTCAGTGTCTCTCTCTGTATTGTTCTGTATTTCAAAATGTCACTTAACTCCTTCAATTGCTAATTATGATTTGAGTGTTTGTGTTCCTGAAAGCTCTTCAGTTATTGTACCAATGAGAGGGATGATTGACTTTTATTTATGTGGTAAATAATAGGTTTAGTAAATGTGCCAAACGTAGCTTCTGAAGAACTATAGATGAAGAGACATCTTTTTGCATCCAATTATTGTGATAGAAGAGACTTCCAAGATGTTAATCATACACTGATTGTTTACCTTGAAACAAAGGCCTTTCTTAATGAAAAGGGTATAGTTACTACAAATACAAGTTGAGTGTAAGACTAAACTGAATCACAGACTGAGAGAGAGCTATAAACTAAAGAACCAGGCAGCAAACCTACTAAATTTGATTCTAAGCCTTTGGTGGACTTACGTGTTTTTTGGTGGTTTGAGGTTTTTTTTAAAATAAACTTTTTGTTTGGTTTGGTTTTGGTTTGGCCTGAGACCCTGTAACTTACAGTCAGGTAAGCCCTAGGACACTCAAACTCAGAAACCTGTCTCAGTAAAGCACATGGAGCAGAGTTTACACATGCTTGATGATCTGTCAGCTTGTGCAAAATAATAAATGGGCAGAAGGACAGCTGGATGTGCCCTCAGAGCCTGGCTGTTAGGCTTAGCAGCCTTGACAGTGTCTTTCTATTTATGTAATTGCATGGAAAAATGATAGAAATGGAATCTGACACAGTCCTTATCTGAAATATAGAACCTCTGACTTGGGGTAAACTCTGCCTCAAGTTGCTATCATCATGCCTTTTTGGGTGGATGCAACACTACTATGAAAACATAATACTGCTACTATAAATTATTTCTTTTGTCACTAGATTGTTCACTTACACTGGATTATGATTCTCAAAAGCAGCTACTATATTTTAACACTTATTTCTAGCTGTGTGGGAGATGAACTGGTTAAACATGTGAGGTGTCCGATGTGACAGAGAGCTCTGCTGACAGAACACTTTTAGGAAGTAATGGCAGCTGATACACCAGTTAGGAGGTGGCATTTTTAATGTCTCATTTTGTTAAAAAAAAAAGGGGGGGGGGAAGGGAGGGAGGGTGGTACCATTGTGTATATAATCTATCTGAGTGAGCTCAAGAAACCTCTAGTTAATATCATGACTGTAAAATTGCCTGTTGAGGACTACTATATATAGAAAAGAAACCCCTCAATTTTAGCATGGTGTGAATAAAGTGTTAGACTTGTAATACTGTAGAGGTTATGTAACACTTGTCCATACATTACAAGAGTTTTCATCAACTTTCTGCAGTAGGTATTTAAAGATACTTGTGTGAAACTTCCTTCCCTAAAAACAAATACTTCTTCCAAAACTGTGTGGTGCACAGAAATGCCTTGTTGGAGGGGTAAAACATGACTTTTGAAAGAAATGTACAATGCATACGTCTTTCTCAGATCTTGACAGTCTCATTCATATTAGATGTATGCTTCCTGTTTAATAGTGCAAGTAAGACTTCTGAATTGCAAGATTTTCTGTAATGCTGAATATTGTATATTACTGGTTTCCATGACAAGCTTTTAGTTTTGTTCTGAGCAGTGTATATATTCTGGATCGCTCTAGGTCTTTGTTCCAGTCTAAAGATATTATGCTACTTGTGTCACTTAAACCTTGTTTTATACACTTGATAGGTGCTTTCTGGGGCCCTTTGTTGAATAGTCCCCTAGCACTGAGGCATAGCTCAGCTGAAATCAGAGCAATAACAACTTCCTGGGATCCAAAATATTGCAATGTTGTGTTACACTTCTCATGCACAAAGCATGGACTTTGAACATTGATATGAATTTCAGTATGAGGTTTTTATATTCACACTTTTGGGGAAATGGTATTTTAAAATACAGGTATTGTGAGTGAATTTGTAAAAAAACAAAATCCAAAATTTTAAAATGCTCTAGTTCCATGACAGACTTGTGTACTTTTTGAAATAAAACTGTTGGAGAAAGCAGTAGTCTGTCTTTATTTTAAAGCAGCACTTGTATATGGCTTCACCTTTTTTTTTATGTAATTGGAAGTGAACTAATAAATATGGCTGTGTATACCATGCTGACATGAATAACTTTATTTATTGCTCCTCCCCCCCCAACCCCCATCCAAGGCAAGTAAAACTTAAGATATTTTAAAATATGCACTTTTTAGGTGGGGTTATTAATTATAGATACAGCTATTCTGAAACATAAGGCTGGAAAGAAACTTTAGATTAGATTTCATCCCCCTTTAATTTAGGTAGAACCAAAAATTCCTGAAACTGATTAGTCTTTGTCTTTTAAAGTTCAAATAAGCAGGATGACAGCACTCAAAGTATGTTGATAAAATGCTCAGGGTTTTTATTATTAATGTGTTTATTTGCATCCCTTTCAATTTTGACAAAGCTGACTTGGGATACTCTGCACCACTTGGCCTTGCAAACCAGCTGATTATTGTCCTTGTCATTTTACCTGAGATTAATGTGATTTCTCCAGTGTCATCTCGGGGGTAGATCCAAAGTCTGGCATGGGCTCTGTTTGCATGTATTAAGTTCATATCATTGGAGGCATAATTAGCTCACTTTGCTCATAATGCATGCATGTTCCTATGTTATAATGCAGGCCTATCTTCATATATTAATGTGGGCCAGGCCAGATGTTCCAGTCACTTCTTTGTATATATAAAAAAAACAATACATGCATGCAGAAGCATGTGAAGTTAAATGAAGTACTGGTGGATAAACCTCTAGTTTTGGGTTTTGGGTTTTTTTTTTGAAAAAAATTAAATTAAGACTTGCTTAAATACCAAAAGAAACCTAATAAAAATGGAAATACATGTTTATTTATAGAGCTCTAAGAAACCTCTCTTACACTCTTTTTAACATTCATGTCAAGACTTGGGAAAGGATGTAAGTGTTGAACTTAGGGTCGCAGTTTTGTCACAGATGGCTCTTGCATGCCTCAGCTGCTCCTCAGGTCTTTTATTTGGAGGGTAGGTGACCGTGAACCAGAAGCTGAATACTACCTCCAGCTTGTCTGTGGAATTCCAGCAAAACAGCTAGAACTTTCCTGAGTGTCCTGACAGAACAGAGGGCACTCAGCACCTGGTAGCTCTACAGAACCTCTGTGGACCTTTATATGTGTATTAGATAATGCTTTGGATAAAGTGTCATAAGAAGTCTGGCTGTTTGTTTCCCTGAACCTCTTGGCTGTGTCTTTTGAGCTTACTATCTCAGATTTGTTTCCATAATGGAGCAGCTTGAGTTTTCAAAGATCTATGATAATACTGATAGATAATTGCTACACTCTTTTCAAAAGCAGATAACAGCAACTTAGCCTTATTTCCTATCTGTAAAATTCATAAAGTGGAATAGTTTGTAAAGAAGATAGCTGATTAAGTAGCAGAAGCAAGAACAGAATGAAACAAAGCTATGAATGTTGCCTACCTTTCCAAATCTCAGTTTATTCTAAAACTAGTTTTAGCTTGTGTATGACTGTAGGTGATTTCTTAAAGCATGAAGACTTGCATCTTAATATAAAAATAATGTGTGTACTTGAGTTACAATGATTCTGTTGCTGTTCTTAATTTGCTTTAGGCTTTTTTGCAGAATGGTGCAGGCACAACTATCAGGAGAAGAGTATGAACCTTTAATTTTATAAAATAACCATTCTGGCAGAAAACTGGCCTGGAGGATTGTGTTGTCTCTGCTTCTGACTTCCCGTTCAAAGTCAAGTTTCTGGAAATAGGGAGCCTTTAAGTATCTTTTGATTTTTGTATCGTTGGAAATCAGTCAGTGTCACCCTTGTAAATTTTCAGATTTCAGCTTTCAGCTGTTGAAGCACTGGTCAGGTCGCTTTGGATATGCAAAGTCAGTAGTATTTAGTGACACCAGCTGCTATTTGGGTCCTCATTTTAGTAAAGTTTCTTTTGGTCAATGCTGTCCAGAGGAACAGATGAAGGACTGTACTGTAATTTTTGGGAAACAAAGCAGTGCAATTCATGCAGGAACCCTGCATGATGCCAGGGTTGATAGATGCAGAGAGGACCAGCTTTGTAAGGAAGTTGAGCTTGTTGGTTACACAACTTGATTATGTAACAGATTTAAAAAGTGGCAATATTAGAAGAGACATTACCAAAGATAAAATTATGTGCTTTCAGATGTTAATCTAATTTTTTCTTAGGGGAAAAACCTCTGGAGGCAGTGTGTCCGCTAGGAAGCGCAGGGAGCTGCGTGATGCCTTGACAGTTGTCCCACTTCCAGGGCTGGAAGCTGTGGCTCTGGGGAGCTGCAGGCAGGGCAGAAGCCAAGTGCTGTATCTGAAGGGTATTGTACTTCCTTTCCCAGAGAATTTTTCCTAATTGTAAAATGAGGAGAGGAAAGCAGTGAGTCTGATCAGTTTCCGTGGAGTTTTGTACCAGGGATGGAAATTCTGGAACCATGCACGAACTTTCCAACTTCTTGGAGCCTTTTCATACTCTGGTGTGTAGCAACATCTGGCTTAGAGTCTTCAGAGTCTGCAAAAAATTTTTGCATTGAGTTGCTTATGTAGCCAGCATAGCTTCACTGCTCAAATCACAGAGCCTTGTGCTCTGCCTACCAACCATAATTTCTGCAGGTGATGACTGGTTATATTATTACTAACAGTCCTTTATAAAGAAGCAGAAGAAAGTAGATTCTCCTGAACATTCCAGACAGGGCAAATGGTGACAGCTCAGCTTTTCAGTGCTCTGGGCACAAACAACTCCAGGGGTGTG
This sequence comes from Pseudopodoces humilis, assembly GCF_049639895.1. Classification (NCBI taxonomy): domain Eukaryota; kingdom Metazoa; phylum Chordata; class Aves; order Passeriformes; family Paridae; genus Pseudopodoces; species Pseudopodoces humilis. The sequence continues at coordinate 102,988,677 of NC_142201.1, read as the reverse complement.
GTGGTCACTTGGGTTAGAATTTGCTGTGAAGGAGTACTGAATCAGATGGTAAAGAGCTATAGAAGTAATTTAGTACCATTAGTAAATAGCTTCCAATTATGTCAGGTTCTGTGTGAGTAGGAAAGCAACTTGAGCTTTTGTTTCTTGTGGCCAGTTACTGCTGTACAAGTGAAGTAACACCTGTTTACAACTTGTGACTTGTCCTGGTCAATGATTTGTAATTGAAACTATTATGCCATCCAGGGATCTGAATCTCTATATTTTGTGTCACTTGGTAATATTTTACCTGTGAAACAGCAGTTGGGATTAGTCAGATTTCATGGAAGTTAAAGTGTGCAGCAGAGCATTTGTTCCCGATGTTTAAGGACTCTGCAGTCCCAGCCTCTCACAGATGACTCCTCAGGCAGCTGAGTGGGTGGTGTTTCAAAGAAACTGTTTGCTGAAATCAAAACACTTATGTTATGCCTTACTTAGCTGCAGGAGATCAAGAGAAAGTTAACTTAAGGTTTCTGTTTCCCAGTACAATAGCTCAGGTGGGAGGGAAGCTGATACCTTAGACTGGGAATAAAGGTAACTGGTGGGAATACATAAAACTACTAAATAGTTTTGACTACTAAAGAAGATGCCAATTCTGGGCCACAGCTGGTGGTTTGTGAAACATGTCAAAAAGCTTATGTTGTGGCTGCTAGCGCTGCACTTCTCCAGATAAATAAAATGCCCTTCGATGTCACTTCCAATCCTGTAACTGTCAAGACCAGAAACTCTTCATCTCATCTATAAAATACAAAATAAAGCTTGCAATTAGTTTATTTTCGCATATTCTTCCCTCTTTCTTGTTGGTACATGAGAATAATTCAGACTTACTAAAAGGACACAGCTTGAAATGAACTGTTTGGTCTTGTCCTGGTTTCGTCCTTGTGCTCTGTGATTCAAAATGAAGTTGCTTAGGCATTGCAATATCTTTTGCTTTGGACTTGAGTTGTGGTTTGGGTGACCTCTTTAGGTAACCTATTTAATTGAATGATCTTGTATTCCTGCTTAACATGGGAAAACCCACTGTGTTTAAAACACAGAACTTCAAAAAACAACAAAAAAATGCTGTGGGTTCCTTTACTGTCTCCAGCCCATTTGAAAAAAAAAAGGAAAAAAAGGCTAAATAAGAGTAATAAATGTTGTGTTTGGGAATTATGAATGTCCCCCACAGCTGATGCTTTGGCAGCCTCTGTACACATCTCTCTGTGCCTAAATGTGAATGACTGGTGCTCTGCAGTGACTTTCTAAGAGTGTTTTCCAACAGAAAGCTGAGGAACCTTCTAAGGTACCAAATGGTTATTTTCTTACTGTTTACTCAGGAAAATAATTGAAGTGAGAAATCTGCAGCAGTTAAACTTTTTTTTTTTAATAAGTTTTAACAAAAAGCTCTAGAAATGTACAGTTGAGTTATAAATGTAGTTTTTGATAGGTTTTAACAGTTGTGATGAGAAACATCACAAATTTATGTAGTCTGTACACACACTGTTGCTAGGATTGAAGTACATACTTCTACATCCCTTTCATTTGCCAAAAAAATAGGTGTATCTATTTCCCAATTGCTTAAGATGAAGCAGACCTTAGAGCTACTCATTAAAATCTCAGTATTTTTCTGACTGACTTTAAGGTCACCAATGGATGGTTCTTTATTTGCAGCTCATTAAGGGGAAAAAAATCCTCAGCTCGATCATCAGTGTGCCTGTTGGTTTTGATTTAGCAGCAAGACAATGAAAATTGTGATTCTTGTGCAGATAACCTACAGTTGTGATCTTGCTAGATTTGCATACTTGAAAGGCATCAAAGTTCTAGACAGCAGTTCTGTTTTTAAAATCAAGGTTATGTTGCCACTTGAAGTATTTTAGGTGTATTATTCTCAGTATGGTCTTTGCTCATCTGAACGGGGTGGGCAGGCAGGAATCTCAACCAACCCACCTAAAGTCCTTTATTCCTAGATGAAAGGGCTGGAAGGAGCATTACAGCCTTTATGCTCAACAGTCCCTTTTGTTGCCTATTAGAAATTAGCATCATTTCCCTGCCCCTGGTGTTACCTGAGCAAACTGGGTTTTCAACTGACAGTAAAAATTGGGTTACGTTCTACATGTGAATTTAATTCTGTCAACATCTCATGTCTGTGCCAACCATATGAGCTAGTTAATTTGCTGCTGGCTTTATGGTTTGTACATGGAGGGAAAATTGCTGAACGTGCAAGGAGGCTGAGGATATCCTTATAATGCCTGACACGGCTGACAGAAGCTCACTCACCAGCAATAAAAACAATAGCAAAAAAATCCCAAGGCGGAGGACTCCGATTAACGAGGCGGAGAATTAGGGTTGATGTCCTGGCTCTGTCATGACTTAGCTGAATGGTGGGGGTTTTTTAAATTTTTTATTTTCTGTTGTCATTAACATTTTCTCTTTGCTCATCATCTCTCATAACTGTTAGAATGGAGCTTTCTGTTGACTCTCTGTACCTTTTGGAACTAGGGTTTCCCATGGCACTGTCATTTGTTTTTAAAGCTATCCTTGGCAAGTCTTTTCAGTCTTCACCAGATTCCCATCTAGTACTTTCTTCCATTTTGTTCATAATCTTAGTTAAATTTGAAATAGGTGTATTTAAAGATAGTTATCTTGATGAGACCATCTGTGGTTGTCTCTGTTCCCTGCTGCTTCTTGTTTTTTAATTCTGTCCTGACAAAAGAAAGATCCCCCAAAGCCCATTGCCAGTGTGAGGGGAGGTGTCCTCATCAGTCTACTGGGTCACTTGATGCTCCCTCACCACCTTTTCCCTGCTGCTCACTGCAGGTGTCTTGGAAGGTATTTTCGGAGTGAGATAATGTAAATACAGACTCCAGATGTGCTGAGCATCTTCCTTCATCGTTACTGACACTGGAGGTGTCTAACCCTGTGTGTGACAGGCTGAGATACAACCAGAGAGGTGGAAAGCTCCTTGGCATCGCTGGCTCTGGTGTTTGTTGTTTTATATGCTTTACCTACAGCTTCCCGCTTACACTGGTGCCTGACCTTCCTCTTTCTATCACATGCTGTCTTTTTATTCCTGACTGCAGTACGGATTTCACTACTGGAGCAGGACAGGTTTTTCTTTTTTTCTGAATGTGGTATGTTGCTTTTGATCATGCTTTTGTGGAGGGTCGTTCTTTTTACAGTCACTTTCTATCATATTTTCTGTTCCTAACCAATTTTACTTGCCTCTGCTTTAGGCATTAGGCACTTTAAACTCCATTTCATACAGTGTATTTCAAAGTGGCTTCTGGTTTTCCAGCTTAAACTTAATGGGGTTATGATTGCAAGTACCTGGGCAGACAGTAGTTTCTTATTAACTGATAGTTTTCCTTGCATGATCCAAAGGATTTACCACATCTTGTTTATAAGTTACAACACTGTGGGGGTGGATGTTTTAATTTTTTTTAAATTATTATTTATTTATTCTTTATCACTGCTGCATGAACAGCCTCTAGCTGCATGTTAAGGTTCACTTGCCAGACTGCATTTTTCTTTATTTTAATAATTTTTTTTTATTGCTAGAGATTTGCTTGGATGAGGAGGAAAGGAAAAGAAAATCAAGACTGAAAGTATCAGGGCAGTGCAGCAAGGGAGAATGGATTGTGTTTGCTTTTCTAGCTCATTTAAACATCAGATTTTAAAAAAACATTTGCTTTCCCAGACAACTGGGGTATCAAGAACTATTCCCCCATCCCAGCTTGTCCCTGTGTGCCATGTAGCAGAATTTTCTCCATAAGCAGGGTGTGCTAATTGCCTCTTGACTCATTCATGA